>NC_142315.1:21550000-22750000 GCF_054855325.1 Carica papaya | reverse complement strand
TTTAAAAGGGTACCAATACCATACTTCAGTTCCTTCTCATACTGTTCCTGGTAACCAAATTAAGCATTACTATTCATAATTGCTGCACCACTTGTATATAGTTTTTTGCCTCCTATGATTTGATTGTTCTAGATTTTTGAATGCTTTCTACCAGATAACTTCAGTGAGGGACATCTCTAGAAGCAGCATAGAGGAGTTCTCTGGGAATTCAGGTAGCAGGCGTCTATTAAGATTAACACTTACAGATGGGCAATCTGAGATAACAGCATTGGAGTACTTTCACATACCATCAATTCCCACGGATGTTGTTCCTGGCACTAAGGTATTTTGAGCTCCTCTGCATTGTTCTGCTGCTCCTTGCATTTTTTGAAGTAAATTAACTTAGGAAGTTCGAGAGAAGAATTTTATTAATTATGTTTATTTAATTTTACGTGGATGGACTAACTAACAAGTCCGAATAGTCAGAACACAAAATATGTAATGGATTTGTTGAATCTTTCATTTTAGGCAGCCCCTATTCAAGGACTTTTAAAATTCTTGCCAAAGGGACAATGTGTAGGAGTGGCTGTCCTTTGCTTTGGTTTTTTCCTCTTATTTCTTTGTCTATTTGGAAAACTTTTGGATTCTTATCTACAATTAAGTATTGTTTGTATTTCCTGTTTGCTGGCTGGCAGGTGCGTCTGGAAAATAAAGCTGCAATAAATAGTGGTATATTATGTTTGATTCCAGAAGTTGTGACAGTTTTAGGAGGTGTTGTTCAATCACTTTATGAAGAATGGCAGATGAAGAAGAAATATTCCACTTTCTCCCGTTCATCTGCAAGGCTAGTGCATGAAACTGAGATTGGTGGTCCTCCTCGATTCGAGAAGTTGCAAGTTGGGACAACTAAACAACAATCTGCTTATCAGGGAAAACCTTCTTGTCAGTGTTCTAGAGCATTTACTTCCCCAAAATCAATTTTTTTATTTTATTTACACGATACTACATTTCGTTCATTCTATAGCACAAAATAACGGAATGAAGACACTGCCGTTTCACTCTAAAATAATCACTTTATAATGAAAAATGAAGCCAACAGATGCATTAATTAATGGTTGAGTATTGCTACTGTTTTGGGATATTTTTCCCATGACACAGGGTCTCCCATTATTTGATTATGTTTTGCTCAACAATCTTTATTCAATCAGTGGAGAAATTTATAGGCATAAATTGCTTCACAAATTCCAGAACTGAATCTTTTCAACCTTCAGATATGATGGGATTCTTTGGTTTCAGATTGTTTCTTATTGCAATAGAAATTTGATAAGATTGTAGTGAAAAGATGGTGCAAAATAATTGAGTTAGATGACCAATTACTCATCTTTAGAGCTCAGTCTATTTTTAGATTGTAAAACATCTCTTTGTACTGCTAAGGTAAAAGCATGGATTAAGGACATGACTATTATAACTTGTGATGAAATGAACTGTTGGCCTCTAGATGTGAATAATTAAGTTGTTTAGTAAGTTATTCTAAAAGCTTAACCTCATGAAAAAAATCAAACATAGTATTTATGTTCTGGTAGATAGATATCTTTTTGGATACGGTTTAGATTTAGATTGTTGAGCCTCTGAAGTATACATTTGCACCTTAGAAATTGGTTTAACATTGAATATTCCTTGTGTCACAACTGTTGAATATTTACTATAATATGTTTACTCTTGCTGTGCATAGGTTGTAGTTGCAATTTATCATATGGTCCAGCAACCTGTCTGTTGTGGGGTTTAGAAACCTTTCTTGATTGTACTTGATGCTTGATGCACATGCTGTAAAAATTTCATGCAAGAATCTAAGTGAAGTCGATGTAGCGAATTTGTTCTGGTAAAAAGCATCGACACAACATAATATATTGTACATTATGACAGTGTTTAATGAGATCAAATTCTCACTGTGAATGACATAATATGTACTAACCTATCTAGATATAAAGGTGTCCATTCACATTGTTTTCTATAAGTAGAGACATTTATGAGCAGGGTTTCAAGTCAATATGTCCTATTGTTGTTGTCTTATTATAATCACTTTTGCATGGCATAGTTTGTACGGCATTTATCATCTTTAGCAATTTGTGATAAAAATTCAAGCTTAATTCTATCATGCAATGTTTGATAAGAGAATCTTTGAAATAAGATTCTAACAATAGTGATCCATCACATTTAATGTGGTTGGGTTGCCGGACACTTTCTGACATTATTTTGATCCTACTTTAGCCCTTCACCATTGTATTTGCTTGCATAAGAGTTTGTGTTTTCATATATATATATATAGATATATAGTTCTGCATCTACACGCTACCAAGAATATTCCCCATTTAACTGGTAGCAAAAGTTATTATTTGCAGATTACTCTGGGGTTATTTCCAAAGTCGGTGTGCCTACAGCCTCAGAAACTGTTGGAAGTGGTGAAGCTGGTCAAACTAGCAGACAACACAGCATTCATTTGAAAGCAGATAACATGAACTGTGACACAAGAACTTGTTCCGCTAAAGAACGAGCTGAAGAGAAGCCAAGCAGCTCTGAGACAAGAGTGAAGGAAGGTGCAACTTCAGTTTTTATTTACAACATTATTTTCTATCTTGCTGAATGTTATGGCGTGGTTTATTATTCGCATAATGTTTTTTATTTCTTTAGGTCTGTGATAAATGTGGGTATTTTGATTTGATGGGAAAAAATTGGAAGGATGGCCATTTGCTCATCGACCAAGGAGGGGATAAAAAATGGTTTTATAATACTTTTGCTCTGAAAAAGAGTCTTTTTTATTATACTCAAGGGGATTGAAAGGCAGGATCAAACATCTTATGTCATTTTCAATTATGCTATGTGCAAATACAAGGAACTACCACTTATACTTGCAAAATAGTATGAATATTAAAAAAGAGATTAAGCATTAAATCTATCTTAGGAAGCAAATGCTGAGATTGTCTCAGTGATGCCATTTTATTTGTCAATATGTGCTTATGGCTTAAGAAAAGATGCTGATGGTTATAGAAAGTAAAATATGTGCTCCTAGTTCATCTGGGCTTGTGATACTCATGTTTTACTTTTTCTGGTGACAGTAACTGAATCTGTTCCTGTCCAAAACCAAGCGGCTTCTCAAAAACTCCTCCAGAAGATGAACCAACCAAGCCAGGATGGCCAATATTTTAGAGGTCGAAGGCATAAGGGGAAGGGAAAACAAGAAGAGCTAGCAGTTTTCACTCTAGATGAGTGGGAAAAAAGAAAAGCCGGGGCAATGCCTGTAAAGGAAAATGTTCTGCTAGATACAAGTCATGATGAGTATCTAGCATGGCAGCTTCAAAACCAACTTGATCTGGAAGATTCTCATGTTAGTGTATTAACGTGGCCTTAACTGTTTCTTTTGTTTCCTAAACAGTTGTCTATATCTAACATCGAGTAATTTATCTTGTCAGGTTCAGAGAATGCATGGCACTGAGGCAGAGAATATTAAAATAAACATGTTTAATTATGAGAAAAGAGATGAGGATATGTTTACTGGAAGAGAACATCGAGGGAGAGGTAGGGGAAGGGGAAGGGGCAGGGGCAGCAGAGGAAGAGGGAGGGGACGGGGAAGATTTGGTTGAGTTGCCTTCTCTGGTAACCCACCTTGTAAACTTGCAAAATCAATACAGTTTTCTCTTTCACCTTAACGACCTAATCAGTGACTAAAGAATCACTCTGTTAATGATTTAACACACTTTTTTTTTTTTCTTTTTTAATAGAAAATGTGTTCTTTTAAATGTATTTTTGTTGTTTTTCCAAAATTTATCAATTGAGAAAAGTAAATTTGACGATTTTGAGAAAGTAGCTACATGATTACTTTCTTGAAGCAACCAAACTTCTTTTTTAGGGGAAGTAAAAAAGGAATTACTCATTGGTTATAATTACTTGGCAAATATTCACATTCCTTTCCAAAAAAATTATTATGAAACATATCAATATACTTCAACTTTTAAACAATATTAGTTATATTTTTTTATATACTAAATGAAAATATTTTATTAAATAGTATGAATACTTTTTTTTTTTTTTTTTTTTTTTTTTATGACAAGTATGTTTTGCTTTTAATTTTTTGTCTCATTGATGTAAGGCAACCATGTGGTGTTTGGTGTTAGGTTTATTCATCCCTTGTGGGTTTGGACAGAGTATGACTGGCGCCTAACTTATGTTTTTTATGAAGAGTTTATTGCTTGTTTCAGAGAGGATCTTTCTTTTCGGCCTGACCAGAACCGTCCTTGAAAATTCACAAAGTTAATTAATTTGGTAAGGAGATATTTAATTTTCACAGATAGCACTCTAAAAGTAAAGTACTAAATACGTTATAACTTATTTTCTGAGGAAAATCGAACAAGGAAAATAATAGTCTGTGCCCAAAACTGAGAAATAATAATATTTCTTTCATTTTCTATTCATGCATGTATGTACAATTTGTAATATGTCTAGTTATATTGTAACATCCTTGTGCAGTTTTTACTGTGGAATTATACACTATTCACCATTCTATCCCTAACAAAATATTTATAATTTTCAACCAAATTGCATGTCCATTACTTCATAAAAAAATCAATTCTTGTTACAATCATAAATTCTATAATCAAAGAAACTCTCTAACTATCACCGTACACATAAAAGTTTCAATACTGTGAGTATGCTACTATGTCTTATTATAATTGATAACATCTTGTTACTTTTAAGTCCATTGCTCCGTTGCCAAATTTTTCATTTTTTGTTCTCGTCTCAACACATCTGAAATAAAAGTAATGAATACAGATAACCAAATGAGATGAAATTGGAACTAAAAACTAAGAAATGACAATTAAATGACCTCTTTCCCTACTACTATTTCTCTACCTCTATCATTCTGCTTTCCTCTAGTCATAATTATTAAATGACCACACCACTCTCTCCTAATCCCATCTAACCCCTTACCGTTAGCCCCCTTGTTCTCTAACCCCAGGACGGAAATGCACTCTACCTCTTTGTTTTGACTGTAATATCTTACAAACTTAACACCATTTCGGTAGTTCCTACGCCACGCCCATACGCCCTCTCAATTTACTCCACCTCTATTACACTTTTTTTCCAACACCGGTCCACCAAGACCCTATACACACCATCGTTGCATCCCGAGGCTCTGCCCAAACAGCAACCACAATCAACATGTCGGCCATTACATGGCCTCGTGCACTATCGCACCACAACGTCGAATACAAACTACTATTCTATGGCAACGACCACTGAATGGCCCCACCAAACTCCACCAACTTCGGCCAAACAGCCTCTCACACACCTGACCGGGTGAGTGCTCTATCGACCACTAAGTGACCATACATACAACATGCCACTACTCATCATATTAGCACATCTATATCTGCAAGTCTTGGCCAAAGGCCTCACACACACACAACTCACGCACACATAGCGTGCCACTGATTTCTACACCAGCATACTAGAATCCATAACCACCTGCCAAGAGGCCTCCTACACCTACGTACATATACATACACACACCACAGATTGCCCAACCTACACACTATAATACGTGACCTCGGAAGACCCCTACCCAACCTACAACTACACACACACAGACCACGGACCACCGTTCCTGTACAACAGAAGGCATCTCCCTCGGCCAAGCAGCCTTACCCACACAACTGAACCTACCTCCGCCACAAGTCACCCTCCGCCTATACTTATACCTATACAACAATGCATCCCACTCTCACATTTACCTCGCCTTTCGGTTAGACACAAACTTCTCATCCATAAGCTCCGTCCCCATCCCCACGACACCTCTAGTTCATTCCTCTCCCTCACACAACCGACTACCAAACCGTACACCTCTCTCTACAGCGTACTCCCTCTCCCTCTCCAGACCTCGGTTTCTCTTACACTTCCACAGCTATTACAACTCCTCTACTTCCGTCTCCTTGATGAGGAGCATCTTCATTAACCTGAACATACAATTTCTCGATGTTTGCCCTAACTTAGTTTAGAATTCTAAATTTCTCTTACCTTTCGCTTCCATCCTCCTCTATCTCCCAAAGCTACTGCGACATCACCTCTTCCTGAACTTCCAAACAGTTCTCCTTCTGCACTTGCCTCCAATTTTTGCCTCTCGCAATCGTCTCCCTCTCTCTCACCCGCACTCTCTGTTTTCCCTTTCCCCTTTTCCCTTTTCCCTTCTTTCCCCTCTTCTTCCCTTCTCTCTCTGCCCGACGCCCGTTTTATACCCATTCTAACTTCACATCTCGACCGTCCATTTCCCCTATCCCATCCTAACAGTTCATTCCACGCCCCTTAGGCTATTACATATATCAATATAGGTCTGTGTGTGTGAGCATCCAATGTGAAAAATATAACCAAAGTTCTTTTCTCTCCACTGTTTTCTATTTTTAAAACTTCTAATTTTATGTTTACAAATATCATATATTAACATAAACATGTACGGATGATGTTTCATCACGTTAGAGCATGCATGTATATACATATTTATATATATATAAACACCCAAATATGTATTTGTGTATGAAGGTTAAAAAAAAAAATTAGAACAAGTTATACGGATCTCTCTTTATTGGTGCAAATATTGTCTTCAATGTGCTGAAGGAAATGAATGGATTAATTACACTTGGGTATTTATATATGGAGAGTAATTATTTAAATTAGTCAACTAATTACTACTAATTCCAACTAATTATAACTGTTTATAAATAATTGAATTAGTTATAACTAATCATATAATTAAGAATTAATTAAAATTTATTTATCTAATTATCTCTTATGTAAATTAGTTACAGTTTAAAATAATAGTAAAAATTACACCCGCTCAAATCGGTTCAGTTATGATCCCGCTCAAAAAAAAATATTAAATTGTGATGTTTATTAACAATTAATAGATTAAGTTTAAAAATTATGAACATATCAATTTCTATAGACTAAAAGTCAAAACAAAAAAAATGTTTAATTATAGTTCTTGAAATTCAAAAAAATATGTCAAATGTTAATGTCAAATAGTTGCAAAAAAGGAAAATATAAAAGTAAAAAAATAAAATTGATAATTTATTTTATTAAAATTAAGTATAAAAAACTAAAGAAAAATGATGATTTTATTTACTTTTTTAGTATATATAACTTCTTCCTAGGTTTTTGACAATAAAATATTAATTTATAATTCTCGTTTATTTATTTTATTTTTTTAAAAAAGGATAAAATAAAAAATAAAAAATAAAAGAGTTGGAAAATTCAGCATGTACATGTTTTTTTATTGGTGAATGAATCTAAGGAATGACCCCAAAAAAAAAAAAAAAGAACAATTCTTCAGGGGTCAGTTTGGGAGTTCTTTTATTAATTTTTTAATCTAATATCCAATGAAAGAAAAGGAAACGACAACTGGCACTTATTCTTAAATTGTGTTTTTGTATTTATATATTTATTAAAATTTTTGTATTATAATTATCGTGAATATATAAATATTTAATAAAAATATATATAAATGACAATCTTCTTAATGGAATTATTAGTAAAATATTAATTATTAATAAATTCTAATTTTTTCTTGACCAAAACAGAATCACAAACATCCTGAACCCCTAACCGAGTCTCCTCATTTGAGTAAAAACCGTTTCTTCGCCTGAAACCCATTACCTGTGTAAGTTCGTCTGCAGGAACTGAAAATGGAAATAGCTCTCATCCAACCATTAATGGCCGTGTTAATCTCTTCTTTTATCGCGATTAGAGCTTACAGGAGGAATTCGCTCGACTTGTCTGGAGCACTCTCCGGATTCATTGTCATGACTCTCCACTTCGCTGTCGGATTTAGGTTCCTTAGTTCCATTCTCTTCTCAAGATTTTTCTGTTTGTTTGGTTGCCGAGAAAGTTTGCCATGCATTTTCCTTCACTTACTAAGTTACTCGGTCCCGTATAGATTAAATTCATGAGATTATTTGTCCCTTTTTAATTGTTTTACAGATTTGGAGCTATGCTGCTTGCCTTCTTTTTAACTTCATCGAAGCTCACCAAGGTCGGAGAAGAGAAGAAACGGCGCATTGACGCTGATTTTAAGGAGGGCGGGCAAAGAAACTGGTAGCAATTTCTTATCAGTTTGTCGTCACGTGATATTTTTATGTTGTTAACTCTGTATCTAATATATGAATTTATTTTTATGCATATCGAAATGCGAGTTTGACTCATTTATAGGTTTCAGGTAGTTAAATTGAAGAACTGAACGTAAGGCTCGTGTTCTTTTTAATTTTACCGTAGTTACTTTCTAGGAAAATACTATTAGTTTACCGGATGTTTCCTGCATTTATGAGTTCTCTTTGGTATCATATTTTGGTTGGATATTTGAATAGGAAGATAAATCTATTCTTATATTGAGGATTCAATTGCTTGAACCAGCGATGTTGTTGATAATTCATGGTAATATATTAATTCCAGCACTTGGTTGAGGCTTTCCAGCTGTGTGCATCTCATCTTAATTAGATTGGACAAATACATTTAACTCCTACATTCAGGTTGATATTGATCAATTTACTTCAGCTTTGCTCTTTTGAATTGCTTGAGCCTATTTGTTAGAGAGATTCTAAATTCTTTTATTTGTTCAATCTACTCCAATTTTATATTTCTCGGAGTAACATGATCTGATCAAGGCAGAGAAAAATTGCATTAGCCACTCGCTTAAGCTAAAAGCTGATGCAGAATTATTGCATGCATGAAGATAGAATAAGCAGGTTATAGTCCATTGACAGGAGGAGTAAGCTAAAAGCTGGTACACCAATGGTTGGAGATATGAAAGTAGAATACAATGGCTATATTGCATCACTGACGCTTTGACAGGATTCTCCCAATTTTTTCTTCAGGTTACAGGTGATAATCAATAGTGGGATTGCATCAATTCTAGTTCTCAGTATTTGGAAATTAACGGGTCAGCAGGATCATTGTTTGGACTCCAAGGAATCCACTTCAATAACTGCTCTCATTGGTGGTATTATTGGTCACTATGCCTGTTGCAATGGAGACACTTGGTCTTCAGAGCTTGGGGTGCTAAGTGATGCACAGCCTCGGTTAATCACAACTTTCAAGGTGGATAACCTTCTCAATTTATTAAATATCCAGGAAAATGTGTCACTGGTTATGATATGTTTGATCTTGTGTACTGTTATGTGATATTCAATTTTATAAACAGAATGCTAGTTATATCGCCTCCTGTAACTAATCAATGTTATCTGGTGGAGGCTTGATATATCAGCTTATGATTGTGATTTTAATTTATGGGAAACTCATTTGTTGTAAATCGTTATTTCCGATTAATCAGATCTGTTGATAAGTGCTAGCCTGTTTTTTTTGCAAGTTTCACTACTGCTGTATAGGAAGCTTTCACTTGAAATGAGTTTCAGCTTTTCGTATATGCAGAATATACCAGTATGTAAAAGAAGATAGAGATCTGAAATATAAATATGTAGCCATAGATATCTAGACATATCATAGTAATGTTCAAGCATTTATCCAATGTTTCTTGCTATGTGGTCTGTTGGTCGGTACTTGGATTAATTGTGAATTCTAGTGTTTTACTTACCAGTTGTTTGTTCCTCAATCTGAAATGATTTTGTTCCTTGCATTTTACTTACAGAAGTAAACTGACATTCGAAGTTGCCATTTATTATTGCTACACCCTTAATTATTTTTCATTGCAGAGAAGATTATATTGCCGCTTGACTTTTAGAGATTCTGAATCTAACATGGTTTCTATGGTTTCCAGCGTGTTCAGCGGGGCACAAATGGTGGTGTAACAGCAGCAGGGCTCCTAGCGGCAATAGTAGCTGGCAGTGTCATTGGATTGACATTTGTTCTCTTTGGATTTTTGACCACGAAATGTTCATATGATGTAGCTTTGAAGCAGCTTTTGGTTATTCCTCTGTCAGCATTGGCAGGACTATGTGGAAGTTTGATAGATTCTCTACTAGGAGCAACCTTTCAATTCAGTGGATTCTGCACTGTTCGTAATAAGGTGAATTAAACATCTAAGGATTTACCACCAGTTGATTGCAAAGAAGATTTTCCATCTCAGTGGAGGCTTTTCTGTTATAGTCATTGCGTTCTTATAATGAGTGCTTACTGCTGGCCTATTGTTTTATTACCTTTGCAGGTTGTTGGAAAACCAGCACCGACAGTGAAGAAGATATCAGGTGTTAGTATTCTTGATAACAATGCTGTTAACCTTGTTTCAGTATTGCTGACCTCATTACTGACTTCCATTGCCTGTATATATATTTTCTGAAAACTTCATTTGGATAGTGTATTGAGGATGAAATTAGAGTTCCACATGACCTAATTGTCAAATAATCAAGCTCCAGCTGTGCAAAATGTATACACTCATGGTATGAATCTTGAAATATCATTGTTGTTAACCTTGTGAAAATCAGGAGTGCTATCTTTCACAAGACAAAAAATAAATGTACATTCATTGTAAATGGTTAAGGTCGCCGGATCTGTTATGCAGTTCCTGTTTCTTCTGATGAATGATTAGCGCTGTTTAATGACAGTTCCCTAAGAACTTACTACTTTTTCTCCGAAGTGGCATCAGAGACTCCTTTATGGCAATGAAAGGAAGTCATGCCTTCTATCACTTAGTGCTCTATTCATAGAGATTGGTCCTTACAGGCTTTATTGTAATCACCTCAAGACTTTTAGCTGGCTACATGAATAAATAGTTATGTGCTGCGAATGAGAAATAAGACTTCTTAAATTAATTGTATTTAACTTAGAACTGTCCTGTGGACACAACTGAATTTAGGGAGATCAAGAACTACGTCTCTCCTTTTTTTTTTTTTTTGTTTTTAAAAAAAATGGATATGTAGAAGTATGTTAATCTTTTATTAAGGGGGGAAAAAAGGAGGAAGAACAAGTTCTTAAGGAGTAAAAGTTTATCCGCTGGTTTTTGCTAGTAGCTACCTGGATTAAAAAGAGGTTGGTCAGGGTTGAAGCAAGCTGCAGTTTGTTATTTTTTGTAGAGATCTGGATGTCGCTTTAGTTTAAGTTGGATTTGTTTTAGTTTCTAAGCATATTTTGTGTGAGGTTGTTTTCTGTTTTGTATCTTTAGCATGTATTAAGCAGCCTTTTCATCTTACCGAATACAAGGCTTTTACCAATTCCGGCCTGTTGTGTTATCCCTCTTGAAAGGATTGTCGAGAAACTTGTTGTGCCTGTTATGCTCGAACAAGCTAGTTTTGTTGCTGAAGCAGAATATAAAGCACACTAAGAACATCTTCACCGGGACTATATTGGTTCTTTTGTAGCATCAAAAGGAAAAACACTATTGCAGGAGGCCCTCTCTCAAATGTTGCAGAAACACATATGGTTGACAAATTTTATTAAAAATAATTAATTTATTTAAATTTTTATTAAAAATTATAAAACAAAAAATTAAACTATATTAATCAAATTTATAAAGTTTGTAACTCATTTGCGTTCTTGAACCACTTAATTTTTGTTAACTGCACACGTTTAGTAACATTTCTTAAAAGGGAAAATTTATGGCGTTCTAGTTGTATTAGTAAATTTTTTAATGCCTAATTGCATTTGTTAAATTGCAAGGTTGGTTTAATATTTTTTTTTTTCAAAACCTTAAATGGGTAAAAATAGTTTAATTATTATTTATGTTAAAATATGTCACTTTAAACAAATTTTATTGGGATAAAATAAAAATATATCATAGTATATGATATTAATAAAATTTATTTTATTATTAATACACGAATAAATTAAATTTTAAATCTCGTTGAATCAAATAATATCATAAAAAATAATAAATTTAAATTTATAATATTTAATTAAAATATAAAAAATTATAAACATTAAACCATCGATATTAATGACCGGTTTAACTTACCTTTTTGGCATCGGTCTCAAGTCTTCTTAATCATGAATCACATAACTTTCCCCAAATAAAAAATGGGCATATTTGTATGAGGCTTAACAAAAATAAATAAACCATGGGGAGAACAATGATTAACTATAAACAGCGAAGAAATTGCATAAATAAAATCAGCCCAAAACAAAAACAGCTTAAACACGAAACTACAAAATTGGCTCTCAGACATTTCGTGTATAAAATCAACTTGAACAAGTTATAGAATTACTAAATTTAAATATGATTTTATATTTAAGAATTTATTGGAGGAATCTTGAAACTGTGGTCATGAATATATTATATATTATATATAAAAGGAAGACCGAAAATTAACACTATGTTTTTTTTTTAAATTAATTTTTGAAATAAATTTAACATAATAATATATATTTTTCAAAATAAAAATTTATTTTATTTAACTACGAATAATTTTAATTTAGTAAAAAATATTATTCTATTTAAAAAATTCTAAGTAATTTTTACTGTTCATATATTGTAATTTAAACACATATAATAATTATTTATAAATTTATAGTTAAAATTATAATCTATCTAATAGATAAAGTATAATTAAAGAGATAATATTTAAAATGATTCTTTATTTAAAATTTTAAATTTAAAAATAAAGTTCAATTTTTAATTGGCTATAAAAATATATATAAATTTTAGAATTTATATAATATGCAAATTTTTAGTCATTTGTTTCTCACAACTCATTTATCACACGTATTTTTCATATTATTATTATACTTTTTTACTTTTATAAAGCTTTACTAAATTTACTTTTTGTATAAGTATAAAAACTTCTTCTAAATTTATCAAACTAAAAATCTAGCTGGCTCTAAGACAAATAATAAGAATAACTGAAATCACATATTTTGCTCATTAGAATAATCTGATAAATACTTATTTTCTTTTTCTTTTTTTTAATTAAAGAAAAGTACAAACGACGACGATCGCCTTTTCGATTTCATTATTTGGGCCCTTTCTGAATTGAAGATCTTCAGCAACGACTTTAGTTGTTCAAATCAAACACACACACCCCATAAGCCGCTGCAAATAAATAATTATCGACCAATAGTCACAATAGCAGATTATTTCAGTCTTATTATTAATTATTGTAAATTGATAAATTACAGACAGTACTGATAGGGTCCGGCCTTGGGAGCATGGTGATTGTAACCACCATGAAACGACGTCGTTTAGCAGCAACAGCAAACGTGATCCAAGCAACACTCACAAGACTCGTAGCAGCAGAAACAGCAACATAACGCGAACAGACTAGACTCAGTCAAAAGAGAGAGAATCAGATCCCCAAATTAATTCTTGAAAATTAACTGAAATTATATGTTCGTACACCATTAAATTCTGAACAAAGTAACTGGGTTTTCTATATTGCAAGTATACCCAAATATATATATAATAAGAACAAAATCTATATATCCAAATCGATCTAATCTGAGAAATGCCACACCTTTTTATTTAAAAAAAAAAAAAAAAAAACTGAAAAAGTATAAAAAAGAGACAAAAATAAATTTAAATAATTAAAAAAACAAAAGCAATAATAGAAAAAGAAAAAAGATTGAGGTACTGGACAAACCAAGCATAAAGCCAGCCTCTCTCCTCATGTCGTCTCCTGACATGACCAACGTATGATGATAACAGCTCCTCTTCCTCCGGCATTTTTCTCTCTAAAACTTTTTCCCCCAAAAACCCTAGAAAAAAAACTCCCCCCCCCCCCCCAAAAAAAAAAGGATCAGAAAAAAAATAAAAAAAAAAAATCAAGCTTGCTGAGTCGAAATAGATGAGAAAATTACCTGGATGAGATTGTTTGGACTTTTGAGTTTGGAGTAAGCTCTGGTTTCTGTCTATCCTGTACTTATATGGCTTGTGTGGTTGTATACACACGAGTACCTCATTGAGTATTATAATAATGATTTACATATGTGTCACACATCTTACAGCTCATTCTGATGTTTGTAGATTGAATTTTAAATGATTTTCATGGTTTTGCAATAATGGTTAAGTTAAAAAAAAAAAGGTTGGGTGCTTTTCGTGCTTCCATGGTGCTTTCTTTATTATCATCATTGATGTGAGATTATTACGTTTTTTACAAAATTAATATCTTTTATTATTTTAATAATATATATATATATATATATACATACATATACACACTAATAATGATCTAATTGTTAACCATGATATTTATAGAGTTGGATTGAAATTTACAACTTCTTATAAAAAAAAAAAAAAATAGTTACTAATCTAAAATTATTATGTTAACTAACAATTAATGTACAAGATACTAATAAATAGTCATGGAGTATTAAATAGGACCAATTCAGCTTGTGCAATCCATCATTCAAAATTTTGAATTACAATGAAAATAAATAATTGAAAAGGAATTATGGAAAAAAATAAAGATAAATTTTTTTACTTAATATCAATTAACAGTGAATCACTGATCGCCAAAAGAAAAAAAAAATCATTCTTACAATGTTTTTATTTATTGCAAGCAAAAAATTTACAGTGGTGTATATTGAAGTGGAGAGAGTAAAATGATATATTGAAAAATTCTTTCTCTTTTTACCACAATCAGGAAAAGCAAAAAGAAAACAAAAATAACACTCTATAAGGTGCGCCCATATCGTGTCAGTGGTCCATATGGAGATGGACATAGAGATCTGAAAGAGCTTGAGGAAGTATTGTAATTACAGTGAACATAAAAGAGCTGGATCGCCTAATCAAGGTGAAACATCTTCCTAATTTATCTAGCAACACTATTGTGAGCAGAATCTTGAGGATTTTGTTGCAGAAGAGGGATTTTGATATACATTGAGTTTATATTGATCATGAGTTTCTTAATACTTCTATCACATGCAAATTTTAAACCATCGAGAACACCATAAACCTCAACATACAGAGCCTTAGCAATTCCAAGATTGCTCATAAAATCAGTGACCCAATTTTCATTATTATCCTTAATGAAACCACTATTTATCATAGGTCTAAGGTCACCAATCACAGAACCATCTATTTTAAGCGTGTACCACTCCAGAGGAGGTGCCCACCACCCAAACCAAGTGTGTTTAGAAGGATCATCCTTAACTATTTAATGGTGACCCAACCAAGCTCTTTGGAATTCAAATATGAGAACTAAACGGGCTAGTAATTTGATCAATATCTTAAAAAAATTCATTTTTTTTCTTTTACAGGATCCGCATAATAGTAGAATAGATCACCTTCATACTAGTGACGAGCTTATGTTGGTGTTAAAATTCTAATCTATACACTTGTTAAAAGAAAGAGAGAAAAATTTATTAGCAAACTATAATAAAATAAATCATTCCATATTTAAGTGGCAATAGGGTAATCTGTAAAGGCCCAGAACTTTCAGGAAATGAATATATATTGTATTAGTAAAAGAATGGCATAAATAATTCAGAGTTTATGGTTTACATTTCTTACACAATAAATTAGGATACCCAATAAGGATATGAAAATATTCCTTTAAAGAAGTTCAAATAATAGAATAAATAATTAAAACAAAACATAACTAAAAATCTTACACGGTTAACCTCCGTTGGACAACTCTAATGGGATTTAGGAGGTAACTTTTATTCACAATCTTCTTACTGTTCAAGATCTGAATCTTGGTATTCCTGATATGAAATGGCTAAATAAGGAGAATGAGATACACTAGCCTAGTAAGAATATCATATTTAACACCGATACGAAAAACTAAATGTTCGTAAAAATTATCAAATAACTAATGGAGCCATTATTTCTTTTTAAATAAATTCGTTTAACTTAAAAATCATTATTTCATACTTACCCTTATGAGTTTCCAAAATCGACCTATGAAGACTAGAACTTAAATAACATTTCTATTTCACACTTAAAGGGACACTAGTAATAAACTTACCTCATAACCTGCTTGCCAGTACCTCTGGGGGCACATAGGGATATCTCTCTACGTGTGAACCCAATATCTTGTTATCAATCAACTAGCCATCTCCATACCTTATCTGATAATGGGCGCCAAATATATACCATCACCTCGATATCATGTCCAGTATGAGGGTGATCTATACCTTCCAACCCCTTTCGATATAGAATTTCTCAATCTTGTTCAACTGAGGCGACATCCATGATAGGATTTTTCTATGCATCGGGTTCGTACACCCATATCTAAGGTACCTGATAAGCCCTTTAGCATACATATTCATCATTCACCAGCCACTAATCATGCGCAACCAACTTATTCCATGTTTACAGAATAATAGAGTGATAATTACACAAACAATATAAATTAATAGATTAACAATTAAGGGAGACATGATCAAGGCATTTATTGCAAGCAAATTAACAGATGAGGACAACACAGGGTCAGATAAACTAAATAAATGAGAAAGGAATTAAAATCAATAAATTAAGGCACACAATATAACAGTAAGCATTTTAGGCAGTATAGGAGAAAATAAACAACAAAGGTAGGGCAAATATACACTGACTAGTTTCGTTTCCACTGGTAACCTGTAATTAATTTAGGAATTTCTATATTTTTACAAAACGTACCGTTTATTGATTATTAGACTTTAATTTACTATAACGGGAGAAAAAGGCGAGTGATTCTTACCCCAAATTGGTGTTCGAAATACCGTTCTTTTCACTACGCTTCTTGGTGGTTCCTGGATTTCCTGGGTTTCTCATGAGAAAATAAAAAATACGTGTCACGTACCCAAAAATACCTCAACAGGCCAAAATAAATGTTTTTAAAATTTTTCGGCCAATTTAAGGTTTCAGCACAGGGGCACCATCATGCTCCAGTGCCGACTCCACTACCCACGATAGTGGTTCCTCTCGGTCTGACCAATTTTGGTTGGTCTAGACCAATTTTGGATGGAAACCTGCAAAAAAAAAGGGTTAGAGAGCCTCTGTTAGTTGAAAAATAGAAAAATCGAGACCCTACCAGCGAAGGGGTTTCTCGGTGCAGGGGCTCCACTATTCCTCATTTGCGGTCAGAGTTTTACTTTGGCTAACCTGCATCATAAAGAAACGAGGAACACGAAGGTCAAAAAATCAAAGGAAATGGGAAACGAGAAGGCATCATCGGAGGGATTTTCGGGTTGCGGTTGGTTCACACGTTGCCCTTTTTACTCTGATATGGGTGCGGGGAGGTTCGAAATTCAATTCCGAGCAGAAGGGGAAAACTTCTACTTTTTCAGCATCGGCGGTGGTTTTGGTGCAGTAGCAACGGTGTCCCTTCAGCTGTCCTTCTTCTTCTTCTCCAGTCAGGGTTGTTGGCTAGGGTTTTGCGAGCCGACTGAAGAGAGGTTTAAATACCTCTCTTCCCCTGATTCTGGCCGTTCATTTTTGTCGATGTGGGGTAAGGAGGGTTGTCCAATTCAAAGCCCATTTAAGCTTATTTGTGTGCAAATCTAGACCGTCCATCGTGATCAAATCTAACCGTCCGATCGCATTTGAAGAAAAAATAAATCTGGACTATCCGTGCGCGCAGGATACGATCTGGACCGTTAGATCGCCCAGGCATGCAGATCGCCCGCATGGAATTGCTGCCCAAGTATCCGCCACACGGCACATTTTGACTCATCATTACTGCTGACGTGGTCGTCCCGCGTGGCCCATATTTCTCCTTTTTATAATTTGACTCCCTATTTTAATTTTTTTTTAAATACATTCTCCCCTTATTCATAATTTCACCTTATTTTTTCAAATTAATTTTAATTTCATCCCAAATCCATATTTCTCCAAAAATTAAAAAAGTAAAAGAATTAAATTGTTTTGATTTATTATTTTATTAATATTAAATCATCCCGGGCCAAATTTTCAAGCCCAAGTGTTACATAATCTCTTATAGAATGTAAGTTTTCCTTCCCATAAAAGAGACATATTTGACAATGATCCTCCTCTACTATGTATTTATAATCTTCTTTCAGTATTAGTAAGAAGACATTTAAAGATAAAGATCCACATAAAGTACTAAGTTCTCATAGGGATCATGAGTGACCAGATCTTATTTTAAAGAACTTAATACATGGTATATTAGGGTCCAGTAAGACTGATATAAACATACTTTGTAACGGTCTGTGAACTTGAATGGAAATAAATTATGAATTGAATGCAGAAGTGAAATAAATAGTTAGGATTTACATTCCTTATATAATAATTCAGATTACCCAATAGGGCTACGAGAATGATCCTTTTAAAAGAAATAACAAAAATTCAAAAAAATAAATGGAAAATAAACAACTAGGCATCTTACTCGCAACCCTATTGTGGATTGGGCTCTGGATCTTGGTCCTCTTGATCTGAAATGGTTAATGAAAGAGTGAGCTACACTAGTCCAGTAAGAATATCACGCTACTCACCGATACAGAAGTGAAGGTTGGTAAAAAAATCATAAAAATAGCTAATGGAGTTCTTAATTTAAGTAAATTCGTTTATCATAAATAAAATCATTTACCGCATACTTACCATAACGAGATTTTTAAAACCAACCTATAAAGTCAATGACATAAACAATATCATAATCTCATATGCAATCAGTCGGCAACAATAACTTCCTATTTTATCAGCCTACTAGTATCCATAGGGGTCCATAAGGATGTCCCTGCTACGCGTGAACCCTTTTATTTTACATTTTCAATTAACGGGTCGTTCCCATACCCCGTTTGGTATGAGCGCCAAAATACCATCCCTCAATACCCCGTCCGGAATGAGGGTGAAACAGGTCGTCCCTATACCCCGTTCGGTATGAGTGCAAAAATACTAATCTTCGATACCCTATCCGGTATGAGACAACGTTCACGATAGGGTTCCCTATGTACCCGGTCCGTCCACCATATCCCAAGATATTTAGTAAGGTTACCATTTATGAATTTACTTAGTCAAATAATTTTTTGTTTACCTTTAATTTCCAGTTTTCCAATTTAATTGTAATCACATAAAACAAGCAATACATGCATTCAGAAAATACAATCGCATCATCATACCAATTTCAGTGTATGATAAATGCATTCGAAACTGTAAAATCAACCAATAAGCTAAACACGACAAACAGTAATAAATAATTAGTTCCGGCTCTATTAGTAATTTTTAATTATGGATATTTTCTAAACTACAAAAAATACCGTATTATTATTAATTAAACTTTAATTTTATAATAGGGAATAAGGTGAGGGATTCTTACTCGAATTGGTGTCCGAACATTAAAATTTTTGGTCGCGCCTGTTGGCGGTCAGAAGTGGCTTTGGTGCGGCGGTAGACGGCAGTCGACTCCTTTCCCGGCGACTGGCTCTTTTTCTCCGGTAGGGGTGTCTGGCGGCTAGGGTTAGGGTTTGGTGTGAAGACAGTTATTTATATCTGTCTCTTTTTAATCTGAACCATACATCGCGTTTAAATAGAAAGTGAATCTAGACCGTTCATCACGATTTGATCTGGACTGTCTGATCACATCTAAAGGAAGAACGGATTTGGATCGTCTGTTCGTGCGGGAATAAATCTGGACCGTCCGTTCACGGGCACGCGGATCGCCAGCGTGGCCTCCCACACAGTATCGCATCAGGTTCCCTTGCCTCGCGACGTGCTCTGTTTCGTCGGGACTGCTGACTGGGCGTTCTACGTGGTACGATTTTTTAAAATTATGTTTTGAACTCCAATTTCTGATTTTTCTTTCAAAAATACTCCCAGAACCCAAAATTTCTCCCATTTTTCCCAAAATTTTTTTCACTTTCATCCTCCACCTATTTTTCTTTATTTTTATATTAAATAAAAATTCAAAAATTGAAAGATTATATTTATACATTAATTTTAATTACATTAAAACTAATTAAGGGTATTACAACTCTCCCCCATTAAAAGAAATTTGGTCTCTTAAATTTGCCTCTCTCACACTCAATCAAACAGTTGGGGATATTGGGCTCTGAAGCCTGATTCTAGCTCTAATGTGGCCTCTCCCGATGTGTGGTTCTGCCATAAGACCTTAACAAAGGGAATTTTATTGTTGCGGAGTACTCTGCTCTTTCAGTCCACAATGCCGACCGGTATCTCCTCCTAGGATAGATCCTCTTGGAGCAAACGGGGCTCATGGACTAAGATGTGAGAGGGGTACAACCCTCTAAGTTGTACTTGCGTAGCATGGACACATGAAACATATTATGGACCCTAAATAGTTCTAGAGGTAGTGTCAGTCTGTAAGCGGTGGTGCCAATTCTGTCTAAGATTTCAAATGGCCCAATGAACTGGGGATTTAGTTTCCCCCTCTTACCAAACCTACTGATTCCTTTGAAAGGAGTGACCTTAAGGAACACCCGATCACCTTTCTCAAATTTTAAATCACTCATTCGGGTATTCGCATAACTCTTCTACCTGCTCTGAACTATCTGAATGTTCTTCTTGATCTTAACTATTTTGGCTGTAGTCTCCTCTACAAGATCTGCGCTGAAAAATTTTGTATCACCCACTTCTTCCCAATAGATCGGCGATCTGCATGGACGGCCATACAACGCCTCGTACAGAGCCATACCAATACTTGCTTGGTAGTTGTTATTGTAGGCGAACTCTATTAGGAGTAAATGATCCCAATGGCCTTTGAAGTCAAGAATACAAATTCGAAGCATGTCCTCTAGTGTGCGGATCATCCTTTCCAATTGTCAATTGGTTTGAGGTGGAATGCAGTAATAAGTGACAGTTTCGTTCCCATGTCTTGCTAAAAACTAGACCAAAATTGAAAAGTTAACCTGGGGTCCCTGTCGGATACTACTGTCACTAGCACTTCATGTAACCTGACTATCTCCCGGATGTACATTCTTACTAGCTTTTTCAAGGGGTCGGTCATCCTTATGGCTAAGAAGTGGGAAGACTTGGTGAGTCGGTCAATAATTACCCAAATGGCATCATGTCCCGAACGTGCCCTAGGTAACTATGTCATGAAATCTATTGTGATATATTCCCACTTTCACTCCGGAATTGATAATGGCTGAAGTAGCCCCCTTGGACGTTGATGCTCTTCCTTGACTTGCTGACATACAAAACACTTAGAAACAAAGTCGGTCACATCTCTTTTCATCCTCTTCCACCAAAATCAGGGTCGCATACTTTGATACATCTTAGTACTTCGGGGATGCATGGAAAAATTTAAGCTATAGGCCTTTGTCATGATGTCCCTTTCTAACTCACTGTCACTTAGAACACACACCCTATCCTGAAATCTAAGTAACCCATCGGCAGAGACTCAAAATTCTGAATTAACTCCCCGTTCTGCATCTTTCTTGAGGGCTGCTAGGGTGGAGTCGATTGACTGAGCTTCTTTTATTTTTTGGATCTACTCAGATTGAACAATCGGGTGGGCCAAACAGGTGACTTTCTTCAGGTCCTGAATTCGGACCTGTTGTGCGGCCCCTATTACCCTGCATTCTGAAACCATCAAGTGAGCTAATATACCTGTATTTTTTCTATTGAGTGCATCGGCTACCATGTTACCCTTACCCGGGTGATATAAGATGTTGCAATCATAGTCTTTGAGGAGTTCTATCCATCTTCTCTAACGCATGTTGAGATCCTTTTGAGTGAATATATGTTTCAAACTCTTATAGTCAGTACAGATCTGAAATATCTCCCCATACAAGTAATGGCGCAAAGTCTTCAAGGCATGAATAATCGCAGCCAGTTATAAGTCACGGGTGAGGTAGTTTTTCTCATAACTTTTCAACTGTTTGGACCCATAGGCTATGACCTTCCTATGCTGCATCAGAACACAACCTAACCCTAGGTAGGAGGCATCATTATAAACTGTATATCCCATCGACCCACTCGGCAATGCCAACACAGGTGCAGTAGTCAACCGTTTTTTTAGTTCCAAAAAACTCCTTTCACAGTCCTCATTCCACTCAAACTTGACGTTCTTCTTTGTCAGCTGAGTCAGAGGAGCAGGTAGGCAAGAAAACCCTTCCACAAACCTACAGTAATAACCTACCATCCTCAGAAAACTATGGATCTCCTTGACCGAGATCAATTTTTCCTAGCCGAGTACTGTCTCAACCTTTTCAGGATTCACTGACACTTCATCCTTTGATATGATGTGCCATAGGAAGGTAGTCTGCTCGAGATAAAACTCACACTCAACTTTACATATAACTTTTTTTCTCTGAGAGCCTACAAAACCTGAGTCAGATGGTGAGCTTGTTCCTCTCTGTTTTTTGAATATAGCAGGATATCATCAATGAATACAATGACGAACTAATCCAGAAATTGTCTGAAAATCCTGTTCATCAAATCCATGAAGATGGCTGGTGCGTTGGTTAGTCCAAATGGCATGACCAGGAACTTATAGTGTTCGTACCTAGTTCGAAAGGCTGTTTTAAAAAAGTCTTCTGCCTTGATCTTTACCTGATGGTAACCTGAACATAGGTCTACCTTGGAGAAGACCTTGACACCCTGTAACTGATCAAAAAGGTCATCAATTCTGGGGAGAGGATACTTATTCTTGATCGTGATCCTGTTCAGACCTCTGTAGTCGATACATAACCTCAACGTCCCATATCTCTTCCTTGTAAATATGATTCCAACACCTCAAGGGGACAACACTATGTCAGATGAATCCACTATCGTGCAATTCATTAATCAGTTTCCTCAGCTCCTCAATCTCAACACGGCTCATGCGGTAAGGGGCAACTAAAATAGGCTGGGTGTCTAGCTGAACGTTTATGGTGAATTCAACTTCTCTGTCTACTAGCAGTCCAGGTAGTTCATATGGGAATACATATGAGAAGTCTCGGACTACCGGAATCTCTTGAATAAAAATTTCTTTTTTGGGTTTGCCTAGTTAGAGAAAATAACCAGGTTAAAGCACTTGATAATAAAAAAATTTGCCATGAGGGAACAAATGTTAAAGAATTTTATTAATTTATAAATGACTCCTCATTAAGAGGGTTGAATACAAACTTCTTATGAAAATAATATACGGTGGCGTGATACGCTGCTAGCTACTTCATTTCTAAAATTACATCAAAGTCTCCCGTATCAATCTCTATTAGGTCCACACTCAATTTTTCATCTGCGATATCTATGACACAGACTCTATATATAACCTTTCCCAATAGTGTCATACTCCAAGGAATAGACATAAACAACATAAAATTAAGTCTTTCAAGTAATACATTCAAGTTTGATGCAAAAACATGTTAAACAAATATATGTGAGGCACCAGTATCAATCAAAACATGTGCAAGATGATTACAGATAGTGTACATACCATATACTACGTCTGGGTTGGCTTCTTTATCTTGCTGAGTGAGGTTGTAAGCCCTGCCCTAGATAGGAGGTCTGGCCTGGTTTTGGTTCCTCAGGCACTCCCTCATATAATACTGGGCACTCCCACATATGCGGCAAGTATTGTTGAGGCGATAGTAGAGTCAGTCCCCATGATCTCTGTCAAAGTGCTGACAAGTCCTATCGCATCATGTTGTTGGAATCTGAGGGGGAGTCTGAGTCATCGGCCTAGGTCTCTTATTCTGTTGAACAAGTGTGGTAGGTGCTGGTCTGCGGTGTGAAGCCGAGGGCCTGAGGTTCCCTACTACTTGAGGGAAAATGCGAAGGTTCCTCTCTACCAGTTGTGCTTTTGCCAGAACAACTAAGTAGGTACTGAGCTCGAACATATACAGTTACTATCTGATCTCAGGACGGAGACTCCTCTCGAACTTTCTTACCTTTCTACCTTCATCCATCATGCTGTCAGGGGAATATCAGCCAAACTCTAGGAACTTTCGAGCATATTCTGATACAGTAATGTCACCCTGGACCAGGTATGCAAACTCCATTTTCTTCAGATGTCGGAGATGCTCTGTAAGGTACTTTGCATTGAAGGTTGTCAAAAATTATTCCCAAGTGACTGGAACAGGTAAGGTGGCCTGCTTGAGTTGCCACCAACGTCCTGCCTCTCCCACCCGCATGTAGGTGGCAAGTATGACTCTCTGTTCGGGAATCATGCCAAGAGTCATGAAGACTTTCTTTATCTCAGCCAATCAATACTCGACCTCTTCAAAGTAGGATGCCCCTGCAAAAGTAGATGGGTTTAATCTTTTATACCTCTCAATGTAGTCTGGGTCCATTATGGGAGGAACTGAGTCCCATGGGAGAAGGACTAGATTGTGCTGAGGATAGAGTTAATGGCCCTATGATGGCACTGGATGATACGGTGAGGTACCAGATTGTACTGTGGTGGTGCTAAGTGATGTAGTTGGGGCACCGAGCTATACTGTGGTGGCACCGGGTGGTACTATGGCTGGGGCACCAGATAATACTGTGGTGGTGTTGTATGGTACTGTAGAGGAGCAGGGTCGTATCGGAGTGGTTCAGGATCCTCTCGCTGCAAGGGTGGCTCAACTTGTGGCAACGGGGGAGGGTCAAATAGCTACCTCCTTTCCTCTCGGGCCTGCTGCGCAGCGATAAGTCTCTCTAGCATTTCAAATAACCGGTCAACATCCTTTCGAAGCGAACACTCCCGGGCTACTAGATTTATTGGGGGTCTTCCTCTCTTCATCTATCTGTACTTGCATTTCACAAGGAATAGTTGAGTGATAATTCATGGTTTTTGGTGTTTCCTAAGGATTTTATGCAAGAAATGGTTCCGAGAAACGTGACTTTGATACCAACTGTAACGGCTCATGAACTTGAATGTAAATAAATTATGAATTGAATGTAGAAGCGAAATAAATAGTTAGGATTTACATTCCTTATACAATAATTCAGATTACCCAATAGGCCTACGGAAATGACCATTTTAAAAGAAATAATGAAAATTCAATGAAATAAATAGAAAATAAACAACTGGACATCTTACTCACAACTCTCTTATGGATCGGACTTTGAATCTTGGTCCTCTTGATATGAAACGGTTAATGAAAGAGTGAGCTACACTAGCTCAGTAAGAATATCACGCTACTCGCTGACACGAAAGTGAAGGTTGGTAAAAAAATTATGAAAACAACTAATGGAGTTATTAATTTAAGTAAATTCGTTTATTATAAATAAAATTATTTACTGCATACTTACCGTAGCGAGATTTTTAAAATTAACCTATAGAGTAAATGACACAAACAATATCATAATATCATATGCAATAAGTTGGTAACAACAACTTTCTCTTTTATTAGTCTACTGGTATCCATGGGGGGTCTATAGGGATGTCATTGCTGCGCGTGAACCCTTTTGTTTTATATTTTCAATTAACGGGTCGTCCCCATACCCTTCCGGTATGAACACCAAAATACCATCCCTCAATATCCCGTCCGGCATGAGGGTGAAACGGGCCGTCTCCATATCCCGTCTGGTATGAGTGCCAAAATATTAATCATCGATACCCCGTCCGGTATGAGATAACGTTCACGGTAGGGTTCCCTATGTACCCGATCCGTCCACCATCTCCCAGGATATCCAATAAAGCTACCGTTTATCCATTTACTTAATCAAATAATTTTTCATTTACCTTTAATTTCTAGTTTTCCAATTTAATTATAATCACATAAAAACAAGCAATACATGCATTCAGGAAACATAATCACATCATCATACCTATTCCAGTGTATTATCATGCATTCGAAACTGTAAAATCAACCAATCAGCTAAACACGACAAACAGTAATAGATAACCGGTTCCGGCTCCATTAGTAACATTTAATTATGGATATTTTCTAAACTACACAAAATATCGTATTATTATTAATTAAACTTCAATTCTATAACAGAGAATAAGGTGATGGATTCTTACTCGAATTGGTGTTCGAACACTAAACTTTTGGCTCTGCCTGTTAGCGGTCGGAAGTGGCTCCAGTGCGGCAACAGGCAGCGGTCGACTCCCTTCCCGGCGACTGGCTCTTCTTCTCCGGCAGAGGTGTCTAGCGACTAGGGTTAGGGTTTGGTGTGAAGATGGTTATTTATATCTGTCTCCTTTTAATCTGGACCGTCCATCGCGTTTGATTTGAACCATCCGATCGCGTTTAAATAGAAAGTGAATCTGAATCATGCATGGCGATTTGATTTGGATCATCTGATCGCGTTTAAATAGGAAGTGGATCTAAACCGTTTATTGTGATTTGATCTGCATTGTCCGATCGCGTTTAAAAGAAGAATGGATCAGGACTGTCCGTGCGCGTGGAAACAAATTCAGACCGTCTGATCGCAGACACGCGGATCGCCAACGTGGCCTCCCGCGTGGCACCGCGTTAGCATGCCTTGCCATGCGGCGTGCTCCGATTCGTTGGGGCTGCTAACTGAGCGTCCTACGTGGCACAATTTTCTTAAATTGTATTTTAACCTCCACTTTTCGATTGTTCTTTTAAAAACACTTACAGAACCCAAATTTTCAGCCATTTTTCCCAAAATTATTTTCAATTTCATCATCCACCTATTTTTCTTCATTTTTACATTAAATAAAAATTCAAAAATTAAAAATTATATTTATACATTAATTTTAATTATATTAAAATTAATTAAGGGTATTACATACTTAGCAATGAAAGACTTATCACTAGGAAAAGTCTAGGTTGGCTTGTCCAAGGAGCTAGGTTGCACGTGAATGCCAGCAATCTCAAGGCAAGTAACTTATGGGAGAAGATTAACAAATTTATTCCACTTTTGTGAACCATCAAAATTGATGTAATAAGGATACCATATGATTCAGATGATCAATAGGAATGGACGCTTGAAGTTGAAAGATAAAGAGCTTATAACGAATATAAACATATTTCTAGAAGTTAATGTTATTTCCATTCTCCATGCTCAATTGGAGGTCTTCTTTTGAAAATCTTGACATGCCTTAAGAGATTTTTTAAATTGATAGGTCCTTGTACAAAAAAAGGCATCAATGTTATAGGTATTCCTATTAGGAAAATATTTAACATTAACAGTATTGATACTTTTCTGTCTATATGATTGGTGAGGAGTGGTGATAATAGATAATATAGATCATCTCTTCATCCTTGTGTGATCCACCTAAGTCATGGTTATGACCTTCCAACACTATTTTCGAAGGTCGGAGATATTCTAAGCGAGACGTATATTTTTTTAACAATAACTAATTTAACGATGGTAATTGAAATTCTTGTATGCTATTTAATATAAAATTAAGCTCTTTTTTTTTAAAAAAAAAAACAAAATAATTAAGAGATTGAACAAGGATGGTTCCACATGGTTTTTTGATATAGGTTTAAATTGGACTGAATTTAAATTATGTTTATGAGCTAACTGTTGACTTGATTGTATTTTGACCTAATTAAAATTTTTATATTTTCTATAATATTCTTTAAATTTTAGATTTTGTTGATTTTGATCTAATTAAAATTGAGGTAAATGTTGTAAAAATACAAGAAAGCCACATTAATTTTTTTTTACAACATCTAAACACTAAAAAGAACTAGATTGTTATTCTTTAAAAAACTTATAATTGGATCAGAATCTCATAAATTTCCCCATAACATATATATACTAATGTTTGACTGGATACATTGAATTGAATGAAATATATATATATATATGTGCATGCATACAATTATTTCTTTTCCTCATCATCATTTTATTCATCTTCTTCTTCAAAGAACAAAAACCCTTCATCATCATCATTATCATCTTCTTCACACCATCACTGCATATCGTAATTTTATTCTAGCCATTTTTATTTCGTTTTAAATGAATATAAATATTATGAACATAAAAGATATCAAGAAAATAAATAAGTTAGTTAATAAAAATTAATTTTGGTTCTTTCCATTTTTTGAAGCCAAATCAATTTATGACTGCAATGTTTACATTTTCTTTTTGTACCACTGTAAAACTTAATTCCTAAAAGTCATTTAATCATTAGGGCCCAAGTTTAGCAATCAATTTTATAAGAATATTAGAACGTGGCCAGTCAATTTTAGTTCAAGCTATCACGTAACACTAAGAAAATGCAGGTGTAGAAAATAGTGTATAGGAGGAAAGACTTTATTTCTAATTTTCTGCTGCGTTTTTTTAAAATGTATTTACAATTACAAATTTGTTGGCCAGATAAGAGCGCTTGTATGTGTATATTATATTACAGAAAACAATGCAAAAAAAAAAAAAAGGAAAAAGAATAATCAAAATAACAAATACGCTATGTTGGATCGAGTAATGTGCTTTTAGGCATTTTCTTCATAATTTTTTGGCTTCATTTAACTACTGATTCGAAGGTTGTGTCTTAAGTTGACATGGTCACTCATTCTTGGAATATGATTTGTCGATGAGTCAACATTGTTTGGCAATCCCCCGTAAGATGGAGAATAAATTCTCTACTCTCATAGTGAATATATGTGAACAAGAACAATGAACCAGGGAGTCCCTTACTTGTTTAGTAGTCAAACTTTCATCTTTCTCCTCTAAGGTGCCAATCAAGCTCAACATGCTTTATTTGTTCATGAAATACTAGATTTGTTGTAATGTCTACTGCAGCCTTATTATCACAAGATAATATAATTGCTTGAGGATGTTCGGCTTGTAGGTGTCAATCAAAAGATAATGAATTAAAGTCAATTCACCAAAATCTGTTGTTATGGCCTTATATTTATATTTTATGAGGAGCGAAGAATTTTATGTTTTTTTTTTTTTTTTTTCTAGGATATTAGACATTGATCAAGCAAATAACAGTACCTAGTGATAGACCTTCGTGTATCAAAACATGCGCCTCAATCATTACCTTTGTAATATAGGAAATAAAATGGATCTAAAACGAATCTAAATAAAACTAATATTCTTATATCAAACCAAACGGATCTAGAATTGAAATAGAAGGGAACCCGAATCTATAACTAAAGAAATATGCATGTTCTGCAGTAGATATTCTAAATTACAATATAATCCTTTGGAGTTTTTTCACTCTCTCTATTTCTAGTGATTGGATGTCAGAATAAAAAATTTTAAGTATAACTTGAGGGCCATAACTGCATATTTATAGGCAAATCTATCTATTGATTATTTTAATTTTTAATTTGACTCATCACATAATTAGGAATTACAAATTTTGTTTGTCCATGTAAAAATAAAACCCATACTTTAATTTGATCCATTAAGGTCTAATATACCCTTAACCATATCCGATCACGTTTAACCGAATCTAATTAATTTGACACCATTTTATGTAAAATAATTTATACATATAAATCTATATGGTAAATTTAAAACAAAATGTAAAGCCTTAATTATAAATTAAATTTCGAAGAATAGAAGAGACCTTGTCTTAGTGCTTTCTTGATATATCATGACACGTTATGAGCTATATTTAGATGAGATCTTTGGGGCCTGTTCATGAACTGGCTGAGTAATCATATGGAGTATGAAAGATTGAGTCTTATAATGATTAAGTACATTAATCTTCCAATAAATCTCCTACAAACAGAGAGATCAACAAGTAATTCTTCATCCTCCACGGAGAGCTTTAGATTTTTGGTCGAGAGTAGTTTTGTAGGTGTAGCTCTAATGGTTCCTAAATTTGTTTACACATCCAAAGCATATTTAACATTGACAAATATGTATTTTCTTTCTGATTGGCCACTTCAATCACAAGAAAATACTTGAGATTACCAAGGTCTTTAACTTTGAATTAGTAATCCAAAACAGGCTTCAAATAATTAATGAAATTCATATTACTGGTAGCAATTATTATTTTGTTACCATACCAAAATTTTAGTGAAAACTCCTTTTTTTAAACATGTAAAGAGGTTGTAATCAGCTTTAGATTGAATGAATCCCTGCTGTGTAATGAATTATGTGAGTTTTGCACACCATTGTTAATTTGCATGTTTGAGATTGTGTAAGCTCTTCAAAAGCTTGAGACTTTAATGATCAAGGATGATATTTAATTTACTATTTTTATAATTTTTATTTTTATTATTTTTATTTTTATTTAGTATTAAAAATATATTAATAGTTTTAATTAATTTACTAAAAAAATGAGAGAATATTAATTTATATGTTATTTTTAGAATTTACTTATTTTAGTATATATGTCATTTTTGTAAGCTCCTCAAATTTATATAAAAGGATTTCATTGTAAGAATTGAAACAGAGAAGAAAGAAAGTTATCTTATTTTCAATTAATATCTATTTGAGAGTTGTCAAAGTCTATTACTCTCATACGGATCATTTAATCCTAGGTGTAGTGGAATTTTTAGGAGGTAATTCCATATATATTTCATTATTTAAGTCCCTATGAAAAAAAATATTATTTATATCAAATTAGTGCAAATACCATTCACGCCCAATAACTAAGGTCAAAAGTATTCTTACATAAACTATTTTGGCAACAAGAGAGAAGGTTCATGATAATCTAAGCCTTCTTTTTGTGTATAACCCTTTGCAACAAGTCTTACCTCGAACATCTCCAAAGACCCATCAACATTGTATTTAATTTTATAGACCTACTTGTAACTCATTGCTTTCTTTCCATACAACAAATCTAGAAGTACCCATTTTTCATTTTATATCATCACTGCTAATTTCATTATACTTGGCCTTTTGCCAATTCAAGTCCCTACAGGCTTCAAGATATGGATTTTTTGTGTGATTATTATAGAAATAAAGCTTTTATATGCAAGGTTATCATTTGATACCAAAAGAATATTTCAAGAGAACATGTTTTCTCCATGAGGGTTAAATTTGTGTCTAGTGTTGATGATGGTTGAAGCGAAAGCTTGACAACCCAAAACTTTGCTATGATTGTATAATGGTTTTGTTTTCAAGAGTAATTCAAACAAAGTTTTGTAGTTTAGGTTAGGTGATGGAATTCTGTTTATGAAATAAACAACAATACGATACAGTCACTTAAGCATTTCATTTCAAAGCCATTCTGAAACCTTAGGGTCTAGCAACATTAAAAATATTATGTTTTCTTTTTAAAATGGCATTTTACTTAAAAATTTCTATACATTTTGTTGATGTGACTTGAGTCTGGTAATATCTTATCTATATTTTGGAAGATATTTTATATTTATTCTGAAAAAATATTTTGCATTTATCCTGTAAAATATTTTATGTATATCCTGAAAAATTATGTGGGAGAAAAACTCTCGTAATATCTCTATATAAGAGCGTATAACCATATTGATAATGTACTCTCTCATTTGATCAAAGTATAAAAGTTTATTCTCGATCTTGTCTGTAGATATAGGTACACTTATCGAGCCACTTTAAATCTTGTATCTTTTCTTAATTGTGCTATACTTTATTGTAATTGTGCGTATCTGGGGATTAATTTTTCTAACATGTTTTTTGATGATTGATTCCTCTCTCAAGGTAAAATTCTTTGAGGTTAAATTCTTCCCTATTATCACTCATGATAATTTTGATTTGTTAATTTTAGCAATTAAGTAGACGACCCATTAACCTAATATTTTATTTTCTCATCCATTTAAAACGGTTGAAACCAACTTAAAGGACACCTAAAATAATAGATAACCATTATAAAAGAAAATGTACCTTGATAGAGTGGGTAACTTTAAAATAAATTATAAAATTATTGTATTTTATGAGTATTAATCTACAATAATAGAAACCGTTTTCAACACATTCAATTAACTTGAATGTGTTTTAGCCTCTCATCTCATCTATAAAAGGAGCACAAATTCTCATTTTAATGTATCTTCCACCAACTAAAATTTCAAAGTTGTGTGAATAATAGTTAGATAGAGAGAAGAAGTGAGTCAAAAAATTAAATTTTTTTTCAATTGGTCTTTCAATCACACTATGGCTGCATAATCTCAAAACGGTATGTAGCTATAATTTTTTGATGTCTTTCTTTTATTAAAATGTGTTAAATTCAATAAAATGATAATTTCAGTATAAAAATTTCTTACATTTGGTATCAAAGCAAGGTTGAATTCATACATCTTATAATTTTACTAACATTTTATATTTATATATATTATTACTAATAGTTTATGTATATACTATTGCTCTAATAGTTTATTTAAATATTATTATATTAACAGTTAATATATATATAATTGTACTAACAGTTTATATATATATAATTTTACACTAATAGTTTATATATATATTATTGCTCTAACAGTTTATTTATATATTATTACACTAACAATTTATATATATATTATTAAAATGACAGTTTATATGTATGTATATATTAATATATTATTACACTAACAGTTTATATATATATATATGTATATATATTGTCCTAATAGTTTATATATATATATATATATATATTAAATTACAGTTAATTTCATAAATGTAAATATATATATGTATATTTTATACAAATTATGGTTTTATTGTAACGACCTAAAACTTAAAAGGAAATAAATTATAAATTGAATGCGGAAGCGAAATAATAAAGTTAGTGTTTACATTCCTTACACAATAATTTAGAACACCCAATAAGCCTACGAGAATGACTCTTCTAAAAGAACAAACAAAAAATCAAAGAAATAAATGGAAAGTAAGCAACTGGTCATTCTATTCGCAACCCTCTTGTGGATCGGGATCTGGATCTTGGTCATCTTGATATGAAATTATTAATGAAAGAATGAGCTACACTAGCCTAGTAAGAATGTCACACAACTCACCGATACAGAAATAAAGGTCGGTAAAAATCATAAAAATAATAATGGAGCTCTTAATTTAAGTAAATTCATTTATCATAAATAAAATTATTTATTACGTACTTAGCATAGCAAGATTTTCAAAACCGATCTATAATGACAATAACACAAACAATATCATAATCTCATATTCAATTAATCAGAACAACAACTTTTTCTTTTTAATTTGCCTACTGGTATCCATAGGGGTCTAAAGGGATATCCCCACTATGTGTGAACCCTTATTTGATATTGTCAACTAATCGGCCGTCCCATAATCCGTCCGGTATGAGCGCCAAAAATATCATCTCTCAATACTCCGTCCGGTATGAGGGTGAAACGGGCTGTCTCCATACCCCGTCTGGTATGAGCACACAAAATACCATCCCTCAATATCCTGTCCGGTATGAGGGTGAAACAGGCCGTTCCCATACTTCGTTCGGTATGACCGCTAAAATATCAATCCTCAAAACCCTGTCTGGTATGAGGCAACGTTCACGATAGGGTTCCCTATGTACCTAGTCCGTCCACTATTTCTCAGAATATCCAATAAGTCTATCATTCATTCATTCACTTAACCAAGAAATTCTCCGTTTACATTTAATTTTTAATTTCACAATTTAACTGTAAATCACACAAATCAAGTAATACATGCATCAAGAAAATACAACTAAATCATCTTACCAACTCCAGCGTATTATTATGTATTTAAAATTGTAAAATCAATCAATCAGTTAAAATAAGATAAACAGTGATAAATAACCGGTTCTGACTCCAGTAGTAACCTGTAATTAATTATCGAGATTTTCTAAATTACGTAAAATGCCAGATTATTTATAATCAAACTTCAATTCCATAACAGGGAATAAAGTGAAAAATTCTTATACGAATCGGTGTGTGAAATACTAATATTTCAGCTGTGCCTACTAGCGGTTCTTAGGTTCCTTGAATTTTTCTTTAGAAATTAAAATATATTTCAAGCACTTAGAAATACCCCAAAAAACTAAAAATCGGTGTTAAAAACTTTTTTTTTTGGCTAATTTCAAAATCGGTGTTAAAAACACCGTCGCCCTCGACAGTGATTTGCCTCAGACTGGTCGTTTTCGGCCGGTTTTACACTCATCCCTGCGAGAAAACACGTTAAGGGGCTTCCGTTGGCCCAAAAAGTTAAAAAATAAAAGTTTACCAGCGGTAGAATTTTTCGGTGTGGGAGCTCCATCGGCTTACCTTTGCGATTGAGAATTTTTCTTCAGTCAACCTTTTTTGGTGGTCGAATGTGGCTCCAGTGCAGTGGCGGACGGCGGTCGGCTCCCTTCTCCGCCGACTGGTTCTTCTTCTCTGAGGGGGGGCTGACGGTTAGGGTTAGGGTTCGGTGTGAAGTAGGATATTTATACTCGTCTCCCTTTAATCCAGGTTGTCCATCACGTTTGATCTCGACCGTTCGATCACGTTTAAAGAAGAAATGAATCTAAATCGTTTATCATAATTTTATCTAAACCGTACGATCGCGTTTAAAGAGAAAACGAATCTAAAATATTCATCGTGTTTAATCGCGACTGTCCGATCGCGCCTGAGGAGGGAACGGATCCGGACTATTCATGCGCGTGGGAATAAATCTGCACTGTCCGATCGCAGGCATGCGGGTTGCCAGCGTGGCCTCCCGCATGGCACCGAGTCTGCGTGCCTTGCCACACGGCGGCTCTAGTTTGTCGGGGTTGCTGACTGAACAATCCTAGATGACACATTTTTTCTGAATTACGCTTTGATCTCCAGTTTTTTATTTTTCTTTCAAAAATAACTCCCAAACGCAGAATTATTTTTTTTTAAAAAATTATCACCCATTTTTTCCAAAATTATTTTTAATTTCATCATTTACCTATTTTTTTCTAATTTTTACATTAAATAAAAATTTAAAAATCTAAAAATTATATTTTTATATACTAATTTTAATTTTTAAAATTAATCCCGGGCCTAATTTTGGGCCCAGGTATTACAACTCTCCCATATTAAAAGAAATTTGGTCCCTCAAATTTGCCTCTCTCACTCAATCAAACAGTTGTGAATAGTAAGCTCTGAAGTCTGATTCTAGTTTCCATGTAGCCTCTCTCTATGTATGATTTTACCATAGGACCTTAACGAAAGAAATTTCTTGGTTGCGGAGTACTCTGCTCTTTTGGTCTACAATACCCACCGGTATCTACTCGTAGGATAGATCTTCATAGAGTGAAATTGCCTCGTGGTCCAAGACATGAGAAGGGTCCGGGTTGTACTTGCGTAGCATGAACACATGAAACACGTTATGGACCCTGGATAGTTCTGCAAGTAGTGTCAGTTTCTAGGTAGCAGTGTCAATTCTGTTTAATATTTTAAATGACCCAATAAACCGGGGATTTAGTTTGTCCCTCTTGCCAAACCTATTGATTCCCTTGAAAAGAGTGACCTTAAGGAATTCCTGATCACTTTTCTCAAATTCTAAATCCCTCATCCGGGTATCCGCATAACTCTACTGTCTGTTCTGAGCCATTTGGATGTTCTTCCTAATCTTAGCTATTTTGGTTGTAGTCTCATCCACAAGATCTGAACTGAATAATTTTCTATCACTTATTTATTCTAAACAGATCGACGATCTCCATGGGTGGCCATATAACGCCTCGTACGGAGCCATGCCGATACTTGCTTGGTAGGTGTTATTGTAGGCGAACTCTATTAAGGGTAAATGATCATCTCATTGGCCCCCGAAGCTAAGAATATAAACTTGCAGCATATCCTCTAGTGTGCGAATTATCCTTTCTGATTGTCCATCGGTTTGAGGGTAGAATGCGGTAGTAAGGAACAGTTTTGTTCCCATGCCTTGCTGAAAACTATACCCGAACCGAGAAGTGAACTTGGGGTTCCTATCAGATACTACTGTCACTAGCACTCCATGTAACCTAACTATCTCCTGGATATAAATTCTTGCTAGCTTGTCCAAGGGGTAGGTCATCTTAATGGCCAAGAAGTGGGAAGACTTGGTGAGTTGGTCAACAATTACCCAAACGACATTATGTCATGAGCATGACCTAGGCAATCCTGTCACGAAATCTATTATGATGTGTTCCCACTTCCACTCCAGAATTGGTAATGGCTAAAGTAGCCTACTTGAGCGTTGATGCTCTTCCTTGACTTGCTGATGTACTAAATACTTGGAAAAAAAGTCAGCCACATCCCTTTTCATCCCCTTCCACCAAAATCAGGATCGCATACTTTGATACATCTTAATGATTTCGGGATACATGACAAACTTTGAACTATGAGCCTTAGTCATGATGTCCCTTTTCAGCTCACTGTCATATGAATACACACCTTGTCTGAAATCTAAGCAATCCATTGGCAGATACTCAAAATTCAATGAATTAACTCCCTGTTCTGTATCTTTCTTGAGGGCTGCTAGGATGGAATTGGCAGACTGAGCTTCCTTTTATTCTCTGGATCAAATTAAGTTGAACAGTCAGGTGGGCCAAACATGTGACTCTCTTCAAGTCTTGAAGTCGTACCTGTTGTGCGGCCCCTATTGCCCTACATTCTAAAACCATTAGGTGAGCTAATATACCTGCACTTTTTCTGCTGAGTGCGTCGGCTACCACGTTTTTCTTGTCCGGGTGATACAAGATGTTGCAATTATAGTCCTTGAAGAGTTCTATCCATCTTCTTTGACTCATGTTGAGATCTTTTTGAGTGAATATGTGTTTCAAGCTTTTATGATCGGTGTAAATCTGAAAGATCTCCCCATACAGGTAATGGTGCCAAGTGTTCAAGACATGGATAATCGCAGCAAGTTCTAAGTCATGGGTGCGGTAATTTTTCTTATGACTCTTCAACTGCTTAGACTCATAGGCTATGACTTTCCCATGTTGCATCAGAACACAACCCAATTCCAGGTAGGAAGCATCACTATAAATTGTATATCCCCTTGTCCTGCTTAGTAAGGCCAACACAGGTGCAGTAGTCAACCATTTCTTTAGTTCTTAAAAACTCCTTCCACAGTTCTCATTCTACTCAAACTTGAAGTTATTCTTTGTGAACCGGGTCAAAGGAGCGGTTATGCTAGAAAATCCTTCCACGAATATGCAATAATAACCTGTCATTCCTAGAAAGCTACTAATCTCCTTGACCGATGTTAATTTTTTCCAACTAAAGACTACCTCAACTTTTTCGGAGTTTACTGATACTCCATCCCTTAATATGATGTGCCCTAGGAAAGTAGTCTGCTCGATCCAGAACCCACACTTATTCAACTTTGCATACAACTTCTTTTCTCTGAGAACTTACAAAACCTAAGTCAGATGTTGGTGTGTTCCTCTCTGCTTTTTGAATAGGTCAGGATATCATCGATAAATATAATGACGAATTGATCTAGGAATTATCTGAAAACCTTGTTCATCAAATTCATAAAAATGGTTGGTGCATTGCTTAGTCCAAATGGCATGATCAGGAACTCATAGTGTTTATACCTGGTACGAAAATCTATTTTGGGAATGTCTTCTGCCTTGATCTTTACCTGATAGTAACCTAAACGCAAGTCTATTTTGGAGAAGACTTAGGCACCCTGCAACTGATCAAAAATGTCATCGATCCTGGGGAGGGGGTACTTGTTCTTAATTGTGACCCTGTTCAGTCCTCTGTAGTCAATACATAATCTTAACTTCCCATCATTATTCCTTACAAATGTGACTCCGGCAACCCCAAGGGGACACACTATGTCGGATGAATCCATTATCTTGCAATTCATTGATCTGTTTTCTCAACTCCTCCATCTCAACACGACTCATACGGTAAGGGACAACCGAAATAGGCTAGGTGTCTGGCTAAAGATCTATGGTGAATTCGACTTCTCTGTCCACTGGCAGTCCGAGTAGTTCATTTGGAAACACATCCGGGAAGTCCCAAACTACCAAAATCTCTTGAATACAAATTTCTTTATTAGGTTTACCTAGTTAGAGAAAACAGTCGAGTTAAAGCACTTGATAATAGGAAGAATTGTCATGAGGGAATAATGTTTAAAGAATTTTATTAATTTATAAATGACTCTTCATTAGGAGGGTTAAATATAAGTTTCTTATAGAAATAATCTACGGTGGCGTGATACGCCGTTAGTCAGTTCATTCATAGGATTACATCAAAGTCTCCCATGTCAATCTCTATTAGGTCCACACTCAATTTCCTATCTTCTATATTTATGATACAGGCTTTGTATATAACCTCCCCCAATAGTGTCCTACTCCCATGAGTAGACACAAACAATATAGAATCAAGTATTTTAGGTAATACATTCAAGTTTAGTGTAAAAGCATGTGAAACAAATAAATGTGAGACACCAATATCAATCAAAATATGTGCAAGATGATTACAGATAGTGTACGTACCCTGGATCACATCTGATTCTGATTTCTCAAGTACTCTCTCATATAATGCTGGACACTCTCACATATACGATAAATAATGTTGAGGCGATAGCAGAGTCGGTCCCCATGATCCTTGCCACAGTGTTAGCAAGTCCTACCGCGTCCTGTTATTACAATATGAGGAGGAGCCTGAGTCATTGACCTAGACCTCTTGTTCTGCTGAACAGGTGCAGTAGGTGCTGGTTTGCGGTGTGAAACTAAGGGCCTGAGGTTCCCTACTACTTGAGGAAAATGTGAAAGTTCCTCTCTACTAGCTGTGCTTTGCCTAAAACGACCGAGTAAGTACTGAGCTCGAACACATAAAACTGTTGTCTAATCTCAGGATGGAGAACCCATTCGAACTTTCTTGCCTTTCTGCCTTCATCCATCATGCTCTCAGGGGAATACCGGCTCAACTCTAAGAACTTTTGAGCATATTCTGATACAATCATGTCACTTTTTTCAGATGTCGGAGATGCTTTGAGAGGTACTCTGCATTGATGGCCATCAAGTATTATTCCTAAGTGACTGGAACGGGTAAGGTGACCTGCTTGAGTTGCCACTAGTGGTTTGCCTCTCCCACTAGCATGTAGGTGGCAATTATGACTCTCTATTCAGGAATCATCCCAAGAGTCGTGAAGACCTTCTCTGTCTCAACGAACCAGTACTCGGCATCTTCAAAGGAGGACCCCCCCATAAAAGTAGATGGATTTAATCTTTTATACCTCTCAATGTAGCCTGAGTCCATCATGGGAGGAATTGGGTCCCGTGGAAAAAGGACTGGATTATGCTGGGGATGGATCGGATGGCCCTGTGGTGGTACTATATGATATGGTGGAGGTACCGGATTGTACTGTGGTGGTGCCGAATGATGCAGTTGGGGCACCAGGTTATACTATAGTGGTGCCGGGGATGCGATTGGGGGACTGGACCATACTGTGTTGGTGCTAGATGGTACTGTAGAGGAGCAGAGTCGTAAAGGGTGGCTCAGGATCCTCCCGCTACAGAGGTGGCTCAACCTGTGGTAGTGGGGGAGGATCAGGTAGCTCCCTCCTTTCCTCTCGGGCTTGCTGGGCAACGATGAGTCTCTCCAGTATTTTAAATAATAGGTCAACATCCTCTCGAAGCGAACCCTCCTGGGCTGCTCGATTTAGTAGGGGTCTTCCTCTCCTCATCTATCTGTACTTGCATTTCACAAGGAATGGTTGAGTGATAAATCATTTTTTGGTTTTTCTAGGATTTTTGTGTAAGTAATGGTTCCGAGGAACGCGGCTCTGATACTAACTGTAATGGCTTGAAACTTAAAAGAAAATAAATTATAAATTAAATGCAGAAGCAAAAAAATAAAGTTATGGTTTTCATTCCTTACACAATAATTTAGAATACCTAATAAGGATACGAGAATGACCCTTTTAAAAGAACAAATAAAAAATCAAAGGAGTAAATGGAAAGTAAATAATTGAGCATCCTATTCGCAACCCTCTTATGGATCAGGATTTGGATCTTGATCCTCTTGATTTGAAATGGTTAATAAAAGAGTGAGCTACACTAGATTAGTAAAAATGTCACACCACTCACTGATATAGAAATTAAGGTTGATAAAAATTATAAAAATAACTAATAGAGCTCTTAATTTAAGTAAATTCACTTATCATAAATAAAATCATTTATTATATACTTACCGTAGTGAGATTTTCAAAACCGACCTATAGAGGCAATAACACAACCAACATCATAATCTCATATTCAATTAATCAGAACAACAACTTTTCATTTTTATCTGCCTACTGCTATCTATGGGGGTCCATAGGGATATTTTCACTACGCATGAACCCTTATTCAACATTGTCAACTAACTGGCTGTCCCCGTACCTTGTCCAGTATGAGCGCCAAAAATACTATCCCTCAATACTCCGTCCGATATGAGGGTGAAACGGACCGTCCCCATAACCCGTCCGGTATGAGCGACAAAAATACCATCCCTCAATACCCTGTTCGATATAAGGGTGAAACGGGCCGTCCCCATACTCCGTCCGGTATGAGCGTCAAAATACCAATCCTCGATACCCCGTCCGGTATGAGGCAATGTTCACGGTTCTCTATGTACTCGGTCCGTCTACCATCTCCAAGGATATCCAGTAAGGCTACCATTCATTTATTCACTTAATTGAGTAATTCTCCATTTATATTTAATTTTCAGTTTCAAAATTTAACTGTAAATCATGTAAATCAAGCAATACACGCATTAAGAAAATATAACTAAATTATCTTACCAACTCCAGCGTATTATTATGCATTTAAAATTGTAAAATCAATCAATCAGTTAAAAAAGAATAAACAGTGATAAATAACCTGTAATTAATTATTGAGGTTTTCTAAATTACGTAAAATGTCGGATTATTTATGATTAAACTTCAATTCCATAACAGGAAATAAGGTGAGAGATTCTTACACGAATCGGTATGCGAAACATTAAACTTTTAACTACGCCTTCTAGCGGTCCCCCGGTTTCCTGAATTTTTCTTTGGAGATTAAAACACGTTTCAAGTACCTAAAAATACATCCAAAAAATCCAAAATCGGTGTTAAAAATCTTTTCTGACCAATTTCAGAATTCCGGCACGGCGGTACTGCTGTGCTCCAGTGACAGCACCGCCGTTCGCAGCGGTAGTTTACCTTGGACTGGCCGTTTTTGGCCAGTTTTGGTCGATTTCGACTAGTTTTATACCCATCCATACGAGAAAACACGTTAAGGGGCCTCGGTTGGTCAAATAAAGTCGAAAAATAGAAGCTTACCGGTGGTGGGGTTTTCCGGTGTGGTGGCTCCGTCAGCTCACCCTTGCAGTTGGGCATTTTTCTTCGGTCAACCTTTTTTGGCGGTTGAAGGTGGCTCAAGCGCAGCGGCAGGCGTGGTCGGCTCCATTCTCCGGCGACTGGTTCTTCTTCTCCAGTGGGGGGGGGGGGGGGCTGACGGCTAGGGTTAGGGTTGGATGTGAAGTGAGATATTTATTCCCATCTCTCTTTAATTTGGATCGTCCATTGCATTTGATCTCGAACATCTGATCGCGTTTAAAGAGTAAATGAATCTGAACCATTAATCGCGATTTGATCTGGACCGTACGATCGCATTTAAAAAAGAAACTAATCTGAACCGTTCATCACATTTAATCGTGAGCAAAGAAAAACTATAGTGATATTAATAATTTTATCATTTATAAATTTAATATTATAAATATACTTGAGGCCTTACTGTTAGCATTGTTATATTTTTTACAGTTCTCACTTCACTGTATTCTCTTACATTTAGAATGACAACTTTTGATGGGTTAAATTTTGTGGAGTGGTATAAAAAGGTCCAATTCTCATTGGGTTTATTGGATCTTGATCTGGATTTTATAATCGAAAAAGCTCCCGAAGCTACTGATGATAGTACTTTAGAGCAGAATGAATAATTCAAAGCCTGAACAAGGTCAAACAAACTCAGTCTTATGTTTATGAGAATGACTATTGCCACTAACATCAAAACTTTGCTCCCTCAAACTATGATAGCCTCAGAATTTCTAAAATTTATAAAGGAGCATTTCAAACACGCCAATAAATCTCTTATAGGCACATTGATGGCTGAATTGACCACCATGAAATATGAAGGTCAGAAAGGAATTCAACAACACATTTTAAACATGGCTGAAAAGGTTGCAAAACTTAAGGCATTGGGCATGAACATGGATGAGTCATTCTTAGTTCAATTTGTCCTTAGCTCACTTCCTTCGTAGTTTGCTCCATTTAAAGTTCACTATAATACTAATAATGAACAGTAGAATATGAATGAGCTTATTAGCAAGTGTATTCAAGAGAAAATGAGATTAAAGCAAGATAGACATAACTTTGCCCTTGCAGTTACTCATGAAGCTATGAAAAATAAAGACAAACCTAGAAAAGTAAAGAACATTCCACCAAAGAAACATAGTAGACTTAGGGAGAATAATCAGAGTCATGACAGAAAATTTACCCTGAGTTGCTACTTTGGTGGCAAGAAAGGTCATGTGAAAAAAGAATGTAATAGGCGTAAGGCTTGGTTCGAAAAGAGAGGTATGAATCTTTCTTTTGTATGTTATGAATCAAATCTTGTTGAGGTTCCTTCTAATACTTGGTAGATTGATTTTGGAGCCAAAATTCATACTACTAATTTAATGTAGGGATTCCTTATAATCCAGAAATCGAAAGAAAGTGAAAAGTTCCTCTATATGGGAAACAGTCTCAAAATAGAAGTGGTAGCTGTAGGTACTTATCACTTGCTATTAGAGAATGGTCATCAGACGAATCTTTTGAACATTTTTTATGTTCTTTCAATTTTGAGAAATTTAATTTCATTATCCAAATTAGATGTTATTGGATATTTAGTTTATTTTAGTTGTGAAAGAGTAAGTTTAATGTTTAATTTAATAACAGTTGGTTCTGATATTTTATATGATAGTTTATATAAAATTTTTTAAATCATAAATTTGCATAAACTTTAGTTACCTTGCATTCAAATATTGGATCAAAACGTGGCTTAATTAATAAAAAATTTTCATTCTTGTGGCATAAAAGGCTAGGACATATCTCTAAGAAAATAATTGAGAGATTAACGAGTGCAAGAATTTTACAAAATCTTGACTTCACTAATTTCCAAGTATGTATAGATTGCATAAAAGGAAAGTAAACTAAACATACCAAGAAATGTGCCAGAAGATGTAATGAACTTCTTAAGATAATTTATATGGACATTTACGGACCATTCTCCATTCTTTGTTTCACTAGAGAGAGATATTTTATTACCTTTATAGATGATCTATCTTGGTATGGTTATGCATATCTAATGCATGATAAGTCTCAAACTATTAACATCTTTAAAGTACACATTGTAGAGGTTGAGAGACAATTAGATAAAAAGGTTAAGGTTGTGAGATTTGATTGAGGTGGTGAATTCTATGGTAGATAAGATGAATTAGGACAAAATCCTGGTCCATTTACGAAATTCCTAAAAAAGCATGGCATTCGTGCTCAATACACAATGCCAGGTACGCCACAGTGGAATGGTGTTGCTGAAAGGCATAGTTGTAGTTTAATGGAAATGGTTAAGAGTATGATGAGTTACTCTTCTGTAACTATTTTTTTATAGGGTGAAGCCTTAAAGACTGTAATGTATACTTTGGATAGAGTTCCTAGTAAGGCAATATCTACAACTCATTTTGAGTTGTGGACTAGTAGGAAACCAAATTTAAGATATTTACATATATGGGGTTGTCCAGTGAAAGCAAGAATCTTTAATCCTCATGAGAAAAAGTTAGATTCAAGGACAATATCTAAATATTTTATTAGTTATCTAGATAAGTTCAAAAGGTATAGATTTTATTGTCCTAACTATGATACGAAAATAATTGAAACCGATAATGTCAGATCCTTAAAAAATGGAGAAATTAATGGGAGTGAATAACCAAGAAAAGTAGATATTGAGGAAATAAGAGTGGATATCCCACCACCATTTTTGCCTCAAGAAACAACTCTTGCTCATCCTTCTCAACAAGTTACAGAAAATGAGCTACATAATGAAAATGATTCATTACCACAAGAAGATGTCATCATTGAAAATGTTATATAATAATTTCAATCAATACCTTTAAGAAGATCTCAAATAGAAAGAAAATCTATTATATCATATGATAATGTGGTATATCTACAAGAATATGATTTTGATATTGGGACAAGAACAGATCCGGTTACGTTTTCACAAGCCATGGAAAGTGATGATTCTACTAAATGGATAGAAGCTATGAAAGAAAAGTTGAAGTCTATGGACCATAATGATGTTTGGGATCTTGTCGAATGGCCTGATAATTATAAAAGTGTCAGTTGTAAAGGGGTCTTCAAGACTAAACGTGATGCTAAAGGCAATATTAAACGATTTAAAGCCAAACTAGTGGTTAAAGGTTTTACTCAAAATGATGGTATAGATTATAAAGATACATTCTCCCAGTTTCTAAAAAGGATTCTTTTAGAATCATTATGGCACCTGCGACATATTTTGATTTAGAGTTACATCAAATAGATGTAAAAACTGCTTTCTTAAATGAGAATTTGGATGAAGATATCTATATGGATCAACTTGAAGGGCTCGCAAAGAAAGAAAAAGGACACTTAGTTTGCAAATTAAAGAAATCAATTTATGGTCTTAAACAAGCTTCGAGACTGTAATATCATGAACTCCAATGTCAGTGGGTACGGACGTTAGTACAATATTTCCAACTAGTGGAGTAGATAAATATTAAATATGCAGCAAAACTACACTTTAATTCACATCTCTTGTGACTAGATAATTATTTGTTTACATATAATTTCGTCATCTTCCTTTGATCGTTGACTTCCTCTTACCTGAATTGGGGTGAATTGGGATGAGCTTCACGAGCTCAGTAAGAAAAAGAATTATATAATGGAACTTACGTACAGACATTCACGTACTATGTAAAATATAATAATATTTATAATTAAGAAAATATCAAACAATATATCTCAATTGAAATGCACAACAAAATAAATCATTACACGAAACATATTCTAATCCTCACTCTTATAACCTAATCCTTGTTCTCCTTTCAAATCACACTCACACTCAAAATATCACATCTAAGGTTTCATTGCGCGATGCTGTTTATATCGTCATTAAGGAAATGCGAAATGGATCCCCCCCATCGCATGGATAACACACACAAATCACACAATTGTCAAAGTAGGTACGTTTGCTAGGTGACCCACACTCACATGAATGCCTATCCACATCAAGATTAGGTTTCAGACTATATCCATGTGCAGGTTCACCATACCCACTGAACTTCAGCCACACACGCACCCTCCCCTCCTCGATTTAGACTAAATGAGTAGGTATTCAGAGTCCTTACACTCTACACTATTTCTAAATGTCTCTCATTTCTAATTCACTTATTTCATACCTAAGATCTTAATTTCTATATATAATTAAACACAAATATACATACAAAATACACAATATCATCACACACATCATAGACATACATTTCAAATCACTTTCTGAGTTGTCTTGTACCAAATCACATAGCAACCACAGGATACTCAGATTCCTCGTGCAACTGTAGTAGATCACACAGCAAGTACAGTGCATCGTATATTTGCACCAGATTACACATCAAGTGCAGTGTACCGAATTGCACACGCACACACTGGTTATACATTTCACATACATAACATAAATATATACATATTAGTACACACACAAATTACAATACAGACATGTATCTTCACTACATATCTCAAATAGAATATATATTTATATTCATACACACAATTTCTAAAGATACATACACACACATTCATACTTAAACATTTAGACACAATCACACACAATATACCATATACTTATTTATTCACGCATTTTCTCTTATCAATTATGTTCTTATCAATTATGTTCTTATCAATTCATATCACGTTCATTATATATTTTTATATACATACACACATGTATAATAACATATATATATAAACTACATAAACACAAACAAATATAAATTAGACATACTATTTACATATAGTACATTATACATACATTTGAACATTCACACATAATGCACTATAGATATACACATTTACATAAGCATATAATATATGTCTCCGTATGGAATACACATAATTCTTACCTACGGTATGGTCAGAAGAGCTTTGGGAATTCTTTTTAACTTGTTCTACGGTTCTCTCAAAAATCCGAATATCGTTTGGATAATTTTCTTCATTTATAATGGAAAACACATATATTAAATTATGAATAATTTTAAAAACTATATTACGATAATTAATTAAGTATGGATTTTACTTTCGGACACGCGGTCTTGGTCGCTAACGTCATCACGCATCATCATACACGTGTCACTGAATATGTCAGGTGCTGATGATTGAATCAGCGCGTATTATCGCATGCGATGCACCAACATCATATTTGGTCGGTACCCTTCCATTTTTCTTCATTAATTTAATTTAATTTTTTTTCTTTTTTTTTCTTTTTTTTTCCTTTCCTTTTCTTTTTTTTTTAATTTTTTTTCTTCTCTTTATTTTTTCTTTTTTAAATTTTTTTATCTTTTCTTCTTTTTTTTCTCCTTTTCTTCTTCTTTTTTCTTTCCTTCTTATTCTTCCTCTTTTCCTGTAGCTTCTTTTTTTTTTCTTTCTTATTTCTTTTTCCTTTTTTTTCTTATTTCTTTTTCCTTTCTTCTTCCTTTTTTTTATGTCTCTCTTTTCTTTCTCTCTCTTCCTGACCATGATTTTTCTCTGTCTTCTTCTCCTTTTTTTTTTCTCTTCTCACCCTTTTTTTTCCTTTCTTCTTATCTTCTTCTTCTTTTTTTTTTTTTCTTTTCTTCTTCTTCTTCTTCTTCCCGGGATGTCTCCCCTTTCTATCGCGTCTCACCTCCTCGACTGCCATTCACTCCTCCTCCTCACGGGGCCAAGGCTCCTCCCCTCACTCTGCTCTTTCGGCCCTGATCCCACTTAGCTCAGCCTCATCTCTCACCCACTCGAACTCAGCTCTCTTCCTCTCTTTCTTTTTTCTCTTTTTTTTTATATTATGTCATTATATATATATACATATATATATATTGCCGCTTGGTTTGTTCTCCTTCTCTCTACATTCTTCTTTTTTTCCTAATTAATTAATATATTTTTTTTTCTTTTGTACCCAGCTGGTGCTCCAGCTGGGTATTACAGAGACAATGGTATATAAAGTTTAATGATACCATTACATATTTTAGATTTAAGGAAAATGCTATTGATTAATGCATATATTTGAAAATTAGTGGAAACAAGTTTATATTTTTGATACTATATGTGGATGATATTTTGCTAGCTAGTAGTGATCTTAGTTTGTTATATGAAATCATGAAATATCTCTTTAAAAACTTTCAGATAATTGATATGGGTGAGGAAAATTATGTTATTGGAATAGAAATCCTCAGAGATCGTTCTCAATGATTGTTAGGTTTATCTCAAAAAAGATATATTAACCAAGTTTTGGAGAGATTCAATATGTAGTTATGTTCAGCTAGTGTTGTATCAATTCTTAAGGTAACAAATTAAGTAAAAGTTAGTGCCCAAGAAATGACTTAAAAAAGGAACAAATGAAGAATATTCCTTATGCATATGTTGTGGGATGTTTTATATACACTCAAACTTGTACTAGACCAGATATCAACTATGTTATTGGTACGTTGGGAAGATATCAAAGTGATCTAGGAATTGAACATTGGAAAGCTGCAAAGAAGGTTATGAGGTATTTTCAAGGAATAAAAGATTATATGCTCACATATAAAAGATCATAACAATTAGAGGTGATTGGATACGCAGACTTAGATTATGGTGGTTGCCGTGATAGCTTAAAGTCTACTTTAGATTCTATCTTTATACTAGCAAATGGGGCAATTTCATGGAAGAATGTAAAGTAATCTATTACTATTTCTTCCACAATGGAGGCTGAGTTGATAGCATGTTTTGAAGCCTTAAGTCATACTTTGTAGTTGCAGAATTTCATTTCAGGACTAGGCGTTGTTGACTCTATTATCAAACCACTAAGAATATTTTGTGATAATACTGCACCTGTTTTCTTCTCTAAGAATGACAAATATTCTACTGAATCCAAACATATGAACTTAAAGTATTTAGTTATTAGAGAAATAGTCCATAAACAACAAGTCTTGATTGAAAATATTAGTACCACATTTATGATTGTTGATCCATTGATTAAAGGGCTACCTCCAAAGACGTATGCAAAACATGTTATAAGGTTAGATCTTTTAAGTAATTCATAATATGACAATGAATATTTCAGTGGTTGAATAATTGACATTTTACTCATTAAAGTTTGTTCATGTTATTTTCTATTTTTAATTATGAGTGCACAATTCAGTATTTAATCAACAAGGAATGTCTTGACAAGACAAATTGTGGAGGCTATTTTAACATTATAGACTGAATTAGTAAAGGTTATTAGTCTGTGGTGCATAGAAGGAAATGTGACATTAAAGTCATGTGACCGTTATGATTCATATTTATAATCTAAGTTATTTTAGTATTATGGTATAATAATTTTGGGTATGTTGGCTAATTTTATTGCAATCACGTATCAAATTATGTTTACCAATAAATATATTTTAATGTAAAATGTATATATAGATTATAGTTTTCATAATCGGTTTTGTGAATCAAGCGGGAGAATGTTAATTTCAGCAATTAAGTAGATGACCCACTAAACTAGTGTTTTATTTTCTCATTCACTTAAAACGGTTGAAGCCAACTTAAAGGACACCCAAAATAATAGATAACCGTTATAAAGAAAAGTGTACCTTGCTAGAGTGGGTAACCTTAAAATAAATTATAGAATTATTGTATTTTATGGGTATTAATTTACAATAATAGAAATAGTTATCAACATATTCAATTAACTTGAATGTACTTTGGCCTCTCCTCTCATCTATAAAAAGGAGCACAAATTCTCCTTTTAAGGTGTCTTCCATCAGCTAAAATTATAAAGTTTTGTGCATAATAGTTAGATAGAGAGAAGAAATAAGTCAGATAATTAATGAATAGCCTAGAACTCAAAGAAAATGAATTTATATTTTAAATGTGGAAGCGAATAATAATGTTAGGGTTTACATTCCTTACCTAGTGATTTGAAATGCCCAATAGGGCTACGAGAATATTTCTTCTACATTAGTCCATAAAAAAATAAACGGTAATTAAAATAATTAAATAGATATCCTAGGGGTTAACCTTCATTAGCATTTGAAGGGAGTCCGAGAGATGAACTACTCACAACCCTCTTGCTGATTGGGATCTGAATCTTGATCTTCTTGATCTGAAATGCTTAATAAAAGGGTGAGCTATACTACCCTAGTAAGAATATGACACTAATAACTGATATAGAAAATCGAAAGTTGGTAAAAATCATAAAATAACTAATGGAACCATGGATTTAAGTAAATACATTTAACTCTAAAATGTTTTATTTCATACTTACCGTTGCAGGTTTTTTCGAAAACAACTTATGAAGATAAATAACCAAGTGACACTTTAATTTCGTGCATAAGATCAATAATTCTTTCTTTTTACCTACTTATTAGGACCCCTTGGGGGTCTATAGGGATATCCCTCTACTCGTGGATCTAGTATCAAGATTTAACAATTAACCTGGTCGTCCCCATACCCTATCCGGTAATGGCACCAAAAATATCATCGTCTCAATACCCCATTCAGTATGAGGGTAAATCATATCTCCCAAAATCCTTCCGATATTGGACTTCTCAGCCCTGTTCGATTGAGGTAATGTCCATAGTAGGATTCCCTATGAACCGGGTCCGTCCACCCTTTCTCAAGATACCCAGTAAGCTTTCATTTATATAGATTCTCATCATCCAAATAACCACCAACGCATACTAACATCTCATTTATTCACATATTAATTTAAACAGTATTTAAGCAAGCGATGTATTTTAACATAACTGAATAACCAAGTAACCAAAATATCGAATAAATAATGTAGGAAGAACCAAATAACCAAATAATCAAGAAGACCATAACAAACTATCAATTTAAATATGCACAATATAATAGTAAGCAATTTATGCAGTATAAGAAAATAAATAGAGAATCAGGACAAATAAGAACTAACAGGTTTTGGCTCCACTAATGACCTGTAATTATTTTTAGGATTTTTTTAATTTTCACAAAACACAAAATTATCCATCATTAAATCTCAATTTACCATAACAGAGAATAGGGTGAGGGATCTTTATCTGGATCGATGTTTTAAAATGTCGTACTATCTACTGTGCCTCCTAACAGGTCCCGTGTTTTGTGAATTTTTCCTGCAAAAATCAAAATACTCATCACGTATATAAAAATACGCCAAAAACCTAAAATTAATGCTGAAAATCCTTTCCAGCCAATTTTAGGGTTCCGAAACGGCGTCGCCGTCGTGCTCCAGCGCTGGCTCTATCGTCCACAATGGTGGTTCATTTCAACTTGGCCGATTTTGACCCGTGTTGGCCAGTTCTACACATATCCCTAAAGAAAAAACACACTACGGGCCTCGGTTAGCCATAAATAAAAAAAAATTGAACCTATCGGCGGTGGGTCTTCGGGTGTGGCAGCTCCGACGATTCTTGTTCATGACTGAGGTTTCTTTTTTGGCTAACCAACATAGAGAAGGAAGGTGAACACAGTAGTCAAAAAAATTACGTGAAACAAAAAATGGGAAGGGGTTCATTGGAGGGGTTTTAGGGTTTTGGTCGCTGCGGCTCCACCGGGCTTTACCCATAGTTTATGGCTCACCCACCATCCTTAACAATGGTCGGGGGTCGGTCTCCTTCTCCAGCGTCTGGTTCATCTTCTCCGGCGAGGACAGGTGTGGCTAGAGTTTGGGTTCCCTGAGACGCGATGTTTGAATACCTATTCTGTGACGATCTTGGCTGTCCATTTGCTCCAATGTGGAGCGAGGAGAGCCGTTCGATCGTTGTCTGTTTAGGCCGATTGCATGGTCAAATATGAACCGTTCATCAAAATTGATCTCGTCCGTCCGATCGCGCATAAAGAGGGAATACATCTGAGTCGTTCATGCTTACAGGACGTGATCGGGGTTGTCAGATCGCCAGACATGCGGATCGCCTGTATGGCACCGATGTTAGCATTTTTATCACACAGCGTACTCTGGTTCGCCGTGGCTACTGACTGGGCCGTCCCACATGGCCAAATTTCTCCCATTTTCTGATTTTGCCTCTGTTTTTAAGTTTTCTTTTAAAAACATCCCCTTTATTCAAAATTTCACTCATTTTTTCTAAAATTATTTTCAATTTTGTCCATAATATATATATTTTTTAAATTCAATAAAAGTAAATTAAAATAAATTGAATTAATTTTTTATATAATTTCTTTGTAATAAAAAAAATCTCGGGCTAATTTCTAGTTTTGGGTATTACAACTTTTCCCCCTTAGGAAAATACGGTCCATCAAATTTATCACCCTCTCACTCAGTCGAACAGCTGGGGGTACTGGGCTTTAAAGTCTAATTCCAGTTCCCAAGTGGCCTCTCTCTGTGTATGATTCTGCCATAGGACCTTGGTGAAGGGAATTTCTCGGTTACAAAGTACTCTACTCTTTCGGTCTACATTGCCTATTGACACGTCCTCATAGGATAGATCCTCCTAGAGTGAAAGGGGCTCATGGGATAGGATGTGTGAGAGGTTTGAATTGTACTTGGGTAGCATGGACATGTGAAACACATTATGGACTTTGGACAGCTTTGGAGGTAGTGTCAGTCTATGAGCGATCATACCAATCATGTCTAAGATCTCAAATGGCTCAATAAACCGGAGATTTAATTTTCTCTTCTTGCCAAATCTACTGATTCTATTGAAAGAGGTGACCTTAAGAAACACTCAATCGTTTTTTTTTAAATTCTAAATCCCTCCTCCGGGTGTCCACATAACTCTTCTACCTACTCTGAGCTTTCTGGATGTTCTTCCTGATTTTAACTATCTTGTTTGTACTCTCCTCTACAAGATTTGGGCCAAACAATTTTTTATTGCCCACCTCTTTCCAACATATTAGAGATCTACAAGATCAACCAAATAATGCCTAATATGGGGCCATGCCGATACTTACTTGATAGTTGTTATTATAAGCAAACTCTATCAAATGTAGATGATCATCCCAATAGCCCCCAAATTCTATAATAGAAGCTTGGAGCATATCCTCCAAGGTAGGAATCGTCTTCTCTGATTGTCCATCGGTCTGAGAGTGAAATATGGTGCTAAGGGACAGTTTCGTTCCCATGTCTTGCTAAAAACTAGACCAAAATCGAGAAGTAAACCTGGAGTCTCTGTCAAATACCACTGTCATCAAAACTCTATGTAACCTGCCTATCTCTCGGATATAGATTCTTGCTACCTTATCCAAGGGGTCGGTTATCTTGATAGTCAAGAAGAGAGAGGACTTGGTGAGCCGGTTAATAATTACCCAAATAGTATTATGTCCTGAACGTGCTTTAGGCAACCCTATCACGAAATCTATTGTGATATGTTCTCACTTTCAATCAAGGATTAGTAATGGCTGAAGTAGTCCGTCTAGGCATTGATACTCTACTTTAACCTGTTGATATACTAGGCATTTGGAGAAAAAGTCAGCCATCTCTCTTTTCATCCTACTCCACCAAAATTGGAGTTGCATATTTTGATACATTTTAGTACCTCTAGGATGTATGACAAACTTTGAGTTATAAGCCTCTGTCATGATATCTCTTTTCAGTTCACTGTCATTTGGAATGCAGTCCTTGTCCTGAAAGCTGAGCAACCCATTAGTAGAGACTCCAAATTCTGGATGCACTCTATGTTTTGCATCCTTATTGAGAGTTGTTATGGTGGAATTAGTTAATTGGGTTTTCTTTATTCTTTAGATCAATTCGGGTTGGATAGTCAGGTAAGCCAAACATATAGCCCTCTTTAAGTCTTAAAGCCATATTTGTTGTACAGTCCCTATTACCCTACATTCAGAAACTATTAAGTGAGCTAACATACCTGTACTTTTTCTGTTAAGCGAGTCGGTTACTACATTATCCTTGCCCAAGTGATACAAAATATTATAATCGTAGTTCTTGAGGAGTTCTATCCAACGCCTCTGATGCATGTTGAGATACTTTTGAGTGATATACTTCAAACTCTTATGGTATGTGTAAATCTCAAAAGTCTCCTCATACAAGTAGTGGCACTAGATCTTCAAGATGTGATAATAGCGGCCAATTTCAAGTCGTTGGGTGGGGTCATTCTTTTCATGACTCCTCAACTGTTTAAACCCATAGGCTATGACCTTTCCATACTGCATCATAACACAACTCAATCCCAGTAGGAGGCATCACCATACACTGTGTATCCCTCTGTCCCACTCGATAAAACCAACGCGGGTATAATAGTCAACTGCTTCTTAAGTTCTATAAAGCTTATTTCGCAATCCTCATTCCATTCAAACTTAACGTTCTTCTTTGTGAACTGGGTCAAAGGAGCGTTTATGCTAAAAAATCATTCCACAAACTTATGCTAATAACCAATCATTCTCATAAAACTACGAATTTCCTTAACCGAGATCAGTTTATCCAAACTGAGTACTGCCTCAACTTTTTTGAGATTCACAAATAGTGTACATACCCTTGATATGATATGCTGTAGGAAGGTAGTTTGCTCAAGGCAGAACCCACACTTACTCAATTTTGCATATAATTTTCTTTCTCTGAGGACCCACAAAACCTGAATCAGGTGGTGGGTGTGTTCCTCTCTACTTTTTGAATAGAGTAAAATGTCATCGATAAACACAATGATGAACTGATATAAGAATTGTCTAAAAATCCTATTCATCAAGTCCATAAAAATGGTTGGTGATTTGGTTAGTCCAAATGGTATGAATAAGAACTTATAGTGTCCGTACATGGTTCTGAAGGTTATCTTGGGACTATCCTCTATTTTGATCTTTACCTGATGGTAACCCGAACGCAAGTTTATTTTGGAAAAGATCTAGGCACCCTATAACTGGTCAAAAAGGTCATCAATTCTAGGGAAGGGGTACTTGTTCTTGATCATGACTCTATTCAATCCCTTGTAGTCAATACATAATCTTAACGTCTCATCTGCTTTCTTTGTAAATATGACTCCAGCATCCCAGAGAGACATACTATGTCGGATGAATCTACTATCCTGCAATTCATTTATTTATTTCTTTATATCTTCCATTTCAATACGACTCATGCGGTAAGGGGCAACCGAGAGAGGTTGGGTGATAAGCTGAAGATCTATGCTGAACTTAACTTTCCTGTCCACTGGCAGTCTAGGTAGTTCATCAGGAAACACATCCAGAAAGTCTCGAACTACCAGGATTCCTTGAATGCAAACTTCCTTCTTAGGTTTGCCTATGTAGATAAGACAACTGAGTTAAAGTACTATATAATAAGGAACTTTTCATGAGGGAATAATATTCAAAACTTTTATTAACTTATAAATGACTCCTCGTTAGGAGGGTTGAATATAAGTTTTTTATGGAAATAATCTATGGTAGCGTGATACGTCGCTAATCAGTTCATTTCTAGAATTAAATCAAAGTCACCCGTGTCAATCTCTATCAGGTCCACACTCAATTTTTTATCTGTTATGTTTATGATATAAGTTTTGTATATAACCTCCCCCAATAGTGTCCTACTTTCAAAAGTAGACACAAATAATACAGAATCAAGTCTCTCAGGTAATATATTCAAGTTTTATGCAAAAGCATATAAAACAAACGAATGTAAAGTACCAATATCAAGCTAAACATGTGCAAGGTGATCACAGATAGTGTACGTACCATGTATCGCGTCCGAGTTGGCTTCAGTATTTTGCTGGGTGATGTTGTAAGCTCTGTCTTGGATAGGATCTCTGGCCTGATTCTGATTTCGCAGGCAATCTCTCGCGTAGTGTTGGGCACTCCCACATATGTGGTAGGTATTATTGATACGATAGTAGGGTCAGTCCCCATGATCCTTACCACAGTGTTAGTAAGTCCTACCATGTCCTATTATCGGAGCCTAAGGAGGAGCTTAAGTCACTAGCCTCGGTCTCTTGTTCTGCTGAACTGGTACAGTGGGTGCTGGTCTGCAGTGTGAAACTAGGTGTTTAAAATTTTTCACTGCTGAAAGGAAGATACAAAGGTTCCTCTCTACTAGTTGTACCTTAGCTAGGACGGCTGAGCAGGTGCTGAGCTCAAATACGTACAACTATTATCTGATCTCAGGGTAGAGGCCCCCTTCGAACTTCTTTGGCTTCCTACCTTCATCCATCACACTTTTGGAAGAATACTGGCCCAACTCTAGGAACCTTCAAGCATACTTTAACACAGTCATATCACCCTGTAGTAGGTGTGCAAGCTCCATTTCCTTCAAATGTCAAAGGTGTTCTGTGAGGTACTCTGCATTAAAGGCCATCAGGAACTGATAAGTGACTGGAACGAGTAATGTGGTTTGTTTGAGCTGCCATCAGCGACCTACCTCTCCCACAAGCATATAGGTGGCAAGCATAACTTTCTGTTCAAGAACTACCCCAAGAGTCGCAAAGTCCTTCTTTGTCTCAACTAACTAATACTCAGCCTCTTCGAAAGAGGATACCCCTGCAAAGGTATATGAGTTTAGTCTTTTGTACCTTTCAATATAGTTTGGGTCTATCATGGGTGGAACTAGGTCCCGTGGGATTGAATTATGTTGTGGAGGGACCAGGTGGCCCTGTGGCAGTGCTGGATGATACGATTGAGGCACCGAATTGTACTGTGGCGGTGTCGGATGATACGGTGGAGAAGCAAGGTTATACTGGGGTGGCTCCGGATCTTCCCGCTACAAGGGTAGCTCAAATTGTGGTAATAGGGGAGGGTCAGAAAACTCTCTCCTTTCCTCCTAGGCTTGCGCAGCGATGAATCTCTCTAGCATCTCAAAGAGTCGGTCAACATCCTCTCGCAGTGAACCATCCTAGGCTATTCGGTTTAGTTGGGGTCTTTCTTTCCTCATATCCTTGTACCTGCATTTCATAAGAAAGGGTTGAGTGATAATTTATATTTAGTGTTTTTAAGTCTTTGTGTAATGAATGGTTCTGAGAAACGTGGCTCTGATACCAACTAACATAGTTCAGAACTCAAAAGAAATGAATTTATATTTTAAATGCAGAAGCGAATAATAATGTTAGGGTTTACATTCCTTATATAGTGATTTGGAATGTCCAATAGAGCTGCGAAAATGTCATTTCTACATTGGTTCATAAAAAGACAAATGGTAATCAAAATAATTAAATAGATATCTTAAGGGTTAACCTTCACTAGCACTTGAAGAGAGTCTGGGAGGTGAATTATTCACAACCCTCTTGCTGATCAGGATTTGAATATTGGTCTTCTTGATATGAAATGGTTAATAAAAGGGTGAGCTACATTAACCTAGTAAGAATATCACACTAATCACTTATACAGAAAATTAAAGGTTGGTAAAAATCATAAAACAACTAATAGAGCCCTTGATTTAAGTAAATACATTTAACTTCAACACGTTTTATTCCATATTTACCGTTACAAGTTTTTTCGAAAACAACCTATGAAGATAAATAACCAAGTGACACTTTAATTTCGTGTATAAGATTAGTAATTCTTCCTTTTTACCTACTTACTAGGACCTTTGGGGGTATATAAGGATATCCCTCTACTCGTGGACTCAGTATCAGGATTTAACAATTAACCCGGCCGTCCTTATATCTCATCCAATAATAGGCGCCAAAAACATCATTGTCTCGATATCTCGTCCAGTATGAGGGTGAACTATATTTTTCAAAATCTTTTTGGTATGGAACTTCTCAGACTCGTTCGACTGAGGTAATGTCCACGGTAGGATTTCCTATGTACCGGGTCCGTCCACTTTTTCCTAGCATACCTAGTAAGCTTTCATTTATATATATTCTCATCATTCAAACAACCACCAATGCATACCAACATCTCATTTTATATTTACATATTAATTTAAATGGCATTTAAGCAAACAATATAGTTTAACATAACCGAATAACCAAGTAACCAGAATACCAAATAAACAATTCAAGAGGAAGTAAATAACCAAATAATTGAGAAGACCATAAAACTATCAATTTAAATATGCACAGTATAATAGTAAGCAATTTAGGCAGTACAGAAAAATAAACAAGGAATCAGGACATATATGAACTAACTAATTCCGACTTCACTAGTGACCTGTAATTATTTTTAGAGTTTTTCTAATTTTTACAAAATATAAAATTATCCATCGTTAAGCCTCAATTTACTGTAACAGAGAATAGGGTGAGGGATCTTTACCCAAATCGGTATTTCGAAGCATCATACTATTTACTACGCATCCTAACGGGTATCGAATTTTTTAAAATTTTTTTACGAGAATTAGAATACTCGTTACGTACCTAAAAATACCCTAAAAATCCAAAATCAGTGTTGAAAACCTTTTCGGCAAATTTTAGGGTGTCGTCGTGCTTCAACGCCGGCTCCGGTGCTTACGACAGTGGTTTGCCTCGGCCTAGCCGATTCTTATTGGTTTTGGCCAGTTTTGGCCAGTTCTACACGTATCCTTACAGAAAAATACGTTAGAGGGTCTCGATTGGACAGAAAATCAAAGAAAAGCAAACTTACCTATGGGTGGTCTCCAGGTGCGGTGACTCTCCGGTTCTCCTTCATGGTTGAGGTTTTTTCTTCAGCTAACCTGCACAGAGAATGATGATAAACACAATGATCGAAAAATTGTGTTAAAGGAGAAACAGAAAGGGGCTCATCAGAGGGGTTTTATGACTTTTACCGCAACGGCTCTACCGAGATTTGCCTACAGTTTCTGACTCATCCATCGTCCCTTTTGCTCTGATATAGCCACAAGGAGACTTGGAATCGAATTTCGAGTGGAAAAGGGAAAATTTTAACTTTTTTAGCGGTCGGCAGTGGCTCTGGTGTGGCGACAGTTAGGGGTCAATCGCCTTCTCCAGCGTTTGGTTCTTTTTCTCCAATGAGGGTAAGTGCGGCTAAGGTTAAAGTTCCCTGAAATGCGATGTTTAAATATCCATCCCGTGTTGGGCCGTCCGTTCGCGTTGACATGGAGCGAGGAGAGTCGTCCAATTGTTGCCTGTTTAGGCCGATTGTATAGTCAAATCTGGATCATTCATCATAATTGATCTCGTTCGTCTGATTGCGCCTCAAGAGGGATTGCATCTTAGTCATCCGTGCGCGCGAGACGTGATCGGGGCTGTCGAATCGTAAGGTACACGGATTGCCCACGTGGCTCCGATGTCAATGTGTTTTTCCACACGGCGTGCTCTGGTTCACCGTGACTGCTGACTGGGTCGTTTCATGTGGCTGAATTTCTTCTTTTTTACGATTTTACCCTCTATTTTTAAATTTTCTTTCAAAACACCTAATTTATTTAAAGTTTCACTCTTTTTTCCCAAAATTATTTTCAATTTCATCCCTAATCTATTTTTCTAAAAAAATCAGTAAAAATAAATTTTAATAAATTAAATTAATTAGTTATATAATTTTTTTATAATAAAAAAGAAAATCTCGGGCCGATTTTTGGTCCCGGATATTATAATTAAGGATTTTTTCAATGGGTCTCTCAATCACGCTATGACTGCATCATCTCCAAATGGTATATAGCTTTAATTTTTTGTTGTCTTTCTTTTTTTAAGATATGTTGAGTTCAATAAAATGATGATTGCAGTATAAAAATTTCTTATATGATTTTAATACGAAAATGTGCATTTATTAGCTTTAAAATGCTTGCGAAGCAGTGCATACATGGGATTAATGTTTTAGTGATTATACCCAAGTTGATCTGCTGAAATCATCCACTATAATAAGGACATAATGAAAACCATTGTGAGAATTTTCATCATAAGGACCCCATACATTGCAATCTAACTTAGATTGTTGCTACTGTAGGTTGCTTGAGGTTTCTAACAAATCTGTAAGAGAGATTTCATATAGTAGTTGTTGGTCTAAGCTGTTTTTCACCTCACTTATTCCAATTGCCTTCCAAGTCAAACCTTCCTAGATGAAAAGTAAAAAAACGGACAATTCAGTTAACATTCTAGAATATATAAGATTGAAGGCAAAGGATGGGATGTACAGAACATTATAGAGAGCTATTTAGTCAATCTCATTGTTCCAATGTGACTTGCATAATTTTTTTTCATTTGGCAAAATAAAGTTAAAGCATCATTCAATAGTTTATCCAGGAAATTTACATGTGAGAAAAAATATTTATCTTGATTTGATTGCTTATTTGGGTCTTTTACTAAGAATGGCAAGTGACTCATTAGCTGAATTTTAGGCAAAATTTCACTCAGTTTTTCTTCTTGTTGAATAATTAAATAAATCCCATCGAGAGTAGGAAAATATTTTAATAGTACAATATGTGATTTAGGTCTTTTGTAAGATTTTTTGAGTCACATGAGAAATTTCATCACTCAGTCTCTTTGTTAGTATTTAATTACATCTTTTATACCATTATATGTGGAGTTGAGAATTGATTCGTAATTCATTACTTTATCAATAGAGTTTGTAATATAAAAAAATAAGTACTCACAATGTCTTAATTTTATACCAGATTAGCAATTACTTGCTTCACTTTATAGATTCTAGGTTCATTATGCTCCGCATGACAATGTTCTAATCCGATCCATAGTTGTCGAATAGCTTCTACATAGGACATGCTACACTTGATGTTGACTGAAAGGGCATTCTACAACCAAATAATAATAATGTCATTACATCTAAGCCAATGTTCCATCAATAGTTGCTAGGATCATCTGGTTCAATGATGCTTCGTCGATGAATTCTAATTTTTTTTTTATGCAGAGCAATCATCTCAATGGATATTGCCTAGATATAGTAATTGTTGGAATATAATAGTTGCGCTATAAGGATTGCTCCTGAATTTTCATTAACTCTAATACAATACGAACTATTTGGATGAGAGAGATCAAGATAATTTGAATTGACATTTGGGTTTAGTTAAGATCATTTTGAGTCAGTGCAAACTCTAATATCATATCACTGAACATGAAAAAATTACAAAAAAAAAAAAAAAATGCAAAAGCATAAAAAACGTAGTATAGGAAGAAAGACTTTATCTCTAATTTTCTACTTCGTATTATGTATTTACAGTTACAATTTCTTTTATGTATATATCTATGCAAGAGTGCATAACAGCTTTACCGTATTACTCATATGTCTATAACTATATTACAGAAAACAATACAGAAAAAATGAAGAAAGAATAACCAAGATAATAGTAATGCTATCTTGAATCTGGTAATGCGCTTCTAGACGTTTCTTCACAATTCTTTGGCTCCACTTGATTGCTGATTTGAGGTTTGTGTTTTGAGTTGGCATGATACCTCATTCATGAAATATGATCTGACAGTGGTTCAACATTGTTTGACGAGCATCTGGTCTTGTACAACATCGTTCAAGGATGAAGAGGGTTTGATCTATCTCACTTAGATTTTGATTCAGCCCATTGTACTTTCTTAATTTAACTTCAATCAAGAGTAAATTTATAGAAGATTTACTCTCTTCTATAACAGATATAACGAGACAACAGAATCTAGAAGACATAACAACAAGGAACAGAGAAAAAAATTACAAGAACATGTTGCTGTATAACTCACTTCCTATACAGGAAAGCAAAACATAGAGCTTGAATCTAGCAAGAGCATTACCATAAATCTGAAGATGGAATTTCAGAAACCTATATACATGGAGATAAACCATGGCAGCAGAGAGCTTCATTGTTCTCGCTATAGCTATATAGTAAGCAAGAAAAAACAGGATCTATGTCCTGAACAACAAGTGATACAACTCTCTTTAAAGAATAAAAACATGGGCAGCCGCACAACCAAACAGCAACCCAGGTATCAATACACATATCAATCACAGCAACCAAACAGGGTCGCTCCAGTCATAAAGCTTTCATATGCTAGCAGACTTTCAGGGCAGTGTGTCCCTATTGGCATCACAAAAACATTGGACCAAATTCAAGAATCAAAGACTTCCAAATTCTGCAGTTTTGAGCAGCACATCTAGTTTCCTCTTCTTTCTGAATGATAATGTTACTCGGGCAATTAGCAGGCAACGGGACATGCAGCGAGTTTAAATGGAGCTACAGTTGCAGAGGCTGCAGCTTTGAAACTTGCAGCAGTTTCCAGGCGTTCCCATGTCAGTTTTCGCTTTTCAGCTTCTATATTCGACATTGAATTTTCCTCCTCCAACTTGCGTTGACAGGCAAGAACAAGATCTTCATCCATCTCGGATAACATCTTTTTCAAGTTTTGTGTCAGGTTGAGGACTGCGTGGTTCCAGTGATTCTTGGCATTTCGCTCAAGAGCAGGAAAGACAAGAGGCACAATCACCTGCCTGTTATGCGTAATTAGATTAAGGATGTGCTCATTGTTCCATAGCAAGTGAGCTCGTTCTGCAACCTTAAACGATCAAAAGAAACAGACCAAAGCAATCAGTACCAAGGTTCAAGCCCCTTTATTGGCAAATTACTGCAAGCAGAAAGAATATTACGATTAGGATATTAAGCAGATAATGAAGAGGAATAGATACCTGGTAATGGAAACTATTGAGACAGTATCCTATGCGCCGAAAAAGGGGGACCATGATCTTCTGAAAATCAACCATGCAGGTCATTTCCAAAACCTCTTCTAACTCACTTATAAACATCAACTCCTTTTGACTATTCGTCACTGGCCAGTATTTAAGTAGTCCCTCGATCACATTATTAGACAACTTTGGATCCTTATCTATATACTGTACAACACAATATGTTAACTGTTGATGATAAACTCCAACGGATTTGGGCTTGTGGAGAGGAATTAGAGCCCTCCACAGGAATATCTTGTGCTCCTCCTTAAGTGGCAAGGCAAATCCACTGATGACACTCCCAAATATCTCCAGCAGCTCAGCAATTCCATTGTGTCGTTCAGTTTCAAAAACAAAATGATAGATAATATTGCTGACAGCTTTTCTGATGAAAGGCCGATGTACCATAAACTTCCCGTAAATCCTATGCACGATTGTTTTCAAACAATCTCTCTCTCGTGGGTCATCAGAATCAAAGAGATCAAGTAATCGTAGTATAAAACAATGATCTACATACTTCTTTGCAACTTTAACATCAAGTGAACTATAGCTGATAAACCGAAGAAGTAGGTCATACACGATTTGCAGATGACACCAAGCAGGATCAAACATTGGTTCTTCATCTTCTGTTTCACCTCCATTACCATTTGAACGACACTTAGGTGGGAAGACCCTAAAAAGGTTAGTTGCACACATCTTACACATTGCAGCAGTCACTGGCTCAGTGAACTTGGCAGATCCAGAAGAGACAAAATCAACAAGTTCTATCAGAATTTGACGTTTAAGATCTTGCTCGACCGTATTCTTGTCTTGATTACTGAAATCAAAAACTTCAGAGCAGAGATTCAACTTACTGATAAACAGGCTCTGCTTCTGTGGATTTGAAACATCTTTGAAAGATAGATTGGGCTCCACTGCCTCAACGCCCGCCATGATGCTTGCAGGAAAAACAGCTGAAGATACCCGTTTAACCACACTTAATCGACTTGCAAGACTATTCCCAACATTTGTACATTGGCTGCCATTTCCAGAGTCGGAAGTATGATTGCCAGAATCAGTGACGGCAGAATTTAGTTGCTCCGACCTGGGTGATTTCCGTGGAAGTTTGCTTAATATCTGCTTGAGCATTGTAGCAATGCAAAAATTTTGAGCAGACAAAACACCTGGGCCACTACAAAAGCAATTGACTCAGGACATAAATATCAGAAAAACGAAAAAGGAAGGGGCTGCAAGCAGCATATAGAAGGAGATAGATAAAGCTTAGGTTGCTCAGAGATCAAAGGAACTTCAGGAAAACAATAAAGATATAATTGCATGATTCCAAGAATGCCAAAAGAAAAAGCATATATATATATATATATATCTGAAATCGTGATCTGTGGCAGACAAGCATAAAAATTACGGGAAATAAGAAAGCACAGAAACCCAGATCTCGACTCCAGTAGGCATATGGCAATTGTATATGCTGGAAAGCACATCAGAAAATTTCCTAATTTTTGGAATACAAAAGCCACATTGATAATTTAGAATTTGAAGACACCAGTTCATTGGAATGGCGCTTTGTTAACAATCACAAGAAGCCTCAATTATCAGCATTAGCACATTAAATGTAACTGGACTTAGCCAATTAAAGAGCCTGAGAGTAAGAGCAGCAGCAACTATAAGTAACTATCTGTAGCCATCTCTATCCAGAAGAAGAACTATTTTTAGACTTACTTGTATCTATCTAAAATCTAACAGCCACTGGCAACATCCAGTAAACAGAACCCAGATCAAGATTATAATACAACCTAGACAATAATAAAATCCAAAAAGAAAAAAGAAATCCAACATCCATAAACTAGAAAGAAACAGAGGCCTTCTGCTGACAGTGGAACTTCAGATCTGAATCAACGATGAGAAAAATATGCTAAAATTTACTGAGGATCTACGCCGAATCATAAACCTCAGGCAAGAATGACAAAAAACAAACACTAACAGAGTAACCCATCAACCTTCAACAGCTGAAGATCAACAGTTACCTCTGCATTCAGTAAGAAAACAAGATTTTACTCCGCAAAGAAATAAAAACAAAAGATTACCTAATTGAGGAAGAAAGAGCAAAGACCTCCCCTTTAAAAAATCAGGAAAAGAATGTCAAGATTCAGATCTTGGGCAAAGAAGAAGGATACAGAGAGAGGGGAGAAGATTTAGACGAAACTCAATTGGAGCTCAAAAATGGCGAAGAGATAGTTTGGGCCATTTTTTTTCCCAGTAGTTCAGGGTTCAATGGAAGGGTTTTGCAATTGATAAAGTTGAGTACTTCGCTGCCGTTGTTGGATCTCCATGAAAGATGAACATAAATTCCTCGATTGAAGAGAATAAGAGGTGTGGCATTTTCTGAGAATTGCAGGCACCAGAGTCACCACTCGTACTACAAGGTAAAAAAAGAAGAAAAAAATAAAAAATAAAAAATAAGAAGAGAGAAAATGCTTCCCCCACAATGTAATCACAAGGCTATTGGGTCCCTATTTTAGCGTCCAATAATATTCATAAAAATAATAATAATAATAATATGAATAATAATATTTAATTTAATTAACATAAAATTTTGAATTTATTAATATATTAATAAAATTATAGTTATTAAATTTAACTTAATTTTAGTAAATAATAAAATATATGATAACAAAAAATATTTTGTGATAATTATTTTTAAATAAAAATGATAATAATAATAATAATTAAATAAATTAGAATTTCAAATTGATATAAATAGAATTTAATTTTTATGGTATTTCAGTGCATTTGATTTAATTTCTTTCGAGATATTAATTTTTTTGGCTTTTAAGCCATTACCTTTTAATTTCAACTTTTTTCTAAGTTTAGTTTCTTTAATCTTTAATTATTCGTATGTGTTTAAAATTTAAGATAATAGCAAATATTTAAAAGTGAATTTCCATAAAATAATTATAAAAATCAGATAATTATAATAGATAATTGAATCGTTAGAAAAAAATGTAAAAACTTGAATTACAATTATATCAATCACATGCAGTGTGAAACTGTATTTTTTTTATATATAATAATAATAATAATTCCTTCTCCTTCTCCATGTCCGTCATTTGATGGAGCTTATTCAGATTTACAATTAAAGTATCAAAGTAAAAATTAAAAAATTAAAAAAAAAAAAAAAAAGGTGGGGGTGGGACGGGGTAAAAATCAAGGTATCCTAAGTAAAGAAATTAGTATTTTTTAAATGGTTAAATAAAATTTAACCAGCAAGTTAATATTAGAAGACAAGATGACATATGAAGAACACGCTTGTGGGCATATATGGCTTTATGATTTCTTATCATACAAAACATGCCATTGATTATTATTTCACCAAAGAAATATACATGCAATTGATTATGCTTGTCTCAAAAAGGTAAATAAATAAATTACTTTCAAATCAAGAACCAGCTGACTTCCATCTTATCGAAGACTTTCTCCACAATAAATATATAATGATAAAAATATTTTTAAAAACTCTTTTAAATAAATATTTAAAATGATAAATTCGTTCTTTTTTATATTAAAAAATTAAAAATTTACTCCAATAATTCAAGCTCTATTGACTTACTCTTCCCCTCTGCCCAAGAATTTGTCTGTCTACTGGTAACAAGAGTAGAAAGGTCTAATGTGATTTGACAGAGAAATGATTACCCGTTGCAAGTTCCATTTAAAGAAGCATTTCTATTTGCCCACGCTCTGAATTAGTCAACCAAGACCTGGATTTATTGGATCTTCAAAAAGTTTCATTTTTAATTTCAGTATTAATTGATTAATTAATTTAATGGGCCAAAACATCTTTGTTTATTTTATTAAAAGTACCTTTGAATATCATCTTTATTTTTATTTTTATTTTTATTATACGTGTAAAATATTTAGTTAAAATCATTAATGTTTTAGTACCAAATTTCTTGTCATGGTTTTATCAAAATTAGTTTGATTATGACAAAAATTTCATATTAATTTTATAATTATTAGACTTGAAACGTTTTATTTTTTAAAATAAATTCTATAAACCCATTAGAGATCTAAAATCCAAACCTTCTCTGTTCTGTCCAATCGGCCTTTAATCAAATTCATTCAGTCTAATTACATTATAGTACCCTACGAACTTTTATAAGTTATTGCAAAATTCTTGGTTTCTAATTTGATGTGTGACATTTGATGGAATCATATTGAAAGAGAAATATTTTAAATTAAATAAATTCACTTTTAGATATTCTAATTAGAAACATTGTGATTTAATTTAATTAAGACACATCGTTGATGTATCAATTTAAAGTTAAGTTTTTTCTCGCCTTAGCAAAATTTAAAAAAAAAAAAAAAAAAAAGTGGTCTTTTAATAAATATTAAAAAGTGAATATAATATGGTTATTTTAGCACACTTTTTTAATTAAGACAAAAGCACCCGCCAAAATTTAAAGGCATAAAAAAAAGACTACAACTCTCTCTCCCTACATATATATACATATACATATACATATACCCTCTCTCTCTCTCTCTCTCTATATATATATATATATATATGTATATTTCAGATGTATGTAAAAGCTTTTTTCATTATCAATCATGGAGTCATCTACTGTTGATTAAGGTCTCAGCTTGTGATTGAGCAATTCGTAGAAGTGCTTGGAGCTGCATTTAATTAAATAAATAATTAAATTTACGAAAATTTTGTTTAATCAAGAGAATATATTTGTATGTATGTATGTATATATATATATATATAATTAAATTAATAAAATGAACTTAGTGAAATTAATTACCTAAAAACCTCATTGTCTCTGAACTTTTGATGAGCCGAATACGTTTGCAAGATTCCATGAATATACTGCCATCGTAAGTTTAATAGTTTATTGGATTAGATTATCATATTTGTTCAAAATATAATAAACAAATTATTTATAAAAAAAAAAAAAAAAAACTAAAATGATTAATTTATTGTAATTTTATTTAAAAAAATAGAAAGTAAAATATATAATACATAATAAATGGAGCCAGCCAAATCTATAAGAAAACAAATGATCAAATAAAAGTTAAAGGCATACATACTTTTTATATTACAAATTAATAAATAGAAAAAAAATATTATGGGACCATAAAAATAATTTAAAAAATCAATTCAAGATTCTAATATAATAATTAATTAATTTGAATTGAAATTAGTGGGTTTATATATATATATATATATATATATATTAATAGAAATAGAAAAAAGAGACTTACTTCCAAGGAACATCCCCAACTAACATGCTGTCCCCATCTTTGTCTTCATATATGACCATATATTCCACTCCCTTTGCATCCCCTAACTCACCTGCATTTCAATTACCAACTACCTTAATTTTATTAAAAATCTCAACCAAAAAAAAAAAAAAGCTTATGGCTTTATTTCAAATTATAAATTTTTTCTACTACCCAAAAATAAACTTGTAGAATTTTCTCTGACTTTATATATTTTTAATTAAATACATATTTATTTAATTGAATAAGACTCTCATGAGTTTATTTTAAAATAATCAAATCCTGAAATTAATTTAAAAATTGACATTTACTTACTAAGAATCTGATCTAATGAAGTTTTAAAATAATTTAAAAGTTGGAATCTTGTTTTCTTCACAACCAAGTTTGATCGTCCCAAAACTTTTCGCCATCTTTAGATTTTTCAAAAGAGTGGATGACGACGCATATGCCCTTATAATTACCTCCCGTAAAATGACATATTTGCCCCCTATTAATATTAATTATACATATTTATAATTATATTTTTTTATATTTAATAATTCTTATTTTACCTTAATTTTTTACAGGTAAAGGAAAACCTACAAAAAATATATATATTCTAATTGTATACATTAAAATTAATATTTAGTACAAAGTTTTTTCTTTTTTGAAAATTATTTAATACAAAATTAAACTAACATTACTTGGAACTAAATACTAAATAAACCAATCATGCATTAAGTTTGAAAGGTCCAGCCCAATTCAACCCAACTGAACCAGACAGGCCCGTAAACTACTCAAATCCGAATCATGACTCTACAGATCGTCCATGTACACACACATACTGACTGACTTTTTTATTATATTTAACTGAATGAAGAAAAATGAAACAAACAGAAAAAATCTTAATAAAATTTGAAAATTGAAAATAATTGTGTATATATATATATATATATATATAGAGTAATCACCGGTGGTGGGAATGGTGCAAGTGAACAATTGCTGAAGAGCCGTGGAGAAGCCTTGATAGCTACCGTATAGCTGGAGGTCTACTTTGCGTAGATATGGTGCTCCATCTATCGCCACCTTGACATACTTACACCCCCCTACAACTCTTCTCCTGTATGATCTCACCGGTGGCCACCCCACCTGGTCCTGTGCTCTAATCATTTCAATAAACCAAGATATTACATATATTATACGTACACCATAATATATATATTAGTATACACACGTCAAGTCAGATCATTTCAGTTTATATAAAATACTACACCTACCTCCCAAGCTTGAGATCAACGGTCTCGATGAAAACTCTCTTGCCGTACGTTCTTCCGGAGGTGATGGACCGTGGACACCCTTCGCCGGGTAGTCCCAAGGTTAGCTCCGTCTCCTCATAGTTGGCGCTGGTGACGTCACTCTCCGGCGACTCCCGCTTCATCTTTTTTGCAATACGGTGCGTTTCGCATTTACAGAACGGAGGGGGGAAAACTGTTGGCTATATTTAAAACGGTTAACAGTTATGTTTGCTCTTTAGATTTGTTGTTGCGTGAGAAGTTGAATATAAAGCAGTGCGGGAAGGTTGTACGGAGAGTTGTGTATGAGGTGTCAGCCAATGGGAGGATGACACGTGGGGAGATGGATTCAGTTCAGTGTATGTAGAATTGCAGAGATGGATAGATGTTTGGGAAGTAGCATAGGAGTTTGGGCCCACCTGTCGGTTCATCCAATTTCAATCCAATCAGGGTCAAATCAAGATGAACCAAACCCACTTCTCCTGCTTTTTTTTTTTTTGTTGTTTTTATTTTTTTTGTGAAGAGAATCAGATCAATCAAAAAATTAAAACGTGTTAAAATCTTGATTTGGTAATATTGATTATAAAGTTAATTGTTTTATTTTAAACATATAAAATTTTTTATATTAATTCCTCGTGGTTTTCTTTAACCAGATTTTACTCCCTAATACTAAATATAATAGACATGTAAAATTAACTTAAAATTAGCCTGATCAAATTATTTTATTTAGAATTAATGCTAAAATTATCATAATTAAATTATGTTTATTGTTTAAACCAATGGAACCTATTTTTGTTACCTAAAATAAGGATTATGAATAAATTTCTATGCCCTTGATACACTGTTTTGATGGAGTATGAATGGAATATGTGACTAATTTAGCATGAATAAAGTGTGTTTCCGATTATTTACTAACTGGGCAAAATATTACACTAAGTGTCTACCACCTTCCCAACTTGTTAATCTTTGCAAAGTTAAAGATTTGCATCCTCCAATGTGATAAATAAATTGAAAAAATAAAAGTTTTTTGTTTAGTCAGGGTTCATAATAATCCATCTTTGAAATTCCTAGCCATGTTATTCTATTAAATTCATAACCACCAAACATGGCATAAACTTATATTTCCCATTTTATGCAATCACTTGGCGCATTCATAATTATAGTTTCCAAGGAGTTAGTGTCACTTAGTTCAAGTTCAGCGGTCAATCTCCTTAATTTGAAATATAATTATTTAGAGAATTGAATCATCTTCACAATATAAAGATCCGAAACTTAAAGTAAATAAATTTATATTTTTAAATACAGAAGCGAACAATAAAATTATATTTTACATTCCTTATACAGTAAATTAGAATGTCCCTACTATAACTACTCGTAAAAATAAGTAAATAAATAAGTTAAAATAAATAGATAAATCTCTTAGGGGTTAATCTCTACTAGTTCTTGAAGGAGGTCCGGGAGGTAAACTACTCGCAACTTTCTTACTAATAGGAATCTGGATATTGGTCATTTTGATATGAAATGATTAATAGAAGAGTGAGTTACACTAATCCAGTAAGAATATCACACTAATTACTGATAAAAAAAAATCGAATGTTGATAAAAATCATAAAAAAAAAACTAATGGAAACTTTAATTTAAGTAAATTTATTTATCATAAAAAAACCGTTTATTCCATACTTATGAGTTTTTCAAAAATCAACCTATAAAAAATAATAAACAAATGATATTTTAATTTCATGTATAAGATAAGTAATTCTTCATGTTTAACCTATTTACTAGTTCCATTAGGGGTCTAATGGGATGTCCCACCACCCCCCATCCCAATCATGTGAACCCAATATCCAAATTTATCAATTAACCGGTCGTCCCCATACCCTATCTGGTAATGGATGCCAAACATTCTATCGTTTCGATACCCTGTCTGATATGAGAGTAAACTATATCTCACAAACCCTTCCAGTATGGGACTTTTCAGTCCCGTCCGACTGAGGTAATGTTCACGGTAAAGTTCTCTATCTACCGGGCCTGTTCGTCCTTTCCTAGAATACCCGGTAAGCTTTTTACATAAAGATTATCATCAACAAAACAGCCACCAAACGCATACCAATATCTTATTTATATTTACAGATTAATTAAATGACATTTATGTAAACAATACAATTTTATACCTGAATAACCAAGAAATGTACTCAAGGCCTTTATTTTTAGTTAGTCAATCGAATCAAGAACGTAACAATTAGACAATCAATAAACGAGAAAATAATTAAAAATAATAATGAAAGAAAATGGCAAAAAAATAATCAATTTAAGCAGCAAAGGAAAATTAATAGATAGCACAGACAAACAAGGGCAAATATAAACTGATCGGTTTCGGCTCTACTAGTAACTTATAATTATTTTTAGAATTTTTTTAATTTTTTACAAAGCACAATATTATTGATTATTAAGCCTCAATTTACCGTAAGAGGGAATAGGGTGAAGAATTCTTACCCGGATCGGTGTTCGAAACGTCGTGTTATCTACTACGTCTTCTGATGGTCCCCAGGTTTCCTAAATTTTTTCTGCAGAAATTAAAATACCTATCATGCACACAAAAAAAACCCAAAAGGCCAAAATCAGTATTAAAAACCATTTCCAGCCAATTTTAAAGTTCTGGCCACTGTGGCAGTTCGCCTCGGTCTGACCAGTTTTGGCTGGTTTTACACGTATCCCTATGAAAAAATACATTAGGAGATCTTGGTTGGCCAGAAAATCAAAAAAATCGAACCTACCAGGGTTCTCTGAGTGCAACAGCGCTACTGGTTCTCCAACCGACGGGGGGCCTTATCGAAAAGGGTTTAAGGTTTTGGTCATGACGGCTTTTTCGAACTTCGTCCGTGATTTTTGGCGCACCCGTCATCTATTTTGCTCCGATATGGCTATAGGGAGGCTCAGAATTGAATTCCGAGTGCAGAGGAATTTTTTTTTTATCTGTTTTGACATTCGGTAGTGGCTACGATACAATGGCGATTGGGGATCAACCTCATTCTCCGGCATCTGATTTTTTTTCTCCACTGAGGGCTGGTCGGCTAGGGTTAGGTTGAGAATGAAATTGAAAATAATTTTGGAAAAAAATGGCAAAATTTGGGGTCATATAATATTTTTTTTAAAAAAATCAGAAACTCGGGGTCAGAACGCAATTAAGAAAAATTTTGTCACGTAGGACCGCTCAGTCAGCAGCCTCAATGAACCAGAGCACGCCACGTGGAAAGACACACTAACTCAATACCGCGTGGAAGGTCACGCTGGCTGTAACGGCCTCAGAAATTTAAATGAAAATATATGTATTAAAAATCTTAAATGCGGAAGCGAAATAAAAATTCTGATTAACATCCCTTATACAATAACCAAAAACGTATTCAACATATGAAAGAATAAGCTAATTAAAAGAGATACTCGAAATAAAAACTATAAATAGAACTATAAAGTCTTTAGGCGTCTAACTCACCGTCTTCCTACAGAACGGGCTCGGGAACCACGTCTTCCTGATCTGAAATGATTAAGTAAGGAATGAGCTACATTAGCTCAGTAAAGACATCACATTATCTCACTGCCACAGAAGTAAAAGTTGGTAGAAAACAAAAACGATCAATGGAGCATAATTTATAACAAACTCATTTATTAATAATAAAAATATTTACTGTCCACTTACCTCGGTGAGATTTGTGAAAATAACATATGAAAACAATAGCATTATAACCATCATAAAATCATATACACTTTGTAACATAGCACATGTCATACTTTTGCACTTCAATAATCAGACAACAAATTTCCTCTTTTATCAGCTTATTAATATCCATAGGGATCCATAGGGAGTCCCCGCTACACGTGAACCATTAACATTAATAATCTAATTCCAGGGCCGTCCCCATACCCCGTCCGGTATGGGCGCCAAAATACATAAGATCTCCATACCCCGTCCGATATGAGAGATCACATTCCCAGTAGGGTTCCCTACGGACCCGGTCCGTCCACTATCTTCCAATATATCTATTCAGATTGTCCACATTATCTATTTATCAATTCACATAACCTTTTTTCCATTTTTCTTAGTCTCAATTATCAAATCAAATATAAATATGTAAACCAGTAATGAACACCAAACAAACAACACAACATCGGGTTCACCATAATTCAAACCATAACAAATGAAACCATGATTCATGCATACAAAACTATAAAATAAACACATCAGATACCATACTGCATTTAAAACTATAAAATAGATCAAATAACAACTGACCGACAATATGTCAGATTCGGGCTCCATTGGCAACCTTAATCAATTATACATATCTATTAAGTCATAAAATACTGTTTTATCATTTATAAGGCTTTAATGCCGTGATAGGAAATAGGGTGAGAGATCCTTACTTATTTTGGGGTCTGTGAAATCGACTCTACAATGCGCCTACGGGCTGTCCCTAAATTCCCTGAATTTTTTTCGAAAAACTGAAACGCACTATCGGTACCTGCACGTGTCCCAAAAAATTCCAAATCAGACCCACGGCCCCTTTTCGGCCAATATCAGAATTCTAGCACGGCGGCTTCGCCGTGCTCTGGCTATGGCACCGCCACTCGCGGCGGCGATCCACCTCGGGTTGACCGTTTTCGACCAAACTTGCATTGGTTCCTGCGACAAAACAACCCTAGGGCCCTCGGTGGGCCAAAAAATTACGAAAAATCGAGACTTACCGACGACGGAGCTCTCGGGTGCGACGGCTTCTCCGGTGCGAGTCGCGGTTTGATGTTTTGCTCTGGTCAACCTGTAGAGAAAGGACGGTGATCACAGTGGTGTAAAAATTGCATCAAACGGGAACCGAAAAGGGCCTCATCGGAGGCAAAAACCGAAGGAAGCCACGGCAGCGTCGCTGGGCTTTGACGATGTTTTTCGGCCGATTGGCCTGTGGTTTGGCTTCGATTTGGCCATAGGCGGATTCAACTTCGAAAAACAAGCCAAGGGGAGAAAATTTACCTCGTTTGGCGGTAAAAAAACCCTCCGGTGTTGTGGCGGGTGGCGGCGGTCAGTGATTGGTTCTTCTTCTCCAGCGAGGGTACTAGCGGCTAGGGTTTGGGGTCGGGTGTGGGTGAGGGTATTTATAACATTCCCCTTTTAATCTCAGCCATCAATCACGATTTAATCTGAGCAGTCCAATCATGATTAAAATGGGAATAAATCTGGACCGTCCATCGCGATGCGATCTAGGCTGTCCGTGCGTGATTCAATCTGGACCGTCCGCACGTGTGAGATCTGAACCGTCCGTACTCGTGAGATCTGGGCCATCCGCACGCGTGAGATTTGGACCGTTTGATCGCGTGCACGCGGATCGCCCACATGGCTCCGTCATACGTGGCCTCCCGCGTCAGTCTCCTTGCCACGCGGCGTGTTCTGGTTTACCGGAGCTGCTGACTAGGCTGCTGACGTGGCACAACTTTTCTAAATTATATTTTGACCCCCTGGTTTTCGATTTTTTTTTTCAAAAACACTCTCATAATCCAAAATTTCACCCTTTTTTTCCAAAATCAATTTCAATTAAATCCCAAAATAATTTTACCCTATTTTATCATTATTATTATTTTTATTTTTATTAAATTAAATTAAATTAAATTAAAACCTTATAAATTAAATATTAAAAAATTAAACTAGAATTTTAATATAAATTAAAATAAATTAAAAAATAAAAATAATAATGTTTGGGTGTTACACTGGCGATCTGCGTGCCCCGCGATCGGATGACCTGGAAGCATTCTTGCGTGCATAGACGGTCCAAATCTATTTCTTCCTCAGGCACGATCGGACGGTCGTAATTAAACGCGATGAACGATTCAGATTCGTTTTCTCTTTAAACGCGATTGGACGGTCGAGATCAAATTGCGATAAACGGTCTAAATTCATTTTTTTTTAAACGTGATTGGACTGTCGAGATCAAATGCGATGAACGGTCCAGATTAACACAAGACGGGTATAAATATTTCGCATCACACTGAATCCAAACCCTAGTCGCCAGCCTCCCGCTGGAGAAAAGGATCTAGTTGTCGGAGAAGGGAGCCGACCGCCGACCGCTGCTCGTCACTGTGCCGGAGCCACCTCCAACTGCCAAAGAAATTAAAAATTCTCTTATCCATTCGGAATTTGATTCCAAGCACCCTCATGGCCAAATCAGAGTAAAAGGAATGATAGATGAGCTGAAAAAACTGTGCAAAAGGCCCGGTGGCACCATTGCGAGCAAAACTCGCAACATCCTCTGATGAGCCCCTTTCCGTTTTCTGTTTCGTGAGATTTTTTCACCATTGTGTTCACCGTTCTATTTTATACAGGTTGACTAAAGATAAATATCCAGCCGCGAAGGTGAACCGGTGGAGCCGCTGAACCAAAAAATCCCACAATCGGTAGGTTTCTCGAAGGGATGGGTATAAAACTTACCAAAACTGGTCAAAATTGACCGAAAATGGTCAGACTTAGGCAAACTGTCACCATGGACGGCAGTGCTGTCGTCGAAGCACGACGGTGCCGTCGTACTGAAATCTCGAAATTGACTGAAAAATGATTTTTAACACCAATTTTTGAGTTTGGGGTATTTTTAGGTACGTGAGACGTGCTTTAATCTCCACAGAAAAATTTAAAAAATCCAGAGATTGCTAGTAGGCGTAGTAGAAAGTTCAGTATTTCGAATACCGATTTGGGTAAGAATTTCTCACCTTATTCTCTGTTATGAAATTGAAGCTTAATAATCGATAATATGATATTTTGTGTAATTTAGAAAATTTTGACAATAATTACATATTATTAATGGAGTCGAAACTGGTTAATCATCTATTTATTTGTCTTGTTTAACTGATTGTTGAATTTATAACTTTAAATACATGATGATATACTGGAATGGTTAAATGATTCAGTTGTGCTTTCTTGATATATATATTGCTTGTCTCGCGTGATTTATGGTTGATTTGTGAAATTGAAAATTAATATGCAAACAAAAAATTGTTTGGTCATGTAAATTAATGAATGATAGTTTTACTAGATATCCTAGGAGATGGCGAACGGACCGGGTACATAGAAAACTCTACCGTGAACATTACCTTATACCGAACGGGGTATCGAGAAATGATATTTTTGGTACTCATACCGGATGGGGTATGGAAAGGCCCGATTCACCCTCATACCAGATGAAGTATTGAGGGATGATATTTTTGGTGCTCATACTGAACGGAGTATGGGGACGGCTGTTTAGTTGACAATTTTGAATATTAGTTCACGCATAGTGGGACATCCTTATAGGCCCCCCAAGGATACCAATAGGTAAATAAAAAAGGAAAGTTATTGTTATTGCACTTGAAAATGAGATTGAAATGTTATTTGAGTTATTGTCTCTACATGTCGATTTTAAAAATCTTGCAACGGTAAATATATGCAATAAATGATTTTTCTTATGATAAATGAATTTACTTAAATCAACAGCGCCATTGTTTGTTTTTATAATTTTTACTAACCTTTAGTTTCTGTATCGGTAAGTAGTGTGATATTCTTACTAGGATAGTGTAACTTATTCTTTTATTTACTATTTTAGATCAAGAGGACCAAGACCCAGATCTCGATTAACAAGAGGATTGTGAATAGTTTACCACCCGGACTCCCTTCAAAAGCTAGTGAAGGTCGTCATAGAAAGCTCAGTATATTGCTTTTTATTTATTTCTTTAATTTTCGTTTGTTCTTTTAGAATGGATATTCTCGTATCTCTATTGGGCATTCTAAATTATTGTGTAAGGGATGTAAATACTAAACTCTATTATTTTACTTTCATATTTAATTTATGCCTTTATTATCTTTTAAGTTCCGGACCTTTACAGCTGGTTTCAGAGGCTCGTTCCTCGAAGCCGTTCCTTACATAAAAACTTAAAAACACTAAATACGAACTATTGCAAAACCATTCCTTGTAAAAAAAATAAGTATAAAGACACGAGGAGATAGATCCCTTACTAAATAGGGCAGCGAGACGAGTCGCTTCAAGAGGATGTCGATCAGCTCTTCGAAATTTTAAAGAGACTCATATCTGTAAAGTAGGCCAAGGAAGAGATGAGGGAATTGTCTGACCTCTACCACTTCCACAATATGAGCCACCCCTACAACGAGAGGATCTAACGCCACCTCGATGCAATTATGCTCCTCCGTCATATCATCTGACACCGTCACAATACAAATTGGAGCCCCCACCATATCATCTGGCACCGTTATAGGGCCACTCAGTTCCTCCTCAGCAACATCTAGCCCCTCTTTCACAGGACTCGGTTTCACCCATGATGGACCTGATAGAGATTGACACGGGTGACCCTAATGTGTTTCTAAGAATGAACTGATTAGTAGCGTATCACATCACTATGGATTGTTTTTATAAGAAAAATTGTATTTAAGCCTCCTAACGAAGAGTCATTTACAAACTAATAAAAGTTTTGAATATTATTCCCTAATAGCAATTTTTTTATTGCATAGTGCTTTAGCTCAGTTAGTTTCTCTATACCGGGCAAACTTAAAAAAGAAATTTGTATTCAAGAGATCTCGGTAGTTTGAGATTTCTCGAATGTGTTTCCTGATGAACTTCCCAAATTGCTAGTGGATAGAGAAGTTGAATTCACCATAGATCTTCAACCAGACACCCGGCCTATCTCGGTTGTCCCTTACTGCATTAGTCGTATTGAGATAGAAGAACTGAGAAAATATATCAATGAATTACAGGATAGTGGGTTCATCTGACAAAGTGCGTCCCCTTGGGGTGCTGGAGTCACATTTGCAAGGAAGAAGATTGAGACGTTAAGGTTATGTATTAACTACAGGGGATTGAATAAGGTCACGATTAAGAACAAGTACCCCCTCCCCATGATCGATGACCTTTTTGATCAGTTGTAGGGTGCCAGATCTTCTCAAAATTGGACATGCGTTCAGATTACCATCAGGTAAAGATCAAGGCAGAAGACATTTCCAAAATAGCTTTTTGAATTAGGTACGGACACTATGAATTTCTGATAATACCATTTGGACTAATCAACGCACCAGTCATCTTTATGGATTTGATGAACAGAGTTTTCAGACAATTTTTGGATCAGTTTGTCATTGTATTTATCGATGATATCAAGCTCTATTCAAAAAGTAGAGAGGACCATGCTCACCATCAGACTCAGGTTTTGCTGCTCCTCAGAGAAAAGAAGTTGTATGCAAAGTTGAGTAAATGTGGGTTCTGACTCGAACAGACTACCTTCTTAAGGCACATTATATTAAGGGAATGAGTGTTAGTGAACCCCGAAAAAAAGTTGAGGCAGTGCTCAGTTGGGAGAAATTGACATCGGTCAAGGAGATTCGTAGTTTTATGAGGATGACAAGTTATTACCGTAGATTTGTGGAAGGATTTTCTAGCCTAACTGCTCTTTTGACTCGCTTCACAAAGAAGAACGTTAAGTTTGAGGAAAACGAGGACTGTGAAAGAAGTTTTTCAAAACTTAAAAAGTGGTTAACTACTACACTTGTGTTCGCCTTGCCGAGTAGGACAGGTGGATGTACAGTTTATAATGATGCCCCCTACCTGGGGTTGGGTTGTGTTCTGATGCAGCATGGGAAAGTCATAATCTATGAGTCCAAGCAGTTGAAAAGTCATGAAAAAACCTACCCCACCTAAGATTTAGAACTTACCGCGATTATCCACGCCTTGAAGACTTGGTGTCATTACTTGTACAAGGAGACTTTTCAAATCTATACCGACCATAAAAGCTTGAAATACATATTCGCTCAAAAGGATCTTAACACGCATCAGAGACGGTAGATAGAACTTCTCAAGGACTATGATTGCAATATTTTGTATCACCCAGGTAAGGACAACGTGGTAGCCGACGCACTCAGCAGTAAAAATATAGGTATGTTAGCTCACCTAATGGTTTCACAATAAAGGGTGATAGGGACCACACAACAGGTACGACTTCAGGACCTGAAGAGAGTTACATGCTTAGCCTACCTAACTGTTCAACCTGAGTTGATCTAGAGAATAAAGGAAGCCCAATCTGTCGATTTCATCCTAATAGCCCTCAGGAAAGATGCAGTACATGAAGTAAATTTAGAATTTTGAGTCTCTACCGATGGGTTGCTCAAATTTTAGGACAAAGTGTGTGTTCTCTGTGTTAGTGAGTTGAAAAGAGATATCATGACAGAGGTTCATAATTTAAAGTTTGCCATGCATCTAGAAGCACTAAGATGTATCAAAATATGTGATCCCAATTTTGGTGGAACGGGATAAAAAGAGAGGTTGCCAACTTTGTTTCCAAGTGCCTAATGTATTAGCAGGTCAAGGCAGAGCATTAACGCCCAGGCGGGCTACTTCAGCCATTACCGATTCTGGAGTGGAAGTGGGAACACATCACAATGGATTTTGTGATAGCTTTGCCTAGGGCACGCTCGGGAGATGATGTCATTTGGGTAATTATCGACTAGTTCACCAAGTCTTCTCACTTCTTGGCTATCAAGATAACCGACCCCTTGAATAAGCTAGCAATAATGTATATCCAGGAGATAGTCCGGTTTCATAGAGTGTTAGTGACAGTAGTATCCGATAGGGACCTAAAGTTCACTTTGCAATTCTAGTCTAGTTTTCAGTAAGCCATGAGAAAGAAACTATCTCTTAGTACCGCATTCTACCCTCAGATTGATGTAAGATCAGAAAGGACGATCTGCACACTAAAGGATATGCTTCGAGTTTGTGTTTTTGACTTTGGGGGCTATTGAGATGATCATTTATCTTTAATAGAATTCGCCTACAATAAGAGCTACTAAGCGAGTATCGGCATGACTCCGTATGATACATTATATGACTGCCTAATCTGTTGGGAAGATATGAGTGATAGAAAATTATTCAGCCCAGATCTTGTGGAGGAAACTACAACCAAAATAGTTAAGATCAGAAAGAACATTCAGACGGCTCAGAGCAGGCAGAAGAGTTATGCAAACACCCGGAGGAAGGATTTGAAATTTGATAAAGGTGATCGAGTATCCCTTAAGGTCACTCATTTCAAGGGAATAAGTAGGTTTGGTAAGAGGGAAAAACTAAATCCCCGATTTATTGAGCTATTTGAAATCTTAGACATAATTGGTACCGCCGCTTACAGACTGACATCAAAATTATCTAAAGTGCATAATGCGTCTCATGTGTCCATGCTATGCAAGTACAACTTGAACCCCTATTACATCTTAGCCCACGAGCCCCTTTTACTACAGGAGGATCTATCCTATGAGGAGATACCATCTTATCACATCTTGGCCCACGAGCCCCTTTTACTACATGAGGATCTATCATATAAGGAGATACCAGTGGGCATTGTAGACCGAAAGAGCAGAGTACCCCACAACTGGAAAATTTCCTTCGTTAAGGTCCTATGGCAGAATCACACACAAAGAGAGGCCACATTGGAGTAGAATTAGACTTTAAAATCCAGTATCCCCAATTGTTTGATTAAGTGAGAGAGAGACAAATTTAAGAAACTAAATTTCTTTTAAAAGGAGAGAGTTGTAATACCCAAGTCCGGAATTTGGCCCGGGATTATTTTCATCATCAAAAAATTTATTTTTGAAATTAATAAATTTTAATTTAATGTAAAATTATAGAAAAAATAGGTTGAGGATGAAACTAAAAATAATTTTGGAAAAAAGGAGTAAAAATTTGGGGTTGAAGGGTATTTTTGAAAGAAAAATAAAAAATTAGGGATCATAATGCATTTAAGAAAAATTTTACCATGTAGGATTGTCCAGTCAACAGCCTCGATGAATCAGAGCGCGCCGTGCAGCAAGACACGCTAACTCGGTGCCACGCGAGAGGCCACGCTGGCGATCCACGTGCCCTGTGATTGGACAACCCGGAAGCATTCCCGCGTGCGTGGATGGTCCGGATCCATTCTCTCCTCAGGTACGATCGGACGGTCACGATTAAACACGATGAATAGCTCATATTCGTTCCCTCCTTAAACGCAATTTGACTGTCGAGATCAAATTGCGATGAATAGTCCAGATTTATTTTTTCTTTAAATACGATCGGATGGTCGAGATCAAATGCGATGAACGACCTAGATTAACGTGAGACGGGTATAAATATTTCGCACCACACTGAATCCAAACCCTAGCCGCCAGCCTCCCCCTTGAGAAGAAGAACCAGTCGCTGGAGACGGGAGCTGACTGCCACATCGTCGTACTGAAGCCACCTCTGACTGTAAAAAAAGGTAAAAATTCTCCTATTTGCTTGGAATTTTATTTCGAGCACCCCCATGGCTAAATCGGAGCAAAAAGAACAACGAGTGAGTCGAAAAACTGCGGGCAAAACCCGCAACCTCCTCTGATGAGCCCCTTCCCATTTTTCATTTCGTGTGATTTTTTTACTATTGTGTTCACCGTTCTGTTTTCTACAGGTTGACCGAAGAAAAACACCCAGCCGCAAAGGTGAACTGGCAAAGCCGCCGCACTAAAAAATCCAACCACTAGTAGATTTCTATTTTTTTGACTTTTTTTGGCCAACCAAAACCCCTAACGTCTTTCTTGCAGAGATGGGTATAAAGCCGATCGAAACCGGCCAAAACTACTCGAAAATAGCCAGGCTAAGGCGAACCGCCCCCGTGTCATTGCCGGTCATGGTGGTGCCACTGTGCAGTAATTGTGTTTTAATCTCTGTATGAAAATTCAGAAAACTCGGAGATCGCCAGTAGGTACAGTAGAAAGTTCAATATTTTGGACACCGATTTGGATAAGAATCCCTCACCTTATTCTCTATTATAGAATTGATGCTTAATAATCGATAATATAGCATTTTGTGTAATTTAGAAAATTTTGAGAATAATTACAGGTTACTAATGGAGTCGGAACCGGTTAGTTATCTATTTATTTGTCTTATTTAACTGATTGTTGAATTTACAGCGTTAAATACATGATGATATACTGGAATGGCTAAATGATTCAGTTGTGCTTCCTTGATATATATATATTTCTTGTCTCGCGTGATTTACGGTTAATTTGTAAAATTGAAAATTAATATGCAAACGAAAAATTATTTGATTATATGAATTAATGAATGGTAATCCCTACCGTGAACATTGCCTCATATCGGATGGGGTATAGGGACGGCCCGATTCACTATCATACTGGATGAGATATTGAGGGATGGTATTTTTGGTGCTTATACCGAACGAGGTATAAGGACAGCCGGTTAGTTGACAATGTTGGATATTGGTTCAAGCGTAGTGAGACATCCTTATAGGCCCCCCAAGGATACCAGTAGGAAAATAAAAAAGGAAATTGATTATTATTGCTCACTTAAAAATGAGATTAAAATGTTATTTGAGTTATTGTCTCTATAGATCGATTTTGAAAATCTCGCAACAGTAAATATATGCAATAAATGATTTTACTTATCATAAATAAATGTACTTAAATCAAGAGCTCCATTGGTTATTTTTATGATTTTTACCAATTTTCAGTTTCTGTATCGGTGAGTAATGTGATATTCTTACTAGGCTAGTGTAGCTCACCATTTCATTAATTATTTCAGCTCAAGAGGACCAATACCCATATCTCAATCAATAAGAGGGCTGTTAATAGTTCACTACCCAGACTCCATTCAAAAACTAGTGAAAGTCGTTCTAAAATGCTTAGTATATTGCGTTTTGTTTATTTCTTTAATTTTCGTTTGTTCTTTTAGAAGGGACATTCTCGTAACTCTATTAGGTATTCTTAATTATTGTGTAAGGAATGTAAACTCTAAACTCTATTATTTCACTTTCGCATTTAATTTATGATTTTATTACCTTTTAAGTTCTGCACTTTTACATCTCTTGTGATGCGATGTTTAAATACCCATCTTGTGTCGATCTTGACCGTCTGTTTGAGGACAGTGAAGCGAGGAGGGTCGTTTGATTATTTTTCGTTTAGGCTGATTGCGTGAACGAATCTAAACCGTCCGATCGCGTCTAAAAAGGGAATGCATTTGGACTGTTTGCGTACGCGGGATGCGATCTGGGCCGTCGAATCGCCCAGGCACGCAAATCGTCCGTGTTGCCTCCCGCATGGAGCCGATGTCTGTCTGCCAGCCACGCGGCGTGCTCTGGTTCACTTGAGTTACTGATTGGGCCATCCTCCGTGGCCAAACTTTCGTTTTTTTTTTTTACAGTTTAGCTTCTATTTTTAATTTTTTTTTTCAAAAATACTTTTTAAATTCAAATTTTTGCTTATTTTTTTAAAATTATTTTCAATTTCATTATTAATTTATTTTTTTCAATAATTTAAATACAATTAAAATTAAAATAATATTTTAATTATTTATACATATTTTATAAATAAAAAAATTTATCCTAGACCCCATATTAGACACACCATCTAATTTGTATTTATATACACACACACACGTATAAGTGGATGAGAAAGTAAAACAATAGGTTAGTGGGTCATTCACTTAATTATTAAAATTAATATTCTCTCACTTGATCCACAAAATTAATTGTGAAAGCTACAAAATATGCATATATATTTTATATTAAAATATATTTATTGGTAAAATAAATTTGACACATGATTGTAATAAAATCAGCCAACAAGCCCAAAATCGCTATATCATAATACTGAAATAACGTAAATTATAAATATAAATCATAGTGGTCACATGACTTTAATGTCACATTTTCTTCTATGCACCACACACCAATAACTTCTACTAATTCAGTCCATAATACCATAATAGCCTCTATAATTTATCTTGTCAAGACATTCCTTGTTGATTAAACACTAAATTGTGTACCCATAATTAAAAATAAAAAATAACAGAAACCAACTTTAATGTGCAAAATGTCGATTATTTAACCACTAAAATATCCATTGTCATATTATAATTTACTCAAAAGACCTAACCTTACAAAATGTTCTGCATACGTCTTTTGAGGTAGCCTTTTAGTCAATGGATCAGCAATCATAAGTGTTTTACTAATATTTTCAATCGAACCTTGTTATTTCTGGACTCTTTCTCTAACAACTAAATACTTGAAGTCAATCTGTTTGGATCCACTAGAATATATATCATTCTTAGAGAAGAAAACAGATGCAGTATTATCACAAAATATTCTCAGCGGTTTGGCAATAAAGTCAACAACACCAAGTCCTAAAATGAAATTCTGCAACCACAAAACATGACTTGAGGTTTCAAAACATGCTATTAACTCAGCCTCTATTGTGGATGAGGCAGTAATAGACTGTTTTACACTCTCCTACGAAATTGCCCCATTTGCTAACATAAAGACAAAACCTGAAGTAAACTTTAAGCTATCACAACAACCATTATAATATGAGTTCGAATATCCAATCACCTCTAATTGTTATGATATTCTATATGTGAGCATATAATCTTTTGTCTCTTGAAGATACTTTATAATCTTTTTTGCAGCTTTTTAGTGTTCAATTATTGGATCACTTTGATATCTTCCCAACATGCCAACAAAATAGCTAATATCTAGTCTAGTACAGGTTTAAACGTACGTCAAACTTCCCACAACAGATGCATAAGGAATGTTCTTCATCCATTCCCTTTATAAGTCATTTCTTGGACACTAATTTTTACTTAATTTTTCACCCTTAATAATGGGTGCAACACTGGCTGAATATAACTGTATATTGAATCTCTCAAAAACTCGATTAATATATCCTTTCTGAGACAAACCTAATAATCCTCGAGAATGATCTCTGAAGATTTCTATTCCAATAACATAAGTTGTCTCACCCATGTCAACCATTTGAAAGTTTTTAGAGAAATATTTTTTGATTTTGTATTACAAACTAAGATCACTACTAGCTAGCAAAATATTATCCACATATAGTATTAGAAATATAAACTTGCTCCCACTAATTTTCAGATATATACACTGATCAACAACGTTTTTCTTAAATCCAAAAGATATAATGGTATCATTAAACTTTATATACCATTATTTCGAAGCTTGTTTAAGACCATAAATTGATTTCTTTAATATGTAAACTAGGTGTTCTTTTCTTTTCTTTTCTTCGTGAACCCTTCAAGTTGATCTATAACAGCTTGTAATTTAAAAGAAAATAAAGTCATGAATTAAATTCGAAAGTGAAATAATAAAGTTTAGGGTTTACATTCCTAACACAATAATTTAGAATGTCCAATAATGCTACAAGAATGTCTTTTTTAAAAGAAATTACGTAAATCAAGAAAATAAACAAAAAGCTAATAACTGAGTATTCTAGGACTACCTTCACTAGCCTTTGATGGGAGTCCGAATGGTGAACTTATTCACAACCTTTTTGTTGATTAAGATCTGGATCTTGGTCCTCTTGATCTGAAACAATTAATGAAAGAGTGAATTATACTGGTCTAGTAAGAATAATTAATGAAAAGGTGAACTACACTAGCGAGATTTCCAAAATCGATCCAGTAATTGTCTGAAAATCCTGTTCATCAAATCCATAAAGATGGTTGTGCATTGGTTAGTTCGAATGGCATAACCAGGAACTCATAGTATCCATACCTAGTTCGAAAAGCTGTTTTGAGAATGTATTATGTCTTGATCTTTACCTGATGGTAATCTGAACGCATGTCAATTTTGGAGAAGACCTAGACACCCTACAACTGATCAAAAAGGTCATCGATCCTAGGGGGGTACTTGTTCTTGATCATAACCATGTTCAGTTGTTGTAGTCAATACATAATCTTAATATCTCATCCCCTTTCCTTACGAATGTGACTCCAGTACCCTAAGGAGACACACTATGTCGAATGAACCCACTATCCTGTAATTTATTGATCTATTTTTTTAGCTCTTTCATCTTGACATGACTCATACAGTAAGGGGCAATCGAGATAGGCTGAGTGCCCGGGTGAAGAATTATGGTAAATTCAACTTTTCTGTCCACTAGTAGTCTAGATAGTTCATCAGGAAATACATCCGGGAAGTCTCGGACTACTAGAATATCTCGAACGCAAATTTCTTTCTTAGTACCTAGTGTAGAGAAAATAATCGAGTTAAAACTCTATGTAATAAGGAAATTGTTATGAGGAAATAATATTCAAAACTTTTATTAGCTTGTAAATGACTCTTCGTTAGGAGGCTTAAATACAATTTCTCTCGTGGAAACAATCATGGTGGCCAATTCATTCTTAGGATTACATCAAAGTCCCACGTATCAATCTATATCAGGTGCATCATGGGTGAAACAGAGTCTTGTGGAAGAGGGACTAGATGTTGCTGAGGAGGGACCAGATGGCCCTGTAATGGTGTCAGATGATATGGTGGGGGCTTCGAACTGTATTCTAACAGAATCGATGATACGACAGAGGAGCAGAGTTGCATCAAGGTGATATTAGATCATCTCGTTATAGGGGTGGCTCATATTGTGGAAGTGATGGAGGGTCCAACAGTTCCCTTATCTCTTCCCTAGCCTACTGGATAGAGATGAGTCTCTCTAAAATCTCAAAAAGCAGATTGACATCCTTTCAAAGTGACCTATATCGGGCTTCTCTATTCGGTAAGGGACCTCATCTCCTCGTATCTTTGTACTTATTTTTTACAAGGAAGGGTTGGACGATAGTTTGTATTTGGTGTTTTTAAGTCTTTATGTAAGGAATAGTTCTGGGAAACATGGCTCTGATATCAACTATAACACCCTGGAACTTAAAAAAAAATAAAGTCATGAATTAAATGCGGACGCAAAATAATAGAGTTTAGAGTTTACATTCCTTATACAATAATTTAGAATGCCCAATAGGGTTACGGGAATGTCCATTCTAAAAAAATTATAAAAATCAAGGAAATAAACAAAAAGCCAATAACTGAGTATTCTAGGACGACCTTCACTAGCCTTTGAAGGGAGTCCGGGTGGTGAACTTATTCACAACCCTCTTGTTGATCGGGATCTGGATCTTGGTCCTCTTGATCTGAAATAGTTAATGAAAGGGTGAGCTACACTAGCTCAGTAAGAATATCATACTATTCACCGATACAGAAACTGAAGGTTGGTAAAAATCATAAAAACAACCAATGAATTTCTTGATTTAAGTAAATTCATTTATCATAAGGAAAAACCATTCATTGCATATATTTACAGTTGCGAGATTTTCAAAATCGACCTATGGAGATACAATAATTCAAATAATATTTCAATCTCATTTTTAAATGAGCAATAGCAACCACTTTTCCTTTTTTATTTGACTACTGGTATCCCTGGGAGCCCATAAGGATGTACCACTACAAGTGAACCAATATTCAACATTATTAACTAATCAGCCGTCCCAATACCCCGTTTGGTAAGAGCGCTAAAAATATTATCCCTCAATACTTCATCTGGTATGAGGGTGAATCGGGCCGTCCCTATACCCTGTCCAGTATGAGTGCCAAAAATACCAATTCTCGATACTCTGTCTGATCGGGCCGTCCCCATACCCCGTCCGATATGAGCGCCAAAAATATCAATCCTCGATACCCCGTCTAGTATGAGGCAATATTTATGGTAGGGTTCTCTATGTATCTGGTCCGTCAACCATCTCCCAAAATATCTAGTGAGACTACCATTTATTAATTCACATAACCAATCAATTTTTCGTTTACATATTAATTACCAATTTTACAAATTAATCATAAATCACGCAAGACAAGCAATATATATATTAAGGAAGCACAATTGAATCAATTAACTATTTCAGTATATCATCATGTATTTAAAATTATAAATTCAACCATCAGTTAAATAGGATAACAAAATAAATGACTAACTGGTTTCTGCCTCTATTGGTAACCTATAATTATTCCCAAATTTTTTTAAATTACACAAAATACCATATTACAAATTATTAAGCTTCAATTCCATAACAGAGAATAAGGTGAGAGATTTTTACCCAAATCGGTGTCCGAAACACCAAACTTTCTACTACACCTACTAGTAGTCTCCGGGTTTCTTAAATTAAACTTTGTTTTAATTAAATAATTAATAAATATAATTTTTGTTTATTTTGTTTTATTTTATTGTGTTTTATTTTATTTTATTTGCGGTAAAAAAGAAGTAAAAATTGAATGATGATGAAATTGGAAAGAATTTTGGGGAAAAAGGAGTAAAAATTTAGGTTATTGTGGTATTTTTGAAAGAAAAATCGAAAATCAATGGTCAAATTATAATTTGGAGAAGTTCTACCACATGGGACGCCTGGTCAGAAGCCCCGACGAACCAAAACGTGTCACATGGCAATGGGCGCTGATGCGGTGCCACTCAAAAAGCCACGCGGGTGATCCACGTGCCCGCAATCGAACAGCCCAGGTCCGTTCCCATGCGCACAGACGGCTTGGATGCGTTCCCTTCCAAACGCGATCGAACGGCCAGATTCAAATGTGATCGGACAGTCCAGAGTGAATCAGGATGGACGGTCGAGAGTGAATCGCAATGGATAGTCTAGATCGGATCACGATGAACGGTCCAGATTCACTCCCTATTTAATCGCGATTGGACGGTTTAGATCAAATACGATAAACAGCCCAGATCAAAAGCAGACGGATATAAATAACTCCCATGTGCACCAAACCTTAACCCTAGCCACAAGACTCCCTAGCTAGAGAAGACGACCCAGTCACCGGGGAGCCGACCGCTGACACTCGCCACCACACCGGAACCCTTTTCGACAGCCAAAAAAGGTAAAAACTTCTCATATTTCACGAAATTCAATTTTAAGCTCACCCATGGCCAAATCGGAGCAAAAGGACCAGTCAATTGGCCGAAAAATATCGGTGAAGCCTGGCGGTGCCGTCGCGGGGAATTTCACAAAATGCCTCCGATGATGCCCTTTCCGAATCCCGTTTCGCGTAATTTTTCCACTGTTGTAATCATCGTTTTCTTCTCTACAGGTTGACTGAAGTAAAACACCCAACCACAACGTGAGTCGGAGGAGCCATCGCACTAGAGAATCCCGCCTCCGGTGAGTTTCAGTTTTTTATATTTTTTCAGCCAGCTGAGATTCTTTAACGTATTTTTTCGTAGGAATCGACGTAAAATCAGCCAAATTTAGCCAAAAACAGCTGACCCGAGGCAGACTGCTGCCGTGCCAGAATTCCAAAATTGGTCGAGTGGGCCCTGAGACTGATTTTGGATTTATTTGGAACATTTTTAGGTACTATTAGTGCGTTTCGATTCCCATAGAAAAATTCAGGGAACCTAAAAATCGCTTGTAGGTGCAGTAAACTGTTTAGCTTTTCGGGTATCAAATTGAGTAAGGATCCCTCACCCTATTTCTCATCGTAGAATTAAAGTTTAAATTAATAATAATATGGTATTTGTGCAAATTAAATAAATGTGCATAATTAATTACGGATTACTAATGGAGCCCGAACCGAAAATTCTTCTTTGTTGAATTCTGTTAATTTATTTTACAATCTAAAAGTATGATGGTATCTGGTTTATCACTTTTATGATTTGAATGCATGAATTGCTACCTTACGTGACTACTGTTTGATTAGAAAATTTAGATTATGATTGCATTCCCTGATGCATGTTTGTTTGTTTATATGATCATGATTGATTTAGAAAATGAAGACTAAAGGAAAATGGAAAAGTTGTATGGTTAAATAAATATATAGAACGACAGCCTTACTAGATATCTTGGGAGATGGCGGACGGACTGGGTACATAGGAAATCCTACCGTGAACGTTGTCTCATACCGAACGAGGTATCGAGACGGGCCGCTTCACCCTTATACCGGATAGTGTATTGAGGTTTAATAGATTGACACTCATACTGGACGGGATATGCAGACGACCCGTAATTGAGATTGTTAAAGAAAATAGTTCACGTGTAGCGGAAATATCCCTATGAACCCCCATGGATACTAGTAGGTTAGTAAAAATGTGATAGTTATTGTTTGATTATTTAACGATGTGTATAGATTTATGATATATGCTATGTTAATGATCTTATATGAAATTATGATCCGTATGATATTATTGTCTGCATAGATTGTTTTCATAAATTCTGCTGTGGTAAGTGAATGGTAAATGATTTTATGATTGATAAATAGATTTGCTAAATTTAGTACTCCATTAGTTGTTTTTGTTTTTATACCCACCTTTATTTCTATGTCGGTGATATACTGTGATATCCTTATTGGGCTAGTGTAACTCATTCCTTATTTAATTATTTCAGATCAAAATGACCAGATTCCAGAGCCTGATCTGCAAGAAGATTGCGAGTAGATGCTAGATATTTTCTCTTTTTCTGTTTATTTCTTTATTTCTTGTCTTTCTTTCAAATGGTGAATTTCATAATGTTGTTTAGTACTTTTAATTTATTGTGTAAGGAATATAAACCTTAACCCTTTTATTTCGCTTTCGTACTTAAGTTATTATCCATTTCATTTTAGATTTTTGGGGTCGTTACAGTTAGTATCAGAGCTAGGTTTCGATCTTGGGACCTGTGGGTTAGGGGTTGTCGAGGATCATTATAGACTGTAACGGTTGAAGTTCTTATCATTTTCAAGATACCAAGTTATAAAAGGTCAACCATGTAAAGCAAGCAAACATAGAAAGAGAGAGAGGAAGAGAGAGAGAAACAGAGAGAGGGAGAGAGGGAGAGAGGGAGGGAAAGAGAAAGAGAAATAAAGGGAGGGAGGGAGGGGGAAAGAGAGAGAGAGAGAAAGAGAGAGAGAAAGAGAGAGAGAAAGAGAGAGAGAGAAAGAGAGAGGGAGAGATAGAGAGAGAGAACGAGAGAGAATGAGGAAGAGAGAAAGAGACGGAGAGGGAAATATAGTGTGAGAGAATGAGGGAGAGAGATTGAGAGAGGAAGAGAAAAAGAAATAGAGAGGTAGAAAGAAAGATAGAGAAAACGAGGGGAGAGAGAGTAAAAAAGAGAGAAAAAGATAGAGAGAGAAAAAGAGAGAGAGATATAGAGAAGGAAAGAAAGAAAGAAAGAGAGAAAGAAAGAGAGAGTAAAAGAGAGAGATAGAGAGAAAAATAGAGAACGAGAGAGAACGAGAATGAGAGAGAAAGAAAGAGAGAGAGAGAGTGTGTAACACCCATAATTTTCTTTTTGGTGATTAAAATTAATAAATATAAATTTTTATTAATTTATTTTGTATTATTGTATTTGTTTTATTTAATTTTGAGTAAAAAAATGAAATAAAATTTATGGAGGATTTAATTGAAAATAATTTAGGAAAAATTTGGTGAAAATTTAGGTTCTCGGGGTATTTTTGAAAGAAAAATCGAAAAACAGAGGCTAAAACAACATTTTGGAAAGTTTCGCCACGTCAGATGTCGGGTCAGCAGCCCTGACCAACTAGGACGCACCAAGTGGTAGATGCGCTGATGCAGGAGGCCACGCGGTGGGGCCACGTGGGTGATCCGCATGCTCGCGATCTAACGGCTGAGGTCCGTTCCCGCGCGCACGGACGTCTTGGATGCACTCCCTCCCAAATGCGATCGGATTGTACAGAGTGAATTGCGATGGACGACCTTGATTGGATCGCGATGAAAGGTCCAGATTTACTCCCTATTTAATCACGATCAGAGGTCCAGATCAAACGCGATAGACGGTTTAGATCAAAAGCGGATGAATATAAATAACCCCCATATGCACCAAACCCTAACCCTAGCTGCCAAAACCCCTCGCCGGAAAAGACGACCCAACCGCTAAGGAGCCGACCGTCGCCACCTACCGCAACACCGAAACCTTTTTCGAACGCCAAAAAAGGTAAAAACTTCCCCTTTCGCACGAAATTAAATTTTAAGCTCATTCATGGCCAAATCAGAGTGAAAAGATTGGCCAATTAGCCAGAAAACACCGGCGAAGCCTAGCGCCGTCACCGCAGGGAGTTTCACAAAAATGCCTCTGATGAGGCCCTTCCCGATTCCCGTTCAACGTAATTCTTCCACTGTTGTGATCATCGTTCTTTTCTCTACAGGTTGACTGGAACAAAACACCCAACCACAATATGAGCTGGAGGAACCGCCGCACCGGAGCGCCTCGCCGCCAGTGAGTTTATATTTTCTATATTTTTTTTGCCAACCGAGGCCCCTAAGTGTGTTTTGTCATAAGGATTGATGCAAATTGGCTGAATTCGACTGAAAACGATCGAAAATAGTCAACCCAAGGTGGACAGCCGCCGCGAACGGCGGCGCCATCATCGGAGCATGGTGGAGCCGCCGTGCCGGATTTTTAAAATTGGTCGAGTGGGCCCTGGGATTGATTTGAGTTTATTTAGAACATTTATATGTACTATAAACGCGTTTCAGTTCCTAGAGAAAAATTCAGAGAACTCAAGGACCACACGTAGGCACAGTAAACCGTTTAGCTTTTCTACGTCAAATCGAGTAAGGATCCCTTACCCTATTCTCTATCATATAACTAAAGTTTAAATAAATAATAATGTGGTATTTTGTGCGATTTTAGTAAACATGCATAATTAATTACGGGTTGCTAATCAAGGCGGAACCAAAAATTATCTACTGCTGTTATTGATTGTTTTTACAGTTTACCTACATGATGGTATCTTATTTATTTATTTTATGGCTTTGAACGCATGTATGGTTTATTTTACGTGTTTACTGTTGAATCGAAAAAAAATGAAGTTTAAAAGGTAAAGAAATTGTATGATTAAATGATTATATGAAAAGCCAGTCTTGCCAGATATCCTAGGAGATGGTAGACGGAATTGGTACATAGGAAACCCTACCGTGAACGTTGTCTCATATCAGACGGGGTATGAAGACTGAATAATTTGGTGTTCATACAGGACGGGGTATGGGGACGGTCCGTAAGAAGATTACAAGTAGATGCTATATATTTTCTATTTTTCATTTGTTTTCTTATTTTTCGTGTTTTTTTCAAAGAATTAATTTCGTAATGTTGTTAAGTACTTTTAAGTTATTGTGTAAGGAATGTAAACCTTAACCTTATATTTCGCTTCCGCACTTAAATTATTATATATTTCTTTTTAGATTTCCGGGGTCGTTACAGTTGGTATCAGAACAGCGTTCCTCGGACCCATTCCTTACACAATAATCCTTAGGGAAACAGTAAAACAATGAATTATCACTCAACTCTTCCTTATGAAATGCAGGTATAGAGAGATGAGGAGAGGAAGACCCCCATTAAACCAAACAGCCCGGGATGGTTCGCTTAGAGAAGATGTTGACCGGATATTTAAAATGCTGAAGAGACTCATTGCTGCCCAGCAGGGTCGAGAGGAGAAAAGGGAACTACCTGACCCTCCCCCACTGCCATAGGTTGAGCCACCCCGGCAGCGAGAGGATCCCGAGCTACCCCGGTATGACCCTACTCCTTCACAGTACCACCCAGCACCACCACAGTATGACCCGATGCCCCAGCCATAATACCACCCGGCACCACTAACGTACAATCCGGTGCCCCCACCGTATCAGTAAGTACCACCGCAAGGCCCCCCAGTCTATCCTCAGCATGGCCCAATCCCTCTTTTACGGGACTCAGTTCCTCCCATGATTGACCTAGGCTATATTGAGAGATACAATAGACTAAACCAATCTACTTTTGTAGGAGGATCCTCTTTTGAAGATGTCTAGTATTGGTTAACAGAGATAAAGAAGGCCTTCCAGACCCTAAGAGTGACTCCCGAACAGAAAGTCACCCTTGCTACCTACATGCTAGTGGGAAAACCAGACCACTGGTGGGAACTTAAACAGACGACCCTGCATGTTCCAGTTACTTGGGAACAGTTCCTAGCAACCTTTCATGCAGAGTATCTTACAGACCATCTTCGACAACTGAAGGAAATTGAGTTTGTACAATTGGTTCAGGGGAATATGACTATGTCAGAATATGCTCGCGAGTTCCTAGAGTTGGGCTGATACTCCCCTATGTTATTGGATGAAGGCAGGAAGGTTAGGAGGTTCGAGTGAGGCCTCCGCCCAGAGATCAGACAGCATTTGTTTGTGTTGGAGCTCAGGACTTATTCGGTCGTTTTGGCCAAGGCACAGCTAGAGGAGAGGAGCTTCCGCACCCTCTCTCAAGCAGTAAAGAACCTCAGACCCTCAGCTCCACTCCGCATACCTGCATTTACTGCGCCTGTTCAACAGAACAAGAGGTCCAGGCCGGTGATCCAGGCTCTAGTGGCAGGACACGGTAACACCTGTCGCATATGTGGTAGTGCCCAACATTATGCGATGGAGTGCCCAAAGAACCAGAATCAGGGCAGACCTCCTATCCAAAGCAGAGCTTATAATTTCACCCAGCAGGATGCAGAAGTCAACTCAGACGTGGTACAGTGTATGTACACTATCTGTAAATATCTTGCTCATGTTTTGATTGATACTAGTGCATCGCATTCATTTGTTTCACCTATTTTTACATCAAAGTTTAATGTATTACCTGATAAACTTGATTCTATGTTGTTTATGTCTACTGCTGGGAGTATGACACTATTGGGAGAAGTTATCTACAAGGCCTGTGTCATAGATATAGCAGATAAAAAATTGAGTGTGGACCTAATAGAATTAGACACGAGGGATTTTAATATAATTTTAGGAATAAATCGGCTAACGTCGTATCACGTCACCGTAGATTGTTTTAGCAAGAAGATTGTATTCAATCCTTCTAATGAAGAGCCATTTATAAATTAATAAAATCATTTAGCATTTATTCTCTCATGGCAAATTTTCTTATTCATCAAATACTTTAACCCTACTATTTTCTCTAACTAAGCAAACCCAAAAAATAGATTTGTATTCAAGAAATTTTAGTAGTCCGAGACTTACCAGATGTGTTTCCAGATGAACTATCCAGACTACCAGTGGACAGAGAAGTCGAATTCACCATAGACCTCCAGTCAGACACCCAACCTATTTCGGTTGCTCCTTACCGTATGAGGCATGTTGAGATAGAAGAACTGAGGAAACAGATCACTGAATTGTAGGACAGTGATTTTATCCGACATAGTGTGTCCCCTTAGGGTGCCAGTGTCACCTTTGCCAGAAAGGGAGATGGGACGTTGTGTTATGTATTGATTACAGAGTATTGAACAGAGTCACAATCAAGAACAAGTATCCCATCCCCAGGATTGATGACCTCTTCGATCAGTTGTAGGGTATCCAGGTCTTCTTCAAAATAGACCTGCATTCAGGTTACCATCAGGTAAAAATTAGGACAAAAGATATCTCCAAGACAGTCTTTCAAACTAGGTACGGACACTAAGAGTTCCTGGTCATGCCATTTGGACTAACCAACGCCCCAGCCATCTTCATAGACTTGATGAACAAGGTCTTTAGACAATTCTTAGATCAGTTTGTTATTGTGTTCATCGATGACATCCTGGTTTATTCAAAAAATAGAGAGGAACATGTTCACTATCTAGCTCAGGTTTTGTAGGTTCTCAGAGAAAAGAAGCTGTATGAAAAATTGAGTAAGTGTGGATTTTGACTTAAGTATACAACCTTCCTGGGACAAATCATATCGAAGGATAGAGTGTCAGTGAACTCTGAGAAGCTTGAAACAGTGCTCAGCTGGAAAAAATTGACATCAGTTAAAGAGATCTGTAGCTTTTTAGGGATTATGGGTTATTATCGTAGGTTTGTAGAAGGATTTTCTAGTCTCGCTGCTCCCCTGACTTGGCTCACAAAGATGAATGTCAAGTTTGAGTGGAACGAGAACTGTGAAAGAAGTTTTTGAGAGCTAAAGAAGCGGCTGACTACTGCACCTGTGTTGACCTTGCCGAGTAGATCGGGGGGATATACAGTTTACAGTGATGCCTCCTACCTAGGCGTGGGTTGTGTTTTAATGCAGCATGGGAAGGTCATAGCCTATGGGTCCAGATAATTGAAGAGTCATGAGAAAAACTATCCCACCTATGACTTAGAGTTTGCCGTAATCATACATGTCCTGAAAACTTGGCGCCATTATTTGTATGGAGAGACCTTTCAGATCAATACCTATCACAAGAGTTTGAAATAAATATTCACTAAAAAACATCTCAACATGCGTCAGAAAATGTGGATAGAACTTCTTAAGGACTATGGTTGCGATATCTTGTATCACCCGGGTAAGGGCAACGTGGTAGCCGACACATTCAGCCGAAAAAGTGCAAGTACATTAGCCCATTTGATGGTTTGAGAATGCAGATAGATTGGAGTCACACAACAGGTACGAATTCAAGACTTGAGGAGAGTCACATGTTTGGGTCACCTGACCATCTAGCCTGAGTTAATCGAGAGAATAAGGGAAGCTCAGTCCGCCAATTCTGCCCTAGTACCCCTCAAGAGATATGCAGAACAGGGAGTTAGCTCAGAATTTAGAATCTCCGCCTATGGGTTGCTCAGATTCTAAGATAGAGTGTGTGTTCCAAATGACAGTGAATTGAAGAGAGACATCATGATAGAGGCCCATAGCTCAAATTTTGTCATGCATCCCGGAAATACTAAAATGTACCAAAGTATGCGACCCCGATTTTGGTGAAACAGGATGAAAAAAGATATAGCTGACTTTGTTTCTAAGTGTTTGATATGTCAGTAGATCAAGGCAGAGCATCAACGCTCAGGCGGGCTACTTCAGCCATTACCAATCCCGGAATGGAAGTGGAAACATATCACCATAGACTTTGTGACAGGATTACCTAAGACACACTCAGGATATGATGTCATTTGGGTAATTGTTGACTGGCTTACCAAGTCTTCCCACTTCTTGGCCATTAGGATAACCAATCCATTGGACAATTTAGCAAAAATGTATATCCAAAAAATAGTCAGATTGCATGGAGTACCAGTGACAGTAGTGTCCGACAGGGACCCCAGGTTCACTTTCCGATTTTGGAATAACTTTCAGCAAGCCATGTGAATGAAGCTGTCCCTTAGTACTGCATTCCACCCTCAGACCAATGGATAATCAAAAAGACAATCTATACACTTGAAGATATCCTCCGAGCTTGTGTCCTTGACTCCGGAGTTCATTAGGATAACCATCTACCCCTGATAGAGTTCGCCTACAACAACAGCTACCAAGTGAGTATTGACATGGCTCCGTATGAGGCGTTATATGGGCGCCCATGCAGATCACCGATTTGTTAGGAAAAAGTGGGTGTAGAAAACTGTTCGGCCCAGATATGGTAGAGGAGACTACATCTAAAATAGTTAAGATCAGGAAGAATATTCAGACGGTTCAGAGCAAGCAGAAGAGTTATGCGGACACCCGGAAGAGAGATTTAGAATTTAAGAAAGGCGATCGGGTATTCCTTAAGATCACTCATTTCAAGGGAATCAGTAGGTTCGGTAGGAGGAGAAAACTAAACCCCCGATTTGTTGGATCATTTGAAGTCTTAGACAGAATTGGTACTGCTGCCTACAGACTAGCAATGCCTCCAGAACTTTTCAAGGTCTATAATGTGTCCATGCTACGCAAGTACAACCCGGACTCCTCCTATGTCTTGGCCCACGAGCCCCTTCCACTTCAGGAGGATATGTCCTATGAGGAAGTGTCAGTCGGCATTGTGGATCGAAAGAGTAGATTACTACGCAACCGAAAAATTTTCTTTGTAAAGGTCATATGGCAGAACCACACACCGAGAAAGGTTACATGAGAGCTAGAATCAAATGTTAGAGTCCAATACCCCTAGCTGTTCGATTGAGAGTGAGAGACAAATTTGAGGAACCAAATTTCTTTTAAGGGGGGGAGAGTTGTAACACCCACAATCTTCTTTTTGGTGATTAAAATGAATAAATATAAATTTTTATTAATTTATTTTAAATTATTGTATTTTATTTTATTTTATTTAGAGTTAAAAAAATGAAATAAAATTTATGGAGGATTTAATTGAAAATAATTAAGGGAAAAAGAGGTGAAAATTTAGGTTCTGTGAGTATTTTTGAAAAATAAATCGGAAAACATAGGCCAAAACAAAATTTTGAAAAGTTTTGTCACGTCAGACCCGGTCAGTAGACCTGACCAACCAGGACGCGCCAAGTGGCAGAGGCGCTGATGCAGGAGGCTACGCGGGGGGACCACGTGGGTGATCCGCGTGCCCGCGATCGAACAGCTGAGGTCCATTCCCGCGCGCACAAACGGCCTGGATGTGCTCCCTCCCAAACGCGATCGAACGGCCAGACTCAAACGTGATCGGACGACCCATAGTGAATCGCGATGGACGACCTAGATTTGATCGCGATGAACGGTTCAGATTTACTCCCTATTTAATTGCAATTGGACAGTCCAGATCAAATGCGATGGACAGTCCATATCAAAAGCGAATAGATATAAATAACTTCCATCCGCACCAAACCCTAACCCTACCCACCAAAACCCCTCACTGGAGAAGACGACCCAACTGCCGGGGAGCTGACTGCCGTCACTCGCCGCCGCACCGGAACCCTTTTCGACCGCCAAAAAAGGTAAAAACTTCTTATTTTACACAAAATTCAATTTTAAGCTCACCCATGGCTAAATCGGAGTGAAAAGACTAGCCAATTAGCCGAAAAACATCGACGAAGCCCGGCACCGCTGCCGCGGGGAGTGTTACAAAACGCCTCCGATGAGGCCCTTCCCGATTTCCATTCGGCATAATTCTTCCACCGTTGTGATCATCGTTCTTTTCTCTACAGGTTGACTAGAGCAAAACACCCAACCGCAACGTGAGCCGGAGGAGCCGCCGCACCAGAGCGCCCCACCGCTGGTGAGTTTCGATTTTTTGTATTTTGTTTTTTGCTAACCGAGGTCTCTAAGTGTGTTTTCTCACAGGGATTGATGCAAATCGGCTGAATTTGGCTGAAAATAGCCAACCTGAGGTGGGCTGCTGTAACGACCCCGGAAATGTTAAAATGAAATGAGTATTTAAACACATAAAAATGCGGAAGCGAGATCAAAATTTCAGTTAACATCCCTTACACGAAAACCAAAAACGTACTTAAAATATAAAAGATTAAACTAACTAAAAGAGAAACTCGAAAATAAAACTATGAGTATGACTACAGAGTCTCTAGGCATCCCCTTCGTCGTCCTCCTGCGGAACGGGCTCGGGAACCATGTCTTCCTGATCTGAAATGGTTAAATAAGGAGTGATCTACACTAGCCCAGTAAGAACATCACGATATCTCACCGTCACGGAGGTAAAGGTGGGTAGAAAAACACAAAAGACCAATGGAGCATGATTTACAACAAATCTTTTTATTTATGATAAAACCTTTACCATCCACTTACCTCGGTGGAATTCATGAAACAATATAAGAAAAACAATAACATTATCACAATCATGGAATAATATAAGTTGTAAAACATAGCACTTATCACGCCTTTTGTAATTCAATCATTGTACAACATATCCTTTTCTCATTTACCAGCCTACTAGTATCCATGGGGGTCCATAGGGGTCCCGCTACCCGTTAACCTTTAACATTCATAATCAGTTTCTAGGGCCGTCCCCATACCCCGTCCGGTATGGGCGCCAAAACCATAAACCTCAATACCCCGTCCGGTATGAGGGTGAAACGGGCCGTCCCCATACCCCGTCCGGTATGGGCGCCAAAACCATAAACCTCAATATCCCGTCCGGTATGAGGGTGAAACGGGCCGTCCCCATACCCGTCCGGTATGGGCGCCAAAACACGTAAGATCTCCATACCCCGTCCGGCATGTGAGACCACAATCCCGGTAGGGTTCCCTACGGATCCGGTCCGTCCACCATCTCCCAGGATATCTAGTCAGGCTGACCCCATCATACAATTATCAGTCTACACAATCTTTCATTTTCCTCTTCCTCAGTAAGCATTATCAATTCACATTTTAAACAAGCAAATCGTAATTCATGCCAAACAGACAACATACGGTATCAGTTTTTCAGTCATTCAACCCATAACCAATAAAAACGTAATATATGCACACGAAACTATAAAATAAACACATCAAACCTCATACTGCATTTAAAGCTGTAAAACAGGCCAAATAACAGTAAATCATCAATCACACTAGACTCGGGCTCCATTAGCAACCTTAAGCAATTTCACACATTCGTTAATTCAAGAAATACGGTTTTATCATTTTGAACTTTAATACCGTGATAGGAAATAGGGTGAGGGGTCCTTACTCATTTCGGGGTCCGAACACGGCTTTGCAGTGCGCTTGCAGGCTGTCCCTAATTTTCCCTGAATTTTCCTCGGGGAATTGAAACGCACTACTAGTACCTGCACGTGTTCCAAAAAATCCCAAATTAGGCCCAGGGCCCCTTTCGGCCCAAATCGCAACTCCGGCACGGCGGCTCCGCCGTGCTCCGGCGACGGCGCCGCCGCTGGCGGCGGCGAGTCGCCTCGGGTTGGCTGTTTTCGGCCATTTCTGGCCGAATTCGGCCACACTCGCATCGGTCCCTGTGAGAAAACAACCCTAGGGCCCTCGGGGGGCCAAAAAATCACGGAAAAACGGAGCTTACCGGCGGCGGCGCTCTTGGGTGCGGCGGCTCTCCGGCTAGGTTCGTGTTTTGGTGATTCGGCTCCGGTCAACCTGTAGAGAAAATAATGGTGATCACGGTGATATAAAAATTGCATCAAACGGAGGCCAGAAAGGGCATCATCGGAGGCAAAAACTGAGAGGGGGCGCGGCGGCGTCGCTGGTCTTCGGCCGCGTATTCCGGCCGTTTGGCCGGGATTTTGGCTCCGATTTGGCCACAAGAGGAATCAGCGTGGAAAAACGAGTCGGGGGTATGAAATTTACCTCGATCGGCGGTCGGAAATTTCCCCGGCGCGGCGGCGGGTGGCGGCGGCCGGCTTCTGGTTTGTCTTCTCCGGCGAGCGGCAGGCGGCTAGGGTTTGTGGTCTGGTGTGGGGGTTCTATTTATAACCCCTTGCCTTTTGATCTCAGCCGTTCATTTTGTTTTAATCTGGGCCGTTCGTTTTTGATTGAATCTGGGCCGTCCGTGCGATTGCATCTGGGCCGTCCGATCGCGCGATTGATCTGGGCCGTCCGATCGCACCCACGCGGATCGCCAACGTGGCCCCTTTTCGTAGCGACGTGGTCTTGCCACGTGGCAGGCCCCGGTTGGCCGGGACTGCTGACCGGGCCTGCCGACGTGGCTTTTTTTTTTTTCCTTCTCCTTCTCGGTCCGAGCGCTACAGCTGCTGCCCCAGGCGACGGTGCCATTGCCGGAGCACGGCGGAGCCGCCGTGTCGGATTTTTGAAATTGGCCGAGTGGGCCCTTGGACTAATTTGGATTTATTTAGAATATTTGTAAGTACTCTAAGCGCATTTCAGTTCCTGGAGAAAAATTCAAGAACCCCCGTAGGCGCAGTAAACTTTTTAGCTTTTCAGCATCAAATCGAGTAAGGATCCCTCACCCTATTCTCTATCATAGAACTGAAGTTTAAATAAATAATAATGTGGTATTTTGTGCAATTTTAGTAAACATGTATAATTAATTACGAGTTGCTAATGGAGCCAGAACCAGAAATTATCTACTGCTGTTGTTGATTGTTTTTACAATTTACCTGCATGATGGTATCTTATTTATTTATTTTATAGCTTTGAATGCATGTATGGTTTATTTTACGTGTTTACTGTTGAATCGAAAAAAATGAAGTTTAAACGGTAAAGAAATTGTATGATTAATTGATTGGATGAAAAGGTAGCCTTACCAGATATCTTGTGAGATGGTGGACGGACCGGGTACATAGAGAACCCTACCGTGAACATTGTCTCAAACCAGATGGAGTATGGAGACTGAATAATTTGATGCTCATACCGAACGGGGTATGGGAACGGCCCTATAATTGAGATTGTTAAAGGAAATGGTTCACGTGTAGCGGGGACATCCCTATGAACCCTTGTAGATACTAGTAGGCTGGTGAAAAGAAAAACAATTATGGTTCAGTTTATTGTTAATAGATATGGATTTATAATATATTTTATGTTGTTGATTGTTCATGAAATTATGATCTGTATGGTATTATTTTTTTTATAGGTTGTTTTCATAAATTTCGTTATTGTAAGTGAATGAGAAATGATTTTATAAATGAATTTACTAAATTTCATGCTCCATTAGTGGTTTTCGATTTTATACCAAGCTTTGTTTCTGTGCCAGTGATATAGTGTGATATTCTTACTAGGTTAGTGTAGCTCATCCTTTATTTAATCATTTCATATCAAGAGGACTAAGTTCTAGAGCCCGATCATCAAGAAGATTGCGAGTAGATGATAGATATTTTATATTTTTCATTTGTTTCCTTATTTTCCGTGTTTCTTTTAAAGAATTAATTTCGTAATGTTGTTCAATACTTTTAAGTTATTGTGTAAGAAATGTAAACTTTAATATTTTATTTTACTTCTGTACTTAAATTATTATATATTTACTTTTAAATTTTTGAGGTCGTTACAGAATGAGACACAGAGAGAGAGAGAGAGAGAGAGAGAGAGAGAGAGAGAGAGATACAGGAGAAGGAAGAGATAGATAGATAGATTGGTTCACCATTTCCTCTTACTTTTGTTTTCATTTACCACTCTAGAAATTTAAGCAAAATCTGATTTCATATTTCTTTTTTACTATGCAATAAAAGTTGAAAAACAACATAAAGCTTTAATATAATTTATAAATGGCCACATTTTTTACAATTTGGGTTATTCATCCTAATTTAACTTTTTTTTTTTTGAATGATTTTATATTTTCCTGCGATTTCAAAAAAAAATTGAGTTTTTAATAATGATTTTAAAGATGATGATTTTTTCTCTTGAAGCTACAAACAGACTAATCTTTTACAAGTCATAATTTTTTTTTTTTGTTAATAACGATCTGTGTTAGGGTTTTTAAAAAATATTAAAATTTTAAGAACTAATTTAAAACCAAAAAATAAATTTAAGACTGAATTAAAAAATGGATAAAAAATTGGAGATTAAAATAATAATTTAACACAAAAATAAAGATTAAAAAGAATAGAAGACAAGTTATGCGGTTTATGAAGAAATATATCCTATATTTGTGTTACTTATATATTGTTTTCTAGCAATGTATTGTATTTGTTTTCTTAATGGCACTTTTTATTCTTTAAATGTATATTTTATATAAATTTATTAATTTATTGTAATAAATGGAATAAAAATATATATATATGTTTGAGAAAATTAAAGTTACATGATTGATGTAAATTAGAGTATTGATATTTGAAATTTAACTAGTTAAAATTAATTATTTCTATAAGTAACTAGTAAATTTGGTAATTTTTCAATAAATTAATTGATAAATTACAATTTTTTATAATATTATCATAATACTTTACTGCTCTTATTCCCCTTGTAGATCTTTTTCCCCTCTAGGTAAAATATAAATCATATATATATGTATATATTCATATGTGTGTCTTTTTTTTTTTTTTTTTTTTTTTTTCTTTCTGCAGAGTGAAGAAATTAAAATTGGGCCTAGAGAAGGAGGTAAAGATTCCATTCCTACTAATGGCCTCTCCTCTCATAGCAGATTAAAACCCAGAAATTCTGTTTCATTTATTTTTTTGAAATTGAATTACGAATTTATTTTATTGATAATCTTTTAACTGAAAGAGCTTTAAGAATTATTATTTACATCATCACTAAATTTATTCCATATCTAGAATTATAACCAGCCTTGTTTGTTATTTTTACCTTTTCTAACTATATTATGTATACTACTAAATATTAAATTTTCTGCGGTTTTCAATTACATCTGAGATATCACACGAGAAGAATTGAAATGCTTAACTCTAATTACTAATTATGTTTATTTCCCAACATTATTGTAATAAATTTTCTATATGAGCATATTTTTCATCATTTTAAACAAAATTCTCAACATTTTTTTGGTTGAATCTCAAGTATATATTTATAAATAAATTCCATACAAATTTCACCCCTACAGTTTTAATCTATAATTGAAATACAAAAACCATTGTAAGAACATGTCAATATTTTGTAGGGTGTTCATTGCGTTTGAAAATGTATTAGACCCCTTGGGACTAAAAATTTAACTTAATACGTACCCTAAATATTAAAAATAAAAAATCCTAAAAACCCTCAAGTATTTATTTTCAATCTTAAGCCGAGACCAAATGGAGATTCAAATTTCTGGAAAATCCAAAGAGAAACAGACACAACATTTTTTTTTTTTTTTTTTTTCAGTTTTAATCAAAGAAAAGAAAACTATTCCAAGCTGTATTCTCCAAATATGTAAATTTAAATTTTGAACTGTCACCATTTAATCAAACAGTTAATATTCTTATTCCTATCTGTTCCTGGAAATATGGATTCGAATTTTGACCATTAAAACAAATCATGAGCATGTACGTGCGTGTGTGTGTGTATATATATATATATATATACTTGGTCTGTGCGGCTGGCACAAAATCCACCGAGTCTAATAAAGTGGGCGTTAACAGATAAGAGCATGTTATTGCGAGCTTATCTGGTGGCAACACATGATCTCCGTCTCCACTTTCATTTAAAAAAAAAAAAAAAACTCTTTAAAATTAAAATACAACATTTACACATGTCGCCCTACAATTTTACAACATCCCCGCACCTCAGGAACGTCGTAACTCAATGTCTCTTGCATACTGAAAAATACAACAAAAAAAAAAAAAATGAAAAGAACCAATTTAATGGGTGGGAGAGACCAGTATTTATATCCAAAAAAAGAAAGAAAGTAGAGGGACCAGTAGGGGAGTCCGACGAGAGAGCTAATTACAGTGAGGCTTACGATTTTCATCAATCATAAAGAAAAAGGAATATATATATATATATATATTATATGTGAAATAAACATATGAATTCAACACAAGCAGGATTCTACACAAGAAATGTGACTCAGGCAATGGACCAGTGCCATCCCCGCCGCATTGGAATTACCATACTAAGCACCTTCAGCTGGCATGTGGCCCATGATGTCCATGTTGTTGCCGTGTTTAGGTCTCCACTTTGTCCGGCCTCTCACAATCTCAGGTCCGTCTTCCAGTCGGAGCAAGTGCTGGCATTCAACTTCAGCAAACATTGCCAGATTGCCCACGTCAGTGTTGGAGACGGCAGACAGAGACTGCAGCACACTGTCCCGCCCACACTCCCTCTTATACTCCAGATTGATGTATGAAAGCTCATGGCTCTCCAAGATTGGCAGTGGAGCACTCTGAAAAAAAAAAAAAAAAAGCCAACATTTTCCACTCTCAAACTTCGTCAACTTTCAAATGGAGAAAAAATGATTATGCAGTGGGTAAGAAATCAGCACCAAATGGACCTTATTTCTTGTTGTCATTATGCTAATTCTACATTTTTAGTAGAGTTAGTTCTTGTTCTCCGGAGAGATTGGAATAGGTTGCATAATCACAACAAAAAATATGGTCCATTTGAACAGCTAATCAGAATGTAAGTCACATAGTTCTCTTATAATATCAAAGTTTAATACGTGTGTAAACTTTCGATTGTTTCAGTCTTTAAAAGAAAAAGTCTTTGATTGTTTCAGATTCTCATAATATGCTTCTTCTATCACACGCTTGTTCCACAACTGAGTCTGCTTTTGACATCCCTATTAAGTGTAAGACAAGGTGCTGTAAATTATAATTCACTTGTAAAAGCCCTTTATATGCATCTTTCTAAATTCTGAGGAAATAATAATATTAATAAGCCTTAGAAGCTTCATTCTTGGTATGCAATAATAAATAAAAAACAGAAGGTACTATAGGCATATAATGAAAGATATAAACAACAATATTGAGTTTTCTGTCACGGTGCATACGATAAGAGAGAAAAAGAAAGTCTAACAGAAGAATCTACCTCAAGGATCCAACCAATGTACTTCACATTATTAACATGTTGGTTGACATCCAAGTCACTCCATTTAGGCTGCAAGACAGATTATCGTAATAAGACAAATTGAAAAGCACAAACCAGAGCAACAGTCTGTTGTCATTATCATACAAGGCCTACTTACAGTTAAACCAGTACGAACAATATCTGCAGTGTTATCATCAAGTTTTGTTAGTTTTTTGTCATCCTCATCCACAACAGGATCAGAGTTCATAAAAAAAGGCCCTATCTCTGCTCGAACCTCTTCTGGCATTTTAGATAATCTCCTTGTAAGTTTATTCATCATCACACATACACTGCAAATCATCACAACAAAAATCAAAATCTTAAAAACTGCACATACCTACTGAGGACACAACTCAAAAATATAGTTACATTGCAACAAAAGTACATAACGACTGTTGCTTGCCAACATGAATATTTATGTATTCCATGTAATAATAGCTTTATAGACCACAATTGTTTTTACAGAAAAACCTTCCAAGAAATGCCTAAGGTTGTGATCATCCCAGTATATATGCAGAAGAAAAAATACATGAAAAAGAAAAAAACACCAGTCAGTATGTTAGCAACACCTTTTCAGAACAATCCAACTACATCGTGTAAGCTTAACATGAAGAACCCAAAAATCATTTTCTGCGAAACAATATGTCAATATCCTACCTGGTTGCTCTTGTTAAAATTTCACCAGTATTATAATCTTGGATAAGCCAATCTCGACGCAATCCATTCTTTCCAGATGCACTAACCCAAGTGTCTACCTGTACAACATCACCCCTATAAAAGTGGCATAAGTTAGAAATTGGTATTTTTTTAAAATACCAAAGATATAAATTCGCCACTGCACATTCTATAGAATTAAAAATTTTGACCATTATACTTCTGTTGGTTTATTCAGTAGATACCAAGCATCTTCCTCTCTAGCATAGTATGAGCAAGGCAAATTGAAATAATGGAGAAATTTATGATGACTCAAAAAAGATGATAATATAAGTTGCTATATTTTAACTGTCAAGGTTAAATAAAAAATTATCTTGACCAACAGTTGAGATTTGACTTCGTATACCTAAGTGTAAAAACATGTTACGATAATTTACAATATCACAGAATGAAGAGATAATGAAAAATTACTAAAGCATATCAGATATTCATACCAAAACTACGATTCCCATAATAGAAATGAGAAAAACTGTGCAGGACCCTTAGACCATTAAGTGGAGAAACTAATCATGTTCGAATGAATATTTAACCTCAACTAAAAAAAACCATGATGTACACATTCATAAACTAGCTCTGAAAAGATAAGTTGTAATTATATTAAGCTTTCTTGCTGTCTGCCTAGCAATAGTCCAAAACATAGGCAGTAGGAAGGAGAGTCACCCTTGAAAAAAATAACTACAAAGAGAACATTACTTCAGCTAAAACAACAACCCCCAAAAGTAATATTCCAATTTCAATTGCCAACTGTTTCACCCTTTTCATATTTAAAAGATGTGAAGAAAAACAAACTAATTTCTCATCTTCCTTTTAGATGCCAGAAAAACAATTATACTCTCAAGTAAATACACACAAAAAATGCAAAAGAAATCTTCAGAAAACAGAAAAAAAAGTGTCATGAAGATGTCAGAGAACACTTATCAGCTTTTATTGGCCTTTGAATTTTCTAAAACCAAGATTATTATTCAACTACTGAACAATATTCTAGTAGAACCTGTAACTTTACCGGAGAGAATGTGTGTGTGTGTACATATATATACAGTCTTAATCATCCGCTTAAGAAATCACTTCCTCTTCTTTGCGGAATGAAATAAGCAAAAGAATAAAGTTGGTTGATGAAAATAGACTATGTAATTGGAATCTTCGCATCAACATCAATGACCCTATGACATGCATTGTTCCCACAAGATTTGTTTCCCAAATCTATATCCTACATAGTTACCAGCATACTCGCACATCAGGTCAAATTAAATGGTATAACTAAAAGCATCGAAGGAACTTTGAGCTAGATGAGTCCCATAATTTTCATAATATCAAAATTGATGTTCAAACTCCAGAATTTCACTAACAATGTAAAAGCATCGAATGACCAAACAAAACCTATATTATGTAATGACAAAATATCATCAAGTCGTGCTGACTTGTGATAAGAACATTATAAATAAATCAGCTGCTTACCAAGTAGGATATCTATCCACCACAACCTGCATTCTGGAAACCACCCATATCAGGTTCCTTTTACACATCTCTGGGGTTGAACCAAAACCATCACCAAGAAGCCCAGCAGTCTTAACATGGTTCAAGGCAGTTTCCTAACAATGACAAAGCACATAAGTATTACAAGAGCTGGCAAAGAAGAAAAACAACAAACAAACATGGTATTGGTGAGGATTCTGCATTTATCCTCATAAATAATTACTAAGGAAACAAACAATTCAGACCTGAAAATGATTCATTAACGTTTCTATAGATGCTGTCCGATCAGCACCTATCTCATACGACCTAATTGAGAAGTTTTGGCGGAATACCAGACCATCCTGAACTATTTTTCCGATACCAAAGGGGTCAATAAGCATGTCAGAGCGCCTGGGTTTCCAGTCGAGCATCATCCACTGCTTCTCTGCCGCCAAGAAGATCGTTGTTATGGCAGCAAGAAGCATACTCCAGTCAGGTAACTGGTTAATAAATGTCCGTGGGGCATGGGAGGGCGTGTTATTTTCAGTCTTCAAGCTTTCCATGGGCGTCGCTAAACCAATATTGGTGCCGTTTATCTTTGGAGGTGCTTGGGCATTTGCCTTAACTTGCAAATTGCCAGAACTAGTAGGTGGCGAGTTGATTCCGCCGAGGTTTGCAGATCCAATCTTGTTGCCCTTCCCGCTGGGGTCTTGTGAGGGAGAAGCAACCGGAAAGAAAGCCGAAGTAGCAGCGATAGCAGACATGATGAACTCTTAAACGCACCAATCAAACCGTGTCTGCTCATCAGAGTCAAAACACTAACTCAGTGAAAAAAAATGCCACGGAAATGAAATTTTACAAGAAAGAGAATAGCAGGCAGGCCAAATTTAGGATGGTAACTTGGGAACATGCCAATACATAAAACCAAAACAGCTGATAACCAACTCACATCCAAATATCAAGAGAAACCATTTTGTCAGAATAGAAAATTAAAATTAAAAGGAAATAAAATAAAACTCCTTCGCCGATAATCCCATATGAAACAACATTCCAGAAATTACCAAAAGTTACCAATCAATGAATCCCAAAAACCAAAACGAAAACAGAATAGGCGACGCTAGAATCCTATAAGACAACGTCGTTGAATTCCCTAAACAGACATCGTACCTGGAAACTACGCTTTGAAGGAATATAGAATATTGCTACCACGATAAAAAGACATAACCGATGAAAACGCGGAAAGAAGACGAGATTCCAGAAGCATAATTGTCACTTCCAGTATTTTCAAAAAACATGCCGAATCTATAACAATAAGCAGATCTGATCCCAGGACCATAACGCGTAAATACTAGGGTAGATTAAAAACAACTGTATAATGAGAAAATTTCTCGTCATTCCGAATCACAAACTATAAACAGCTAAAGAAGAAGAGAAACGAAAACAACATAGAAATTGTTCTAGCCGCATTTCGTACGATAGAAAATGTACGGAAACGGCAGAGAAGTTCAAAGCACAAATCTTAGATCTCTACATTCAAAACCAAACAACCCGAAAATAAAAAATAAAGAAGTGAACAAACTTTCTTCTATCCAAAACCAAAAAGAACATTCAAACCAGATATTCCATTTCTCCTCCAAAGCTCACCTTTCTCAGCAACCAAACAGAGTATCACCACCCCAACCAACATTACCAATGACAAAACACAAATCAAAATAACAAAACGAAATAACGAAAACAAGATAGGGAAAAAAAAAAAAGAAAAAAAAAAGTGCGCAGCCGTACCTTCAAAAAACAAAAAACCGCAGATGGAGGACGAGAAAAATGATGGAAATTATTTTTCAAAAAAAAAGAAGGAAAAAAATCCCCGAAATCCCAGTCGCTGAAGAGCTATTGCACCATTTTCGATCTGCAAAAACCTTATTGTCGTCCCTTCTCTAGGGTCTGCGATCTCTTCTTCCTCCCCAGCTCTTTTCTTTCCTTTTTTTTGGTTATTTTTTCTCTTTTTTTTGAATTTCCGTTCGAGTCTCGAAAAATCAAAAACCCAAAAAAAAAACTTGAAAAAATTAGTAGAGAGAGAGAGAGAGAGTTCAGGGCCAGCTAGCTGCTTTTGTGGGTGGTGGCAGAGAATTTGGGTTTACAGCGACTGATTTTATAGTGTCCATCCACCTGGCCATCCCGCCTTCCATCCAAAATTCCATTTCTCAACAACTGTTTCCACTTATTCACGTAATTGCCCCCATCATTCTCATTTCCATAAACCCCACTTTTTTTTTTTTTTTAATTGTTTTTGAATCGCCCAACAAATATTTTTGGAACATCATTAATTATTATTATCATTATATTCATTTCACTTTTCCTTTCTCAATTTTCTTGTCCGCATTCCCTCTTTATGGTAATATAGCTGTTAATTATTATGTGGTAATTATGTAACTATCAAATTCAAAAACTAAATTGTAATTATAATAGATGATAATTTAGAACTTCATATTTAATACAGTAAAAGAGTTTAGCAGTAAATTGTAAGAGAGGATGGGAAATTTTAAGAAATTAATTATTTAAAAAATTAAATTTAGATCTAAATTAAGTTGTTACTTTTGGGAATTTTTATTAGTGGATAATTTTTGAGTTTTTTTAAAAAAAATTTTCTGGAAAGTAGGATAAGGTTAGTTTAGTTAGGGGGGGGAAGCAGAGTGGTAGCATTGAGGCTAATAAATGAAGACGCACGTTCCTTGTAGTTGGGAGTTTGAATTTCCTCTCCCCAATAATACCAATATAATTTATTTATAACTTAATTCATCTTTTTTATTTTTTATATAATTATTATATTTTAACTAATTATTTTTCATTTCTAATTTTTTTAATCAAACTATATGCATTTAGTTTTAAAATAGGGTAATTTTTTACATGAAATTTTGATGAAACTTATTCTCCACGTACTTTATAATTTTGTAATGAATTTTCAAGTTTTCAAATAATTAAATAACTGTGGCTAATATTCACTACTGTAAATCGACTAATAATTTTCAAAGAAAGTTGAAAAATTCTTGCATTAGAAAATAATTATTGTGTTTATTAATAATATCATTAATTTTGAAAATAAATAGGTTCATGGTTTTTACTTGACTTGAATTTTTATTTATTTATTTATTTTTTTGGTAGCTCAACTAAGATTTTCTTCTTTTAATTTACCCACAAATATATATTTTTTAAAAAAAAAACAATTTGCTTTAATTGCTCATTTTTCTTTCTTTTAAGTTTGGTACACTAACACATGATGAAAAAATTTCTGTCCATATATGCTTGATTTTGACTTTCCTTTTCAAAGTCAATTTTCCATTTTGTAATCACGGCCTGTAGTCTCTGGAAGAAAAATTTACAAGTAAAGACATTTTTTTTCGTGTTTATTCAAAATTTCCATGAAGCTACCAAGAAACTCTTACGATTTTTGGAAACATGTATAGTAATATTTCAATAATTAATTTAAATTTAATTTAAGTGATTTTTAAGTTAGATAAATTTTTTACATGCTTCATCCTCAAAGTAAAATTATGTTACAATCGCATGCATAAATGGAGAAATAATTTGGTGGATTTACCTAATGTTTAAGGTGTAACACCCAACATTTTAATTATTTTTATTTTTATTATTTTTATATAAATATAATTATTATTTATATGATTTTAATTTATTTTATTTTATTTTATTTTGATTTAATGAAAATAATAATAATAATAATAAGGGTAAAAAAAATTAGTTAGCAATTTAATTAAAAATAATTTTGAGAAAAATGTATGAAAATTTAGGTTCTACGAATATTTTTGAAATAAAAATAGGAAATCAGGAGTCAAAACATAATTTAAAAAAGTTATATCACGTCAGCTGCCCGATCAGCAATCCTGACCAACCAAGACGCGCCAGGTGGCAGAAGCGCTGACGCGAGAGGCCACGCGGGGGGGAGCCATGCAGGCGATCCACGTGTGCACGATCGAACGACTGAGATCCATTCCCGCGCGCACGGACAGCCCAGATCGAAAACGCGCACGGACGGCCCAGATTGCATCGCGCACAGTAGGCACAGATTGAATCACGTACGGACTACCCAGATTGAATCGCGATAAACGGTTCAGATTCACTCCCTATTTAATTGCGATCGGACGGTCCAGATTAAAAGCAATAGATAGCTCATATAAAAAGCGGATGGGTACAAATAACCTCATCCGCACCCAAACCCTAATCCTAGTCGCTAGAGCCCCTCGCCGGAGAAGACAGCCCAGCCGCCGAGAAGCTGACCGCCGCCACCCGCTGCCGTACCAGAGTAATTTTTGACCGTCAAACGAGATAAAATTTTTTTCTCTTGCATGAAATTCAATTTTAAACCCACTCATGACCAAATCAAAGTGAAAGAATCGGCCAATTGACCGAAAAATGTCGCCGAAGCTCGGCACCACCGCCGCAGGGTGTTTCGAAAAAATGCCTCCGATGAGGCCCTTCTCGATTCCCGTTCGATATGATTTTTTCACCGTTGTGACCCTATTTCCTTCTCTACAGGTTGACAGGAGGAAAACACGAAAATACATGACCGCAACGTGAACCGGAGGAACTACCGCACTAGAGAGCCCCACCGCCGGTGAGTTTCAGTTTTCTACGTTTTTTCGATCCACCGAGGGCCCTAAGTGTGTTTTCTCGCAGGAACCAGTGCAAGTTCAGCTGAATTCGGCCGAAAAAAGCCAACCCAAAGCGGCAAAGCCGCCATGCTGGAATTCTGAAATTGGCCGAGTAGGCCCTAGGTATGATATTTTGGTTATTTAGGACATGTATAGGTTCCGTAAGTGCGTTTCAATTCCCGAAAGAAAATTCAGGGAACCCAGGGACTGGCCGTAAGTGCAGTAACCATCTAGTTTCCGGTGTCGAATCTGTAACACCCAAATTTTATTATTTTTATTTTTTAATTTATATTAGAATTTTAGTTTAATTTCTCAATATTTAATTTATAAGGTTTTAATTTAATTTAATTTAATAATAATAATAATAATAATAATGATAAAATATGGTAAAATTATTTTTGGGATTTAATTGAAATTGATTTTGAAAAAAATGGGTGAAAATTTGGATTCTGGGAGTGTTTTTGAAAAGAAAATAAGAAACCGGAGGTCAAAACGCAATTTAGAAAAGTTGTGCCACGTCAGCAGTCCAGTCAGCAGCCCCAGCCAACCAGAACACACCGCATGGCAAGGAAGCTGACGCGGGAGGCCACGCGGGACGGAGCCGCGTGGGTGATCTGCGTCCACTCGATCGAACGATCTAGATATCACGCGTGCGGAGGACCCAGATCTCACGCGCACGGACAGCCCAAATCGCATCGCGATGGACGTCCCAGATTTATTCCTATTTTAATCGCGATCGAACGGTTCAGATTAAATCGTGATGGACGGCTGAGATTAAAAGGGGAAGGTTATAAATAACCTAACCCACACCCGACCCCAAACCCTAGCCGCCAGTACCCTCGCTGGAGAAGAAGAACCAGTCACCGGAGGAGCCAACCTTCACCACCCGCCGCCGCACCGGAGGGTTTTTCGACCGCCAAACGAGGTAAATTTTTTCCTCTTGGCTCGTTTTTCAATGCTAAATCCGCATATGGCCAAATCAAAGCCAAACCACCGGCCAATTGACCGAAAAAAACCGCCGAAGTCTAGCAGCACTGCCACGGCTTCCCTTGGTTTTTGCCTCCGATGAGGCCCTTTCCGGTTCCCATTCGATGGAATTTTTACACCACTGTGATCACCGTCCTTTTCTCTACAGGTTGACCGGAACAAAATATCAAATCACGACTCGCGCCGGAGAAGCCGCTGCACTCGAGAGCTCCACCGCCGGTAAGTCTCAGTTTTTCATAATTTTTTGGCCCACCAAGGGCCCTAGGGTTATTTTATCGTAGGAACCAATGCAAGTTTGGCCGAATTCGGCCGAAAATTACCAACCCGAGGCAGATCACTGCCGCGGGCGGCGGTGCCGACGTTGGAGTACGGCGGAGCCGCGGGCGGCGATGCCGTCGTCGGAGTACGGCGGAGCGTACGGCGGAGCTGCCGTGCTAAAATTTTGATATTGGCCGAAAAGGAGCCATGGGTCTGATTTGGGATTTTTTGGTACACGTGCAGGTACCGGTAGTGCGTTTTAGTTTTTCGAAAAAAATTCAGGGAATTTAGGGACAGCCCGTAGGCGCATTGTAGAGCCGATTTCAGACCCCGAAACAAGTAAGGATTTCTCATCCTATTTTCTATCACGGCATTAAAGTCTAATAAATGATAAAACGATATTTTATGACTTAATAGATATGTATAATTGATTAAGGTTGCCAATGGAGCCCGAATCTGATATATTTTCGGTCAGTTGTTGATTGATCTATTTTACAGTTTAGAATGCAGCATGGTATATGATGTATTTATTTTATGGTTTCGTGTGCATGAATCGCGGTTTCGTTTATTATGGTTTGAATTATTGTGAACCCGTTGTTGTCTTGTTTGGTGTTCATTATTGGTTTACGTGTTTTTGTTTGATTGGATAATGAGACCAAGAAAAATGAAAAAACAGTGTGTGGATTGATAAATGGATAATGGCTACAGCCTTAGTAGATATCCTGGGAGATGGTGGACGGACCGGGTCCGTAGGAAACCCTACCGAGAACGTAGTCTCTCATATCAGACGGGGTATGGAGACCTTATGTATTTTGGCACCCATACCGGATGGGGTATGGGGACGACCCTGAAATCAGGTTATTAATGTTAATGGTTCACGTGGAGCGGAGACCCCCTATGGATCCCTATGGATACTAGTAGGCTGGTAAAAGAGGAAATTCATTGTCTGATTATTGAAGTGCAAAAGTATAACATGTGTTATGTTACAAAGTGTATATGATTTTATGATGGTTATAATGTTATTATTTTCATATGTTATTTTCACGAGTCTCACCGAAGTAAGTGGACAGTAAAGGTTTTTATCATTCATAAATGAGTTTGTTATAAATTATGCTCCATTAGTCATTTTTTTTTTTACCAACCTTTACTTCTGTAGCAGTGAGATAGTGTGATGTCTTTACTATGCTAGTGTAGCTCATTCCTTACTTAACCATTTCAGATCAGGAAAACGGCAAGTTAGACGCCTAAAGATTTTATAGTTCTATTTATAGTTTTTATTTCGAGTACTTTTTTTAATTAGCTATTTCTTTCATACGTTAAATACGTTTATGGTTATTGTTTAATAGATGTTAATCAGAATTTTTATTTCATTTTTGTATTTAAAATTTTTAATACATACATCTTCATTTAAATTTTCGGAGCTGTTATAGTTGGTATCAGAGCCGCGTTCCTTGGACTCATCCCTTATATAATAATGCTTAGGAGAAATACCCACCGATAAATCGTTACTCAACTCTTCCTCGTGAAATGCAGGTGCAGATAAATGAGGAGAGGAAGACCCCCATTAAACTGAGCAGCCTGGGATGATTCGCTTCGGGAAGATGTGGACAGAATATTTGAGATGCTAGAAAAGATCATGGTCGTCCAGCAAAATCGAGAGGAGAGAAGGGAGTTACCCGAACCTCCCCCACTACCACGGGTTGAGCCACTGCTACAGCAAGCGGATCCCGAGCCACCCCGGCACGAGCCTGCTCCACCACAGTACCACCCGACACCACCACTGCAGTATGAACCGGTGCCCCAGCCACCGTACTGCTCGGCACCACCGCCGCAGTATGAACCGGTGCCCCAGCCACCGTACTGCCCGGCACCGCCACAGTACAATCAGGTGCCCCCACCATTTCAGCAGGTGTCACCACAGACCCCCCCAGCTTATCCCCAGCCGGGCCCAGTCCCTCTTCCACGAGACTCAACTCCTTCCTTGATCGACCCAGGCTACATAGAGAGGTACAGAAGGCTAAACCCTTCCACTTTTGTAGGGGGATCCTCTTTCAAAGATGCCCAGTACTGGTTGGCAGAGACTAAGAGAGCCTTCAAGATCTTGGGAGTGGTTCCCGAGCAGAGAGCTGCCCTTGCTTCCTACATGCTGGTAAGGGAAGCAGGTCGTTGGTGGGAGATCAAGCAGACCACCCTGCCTACACCAGCCACTTGGGAGTAGTTCTTAGCAGCCTTCCATGCGGAGTATCTCCCTGGGTACATCCGACACCTAAAGGAGATGGAGTTTGTTCAGCTGGTCCAGGGAAACATGACGGTATCGGAATATGCTAGTAAGTTCCTAGAGCTGGGCTGATACTCCCCGGAGACATTGATGGATGAAGGCAGGAAGGCCAGGAGATTCCAGGGGGGCCTCCACCCAGAAATTAAGCAACACTTATTGGTACTAGAGCTCAAGACATACTCAGCCGTTCTAGCGAAGGCACAGATTGTGGAGAGGAGTTTCAACACCCGTCCTCAGTCAGTAGGGAGTCATCGACCCTCAGCTCCACCCCGCAGACCAGCACCTACTGCGCCAGTCCAACCAAATAAGAGGCCCAGACTAGTGATCCAGGCCCCTCCTCAGGCTCCAGGGGCAGCACGTGGAAAGATCTGCCAGCACTGTGGCAGGGATCACAGTGACCGACCATGCTACCGCCTCAACAACACCTATCGCATATATGATAGTGCCCAGCACTATACGAGAGAGTGCTTGAGGAACCGAACCAAGGAAGACCTCATTTTCAGGGCAGGGTTTACAACCTCACCCAGCAGGATGCTGACGCTGACCTTGACGTGGTACAAGGTTTGTACACTATTTGTGACCATATTGCTCATGTTTTATTTGACACTGGTGCATCGCATTCATTTGTTTCACATGTTTTTACTTCCAAACTTAATGTATCACCTGATAAACTTGATTCATTGTTGTTTGTGTCTACTGCTGTGGGTGAAACACTATTACGGGAAGTTATCTACAGGGATTGTGCCGTGGAGATAGCAAATAGGAAACTGAGTGTAGACCTGATAGAGTTAGACAGGGGGGATTTTGATGTAATCTTAGGAATGGATTGGTTAGCGGTGCATCACACCACCATAGATTACTTTAACAAGAAGGTTGTATTTAATCCTCCCAATGAGGAGCCATTTACAAATTAATAAAATCATTTAGTACTTATTCTTTGATGGTAAGTTTTCTTAATTTTTTAGTACCTTAATCTTGCTATTTTCTCTAACTAAGCAAGCCCAAGAAAAAAATTTGTATCCAAGAGATTCCGGTAGTCTGAGACTTTTCAGATGTATTTCCAGACGAACTACCCGGACTGTCAGTGGATAGGGAAGTCGAGTTCACTATATACTTACAGCCAGACACCCAGCCCATTTCGGTTGCTCCTTACCGTATGAGTCGCATTGAGATGGAAGAGTTGAGGAAACAGATCACTGAATTGCAAGACAGTAGTTTTATTAGACACAGTGTGACCCCTTGGGGTCCCGGAGTCACTTTTGCAAGGAAGAGAGATGGAACGTTGAGACTGTGTATTGATTATAGAGGATTGAACAATGTTACAATCAAGAACAAATATCCCCTTCTCAGAATTGATGACCTCTTCGATTAGCTGCAGGGTCCACAGGTCTTCTCTAAAATAGACCTGCGATCAGGTTACCATCAGGTGAAAATAAGAACAGAAGACATCCCCAAGACGGCCTTTCGAACCAGGTATGGACACTATGAGTTCCTGGTCATGCCATTTGGGCTAATCAACGCCCCGACAATCTTTATAGATTTGATGAACAGAGTCTTCAGAGAGTTCTTAGATCAATTTGTTATCGTGTTCATCGATGACATCTTAGTCTACTTAAAAAGAAGAGAAGAATATGCTCACCATCTTGCCCAAGTTTTGCAGGTCCTCATAAACAAGAAGTATATGCAAAGTTGAGTAAGTGTGGATTCTAGCTTGAGCAGACCGCCTTCCTAGGACACATCATATCTAATGAAGGAGTATCAGTGAATCTCGAAAAGGTTGAAGCGGTACTTGGTTGGGAGAAGTTGACATCAGTTAAGGAAATTCGAAGTTTCCTGGGGATGGCGGGTTATTACCGCAGGTTTGTTGAAGGATTTTCCAGCCTGGCAGCTCATCTAACCCGACTCACAAAGAAGAATGCCAAATTTGAGTGGAATGAGAACTGTGAAAGAAGTTTTTCAGAATTAAAGAAGCGACTGACTACTACACCCGTACTGGCTTTACCGAGTAGATCGAGAGGATATACAGTTTATAGTGATGCCTCCTATCTAGGCTTGGGTTGTGTCCTGATGCAGCATGGAAAGGTCAAAGCATATGAGTCCAGGCAGTTAAAGAATCATGAGAAGAATTATCCCACCCATGACTTGGAACTTGCCGCAATCATACAGGCCTTGAAAACCTGGCGCCACTACTTATACGGAGAGACCTTTCATATCTATACCGATCATAAGAGTTTGAAACACATATTCACTCAGAAGGATCTTAACATGCGTCAGAGAATATGGATGGAACTCCTTAAAGACTATGATTGTGATATCTTATACCATTCGAGTAAGGGCAACATGATAGCAGATGCTCTCAGCAGGAAAAGTGCAGGTATCTTAGCCCATTTGATGGTTTCAGAATGCTGGTAAATTAGGGCCACACAACAGGTTCGACATCAGGACTTGAGGAGAGTCACATGTTTGGGCCGCCTGACAGTCCAACCCGAGTTAATCCAGAGAATAAGGGAAGCTCAGTCAGTCGACCCCGCCCTGGTAGCCCGCAAGAAGGATGCAAAACAGGGAGTGAGATCAGAATTCCGAATCTCTGCCGATGGATTACTCCATTTTCAAGACAGGGTGTGTGTCCCAGATGACAGTGAGTTAAAGAAAGACATCATGACAGAGTCCCATAGCTCGAAGTTTTGGTGGAATGGGATGAAGAGAGACATAGCTAACTTTGTATCCAAGTGCTTGGTATGTCAGCAGGTCAAGACAGAGCATCAGCGCCCAGGTGGGCTACTTCAACCGTTACCGATTCCGGAGTGAAAGTGGGAACACATCACCATAGACTTTATAACGGGATTACCCAAGGCACGTTCAGGACATGACACCATCTGGGTAATCATTGACCGGCTTACCAAATCTTCCCACTTCTTGGCCATCAGAATGACCAACTCCTTGGACAAGTTGGCAAAAATGTATATCCGGGAAATAGTCAGATTGCACGGAGTTCCAGTAACAGTGGTATCCGACAGGGACCTCAGGTTCACTTCTCAGTTTTGGAGTAGCTTTTAGCAAGCCATGAGAATAAAGCTGTCTCTCAGTACTGCCTTCCATCCTCAGACTGATGGACAATCAGAAAGGACAATTCGTACACTTGAGGATATGCTCCGAGCATGTGTCATTGACTCTACCCCTGATAGAGTTTGCCTACAACAACAACTACCAAGCAAGCATCGGCATGGCTCCATATGAGGCGTTATATGGGCGCCCGTGCAGATCACCGATTTGTTGGGAAGAAGTGAGTGATAAAAGATTGTTCGACCCGGAGTTGGTAGAGGAGACCACGTCTAAAATAGTTAAAATCAGAAAGAACATTCAGACCGCTCAGAGCAGGCAAAAGAGTTATGCAGACATCTGAATGAGAGATCTAGCGTTTGAGAAAGGCGACCGGGTGTTCCTTAAGATCACTCCTTTCAAGGGAATTTGTAGGTTCGACAGGAGGAAAAAATTGAACCCCCGATTTATTGGACCTTTTGAAATCTTAGACATGATTAGTACTGCTGCCTACAGACTAGCACTGCCTCCAGAGCTCTCCAAGGTCCACAATGTGTTCCACGTATCCATGCTACGTAAGTAAAACCCGGACCCTTCTCATGTCTTGGCTCATGAACCGCTTCCACTCCAAGAGGATTATCTTATGAAGAAGTACCAGTCGGTATCACGGACCGAAAGAGCAAGATACTCCGTAACCAGAAAATATCATTTGTAAAGGTCGTGTGGCAGAACCACACGCCAAGGGAGGCTACCTGGGAGCTAGAATCAGATTTTAGAGCTCAGTATCCCTATTTGTTCGACCAAGAGTAAGAGGCAAATTTGGGGGACCAAATTTCTTTAAGGAGGGGAGAGTTGTAACACCAAAATTTTATTATTTTTATTTTTTAATTTATTTTAATTTATATTAGAATTTAAGTTTAATTTTTTAATATTTAATTTAATTTAATAATAATAATAATAATAATAATGATAAAATATGGTAAAATTATTTTTGAGATTTAATTGAAATTGATTTTGGAAAAAATGGATGAAAATTTAAATTCTGGGGGTGTTTTTGAAAAAAAAAATCAGAAACCGGAGGTCAAGACATAATTTAAGAAAGTTGTGCCACGTCAGTAGCCCCGGCCAACCAGAACACGCCGCGTGGCAAGGAAGCTGACGCGGGAGGCCACGCAGGATGGAGCCACATGGGCGATCCACGTGCACGCGATCGAACGGTCCAGATCTCATGTGTGTGGACTGCCCAAATCTCACGTGCACGGACGGCCTAGATTTCACGCGTGCGGACAGCTTAGATTGAATCACGCACGGACAGCCCAGATCATCCGAGATTTTTCATTTAAATTTTCAGGGCCATTACAGAATCAAGTAAGGACCCCTCACCCTATTTTCTATTATAGAATTAAATTTCAAATAAATAATAATATGGTCCTTTGTACAAATTAAATGGATGTGCTTGATTAATTACGGATTACTAATGGGGTCCAAGTCGGACATTGTTTTCTATCGATTACTGTTGATTTATTGTATAGTCTAAAAGCATGGTGATATCTGGTTTATATATTGTATGGTTTAAATGTATGTATTACTGTCTTACTTTATTACTGTTTGATTTTGGGAATCTAAGATATGATTGCATTATTGGATGCATGTTACTTATTTATGTATTTATGTTTGATTTGGTGACGGAGACTAAGGACAAACAGGAATGGGATGTGATCTGATAAATGGATAAGGTGACAGCCTCACTAGATATCCTGAGAGATGGTGGATAGACCGGGTTCATAGGAACGTTGTCTCATACCGGATGGGGTATGGAGACTTGGTCATTTGGCGCTCATACCAGACGGGGTATGGGGATGACCCGCTTCACCCTCATACCGGATGGAGTATTGAGGTTTAATGTCTTGGCGCTCATACCGGACGGGGTATGGGGACGGCCCTGGAATTAAGATTGTTAAGAAAAATGGTTCATGTGTAGCGGGGACACCCCTATGGATCCCCATAGATACTAGTAAGCTGATGAAATAAGAAACGGTAATGATTAATTATTGTTAATGAATATGAATTTATGATATGTTCTATGTTACAGATTATGCATGAAATTGTGATCCGTTTGATATTATTGCTTCTATAATTTGTTTCCATAAATTTTTCAATGGTAAGAAAAATGGAAAATTGTTTTATTTTAAATAAATGTACTGGTTTAAATCTACTGCTCTATTGGTTATTTTAATTTTCTACCAATCTTTACTTCTGTGACGGCGATATAGTGTGATGTCCTTATTGGGTTAGTGTAGCTCACCCCTTATTTAACCATTTCAGATCAGAAGGACCCGATTTTCGAGCCCGATCCGCAAGAAGGCTACGAGTAGATGTTAGATACTTTATAGTTTCCTTTATTTTTTCCATTTTTCGTATTTCTTTCAGAAAATTTGTTCCGTGATGTTTGTTAGTACTTTTGAGTTATCGTATAAGGGATGTTAACCTTAACCTTTATTTCACTTCTGCACTCAAATTATTATATGTATTTCCTTTTGAATTTCTGGGGCCGTTACATAAAGAATTGCATATTTTTATATATGGTTCAAAATCTATAAAAAAATTGAATAGACAAATGCTCTCTACTCCGTAATTGCAAAATAGAATGTCAATCAATCACCATATTCTTAAAGAGCTAATTCCCATGCTTTGCACAACTCACCTAAATAGGTTGGAAAAAATTTTAGACTTTAAAATGAGAAAAAATCACATGTTTTATTGGAAAGATAGAACGTTTTATATGTAACGACCCTGGAAATCTAAAAGAAAATAAATAATAATTTAAGTGCGGAAGCGAAATAAAAGGGTTAATGTTTATATTCCTTACACAATAATTTGAAAGTAGTAAACAGCATTATGGAATTCATTCTTGAAGGAAACACAAGAAATAAGGAAACAAACGGAAAATCTTCTTGCGAATTTGGCTTTAAAACCTAGTCCTCTTGATCTGAAATGGTTAAATAAAGGATGAGCTACATTACCCAGTAAGGATATCACACTATATCACCGACGCATAAGTAAAGGTTGGTATAAAATAGAAAACCACTAATGGAGCATTAAATTTAGCAAATTCATTATCAATCATAAAATCATTTCTCGTTCACTTACCATCGTAGAATTTGTGAAAACAATCTGTAAGAATAATGATATCATACAGACCAATATTTCATGCATAATCACCCATCATAGTATAAATTATAAATTCATATCCATTATCAATAAACCAAACAATAACTATTACTCTTTTCACCAGGTGCTGGTATCCATGGGGGTTCATAGGGATGCCCTAGCTACACGTGAACCCTTCCATTTATCATTCTCAATTATGAGTCGTCTCCATACCCCGTCCGGTATGAACATCAATTTACCAAATCTCAATACTTCGTCTGGTATAAGCGCCAAATTATCAAGTCTTCATACCCCGTCTGGTATGAGACAACATTTACGGTAGGGTTTTCCATGTACCAAGTCCATCCACCATCTCACAAAATATCCAGTAAGACTGTCTTTTTATCTAATTATTTAATCACACAATTTCTTTACCGTTTAAACTTTATTTTTTTCGATTCAGCAGTAAACATGTAAAATAAATCATGCATGCGTTCAAAGCCATAAAATGAATAAATAAGATACCATCATGCAAGTAAACTATAAAAATAATTAACAATAGCAGTAAATAATTTTCGATTCCGACTCCATTAGCAACCGATAATTACTTATGCATGTTTACTAAAATCGCACAAAATACTACATTATTATTTATTTAAACTTCAATTCTATGATAGAGAATAGAGTGAGGGATCTTTACTCGAATTGACATCCTAAAAGCTAAGCTGTTTATTGCGCCTACGGGCGGTCCTTGAGTTTCCTGAATTTTTCTTCGAAAACTGAAACGCGCTAATAGTATCTACAAATATTCCAAGTAAACCCAAAATCAGTCTCAGGGCCCATTCGGTCAATTTCAAAACTCCGGCACGGCGGCTCCGCCATGTTTCAGCAATGGTGCCGCCGCGATCTGCCTCGGATAAGTCATTTTCGGCCAAATTTGGCTGATTTTGCATCGATCCCTGCAAGAAAATACGTTAAAGTTCCTCAGTTGGTCGAAAAAATACGAAAAATCAAAACTCACCGGCGGCGGGGCTCTCTGGTGCGACGACTCCTCCGGCTCACGTTGCAATTAGGTGTTTTGCTTCAATCAATCTATAGAAAAGAAAACGATGATCACAACGGTGGAAAAATTACGTGAAACAGGAATCGGGAAGGGCCTCATTGGAGGCATTTTGTGAAATTCCCTCACAACGCCACCAATTGGCTGATCTTTTTGCTCCGATTTAGCAATAAGTAAGCTTAAAATTGAATTTCGTGCAAAAGAAGAAGTTTTTACCTTTTTGACAGTCAGAAAGGGTTCCGGTGCAGCGGCGGGTGGCGGCGGTCGACTCCCCGGCGACTGGGTCGTCTTCTCCGGCGAGGGGTTCTGGCGGCTAACGTTAGGGTTTGGTGCGGATGAGGGTTATTTATATCCATCCGCTTTTGATCTAGACCGCCCATCGCGTTTGATCCGAACTATCCGATCGCGATTAAATAGGGAGTGAATCTGGGCCGTTCATCGCGATCTAATCTGGACCGTTCATTGCGATTCACTCTGTACCGTCCGATCGCGTTTGAGAGGGAGCGCATCCAAGCCATCTGTGCGCGCGGGAACGGACCTCAGCCGTTTGATCGCAGGCACACAGATCACCCACGTGACCTCCCGCATCAACGTCTCTTCCACTTGGCGCGTCCTGGTTGGTCAGGGCTGCTGCCCGGGCATCTGACTTGGTGAAACTTTTTAGAATTGCGTTTTGGCCCCTGTTTTCTGATTTTTCTTTCAAAAATATCTCTAGAACCCAAATTTTCACCCATTTTTTCCAAAATTATTTTCAATTTAATCTTCAATCAATTTTATTTTATTTTTACTGCAAATTAAATAAAATAAAATAAATTAATAAAAATTATATTTATCATTTGTTTAATTAAAAAAAAAAATTATAGGTGTTACATTATAGATCTAATATGTAGGATAAAATTATGAAAATAAATAACCCCTTTACTCTAGATGATCTCTTCTCTCTTCTCCTGACCTATAACAACGATGAGGATGACCTTCAATTTGCTATATGCCTAGCCATTCATCTCATTACATAGGAAAAAATTAAGCCAGAGAAACCATGGTGTTAAATGTTAGTTATCAAACTTTTTGAAAGAAAGTAATCGTTACCTCGAGCAAAAATTAAGGAACCTTTGGCAAATCTCTAGAATACTCAAGTTGATAGATACTGAAAATAATTTTTACTTTATAAAATTATCTAAATGGACGAAATATGATTATGTACAAATAAGAGAGCCATGGATTGCGACTGAATATTATCTAGTCATTTGTTCTGGGTGCTCGAACTTTATTCTAAAAGAAGCTATTGTTGACAAAAATGTTGTTAAGATATGATTCCCTGGTCTTAGTATCAAGTACTTGAACATAAAATTTCCTAAAACAAAACTAAGAAGTCACTTTGGGCGTGTATTGTGATTGGACTCTACAACCATATTGATAACCTAATGGCACTACGCTAAATATGTGTCGAGCTTGATATATCAAAACCTTTGTTATCGAAATTTAGTACCAATAAATAGACTTTCTTGTAGAATACAAAGGCCTTCATCTTATTTATTTTTCTTGTGGTATGTATGCTCATGGTGCATATTAGTGTCATTTACTTAATTCACTAGTTTCTTGTCATCCAGGTCTATCACACAACACATTGACAAGAAGGAAAGGTCAATACCAAAAAGCATACACCACCTACAAACTGTGAATGATGGTTTAACAATGAAAAAAAAAGATTTATAATAGGAATGTCCAAATAAATAGAAAATCTGCTATTAATGTAGACGATCAACTCGAGAATCAAGCCCCTTCTTGACGAGAAATGAAAGTGTCAATTTTGAATGAAGAGGAATCTGACATGATATTAAAAAGCAAAATAAGAATAGAAGAACACAAACAATAAAAAAGAGAATTAACAAGAGAAAAATATTAATGTAGCTACTCTAAATTGGTCAAAAGTTGAGGAAAATGTTAAACCCAAGATTAAAGGAGGAAAATTTGAAGAAAATAAGTTGTGGTTTACTAAGATACTGGATCAAGTAAATGGAAAGCAAACCAATGTTGTGTTTAGCTAGTCGATACTGATGGAAAGAAATCTAAAGGGTAAGAAGAGGAAGGAGGAGCTACAAGTAAGGGCTATTAAATAAGCTCTTGTAATTAAATGTATTCCTACATGTCTATCTAAAGCCTCTTTAATCCAAATCTAACTACAAATTTAAGGCATATGAAGGTATTTAAAAGGGCCAAAATTCCATCAAAAGTTTCAAAGGAAAAAAATACATTGAACAAGTTATCTAAAATGACTTATTGTATTTGCCTTAAGATTTCAATAATAGTATCATAAGAAACTATACAAGCCCAGAAAAGTAAAATAAATCCAGACAAATGATGGTATTATTGTTGTGAAAAAAACTTATAAGTTTCTCATAAATGAAGAGGACTCCAGGCCGAACAATATTTGGGAAACAATTTGGTCCGTCCCTATTGTTGAGCGAGTGAGTTACTTTATATAGTTATTGGCCTTGGAAAGCCTTCTCACGAATGAGGAACAAAGTTGTAGGCGCCTTACCCAATATGTTCAATGCCCAATATGTCAAAGTTGTTAAGAGAGTTTGATTCACGCCTTCTATAATTGTCTAACCTCTTAACAGGTTTAGGATGAGTTTATTGATAGTAAAGATCGTAATGATTTTTTTTTCCTCTTTTTTTTTTGACAGGTAGATTTGCTTGAACCTTCATAAAAAAATTAATATCTATAACATTGTGACTTAGAAATCAATCTTTACTATTACTATCTAGCTGTTGCGAAGATGAAGGAATAAGTTCCAAAGCTCTTTCGGATGACATTTTGTTATAAAATATTAAATTCATATTGAGAATTTTTTTCTTTAATAAAAATCAGAGTATATTTTAAAAATTTCTATTAATTAAACAAAGGTACTTCAGATTGTGAAATGAGTCTGATGAGATGCAAGAGGTAAGTAAGGTGTATGAAGCTAAAGTCATAATAATAAAGTTAATGAAAACTCTTTTAATTAAAAAGAAAAAGAAGTTAATGAAGACCCACATGGAACAAACTATACACCCAAAGTTAAACATTTCTATGTAAAGAACTTTAAAACATGTGATACCTTAAGCCACATTTTTATAAAATGATGGAAAAAAAAAGAATATTATTGTATCCATGTTACGGGAAGTAAATATTTAAATTTTGTTATTTTAAAAATTAATTGTCTTAATTATTGGCCATATTTATGAAAATAAAAATACAATTTTTATATATAAATAATAAAATTTACTATCCTCATTAATTTAGTGAAGAATAATAGAAATTTAATATTTACATTAAATTGTTTAATTAAAAAAAAATACTTTTATCATTATTATATAATACAATTAAATTTTTAGAAGGATTGTGGGAGCAGGTAAACTAAAATTGTTGACGCGCGTGGTGTTTGACCAAACTGTCCTCGATTCCAGTAAAAAATTCAAACCCGCAACAATTAGAACTAATCAAATCGCACAAGTATAGTGGCATTCTCGATAATATGCGAATTCTGGAAGAATAATTTGGTAAACCCAAAAAACACTTGCCAGATACGCATCTATGCCGTTAAAAAGGCTTTTTAAGACGTTTCCGTCGCTAACCTTTAGCGGTTCCATTGGCTTCTAGACAAATATCCTTCTTTTAGTCACAAAATAACTACAAGAAAAACTTTCATATATATATATGTGTGTGTGTGTGTATAAATTGCAGAGAGGTAAACGCTATACAATTCAATTGGGTTTTCTGTCCTAGTCGTAGAAAGTGGGATGTGCCCACTGATGACTCCCCGTTACTTTACTGACAAATTCTAAGAAGAGAATTCAAAATTCTCAACATCTCTCTAATACAAGAGATATATTATACATATATACATACATATACGTGTAGATATATATGTGTGTGTGTGTGTTCGCGTTGCAGAAGAAAAGAAATTGGATAACTTTCTCGTGGAAGAAACTAAAAGTCTTGCCTGCTTTTGAATGGAACTGACGATTACACAAACAAAAAAGAGAAACAGAAGCAATTGTTACTGTGGGCGCTCTCTGTTTCAAGGCACGCAGTCCTTGAGAAAGAAAGCATCTGTGTTTGAGTAGATCGATACAAGAGACGGTGCGTTTTGGACTAGACATGTGTTTAGGGAAGGTGATTATATGGATGGAGCACCGAAGTCCAGCCTTGCGTTCGTCTTTCCTGGCTTGTCTTCCATTGACAGGTTGCATTGCCAAAATGTTGTCGTTTTCTAACAGTGTGTATCTTCGTAGGAATCCCTGTCTCTCACACACACACACACACACACACACATATATAGATATTGTTTTTATTTCATTCGGTCGTGTTCCGTTGTTGATAACTGGGGGGTAGCTTTTTGTTGATTTTGACAAGAATTATATTTAAGAGTTTTTCTTGTTATTGTTAATTCATGAAGTGATTGAGTTATAAGTAAATTTCATATGAAGTTAAATTAATTAAAATGAAAAAGGATGATACATTCAAGTTTGTTATTAATTCAAAGGGAAATCCAGTTAACCCCATTATAATTTCATAATTTTAGAGTTAAATTAGATATAAAATTACTTATAAATTCCAAAATAAAAGCTAGTAGGGCCTAAGTCTCATAGAAATCACGAAAATTGATAAAAGATTGTTTATAAACTATAAATTTAATAAAATGGTAGAAAAAATTATACATAACCAAAATTTAATTTGGGACTTTTAATCAAATTCAGTAGAAGAAAACTTTAATTCTCTCTCTTTTTTTTTTTGAATCAAACTAGTTTATGAATTCTTTCATTAAATAAACAATCTCATCCGTTTTTAAAAAATAATAAGCGTGACACACATTTTTCTTCTTTATATATAGATGTATAGCGGGTGTGTATATTTATTTTTTAAAATTAAAATTTGATTGATGGGGTTCTTTGTCGTCTATTAATTAAACCCAATGATAATTATGATTGCTTCAGCATCAAATATATTATATTAGAGTGTCACTGATTCATAATAGGAGTAAGAAATGATGAAATTGTGTTGGTATTGGTAGGCGGATATTTGGAATGGCAAAAGTAACAAACAAATAACATTTACTTTCTCAAAGGATACAAAGTTTATCCATCCATATGCTTGTGGAAGCAAATTATGATTAATAAGCCATAAAAGACAGGAATAGGAATAATAATGATAATGAGGCTGACAGGTGCAGTCTGCATTCTTTACTACTGAAATTTGTCTGTTGTAGTTCATATTTTTTTTATTTTTAATTTTAATTTTAATTGTTTTTTTACATTTATTGGATTAATTGAATTCAATATCTGGCAACGAATCTAAATTTACAGAAACCTTTCCAACGGTCTATTTATATTTTCAACTGACACAACTTTTGCGGTAAATAAACAAATCTACAAGTTGTACAATTATGCTCATTCATATGCACGTGCTCAATTCAAAACGACAACGTTCCATTCTAAGCTATTTCCATTTAATAAATGCCACCCTATTACCTTTTCTTTTTTCTCCTCCCCCCCCAAGTGCCCAAACTTATTTTTATATGACTACTGTATTATCCAGACTGGACTCCTCCTTTAATTCCTTTTTTCTCCTTCTTATAATATTATAATGTCAGATATGCTTGAGATATATATATTTATTATATAATATATGTATAAAATATTTTTACCTTGTTACTTTTCTTTTTCAAATATATGTGTGTATTCAATTTTTATCTTTATAATTTAGTGCAAAAAATGTCTAATTTGCATACTCAAAATTTATTATGTTTGGTCTAAATCTTTCATATCAAAAAAATTAAATAACTTGTATTTCAAACTAGCAATTTCGTTATCATCATGTTTGATAATCAACATGTTATCCACATATAGAAGGATAACAAATTAACTATTAGATAATAATTTGAAGTTGACATAATGGTCTGTAGCTAATCTAATATATTCATGACTCATTATGGAAAAAAAATTAATTTCTTGTACCATTGTCAAAGAGTTTGTTCAAATCCATATAAATTTTTCTTTAACCTTTATTTTAAGTACTTTCCTTACCATTATATTTAATTATTAACATCTTATCCACTCAAAATAAGAAGATAACGAACTAACTATCAGATAATAATTAAAAGTATAAAAATAATTAAAAGTATAAAATAATATTCTGCAACTAATCTAGTATATCCATGACTCATTATGAAAGGATAAATTTGTTATACAATTGTTAAGGAGCCTGTTATAATCCATACAAGCTTTTCTTCAACCCATAGACAATATGTTTTTTTTTTTCCTTTTATTTCAAGCATCTCTTGCTCAACCATGTAATTTTTTTTTTTACTCTAAATCACCATGGAAGAATGCAGTTTTTATATCTAATTGTTCAATGTCAAGGTCATAGCTAGTTGCCACTCCAAAAGCTCTCTTATGGAATTCATCTTCACAACTCGAGAAAACATCTCATTAAATTTCCTTCTTCTAGTTAAACTCCTTGACCAGCAGGCGAACTTTATACTTGATTATCTTCTCACAATCTTTCTTCAGCTTGACTTCAAGACTCTCTAGGTGAACCATGTAAAACTCTTAATTATAAATTATCATAGAAGAATGAAATTTTTACATCTAACTATTTAATGTCAAGGCCTTAGCAAGTTGTTAGTCCAAAATTTCTCCAATGGAATTCATTTTCACGGCTTGAGAAAGCATCTCATTAAAGTCAACTTCCTTTTTCTATTTAAATCACTTAACCCACTAGGTAAACTTTATACTTGATTATTTTCTAACTATCTTTTTCTAGATAGACTTAAAGACTCTTTAAATAAACTATGTAAATATGTTATTGTAAATCACTATAGAAGAATGTAGTCTTTATATCTAACTATTTAATGTCAAGGTCTTCGCAAGTTGACACTCCAAAATCTCTTTAATGGAATTCATCTTCATGCCTGAAGACAATATCTCACCAAAATAATTTCTTTCTTCTAGTTAATTCCCTTAACAATTAAGCGAACTTTATACTCGATTATCCTCTCACCATTTTTTTATATTGAACACTCATTTAGTTTTCAAGAGTTTCTTACCTTTTGAAAGTTCTGTCAAATCATAAATATTGTTTTTAATTAAAGCATTCATACCTTCTTATATAGTTTTTTACCATTAAGCTTTTCATCAAGAGTTTGAATCTTTTGGAAGCTCTATAACTCCCTTTCTTCTGTAAGAGTAACATACTGAGAAATAAAGTATATGGTAGATGGTACTGACTCTCCATAATACCTTATAAGTTAAGGCCCTACAACTTGAAATAGAGGGGGTTATTCCTATTCTGCACCCTCTTCATGTGCATCATTATTTATAGTAAATTTAGTTTTAGTTTCATGTTCTTCACTCAACCTTTCACTTGTCGTATGTTCAATTGTCGATAAAGAATCAATTATGATGCTGGTGTTTGTCTTTTTGCCCGTATATGATTCAGATAGCGTTTAATACTTTTAAAACACTACATCTTTAGTTTTAAGAATTTTTTTTTTGTATATTTATGACCTATATTCTACATTCAAACTTTGTATATTTATGACCTAAAAAGTTCATAGAGTGGTCATGTCATTAAGTTTCTGTTTCTGCTCCTTAAGCACGAATACTTTGAACACCTTTAAGTGAGAGTATGAGACTTATTTTCCTATCTAGACTCTCTCATATATGTCACAATCCAAATGAGCTGATGAAGATCTATTTAATAAGTAAAAAAAAAAACAAGTAAAACGTAACAGTTTGAACTCTCTTCCAGAGTCCTGACCATATGCCCACAATGTTATGATAAAATAATTAATAAGAATGCTTCACACATCAAATCTTAAAATAATAAAAATACATCCCTTATATACTTAGCTCAAAACATTTAATATCTATGAGACATGTCTAAACTTTAAAATAAATACCTACTATAAACAAAATAATTAATATTAAGTATTGTTCGAATTAAAATAAAAATTAAATGTCTCCTAAAAGTTTTTTATTGTTCAGGAACGGGATTCTGAATGTACACGCACCCACCACAGGTGGGTTCATCACAGTCATACGCTAAAAGGCTATACACGCATCCACCACAGGTGGGTTCATCACAGTCATACGTTAAAAGGCTATACATGCACCCACCACTTGGTGATACTAGTTAAATGAATTTTACATGTCTTTTAATATTTATTTTTTATTTCAATTCATTAATAAATTCTCTAATTTTATTATTTAATATTTTTATACTTACAACACACATACTGTAAATATTTATCACCATAAACTCTTATACGTATCTTTAATGTATTCATAATTATATAACAATCAGTACATATACGAATTCAGTAAATAAATATAGAAGAATAATTTATCAGTAATTTCAGTAATAAACGTAAATAAGAACACAATAATCAATAATAAAATTATGTCCGAATTCTGCACCTATTATCAATTATTAAACGTCATAGTCTTAATATCTTAAAAAGATTAAACTATATTTGTAAGCGTTTATGCACTTACCTCGAGTTACGTTCTCATAAAATTCCATGGAAGCAAAATCTACCCTCACCACGAATAACCTCCAGAACCTCTATATATGCCTCGATGCGTCACCACCAGAACGTCGCCAAACCACCGCCATAACGTTGTCAGACTGCTATCAGAATGTTGTTGGACTAACGTCGGAATGTCGCCAGACCACCCACACCACCGTGAACCGATCAAAACATGTTGCAGATCACACTACACACTCAAATCTTATATAGATAGAGTGAAATCACACCAGAAAATAGTGGGATGCGCGAAGTTGCACTTTAGCCGCCACGCTCCGATCTTCTTCTCCAGCATTACTCCACCTCGCGCAGCTCTTCTTCTTCTCTCACTATCCTCCCTTCACTGCAGATCGGGAATGATCTGGGTATGCCATCTTCGCTGCCATCTTCTCTTCTTTTTCTTCTTCTTTCCCTCTTTCTCTCTCTCTCTCTCTCTCTCTCTCTCTCTCTCTCTCTCTCTCTCTCTATTTTTCTCTTTCTACCTTTCTCTCTCTACCCAATTCCTCTATCTCTCCCACCTCTCTCTTCTTCTTATAAGCTGCGTCGAGTAGAATCTCGCACACTGCTTCTCCCTCGAAGAAGCCCTGTGTGGGCTTCTTTTTCTTTTTCAAACTAGAGGCGTGTGTGACTCTAGTTTTTTTTTTTCTTTTCTTTTTATTTTTTACATTTTATTATTATATATATTTCTATTATTATTTAATTAACACCCAGCTGACCTCAGGCTAGGGTGTTACAAGTAAAGCCTCACCAAAAAATGGCTTAGGTATATTAATCATCTTAAGCATACATTTGATATTTTCAGTGATAATTCAATTCATTATTTCATCCACACCATTATGTTGTGGGGCTCCGAGAGCAATATTTTTGTATCTAAGCCATATTTTGGACAATAAGCTTTAAACTCCTTTAAAATGTATTCACCTCATTGTTACTCCGTATACACTTTAAATGGGTACTTTTATCTCTTTTTGCTATGACATGAAACTTTTTAAAATACTTCAAAACTTGGTCCTTTTTTTTAAAACGAAAACTCACACTTTTCATAAAGCATCATTAATAAAAGTATTAAAAAAATTTATTACTTTTGTTTTAAAAGTACTGTAAAAAATATTACGTGCCTAAAAAAGAAATATCATAAGGGCATAATATCTTTCACAAACTGAGTAAAATTTTTTTTTACTAAACTCTAAACACCTTTATTATAAGCCGGTCTTTTGTACCAAGTGTTAGGCAAAACATCATCTTTAATAATTTCAATCTACTGTCAGACAACCTTATCTAAATTTTCATTAGCTTATTATAAGCCTTACTTCTAGCTATCACTATAGAACTTAATCAACATCTATTTTTAGTCACAAATATAATTGTGATAAATATTAAAATCTAGTGAATGAGTAGATAATAAATTTATGCATAAATCTGATACATTTTGCACATCTTTAATGTTAACGTACAACCTAAATTAATCTTTACATGATTGTATTATTTCTTGTTATATTTGTATGATTGATATTGTCCGTCTTTAATCTACCAAATTTTTCTTAGTTGTAGTAAAAAAAATATCACTCATGAGAGTAGCATGATAACATGCTCATAAATCATTGATCCGCTCAAGATTATGATATGTGACAACATTATTTCCTCAAAGATAAGTCATACCAATTCTTCATATTTTTCATATACAACATGTAACACCCAAAATAATTTTTTTCTATTTTATTTTTTTTTATTTAATTTAATTTAAATTAATTTTTGTGAATATAAAAATATTAATAATGATAAAATTGGGTAAAAATATTATTTGGATTTAATTGAAATTGATTTTGGAAAAAAGGGGTGAAAATTTAGATTTTGGGGGTATTTTTGAAAAGAAATTCGGAAACCGGGGGTCAAAACGCAATTTAAAAAAATTGTGCCCCATCAGCGCCACGTCAGCAGCCACGTTAGCGGCCCAGTCAGCAGTCCTGGCCAACCAGGACCTGCCCTGTGGCAAGGCCACGCCGACCCGGGAACGGGCCACGTGGGCGATCCGCGTGCGCGCGATCGGACGGCCCAGATTCAATCAAGTACGGACGGCCCAGATTTAATCCAAATTAAATCGCGATCGAACGGCCCATATTAAATCAAGATGGACGGCTGTGATTAAAAGGCAAAGGGTATAAATAAACCCCCCACACCTGACCACAAAAACCCTAGCCGCCAGCCCTCGCCGGAGAAGACGAACCATATGCCGAAGGAGCCGGCCGCCGTCACCAGCCGCCGCACCGGGGAGTTTTCCGACCGCCGATCGAGGTAAATTTCATATCCCCGGCTCATTTTTCAATGCTGAGTTCTCCTGTGGCCAAATCGGAGCCAAACGGCCGAAAAACACGGCCGAAACCCAGCGGCACCGCCGCTCCCCTCCTCGGTTTTTGCCTCCGATGAGGCCCTTCCCGGCCTCCGTTTGATACAATTTTTATATCACTGTGATCACCATTCTTTTCTCTACAGGTTGATCGGAGCCAAATTATCAAAACACGAACCACGCCGGAGAGCTGCCGCACCCGAGAGCACCGCCGTCGGTAAGCTTCGGTTTTTCGTAATTTTTTGGCCCCCCGAGGGCCCTAGGGTTGTTTTATCACAGGGACCGATGTAAGTGTGGCCGAATTCGGCCGAAAACGGCCAACCCAAGGCGAATCGTCGTCGTGCCGGAATTGTGATATTGGCCGGAAGAGACCCTAGGTCTGATTCTGAGATTTTTGGGACACGTGCAGGTACCGGTAGCGTGTTTCAATTTTTTGAAAAAGATTCAGGAAATTTAGGGATAACCCGCAGGCGCTCGGAAAAGCCTATTTCGGGTTCCGAAAACAAGTAAGAATTTCTCACCCTATTTTCTATCACGGTATTAAAGTGCAATAAATGATAAAATGGTATTTCATGAATCAATAGCTGTGTGAAATTGTTTAAGGTTGCTAATAGAGCCCGAGTCTAGTGTATTTGTCGGTCAATTGTTGTTTGTTCTATTTTACGGTTTTAAATGCAGTATGATGTCTAATGTTTTTATTTCATAGTTTCGTGTGCATGTATCACTGTTTCATTGATTATGGACTGAATGACTGAGAACCCGATATTGTGTGTTGTCTTGTTGGCATGAACTACTGGTTTGCATGTTTGTGTGTGACTTGATGATGGTGACTAAAGAAAAAGGGATAAAAGGTTATGTGAATTGGCAAACGGATAATGTGGACAGCCTGACTAGGTATCCTGGGAGATGGTGGACGGACCGGGTCCGTAGGGAACCCTACCGGGAACGTGGTCTCTCATACCGGACGGGGTATAGAGACCTTATGTGTTTTGGCGCCCATACCGGACGGGGTATGGGGACGGCCCATTTCACCCTCATACCGGACGGGGTATAGAGACCTTATATGTTTTGGCGCCCATACCGGACGGGGTATGGAGACGATCCTGGAATCAGGTTATAAATGTTAAGGGTTCACGGGTAGCGGGACCCCTATAGATCCCTATGGATACTAGTAGGCTGGTAAAGAGAAATTATGTTGTTTAAAGATTGAAATGCAAACGCGTGATAAATGTTGTATTATAAAGTCTATGTGATAACGTGATGATGATAATGTGTTGTTTGTGTATTGTTTTATGGATCTCATCCTGGTAAATGGAAAGTAAACGTTTTTAATGAACAAATGGGTTTATTACAAATTATGCTCCATTGGTCGTTTTTGTTTTCTACCCACCTTTACTCCTGTGGCAGTGAGGCAGAGTGATGTCTTTACTGGACTAGTGTAGCTCACTCCTTACTTAACCATTTCATATCAGGAAGACGTGTTTCCCGAGCCCGTTCCGCAGGAAGACGGTGAAGGAGACACCTAAAGATCCCATAGTTATAATTGTAGTTCTTACTTTCGAGCATTTATTTTAATTAGTTTATTCCCTCATTTGTTGAACACGTTTTGGTATTGCGTAAGGGATGTTAATTGCAATGTTTAATACGCTTCCGCAAATTCAGATTATTTATCTATATATATGCCTTTCCAATATTAAATTTTTTGGGGGCTGTTACACAATAGCATCTATATTATTATTGTCTCTATTCTTTTTAATCTTCTCATCCTTATATTTTTTTCGTAAATAACTTATAATTTTTTTTTAATATGATGTTCTTTACCATAATGATAAATTTTGAATTTCTCTTTTAATTGAAACTTTCTTATGAATTTACCATGCCCCTTAAAACCCTACTCTTGCTCCTAACCTTGTTCTCTATGAGAAGAGCCTTCAAGAATTTATACTAGCATTCTTGCATTTGATCTCTTCATTTCGCATGTCGTATTTTATCATCTATAAAGTGATAACTCGTTTGGGAGCACACTTACTGAGAGACAATATCAATATTTTCTAATTATTTGGTAAGAAAATAATAAAAGTAAAACATGCAATTTATCATCAAGTGGTGCCCAATTGATTCATCAAATCTTGAAAGTCATTCGGATGTTTTACTTTAAATTGCTCGTTTTTAAAACTTCAAATTTACTAACCTTTTAAATAGATATTTTATTTTAGGTGTTCTCCTTCTTATACATAATTTTTAATTTTTAATTTTTAATTTTTTTTTTTTTTTTTGTGTGTGTGTAATACTTGAGCATCAACTTTATTGGTAATGTGAGGATTAATAATGTATGCAACCCATTACCTAATTTTTCTTCTTTTGTAGTTTTTCCCAATCATCATCAAATTTTTCATTGAGTTTATTTTTTTATTTAACATAATCAAATAAATTTTTACAGTACAAATAATCATTCATAATTGATTTTTTCAAATCAAGTAATTTGTACCTTATAATTTAATCATTGACTCGGGCAAATTAGTTAAACTCAATTACTTTGGAGGAAACATGTATATTTCTTTTTTGTATTTAACGTGTGTTGGACTTACTTAATATTTTTATCTTTAATTTAGAATTTAAATGTAATTAAAATTATTCTACATATATGTTATATTCTCATTCTAATTCTTATATGTAGTTAAAATTTAAACTGAATTCAATATTAATATCTTTTCTACCAACTTTGACTATTTAAATGGGAAAAAAAAAAAAAGTCAATAACTTGAAAGTAATATAGAAATATCAACGTAAATATGTATAACGTGTATACACATAAAAGAAATGATTTTTGAATATACAGAAGGTATGTATGGTTCTCCCAGCAGAGTAGAAGAGCACAGTTTGCAGTTGCATTTTAAAGAGGAACAGTTGGAGTAAGGTGTTCGACCAATAATCACGTGCTGCAACATAAATAGTGACGGCTTCATCCATGACATAGCACAATTGACTAATACGCCGCCGTTTCCTTTCGGTGCCGGTATATTTAATTAGCAAAATGGAAAAAAAATATATATATTATAAATTGCCCATAAAAAGGTGTCGTGCTTTGTAGAATAAACATATGTTAGGTAAGAATTTGTTGAACCGCAAATATACACCCAATATCATATATATATATATATATGTAATGCAAATTCATTACTCAACCCTGTTTTAGTTCATTTCTTTCCTTGCCGACATTAATTTAGGTCAAGCCATCCAAGTATGCTTCATTTAGAGTACATTATTTTAATCATATATAAAATTTTATATTTGATTAATATTATTTTTTTTTTCACCATACTACGCACAATTTATAAGTAATTTGATGAGAGTTTTGTTTAATGATAAAAAGACTTTTTTTTTTTTTTTTTTTTTTTAATTTAATTTTTATGCTCCAGAATTTATATTTCATTACAGAGAGAGGGATAGATAGAGAAAATTGAAAAAGGAAAAAAAAAAAAAAAGCAAGCAAAATCACTAAATCTTATGATTAAGTAGAATGTATTAATTGGCCGATTTAAATCTAATGAATGGTGCGGTGCATATATGTTTATACATATGTATATAAGAGTAGGTAGGCATTGATGATTGATGGCTTGGCCATCAAGATTTAAACCCGTACCCGTACCTTTGATTGTTAATAAGCGTAGTTTGAAGTTAGTTTGAAGAGTGTAGGTATATAGATATGGCTAAATATTTTGTTTATATATGTATGTATATATGATGGGACAAGTGAACAATATTTATATCTGGATTAAGAAAAATATTAATACATAAGAATTAGGAGTAATTAACTAAATCAAAACAAGGGTTAATAGCACAATACTTTATTATATTTCTATTATCATATAATAATTTTTCTTTTCGTGTCAATATCACAATAAAATATTTTATTGCGTGATTTTATGAATCCAATAATTGAATCAATTATAAAAGCGTACAATAATTATTTTTAATAAAAATACACGGACAGTTTATTTATGTATTAATTTTTTTTAAAAAAAATAACCACTAATAATGTTGAAAAATATAAAATTAATTAATCATTAAAGATACTTAATTAAATCAAGATTTGGTTGTAATTGATGCAAACCATTTGCGAGAGTAGAGGAAGTAATTAGAGGTTAAAGCAGTATATGCTTCATTTGGAAAGTTAGGTTATTAATTGTGAGGATTAGATTTTGACATAGATAAGATAGAAGATACACACACACACACGTGTGTATATGTCAAATATAAGGACCCCAAAAGTCTTGGGAGTATGCGTGATAATAATGGGTTAAACATTATTTAGTTATTAGCATATGACTCATTTTCATAAGAAATTAACATAAGATTATATGACTAATTTTATTTTTTGAATTTTTTTTTCAATTACATTTAACAACTAATTTAAAGAATGATGATATAAATAGTCAATTTTTTTTTTTAAAAAAAATTTATTTATAAAATCAAGAGATGACCTAAGAATTGGTATATACCCGAAAATCATTACATTTTATAATTAATAAATTTTGTGGGCAATTTAGGTGTCTATACCAAACTATATAATTTGGCTATACGTATTGTTCCTTTTATTGGTAAGTAAGTAATTAATTAATAAATATTATCAACTGCAATATCGGTAACATTAATAATGTGCATGAAAAATTTATAACTAGCATTATTAGAATAGATATTTATATTGAAAAATAAGAGCCATGAAATAATAGGACGGGTATTGTCATGACCAATGATCCTGTAGACTGACGGATATATATGTATTTTTGGTTTATATGCGAATAATAAAGTCATCATAAAAAGCTTACTAATTATTAAACCTGGTGCACATCAAAATGAAAACGGCAGAGAACGGTACCATTAAGAACGAATTGACTCCACATAAATTATTTGAATTTAGAATGCATGGGTGAATTTTCTAAATTTCCAGTTTATTTATATATTTTGCAAGCTTTAGTTTCCAGTTTTCATGAATCAAAACAAATTATTATAACAAGTTATGTTAGTTTGTTTTAAAGAAAGAACCGCAGAGTATATATATATATATATATATATATATAAATTTAAGACACTGTATATATATATGTGTGTGAGTATATATGTACGTATATATATATATATATATGCAAGAAGATATTATCAGAGTTGAGATGAACCGAGATTTCATTTTATCTTCTTTATGTTGAAGGTTGTGTCTATCGACAGGTAATATTATCAACTCTAATCTATATAAACCCTACCTACATTCACATTTTTATATCGGTCCATCTTTAATATATTACTTTTGATACTTATATATTTATGTCAATAACTTTTTATTTTATTTTATTATTTCATGTAATTTTATAATAACTCTAAAAAAGAAATTAGATTGCATCTTTTATTCTTTTATACATATTTTAATTATTATAAAATATTTATTTTTTTTAAAAAAATATTAAATACATATTGACTTATTAAGACTAATTTTAATTTAATCTTATTTAATTTTGTCATTAAATTTTATATACTCAAATACTTATAAAATAATAAATTATATATTTTTAGTAAAATTTGAAATTATAATCTTAAAATAAAATAGAATGTAAAAATCTTTTAACTTTAAAAATAAATGTATTTATAATGTACGTATTATAAAATAATATAATTCGTGCCATGAATTAAGCAATGGAATTAAATGAATTGACACGTGTGCAATGGAATGCTAAATCATACGGAGTAGTGCCTGTGATTGCGAGAAATGGGTTTTTAATCTGGTAGGGGCCACGGAATGAATCGACGGTCTAAATTTAACAATACACATCAGGTGTCTCTGTACGTGGGCCGCTCATTTATAAACCACTTAAATGCAGACTCCACCTAAATCTAAATTATTTCTATCCAAATAATTTGAAATACTCATTATTTTTTTTTTAAAGGAAAAATTGCTGCTGCATCATCATTAATTAGAGTAATTTTCCTTTTCAGTATGTTTACGGAGTTAAGATTTAATTTTACTTAAATATTTTATTTTGTAAATGTTGAAAAAAGTAAAAAAAAAATTAAAATAAAAATAACAATTATCCCTATACGTAATATAATAGAGTTTTTATACAAAAAATTCATCCGCACAATTTTAATAAAGTTCAAATTGTTTGATAATTTCTTAAACATAATTTTATATTAACTTTATTTGTTCATTTTATTTTGTTAGGGTAAGAAATTAGACGCGTATAAATTGAAATTAAGTAAGAATTATACATTTGTTAGCATTCAAATTCATCAAAATTTTAGAAAATTCAAATGGGTAACAGAGACAAAAAAAATTATATTGAATTTTTATGATATAATAAATGTATATACATTAAACCCAAGTGTAAAAAATCAACTCAGATATATACATATATATATTGATAAACTTTTTGGTTGTGGGAAAGGGCAAATGCTTTGATAATAATAAAAACATGCACGTATCTACAGTATATATAACTTTATAAATACAACTGACAACCTCTATCTACCAAAAAAATAATTGAAGGGGGTATTTAGGGTTCTTCAATTGTTCTTGTCTCTTTTTTTTTTTTTTTTTTTTTTTTTTTTTTTTTTCCTTTTTGGGTAAATTCATGTTGCTGTAGTTTGAAGTTTCTTTTTTTTCCTTTATGATGAAAAGAGTTATATAATAAGATCTATTTTTAAAAAATTATATATATAATTTTAGTTTTCAGAAATACATTACTAAAATTGTTTTTTTAGAAAATATTTTGTAATTATTAACGATTAAATGGTAACATATAAAACTGGTTAATATTATGGATTCTATAAGCTAAAACTTTCTGTAATATTTTTGCATACATTTTGAATGATATATGTATTTGTTCATGTGTATATGTACACTTCAAGAAGGTGATAATGTTTGAGCATATCCATTTGTTGAATGAAATTTTAGTTTTAATTCATTTTACTACTTGCTTTCTTTCTTTCTTTATTTCTTTTTATTTATTTATTTATTTTTTGTTTTTGAGAATCTCAAGTTATCATGAAAATATCTGTAATTTTTGTTTTTAGATTTGTGATATTATTTATTTATTTATAGTTTATATACAGTATATATGCAGTGACATACACTACCTCTACATATGTATTTTTTTCTCCACAACTCTAGTAATTTTTTAATGAGAAAAATTTGATTATATACATATCATTTTTACAATTGCTTTTAAGACATTATTTTTCATTTTTTTAAAAAAAATTAAGCATATTTATATATATATATATAATATATATATTTAAAATTAATTTTTAATTTTTTAATATCGTACCATATAAACTAAATATTATTAACTATGTTAAATATAGGTCTGAACATTGACGTAGAAACTAAAAAAATTATAGCCATGCACTAATTAGTAAGAAACACAAATGTTAAATGCAGCATTTCTATTTCTTTTTTTTTTTTTTTTTGAAATAATTTTTAATATTTAGTAAAAATGTTATATAGTTGCCTTCAATTATTGAAATGTTTTTAATTAGTTATATAATATCTATTTATAATTTTCAAATTTTAAATAATACTCAAAACAGTTAAATCTAAATAAATAATTTAATAAAAACATTAAATAACTATCTTTATTTTTTAAATAATTTTCAAAATATAATAAAAAGTAAAACTCTAAATACAAATAAAAACACTAATTCTTTTAATAATTATGTAAGTAATAAATAATACGTATCTTGGGCGGCTTGTGGAAAGTTTATTAATTGAAATTGTTAATTTGGACCGACCATCAGGCCCAGTAGCAGCCACAATTTCTCGATCTCAACATCTGGAACCCATTGGGTCTACATGAAAATGGAGAGCAGCCTGTCCCTGTTCAGTTTTACAAGTTACTCTATTTTCACTTATGGAAAAAATGTGTGTGTATGTATGTATGCAGCTTTTTCTACTTTTATATAAAGACAATGGCAACAATTATGATTTTAATCCTTCAACTATTTATCGTGTTCTAACATTTTTTTTTTCTTATAATTTGTTGCAAATATTTATTTTATTTAAATTATATATATATATGAAAAATAATAAAAAATGATTAAATATTCAAATAATTATTTTTTAGCACATAATACTTGATATATATTTTTTTATGTAACACAAAAAAAGAAAAAAGAAATTTCTTATTCCTGCAAAAGAATTATTTAAGTAATTGGCGTTTTAAAACAATTCGATAAATTTCCTGATCAAATTATATGTAGCAAAAAGAGGTTTTGAGACTGAATTTCAATATAATTTATAATTCCAAGACTAATTATTAAATTTATCCAGAAAAGATGAATGACAATTGAAGTATAAAGCTTTTAACTCTGTGATATTCTGGCGTTACACATGCATATATATTGTTCTGTCGTCTTATCACTTATGGCTATGGTCGTATGTTAGCAAATTATTTATTCCTTGTGAAAATTATTGATCTAGATTAGTGGAGTTTGATCAGATTGTGCGCTATATACATATATATATATATATATATATACCTGGTAAATTTCTTGATTTATTAATTAAACCCCCGATATATTGCACCATTTGAAATCTTAGACAAAATTGGTACCGCTGCTTACAGACTAGCACTGCCTCCCGAGCTCTCCCGAGTTCATAACGTGTTTCACGTATCTATGCTACGTAAGTACAATCTGGACCCCTTTCATGTCTTGGCTCATGAACCACTTCTACTCCAAGAGGACTTGTCTTATGAAAAAGTACCGGTCGGTATCACGGACCGAGATAGCAGAATACTCCGCAACCAGGAAATATCATTTGTAAAGGTCGTGTGGCAGAATCACACGCCCAGGGAGGCTACTTGGGAACTGGAATCAGAATTTAGAGCCCAGTATCCCCATTTGTTCGACCAAGAGTAAGAGGCAAATTTGGGGAACCAAATTTCTTTAAGGAGAGGAGAGTTGTAACACCCATTAATTTTGTCATTTATTATTATTATTTTTAATTAGTTTTTGAATTTATTTTATTTAGTTTATTTTATAATTTTTGAATTTTAATTGATTTATTTAATTTAATTTAATAAGAATAAAAATAATAATAATGATAAAATTGGGTTAAAATATTATTTAGATTTAATTGAAATTGATTTTGAAAAAAAGGGGTGAAAATTAGGATTCTGGAGATATTTTTGAAAAGAAAATCGAAAACCGGGGGTCAAAACGTAATTTAGAAAAATTGTGCCCCGTCAGCACCACGTCAGCAGCCACGTCAGCGGCCCAGTCAGCAGCCCTGGCCAACCAGGACCTGCCGCGTGGCAAGACCACGTCGACCTGGGAACGGGCCACGTGGGCGATCCGCGTGAGCGCGATCAGACGGCCCAGATGCGTCCCCGCGCGCACGGACGGCCCAAATTAAGCGTGCGCACAGACAGCCCAGATGCAAGCGTGCGGATGGCCCAGATGCACGTGCACGGACGGCCCAGATTCAATCGCGCACGGACGGCCCAGATTTAATCAAAATGGACGGCTATGATCAAAAGGCAAAATGGTATAAATAGAACCCCCACACCTGACCACAAAAACCCTAGCCGCCTGCCCTAGCCGGAGAAGACGAACCAGACGCCGGAGGAGCCGGCTGCCGCCACCCTCTGCCGCACCGGGGAGTTTTCCGACCGCCGATCGAGGTAAATTTCATACCCCCGGCTCGTTTTTCCACACTGAGTTCCCCTGTGGCCAAATCGGAGCCAAAACCCCGGCCAAACGGCCGAAACCCAGCGGCGCTGCCGCGCCCCTCCTCGATTTTTGCCTCCGATGAGGCCCTTCCCGGCCTCTGTTTGATACAATTTTTATATCACCGTGATCACCATTCTTTTCTCTACAGGTTGATCGGAGCCAAATCACCAAAACACGAACCTCGCCAGAGAGCCGCCGCACCCGAGAGCACCGCCGCCAGTAAGCTTTAGTTTTTCGTAAATTTTTGGCCCCCCGAGGGCCCTAGGGTTGTTTTATCGCAGGGACTGATGCAAGTGTGGCTAAATTCGGCCGGAAACGGCCGAAAATGGCTAACCCGAGGTGAATCCGAAGTACGGCGGAGCCGCCGTGCCGGAATTGCGATATTGGCCGAAAGGGGCCCTGGGTCTAATTTGGAATTTTTTGGGACACGTGCAGGTACTAGTAGTGCGTTTCAGTTCCCCGGGAAGAATTCAGGAAAAATTAAGGACAGCCTGTAGGTGCACTGTAGAGCCGTATTCGGACCCCGAAACAAGTAAGGACGCCTCACTCTATTTCCTATCACGGTATTAAAGTTCAATAAATGATAAAACGGTATTTCATGAATCAATAGATGTGCGAAATTGTTTAAGGTCGCTAATGGAGCCCGAGTCTGGTGTGTTTGTCGGTCAGCTGTTGTTTGGCCTATTTTACAGTTTTAAATGCAGTATGAGGTCTGATGTTTTCATTTCATAGTTTCGTGTGCATATATCACTGTTTTATTGATTATGGGTTGAATGACTGACAACCCGATGTTGTATGTTGTCTTATTTGGCATAAATTACTGGTTTACTTGTTTGTGTGTGAATTGATGATGCTGACTGAGGATAAGGGGAATGAAAGGTTATGTAAATTGATAATTGTATAATGTGGTCAGCCTGACTAGATATCCTGGGAGATGGTGGACGGACCGGGTCCGTAGGGAACCCTACCGGGATTGTGGTCTCTCATACCGGACGGGGTATGAGGACGGCTCGTTCACCCTTATACCGGATGAGGTATTGAGGTTTATAGTTTTGGTGCCCATACCGGACGGGGTATGGGGACCGAACGGGGTATGGGGACGGCCCTGGAATCTGATTACAAGTGTTAAGGGTTCACGGGTAGCGGGACCCCTATAGATCCCCATGGATACTAGTAGGCTGGTAAATGAGGAAAAATATGTTGTGTAATGATTGAATTGCAAAAGGCGTGATAAGTATTATGTTATACAGTTCATATGATTTCATGATGATGATAATGTTATTGTTTTCGTATATTGTTTTATGAATTTCACCGAGGTAAGTGGATAGTAAAGGATTTTATTATTGATAAAAGAATTTGTTGTAAACTATGCTCCATTGGTCTTTTTATGTTTTCTACCTACCTTTACCTCCGTGACGGTGAGATAGTGTGATGTCTTTACTGGGCTGGTGTAGCTCATTCCTTATTTAATCATATCAGATAAGGAAGACATTGTTCCCGATCCCGTTCTGCAGGAAGACGGCGAAGGGGACGCCTGAAGACTCCGTAGTCATATTTATAGTTTTTATTTTCGAGTTTCTCTTTTAGTTAGTTTGTTCTTTTATACTTTGAGTACGTTTTTTGTTTTAATGTAAGGGATGTTTAATCAAAAATTTTATTTCGCTTCCGCATTTAACATTTTTAATACACATATTTTATTTCAAATTTTCGGGACCGTTACAATATACATATATATATATATGTACCTGGTAAATTTCTTGATTTATTAATGGACCCAGAGAAGAGAAGAGAAAGAGAAAGTAGATACATTTGATAGAACCACACCAGTACTTATTAATTATGTTTTATTAAGAGAAGAGAGAGAGAGAGAGAGAGTACTGGATTAATTCTTAATTTACATTCATGAGAAAAGATGGGAGTGAAGCCGCCGTTATGACCCAGAAGAAAGTCGCAACGTTTATATTCAGCTTCAGTTTTTCGCCGTTGCTGGTTGTGGGTTTTGAGTTTGATTCAGATGAAGAAGAAGAAGAAGGAGAATCTGTTGAAGAAGAAGAAGGAGAATCTGTTGACGAAGAAGAAGGAGAATGTGTTGACGAAGAAGAAGAAGAAGAATTTGTTGTTGGTGAAGCTCCACCAGCTTCTTTGAAGATACTTGCATCTGGTGAATCTGCTGGGAGATTCAATATACCTATAACACAAAACATCCACTAATTAATTTATAATTTTTTATAATAACAGAATATTTTTTGTCCCAAAATATCAAATAAAACCCAATTTTTATAATAAGATTAATTAAATATATATATATATATATATTGTATGTCGATGAAAGAGAATATTAATAAAATAAATTACTTGGGCAATCAGAAACTTTGGCATCAATATTGCAAGTGGAAGGCATTTGAAGGGCAAGAGTTGTATTGACAGGTAACCCTAAAGAAGGGTCGGTGCTCTCCTTGATCAATACACACAAGCATTTTGGTTTGCTCGCCTTCACTTTCTGAGTGTCTTGGCAGCACTCCGCCGTCGGCTTCTTCGCCGTTCCGCTCACAAACGGAATACAAGAAGCAAGATTTGTCAGCTGATCCGCACAATCCTTCTCGTCATCCGCTATGTTCGCCATTGTAGACGCCGCAAACCAGCCCACCACCATTAAAACCACTCCCACCACCACCACCACCTTTTTGCTTCTCATCGTCTTCCCCATGCCTTTTAATTTAGAACTTTGATGCTGTGAGATGAGGTTCTGGGCAGTCCACCAAACTATTATTATTATTATTATTATTATTACTGTTTTTGTTTTTGGGTCTGCATGGCATGGGTATATATAGACTTGGGTGTTTCAATTATGACCTTACCAACTCACTTCATGTTAAATGTAACATTTTCGGATATAAGAAGGAAACAATTGAAGGAAAAATAAATGGAGAAACGAAAAGGGTAAATGCCTTGAGAAATGGTATTACAAATTCCAAGGGAAGCCAATTCAATTCAATTTATTGAAGCTTGCAAGTTCCAATGCTGTCTTATTTCATATAATTTCAAGCCAAGGTGAAAAGGTAGGCTCGGGGAAATATCAAGTTACATGAGGTTCTACTTTAGTGACGAAGCATACTGAGATTATTAGGATTTTACTATCGATTGTCAAAAAAGTATAATAATAATAATAATAAATAAATAAATAAAAAAGTATTGTATTTGGTAAAATTTAGTCTTAATATTTATTATTATATTCATGAAATTTTGGTTAAAATATTAAAAAATTAAAATTATTTTCATGACATTAAATATTTTTAAAATTATTCAATAATTCTAATAATTTATTTCAATTTAATAACACTATTTATTTTGAATTAGTTTCAAATTATCATTATTTAATTTTTGAAATAAAAAGTACCTCAATAATTTATGGTAAACAAAAATTAATTAATAATATACTCATAACATTATTATTTACCTTTTAATAATACAAAGTTATATATTCAGAACATCTGTTTATATTTTCTTAACTTTACTCTCATCAAAAGTTTTTTTTTTTTTTTTAAATAAGATCATAGTTTTTGGGTAAAAAGAAGAGAAGAAACCCACCCACCCAAACAAGAACTAGTATTAGATATGAGCATGTTGGCAACTTCCTTTTGTCTTCTCATGGTTTTGTTTTCTTCAGTAGTAATTGACAATTCTAATACACTGTTAACAGTCAGTTATTAGATTTATACAAGTGTGTTTAGAAGAAATGAATTTTGTCTGTAAAATTTTTATTTAAAAATTTGTGTAATTTAACCGTGAAAGACTAAAAAATGTATTAAGGGTAAAATTATTTTAATTAAAAGTATATCTGATTTTCCAATGAACTTTCAAAATAGGGCCTACAATTTTTTAAAGTTAAAACAAAAACCAGAATAAACACATATTCCTCACATTCTCCTGTCATTTATTTATTCACCCACTTATCTATTTTAGAAAATAAAATGTATTTATTAAAAAAAAAAAATTTATGTAGTCAAGATATTCACAATTTGCTAACATGAACCAGGACAGGAACAATACGCGCCTGAGAAAATTGCAACTGAAGTTGCCCAAATCAACTGACGTTCTACAATTAGAACCAGTCCAAGAGGAAAAGAAATTCAATGGAATTATTCATACGTCTAAATCAGCCTTTTATTTTATTTCCATCCACAAAGAAAAGAACAAGCGGAGAAGAAGGGAGCTAAGAATTTTGTTATGCTAGTCCAAGGAAAAGAATAACCAATTCAGAAACCAAATCACGATTGACAACCAGCTTACGAAGGACTCACACGATCAACCTTGCCAATTTATGTAGCAATTTGGGCAGAAAACCAGCTCATTTACAAATTTACTTGGAGTTTCTTTTTTACATTAAAAAAAATATAACAAATTTTCTTGCTTCTTTAACTTATCTCCCCAGAAAATCGCAATCACCACCTTGATTGTCTATACCATGAACGAGACAGACAAGGAGAAAAAGAGGAAAAAATATTCAAACTGTACAGTGAGCTATACAGATAAGTGATGTATAACAGTTCCTGTAACTATGCTTATGGCCGCCAAATGTTGTCTTTCACACTTCATACTATGAAATACTATCCGGGTTCCCATTGGTTTCAGATCCCGATGAAGCAGGTGCTCGCGCCTGAGACATCTGTGGTGGTGCAGTAAGGGCATAAGTAAGCCTAGCTGAGTTCTCAATTAGACCCGCAACTCCAGCAGCAGCAGATTGGGCATTTGAAGGAAGGAAGAGATCGTGTTTCTGGTCTTTGTAAGCACTCCAAACCTGAAATTGAGTAACGAATATACACCAAACAGATCAAAATTAGGATTGCCTAAGAAGTAAATTTTTTGGCGGGAGCAATAATAGAAACACCCAATTGCATCTGTCTTTTTTGTTTTTAATTTTTTTAAAGGACTAACACATCTACTTTGATTCCCATGCTAGAAAGTCCAAAAGAAAAATAGAACGATAATAATGAACTAAAACATGCCATCAATAGATTGCAAAGTCGTAATAGTGGTTAAGTACCATAAAAAACAATAATGAAGATTTTTTTGTTCATGTCCATCAATTACAAAAGACACAGGACGGACTGACTGAAATCTGAACCTGAGAACACAAATTACTTGGAAGAAAAGAGGAGTAAGGACTTACATATGAGGCATTTAATATTTCACGCACTTTAAGACAATGAGCACCTTCCGTTGCGAATGCATGCAAAACCTGAATCAAAAAATTCAAATGACTGAAGTTAGAAACTCAAATGGCTCACATGGCTCAGAAAATGGAACTCCAATTAACATTAAGAAAAAGAGGATAAATGCTGGAATGATCCACAAATACATACTATACTTGAGATTTTTATTAGGATTATTAAGAGCTTTATTAACAAATTCAACTACGCAAGCAGAAAACTCAAGCACCACCATTGATGTAATAGTCTAACCTCAATTGCGAGCACCCTTCCAATAGATGCTTCAGATTCATTCCACTTCATCTGAGAGCAAAGTCCATTCCTTCCTCCGGCTCTCCAATCAAGAAGGCCGAGAAGTACTTCAGCAAGACCGACCCTGTGTAATAGGATGTATTCAAATATCAGAATGCACCATTTAGTGTAAATCCAACAGCCAAAATTTTCTTCAGGGGTAATAAAATTAATGAAAAAACAAAACTAAGTATAAGTCCACAGAATTAAGCATGACTCAAGAGATGTCAAAGTATTTGCTTTCATATATTCCCAAAAGAACTACTTCTGGCATCATACAGACGCCTCTAATTTAGCCAACTGAATCCAACAACACTCCATCACCGCATTCTCCAAAAAGAGAGAAACTTGTGTGTTTTATTGCCAAATATAACTTTTACAACAATAGAGCATAACTTCAGAGAAATTTTAGCATTATCAAAATTGTTAACGGGATAGCCAAAAAATATATCCAGAAAACACTTCTATTCAGTAGCTGAAGGGTTTGTTGTTTGATAATTCTTTTCTTATCTTCTTCATTCACCAGAAAATAGAAAAGAACCATCTTATTTTAAGAATCCTAGGAAAGAAAGAAATCTACCCTTATTTTGTGGGATCCCAGAATCAAATCTAGATCCTTCTTATTTGGCCATTACAAAATAGGAAACAAATCTAAACTAGACAAAAACTTTATTTAGTAATTCTACACTCTCCCTCAAGTTAGAAATATATAAGTTAATCATGCCTAACTTGGAACTTAGATCTTCAAAGTTCTTTCTCAGTAAATATTTGGTAGGGGTGTAGCCGTCCGTTGGCTTGTAAGAATGGGTACCCACATGAATGATCTCTTCTATTTTCTCCTTTATAAAATGTTTATCTATCTCAACATATTTTATATGAGCATGATGAACTGAGTTCTTAGCAATACTTATTGCTTAGAGGTTGTCACGAAACATTTTTTATTGGAGTGGAGTTTTCAATTCCTAATTCTTTTAGGACACAATCAAGCCAAATTCCTTCACAGATTCCTAGAACCATAATCCTGAACTCTGCTTCTGGACTACTTCTAGATACCACAGGTTGCTTCTTACTTTCCCATGTTACCAAATTATCACGTGTATACATATAATACCCGGATGTTAATCTGTTATCAATGACTGATCCTGCCTACTCAGCATCGGCAAATACTCCCACGTCTCTCCTAGAGTTCTTGAAGAAGTATAATCCCTTATCAGGGGTCATCTTTAGGTATCTTAGGATTCTATTAACAGACCCTAAATGTTCCTCAATGGGTTATTAATGAACTAACTCATTACACTCACTAGAAATCCTATATCAGGTCTTGCATGTGGGAGATAGATCAATTTTCTAACTGGTCTTGATATTTGTCCCTTATGTATTGGATGGCTTTCTCCTTGTGCTCCAAATTTGATTTTTGGTGCTATAGGAGTCTCTGCTTGTTTGTAACCAAGCATTCCTGTCTCCTTAAGCAGGCTCATGACTATTTTTTTTTTGAGATACTGTACCCCTTTTCCTTGACAGGGCCACTTTCACCCCAAAGAAGTATTTAAGCTTTCCAGATCTTTGGTCTCGAATTCCTCGATCAGGATACTTTTGAGCTTCTTACGTGCAAATTCATCATTCCCATTAAGATTACATCATCCATATACTATCGGTATTGCTAATTTCCTATCCTAGGAGTGGTTTACAAATATTATTTGATTAGTTTAAGACTGTGTTCCCATGCTTCATTACAGTTTTGTCAAATTTATCAAACCAAATTCTCGGAGACTGCTTTTATCCATAGAAAATTTTTCTCAATTTATATATATCATTTCTATTTGTTTGCATTTCAAAGCCCGAGGAAAATCCATGTACATTTCTCCTGTAAGTTTCCTATTAAAAAATGCAAGAAGCCAATCAAGGTTAGCTACCAAGGATAACAAGACAGACTGTATTCAACTTGGCTACTAGGGCAACCGGTTCCTGGTAGTCAATACCATAAGCTTGTGTTAATATCATAGCAATTAACCGAGCTTTAAATCTCTGAGTACTTCCATTAGCTTTGCATTTCACATTGAAGATCCACTTGCATCCCACAGTTTGTTTTCTTTTAGATAGTTCTGTAAGTTCCCAAGTGCTATTTTTCTTTATTGCCTTCCTCCCCTTTAACACTACTGTCCTCCAATCTGGAACACTCATAGCTTTCTGAATTAACTTGGGGATTTGAGTGTTATCTGAATTTGTGACAAATGCCTTAAATTGAGGTGACAACTCTTTATATGAGAGAAAATTGTATAACGGATGATTTGTGCATGACTTTACCTCTCCTTACGGCAATTGGACGATTATCAATCTGAATTCACTCATAGTATCCTCGAATATGTTACCCGATTGAGTATGAGAACTCTCATTCGGATTGGACTCTTGGCTTTGCTCAGGTTATGAATGCGCTCTATATAATCATGGATTCACTCAAAGTATCCCCGAATATGTTACCTGATTGAGTATGAGAACTCTCATTTGGATTGGACTCTTGGCTTTGCTCAAGTTATGAATGTCGCTCGATATTCTCTTTCTTCTTCCTTGAAGACACAATAAACCCCCATTCTTGTCAGCCATGGGGTCAAAAGTTTTTAGCAATCCTCACGGGTAGGTTATGAATGTCGCTCTATATAATCATGGATTCACTCAAAGTATCCCCAAATATGTTATCCGATTGAGTATGAGAACTCTCATTCGGATTGGACTCTTGGCTTTGCTCAAGTAATGAATGTCGCTCTATATTCTCTTTCTTATTCCTTGAAGACACAATAAAACCCTATTCTTGCCAGCCATGGGGTCAAAAGTTTTTAGCAATCCTCATGGGTAGGTTATGAGTTCAAGGACAAGGTCTTGCAATGTGTTGGGAGGTAGGTTATGATTCCATACCTTGGTTGTTTTCACCTGTTTGATCTCACAGTTGGTTGTTCACCCCTATTAGTCCCAAATCTGGGATTTTTGTTGCTCTTCCTCCTCCTAAATGCCAGGTTTGGGGTAAAATAGCTCCTGTTTGAAGAATGGCACATCCATTGAGATATAGAACCTTTGTTGCTTGGGGAATAATAGTGGTAACCTTCTGGTTTTAGACGTATCCAATAAAGATGCATTTTACCGACTTTTAGTGATGTGAGCAAAGAAAGGGAAAATAATTTCTTCACATTCGAGAAATCAACCAGGGGGGGGATTTCCTTCCTAAACCGCATAAGAAATCAAGAGAAAGAAGAAAACAAATCCTATGCCTTAAAGGGAGATTGAATCTCATGAATTTTGGGAGGATTATAGGGGAAATTAATCTTTTTCCAAACCTATCATAATCTTCCTTAATTCCTCCCTGAATCATTTCCATAATTAATTAAGATATTCTCTATTTGAAAAGGGAGATCATATCTATCATATTTTAAAAAGCAATTATCTTAATTGTTGCAAATTTCCTATTCTATTTTATATTTATTTTCCTATGTAATTTTATTATTAATTTAGAAAATTGTTTTTCCTTATTATTCACATGATCCATACTATAAATACACCATCAATTCACAGTTGTATTTATTCAAGATTGAAGTCAATAAAATACAAAGTTTTTAACTTGTCAACTAGTGAGGTTTCTTCAACCTTCTTGTTAAGAGGGAAATTGGTATTTACTTATTAAGATAACTTGTGGCATTTTCATCAATCTCTTTTCTGAATTGATTTTAACTTATCAATGTTTTTCTTATAACGTTTTAATAAATTCATTTATCCTTATTACCTTATTTTCAATCATAGGTTAATTATGGATTAAGTAGGGAGGGTTTATATTAACATTAAGTTTTTGATGCTAATTGAAATTGTGTGAGTTTTTGATCACATTGTTGTACAAATATTACGATTTAGCTAGGTGCTATGAAATTTAGTACTTGAAAAGATATTTTGTTGATAAGGTAGAGTATGACTTTACTCTTGGAAATAGTTTAAAACATGAGTTGAGAATGTGAGTGACCCGGCAACCTTTGGATGTAACGATTCTTTCTTTCTGCAACTTCATTTTGTTGGGATGTAGCAATGCATGAACTTTGGTCTATAATGCGTTGGTTTTGTAGACATCTTCCAAGAATATGTTTAAAGTATTCCATGACATTATTTTTTCTAAGTATCTGAATGTCTATATAGAATTGGGTTTAGAGAGTTGCGTTGAATTTTTGGAATATCTCCCCAACTTTAGATTTATCCTCATAAGGTATACCCATGTGATTCTAATGTGATCATCTATAAACATAATAGACCATCAAGCTCATGTAATATTTTTTACCCTTAATAGACCCCATACATCATTATGAATAATTAAAAATGGGCTTGATTCTTCATAAGCTTGAACCTGATAGGATTATGAGTATGCTTAGCAAATTGATAATTTCACACTGAAAATTCTTAAAATCTTTATTGATGAATAATGAGGGAACAAGCCCTTGTAGATAACTGAAGTTAGGACGCCCTAGTTTATAGTACCACAAAATAATTGCACTTTCATCCTTAGTATAAGATGTAAAATTGGAAAACTGTTCTTGGATACAGTTACTCTTGAGGATAAATATTATTGTGGCAAGAGTTATAAGTTCGGAGACTCGAAAATCACAAGTCATGTGGTCTGAAGCTCCAGAATCTAAAGTATTGTTTAATTTTTGGCTGATAGTTATAGTAGTTATAGAATTACCTGCATGAGCCACTAAGACAATACCAATTAGGGGGCTATTTATTTGGTGGAGGTTGATCAGCTTCTGCAAAAACTCCATATGCTGCTTACTAAATAGTGTTCTAGTTGAGGTGGTGAATCTCCCTCAGTTCTGTCAGGTCCTGGGGCTGTTTCTGATATGCTGGCTTCCCATGAAGTTTCCAGCAAATGTCCTTTGTGTGCCCTAGTTTTCGACAATGGTTACACCAAGGTCACCCTTTCTTTTACTTCGTCTCTCCCTAGAGTTTCCGATTATTTAGAGTAGCACGGACAGAGCTTCCAGTGATTTGCGATGAATTAGGGGTTCCGAGCATCACTTTCTTTCGGCTTTCCACCATGTGCACTTCAAAGAAAGCTTTGCGGATATGAGGTATGGGTTTTGAACCCAGGATTCTTCCCCGCACATCATTAAGTTATTTGTTGAGTCTAAGCAAGAACTTGTATAAACGTTTCTTCTCAACAATTCATTTGTACTTTAAGCCATCTTCAAGGCAATTTCATTGATGCTCTTCAAACATGTCGAGTTGTGGCAAATTTTGGGTCAATATATTGAAGTATTGGGTTACACTGAGGTCCCTTGGTTGCAAATCATGAAGTATGCTCTTCACAGCAAATAAATCAGACAAGTTGTCTACTTTGGAGTAAGTCTCTCTTGTTGCATCCCATACCTCCTTTACTGATCCAAACAGAAAGAAATCCTCCCCAATCTCGTTTTTCATTGAGTTGAAAAGCCAGGATATGACCATGTTGTTCTCAGCTTTCTAAGTCCACTATTCTGGATTTCTTTTGATGGTGGAACTGCAACTCCAGTGAGATAAACATCCCTCCCCTTTCTATATACAAACATCATCACCGATTGGGATAATGAAAGATAATTTGGCCATTTAGTATGTGCCAGTGATGGACACTGTCGGGGTTGTCTATTCCTCCATTAGTCCCTACTGGAAAATTCTCAGATGGGATGTGACTTTGGCTGTTGCGGTGTGCTCACTTGTGATCCTGTATTTAGTCATTTGATATGGTTTTATTGGAAGTGGTTCAGAGGTGGCTATAATACCATGTTTGATAACTTTTTTTTCTTACCTTCTTCATTCACCATAACTACATACCTATAGGAGAGGGTCACACGAACTGTCAGCAAAAAAATAGGAAAGAATCATCATACTCTGGGAATCCTAGGAAAGAAAAAAATCTACCCTTATTTTGTGGATCCCATAACCAAATATGGATCCTACTTATTCGGCTACTATAAAATAAGAAACGAATCTAAACAGACATAAGCTTTATTTAGTAATTCTACAAGAATACACGATGTAAATAGAACATACAATATATGAACAAAGCAAAAAATTCAGGTATTCATCTTTCTATGGGTTGACTACTGAATCTAGGCTATCTAGCCAAGAAAAGTACTCACTTAAGTCCTTGTGCGACAAGTGCATCTCTAGCTCGATTGCCAGCAACCACCACCCGTTTTAGTGTCTCGAGGGCTAGAATGCTTCCACCCTGCCATCCTATGGCTTTCATTAGAAGTGGAACAACCTGAAGATGTTCGCCAACAGAATCAGTGATCAATATGAAGATAATAATTTTCTTTTAGAAAATAAAGACAAATAAATCATGAATGCAGAGCATAAAGCACAAATAACAGTGACATATATGTTTTCACTTGGATAAAGGTGAAAAAGCAACTACCCAAAAGCCAATACTATTATATAGTTGATCTTTGAGAATAATTTTGAGTTTCTTGAAATTTTAAGAACGATTTGAGAATGAAGAAACTATTTCCAATTTAAGAATCTATCTGGTGTCTAGATAAGAGAACCTCTTTTAGTGTCTTAACATGACCAATCGATTACCTTACGATAATGATAATATTAAGAACTCATTTATAATTCAAATCTTCAGCTACTCATCACTTTTTTACTTCACTATTTTTCCTTCACTTCTTTGCATAACTTGTAATATGTTTAACAAATATATCACATACCTGAGGTGTTCCCACGCTAGTTGCTGCCATAGCTTCAGCACATATAGTACTAGCAGCAAGTTGATGTAAAACGCGCAAACAACTAAGGCGAACCCGTTCTTGTGGAGTTTGTGCAGGTTGTGTCGTTCCATCATCAGGTTCATATGTTTTCTCCATTGCATGGCCCCCACTTTTCAGTTCCCCTGATGACATTGTTTCCCGTCTTCCCTCATAAGCCACAGCAGCCACAAGTTTTGGCACATATCCAAGATAACCAACATGATCTGCAAGTGCAGGGTGCACACGTAGAAGTGATACTAAAGCAGCAGAGAGTAGCAAAGGAAGTTCAGGGTCAACAGCATGTGTTTCATAATGTGTGGCAGCGATAGATGACAAGTACTGATCCAATAGTCCCTCTAAGAATCTCTTTGGATTTCTGAGAGGAAATTTAGGGTCCTTTAGGAACAGCCTGACATAGATTCCACCAACCTGCAACACCATAACCTTTGAGTACTCTAGAAGAAAGATAATGTTTTTTTTTTTTTGAGATAAAATTGAACTATAAATTTTAAGAATGTAGTTAGTGACCCAAAAATGAAACCAGATATCAGCTTCATTAATATTTAGATATAGAAACAAAAGATACAAATATCAGGTGACACCTGTGGTTCATCCCTCATTTCTTGTTGCCCAGATGCCTGCTCAGGTACATCCCAATCAACAACACGACCTTTCATTTGTTCATGGTAAAGGTCTGATGCCATGGTTGAAATTTGTGCTGATAAAGAAGCTGCCATGGCTGGTGTCCATACAAGTTCTGGAGTTTCCGTTGTCTGTTCAAGAGCAGATACAACAGACTCGCCAGGTCCATCACGAATGATAGAAACCATGCCATCTGGAAGAAACCTTGCAAGTGTTATCGCAACTCTAGGCCCATGCATTGGCTGCCCAATAAGTCTCCCCAATAAAGAGGCTGACGCAGCTCTTTGCTGCAAGGGAACTTCTTCTGCACATCACCATTTCTATTGTTAGAGCTATTAACATTCACAGAGGGAAGAAAAAGGAACAAGCAAAGAAGAATCATTACGTTGGAGAGGTAATAGAAGTTCAAGAATGTACACTACTCCACCATGCTTGGCAGCTGCCCAAGCAAGTTCCGGTGTGCTTGCCAAAGCATATAGAACATGAAGAGCCCCTTCACGACAAGATGGGGAACAGTGAAGCATTTGTAACAGAAGGAGAAGACTAGAGCCATCAGCAACCATAGCCTCCAAGCAAGGAGCATATGTAGTCAGGAGAGACAGAACACCCAAGCAAAGTTGTGGAATATTGCTCTCTGATGCAGCAGGCACCGAAAAGCATTCAAAAAGAGGTAATAATTTTTCTTTGGTAGAAAATATGGATGCCAGATTAGGATTGTTTGTCAGTAAGTTCTACAAATGAAGGAAAAAATGTCAGGTACAATAAGTTATCACAACTTCACAAGCCAAAAAAGGGGGGAAAAAAAGAAGGTACCTTAAGTGAGGTTAATCCAGATTGAAGGTTCTTAATCAGGATATATCCTTCCTTGTCTGTTACTCTTCCATCAGATAATGCCACCTCATCAGGAACATGCTGTTCATCTGCCGATACATCAGCTATATTGCTGTGAAGCTCATAAGTCTCAGGTGATGAGCTACTCACATCACGTTTATTCTGAACACCAGATGGTGCAGCAAATTCACCATGGACTAGAGATGAAATAAAATGAACTAAAGCAACACAGAAAGCTTCTGGCTCACTGATCTCTGAGTCAGGTTGGTCATTATAGACCCTCAAGTAAACATTCCCAATGTAAAGTTCCTTTGACAATGCCTCATACACAAAAGTATGTGACTCTGTTAAGTCATATGAACCGTCAGGACCCTGGCTAGCACGTTGCTGATCCACAAATTTCAAAAGCTCTGCCCGAGTGGAAGAGTTCCAAATGATCTAAAACCAGAAATAGTTGATATATTACATATCATAAGGAAATCAAATACATCAAAGTTCCCGTGAATATCATTGATGAAGTACTCACTCTATGAAAATATTTATACACGTAAATTGAGAAATTGATCACTTTTGAAGCCAACTACTTCAAAAACATGAAATTACTATCTTTTGCAGGATAATCTCATTAAAAGACTACCTAGAATCATATACTTCATGTATGTGTTACTGCCCTGGTTTTGGGATCTAGTCACAGGTCTATTCACTGTAAAATCCTGTAGCAACCTTGAAGTTTGCTTGTTTGCTTTTTGCCTCTGTAGCCTATGACTAGGGCGCAATGAAGAGAATCCTTTGAACTCCTAGTTGATATATTAAATATCATAAGCAAATCAAATGCATCAAAGTTCTTGTGAATATTATTGATGAAGTACTCACTTTATGAAAATAGTTATACACGTAAATTGAGAAATTGATTACTTTTGAAGCCAATTACTTCAAAAACATGACATTACTGTCTTTTGCAGGATAATCTCATTAAAAGACTACCTAGAATGATATACCTCATGTATGTGTTACTGCCCTGGTTTTGGGATCTAGTCACAGGTCTATTCACTGTAAAATCCTGCAACAACCTTGAAGTTTGCTTGTTTGCTTTTTGTTTTTGTGGCCTATGACTAGGGCTCAATGAAGAGAATCCTTTGAACTTCTAGTTGATATATTAAATATCATAAGCAAATCAAATGTATCAAAGTTCCTGCGAATATCATTGATGAAGTACTCACTTTATGAAAATAGTTATACACGTAAATTGAGAAATTGATCACTTTTGAAGCCAACTACTTCAAAATATGAAATTACTGTTTTTTGCAGGATAATCTCATTAAAAGACTACCTAGAATCATATACCTCATGTATGTGTTACTGCCCTGGTTTTGGGATCTAGTCACAGGTCTATTCACTGTAAAATCCTGTAGCAACCTTGAAGCTTACTTGTTTGCTTTTTACCTCTGTGGCCTATGACTAGGGCTCAATGAAGAAAATTCTTTGAACTCCTAGTTGATATATTAAATATCATAAGCAAATCAAATGCATCAAAGTTCCCGTGAATATTATTGATGAAATACTCAATCTATGAAAATAGTTATACACGTAAATTGAGAAATTGATCACTTTTGAAGCCAACTACTTCAAAACATGAAATTACTGTTTTTTGCAGGATAATAGACCTGTGACTAGATCGCAAAACCAAGGCAGTAACACATACATGAAGTATATGATTCTAGGTAGTCTTTTAATGAGATTATCCTGCAAAAGACAGTAATTTCATGTTTTTGAAGTAGTTGGCTTCAAAAGTGATCAATTTCTCAATTTACGTGTATAAATATTTTCATAGAGTGAGTACTTCATCAATGATATTTACGGGAACTTTGATGCATTTGATTTGCTTATGATATTTAATATATCAACTAGGAGTTCAAAGGATTCTCTTCATTGAGCGCTAGTCATAGGCCACAGAGGCAAAAAGTAAACAAGCAAGCTTCAAGGTTGCTACAGGATTTTACAATGAATAGACCTGTGACTAGATTCCAAAACCAGGGCAGTACCACATACATGAGGTATATGATTGTAGGTAGTCTTTTAATGAGATTATCCTGTAAAAGACAGTAATTTCATGTTTTTGAAGTAGTTGGCTTCAAAAGTGATCAATTTCTCAATTTACGTGTATAACTATTTTCATAGAGTGAGTACTTCATCAATGATATTCACGGGAACTTTGATGCATTTGATTTGCTTATGATATTTAATATATCAACTAGGAGTTCAAAGAATTCTCTTCATTGAGCTCTAGTCATAGGCCACAGAGGCAAAAAGCAAACAAGCAAGCTTCAAGGTTGCTACAGGATTTTACAGTGAATAGACCTGTGACTAGATCCCAAAACCAAGTCAGTAACACATACATGAGGTATATGATTCTACGTAGCAATCCTGTAGCAACCTTGAAGCTTGCTTTTTTGCTTTTTGCCTTTGTGGCCTATGACTAGGGCTCAATAAAGAGAATCCTTTGAACTCCTAGTTGATATATTAAATATCATAAGCAAATCAAATGCATCAAAGTTCCTATGAATATCATTGATGAAGTACTCACTCTATGAAAATAGTTATACTCGTAAATTGAGAAATTGATCACTTTTAAAGTCCACTACTTCAAAAACATGAAATTACAATTTTCGCATTGAACCCACAAATGCCTGTATTTTTGAGTTATATCGAGATCATTAGAACTTTCTTTTATAGTTAAATCACTACGATTCGTGTTAGTTCTTATATTGGAATTTTCGCTTTCACTACTCTTTCCACTTTCACTACAAATGTAATTATAAATGTAACTGTCATTGTAATTGTCACTACCACTTAAAATAGAACTATCAATACAGATTTGAGAACGAAGATAAGAGTCAATGCAACTATTAATGTGATTAGTCCAACTATATTTAGTATTGTACATGTAAGGATCATAGTGGGGATCGTCACTTTTAGATCTATTATTCATATAACTAGAATTACGTAAATTGAGAAATTGATCACTTTTAAAGTCCACTACTTCAAAAACATGAAATTACTATCTTTTGCAGGATAATCTCATTAAAGGACTACCTAGAATCATATACCTCATGTATGTGTTACTGTCCTGGTTTTGGGATCTAGTCACAGGTCTATTCACTGTAAAATCCTGTAGTAACCTTGAAAGCTTGCTTGTTTGCTTTTTACCTCTGTGGCCTATGACCAGGGCTCAATGAAGAGAATCCTTTGAACTCCTAGAGTTAGGTTACCCTCAAAACCATTTTCTATTGATAAATTCTTGGTTGATTTTGATGAATTAGCTTACGTTTATATAGAGAAACTATACCACTGGTTTCGGATCTTTAACTGATCATATGATACCTAGTTAACAAAATTTGTACTACATCCAGATTTCCTACTTACTCTACTTCTACGTAACTCAACTTCCTATGTTATTGTACTCCTATATATTCAACTTTTGCATTTGGTTTTATTCATAAATAACTCCTAAAATAATTAACATCTTTTTCCTAATTAAGATTAAATTAGAAACCTAAACCAAAACACTTTACATTTAAGAAGAAAAATTGTTTTCTTCCCCCTCTTGTGGGACCCGCAGTACAGCCTTTTCACCGCAACATGATCTGCCTCTCCTGGTTTAGTCCCTTGTTTACTGATTTTAGCTTGTAAATATATCAACATTTTCAACCGATACAGAATACAGAAAAAGGAGAAAAAAGAACAGCAATAGGAATTTAGGTAGCACCATAATGTCGTTTCTCAGCAGGGTTTGTACAACAAAAAACAACAAACACAGAAAAAAACTAGGAGAATACTGATACCATGAATTAAACAGAGTCCTAGGATGTTCCTGATCATTAGGTCAAAATTAAATTTCCCAACATAGCAAATGGAAGGCAAATAAGTGAAACTCCAAACAACAAACTTAATACAGAGAGCTACCGAGCAGAACACAAAATGTCAGGCATTTTGATCTCTAATCTTTTCTATTCCACTTGAAGCTATGATCTGGGGACACAGCTTCAGTGAAGAAAACTGATAAGTCAATCTCAAAGTAGAACCATTCTCTTTCGTGTTCAAATTTTTTTTAATTTGATGGAAGCTGTTTAGTAAAAATTGGTTTAAACTTTTAAACATCCCTCACAAGGTACTTGGTACAAGGTCAAAAGCTAGGGCATAAGACAACAAAAATTTTATTGAGCCTTGTTCGTAAATTAAACTTGTAAAAGTTAGAAAATGAAGTAGCATTTTTCAGAAAAAGTCCAGAAAGAACAAGCGAGTCCCTTCAAGTTCAGTTTCAAGGTAGACAGATATAAGAATCTGTCTCATTTCTTAACCTTCAACTGCTCAAAATCACCACACTATATAGTATAATTATCACAGCAAATAGAATTACTGCATCGGTGAGAAGAGAAGTGCAGGGACAAAGTTCAAATAACTGCAAAGAAGAGAGCAGATAAGAAACATAACCTATTTGACAGACAAAAATTGTTATATGTGCACATGTATATTGTTTTTTATTGGACAGCAAGGCTATCTCCGATATTTGCTTGATAGTAAATTCCTTAGGTGAATAAGAGTAACCAAAGAGTAGCATAGTACATTTAGGATTTTATTATTGGATGTTATCAACAAGAATTGAATCCAAATTGTCAAAGATAAGGAGCACACCTCACTTACTAACAAGACTAACCCCTGTGAGTGCGAATTCATACAATTAGATGACATTTCTATGCGAATATCCAACAGTTGTGTCCATGTCATAGCAAATAGCTTTAAAAAACAACAGAAAACAGAACATTTACCTCGGGAGACTCCAAATTTGCATTTAATTTAGATAATAGGTCTTTGGGAGCTTGATCTTTCAACATACTGGCAAGTTTTGGAGTTAACAAGGCCTTGAGGGAATTGACAGCAGGTGCGTTGAAAGGAGTTGAACTCTCATCAGTACACAAGCCAGTAAGCCTAGACAAGGCTTGTGATGCTTGCACAGCATGCATATTCTTGGCAATTTGAACAACAGCACCAACACCATGTGACTCCAAAGTATCAGATTCCTCTGCAGTTGAGTCGTACTGAAACAATAATGGCAAGAGGTACCTAAGACAAACCATATGATAAGATTAAAACAGTACCAATCCAGGAACAACGAAGAGTTGAATTGAGATGAAGTTTGTACTTGATGTAATTCTTGCACCAAAACAGAGATGTCAAAAAGCAAGAAGCAGAAACATAGTAACTGAACAGGTTCCCACAATATACAATGCATCTACTTGGAAGATGAAAATTATGTTAAAAAAATTAGTGAAGGAATAAAGAGAAAAAGAAAAAAAGAAATAGACTGGATTTTAAAGGAAAGATAAAAAAGGTGCCTTGTTTGGATAACTAAAACTTGAGGACAAAAAGGATTGTTAACGTTAGTTTAGGTTTATAAAGGGAAGTGTTTAATTATAAGAAAATTGTGAATGATACGGTTTCTTAATAAGATAATAAGTTAGAAAGTTAAACATAAAATAAAAATTTACCTTTAGATTAAAATTTTATTTCATCTTCCTTCAATTTAGCCCAATTTAGAGGCTGAAAATAAATAGATTTTCCTTCACTTTTTTGCTGATGTTTATGTTTTCCAAGCAAGTGAAAGGATTGTGAGCATTCCAGTTTATTCTTTCTTTTCCTCTCTGTTAGAGAAATGGTGAATTAAATTAAAGAGTATTACACCCTATCTAATTAATTGTATATTTTATTTTCCATCCTAAAAAACCTGTATATATAAGGTTGTAATATTTAACAAAATACACATCTAAACATTCTTAATATAGTATTAGAATCCTATGTTAAAGAAATCGTAACCTCAGTTATAAATTCTATTCAACTTTCATTGCCAAAATAAAATAAAAAAAATCCTAACAGGCTTAAGTTAGCCTTCATACACGACCATTATAGATCAGCCGCCAATCACTGAACCCGGCCACTAGTAATAGCCAAACTGACCTTCATCGCCGGCACCCAGAACCCTTTAGTCGTAAATCCAGAACAATTCATCTTGGTGCCCCAACCTTGCTCTGTCCCATTTGCTCTGTTCATCTTGCACAGATGCGGTCACTATCCTAGCATGACCACACCAAAAATAAGGCATGAGATGTGGTGTCAAAATGCGCTCTTCCTATGCATCACCCTCTGCTCCAGCAATCAAGTCACTTTCAATCGCCGCTTCTTGCTGTTACACAGCCCCAGCAATACTTCTGTCCTTGCCACACCTTTGTCCTGACGAATCCTCTGTGCACAGTCCTTTACTCATCTACATGTGTAGCCCTTACCGTTGCCGACTTGGTTAGCCGTGCAAACACTGGTCCACACATCGGATATCTGTGCACAATCCAGACAAACTGCAAAAACCCTAAACCGTTTTGTTTTGGTATGCTTTGTTTTGTGCGTGCCTTGCCCCCATGTCAGCTACCTCTATTTCCGTTGGCCTGCTCCAGCTGCTGCCCTATTCTGCACTCATTTATGCACAGCCTATGTCTAGCTCCATCCTGCCGGATCAGCCATGCAGAAGCAGATCAACTGCAAGTTGCAGTTTCCCTCATCGTGCAGCCTCTTGTGTTCCTGTAAATTTTTTCCTTCAACCTTAATTATTATATAACTCATGAAGGATATCGGAGGTAACATCTCAAAATATTGGAACACACTCCTACATGGGAAATCCGATAAGTGAATTTCATCTAATCTAGGTGACTTATTATTTCATAAGTAAAAATTATTTGAGTTAGTCCCAATTAATTCAGACCACCCTCAAAGATAATGGCAAGCTCTACCATTTTCTGGGTACCAGATTAAACCAAGATGTAAGGATCTGAGTACAAATAGAGAAGAATAGACTAGAAAATACAAGATCTGCAGGGATGCACGAAGAGAACTATAGAAATGTTTGCTGGAAATCTAAACTCGAGAGGTTTCAAGCTCTCACTTAATTAGCCATGTCCTCTTCCATCTTCATTCAATGAATTTGGGGATTTTCTCTACAACCCTTTGGGCTTCCGTGGAAGATGAACTATCTATTTACTTGATTATGTATATTTTCTTTCTATATAAATCATCAATCTTCATATATATAAGGAATCAATGAATGAAATATTTTGAATACATTATCACTATCTCCCTCAGATTTCTATCATGTCTCAACATCTATCTTTCCTCTTTGATTTTCTATCTCTTCCTTTTGATATTCGTATTCTATCTTTCTCAAATCCTTCTATTTTTCTATCACTCTCCCTTTCTTTCTTTCAAATCCGAATACATATTGTCTTAAATCAGAACCATGTACCCGAGTCCTGACACCAGAGAACCCATATTTGATACTTGAGACGAAAAAGACTATATGATTATGGCATGACTATAAAACTTCAAGGCTCTAGAAATAAGAAAGACGGTGATGTTCCTGCCCACAACGAAAGTAGTGTGGAACGCAATCGGTGAGTAAAAGTTAAGGATGCTGCACAAATTTATGACATGATGGTCAAGACATGGTCCACTAAGCAAAGGAACATGTCAATAAATAAATATTCTAACTTCTCAAAAAGTTAGTGGCAAGAATTGGATCAGTATCACAATATTAACATTAACTGTAACAACAGCCCATCTCAAGAAGTTTATTCTTAATTTCTGACATGACAAAATCCTAAATATGTTCATATATTAGTCCAATTTTGGAAAAATAAAAAATGTCATCACTCAAAAAGTTCATTAACATTGTAATAGCGGAAGAGAGTAGAAGATGGGCTATGGTAGAACCTCATCCCACTGATGTTTACCTTGATCTCACGAGGTTCTAAACCTCGTCAATAGACAAAGGAAATGAGTACTTTGATAACTCAACATCGGGAATAGATAGCAGAGACAATTTTCGATGTACCCGTAGAAATATTAGGAATAAGTTGTATTTACAATTACTGTTACTGCTTTCTGTTTTCATTATTTGTTAGATAACTTATTGTTGAATCAGGAACCGTAACAGAATGCTAACTGTCATTTGCTGATTATTCATTCCACTAGAAAAAGTTGTTAATTTTTTTCCCCCCTTTATTTTGCCTAGAAAATGAAGCACTAATCATTGATGTAATAAGATGAAAAAAGGAGTTTTTCCTACTCTCAAAATCTTCATAGTATCAGAGCTTACCTGATCCAAATTCTTCAGCATCCCTTTTGCATTCAATAAGCAATTGATGAACAGACTTCTTCACCGCCCGAAGTCCTTTCGGGCTCCTATCTTCCGGAGCCTGACAGCCATGCTCTTGCTGATCAGGCTCCTTTTGTTACTGACCATCAACTAAATAGCAATAACTATCTTCAATGGTCATCCTCGATGTTAATGTTCATCCGAGGGAAAGGCCGGGACAAATACCTCACTGGAGAGCTTTCACTACCTCCTGCGAATGATCCAAATGCTCGGACATGGAAAGTAGAGAACAATCTTATTATGTCTTGGCTGGTGAACTCAATGACCACCGAGATTGGAGAAAATTTTCTCCTTATGAGACTACACACGATATCTGGGTCGCAACCCGTGAGTTCTACTCCACTCGTGACAATACTTCCGCCATCTTCGAAGTCGAAGCAAGTATTCACAACCTCTGCTAAGGAGAAAAGACGGTAACTCAATATTACAATTTTCTTACCCGAAAATAGTAGCAGCTTGACGCTTTTGAGGAACATGCTTGGAGCTGTCCCGAGGATGCCAAGAGATTCCAAAGCATCATGGAACATAAACGAATATTCAAATTCCTCTTCGGACTGAACAAATACCTCGATGAGTTAAGAGGACGCATCCTTGGAACCAAATCTCTCCCGAATATCAGAGAAGTGTTCTCTGAGGTTCGACGCGAAGAAAGCAGGAAAAAGGTGATGATGGGTGAATCGCAACTCAGCCCTAGCCTTGCTGAAAGCAATTCTCTCTCACCCGAGAATGGTGTAGCTCTCACAAGTCGGGTGACTAAGCGGAAGGGATGGCCATGGTGCGAATACTGTAAAAAGCCTGGGCAAGTTCGTGGAAGATGCTGGAAGCTTCACGGGAAGCCAACTGAAAAGAAGACACCAAAGCAGGAGACTCATCGGGGCAATTTTGTCTCAACTGAGGAGGAATCAGCTTCAGCCGTTCCTACCGAAAGCCCTCTATTTAGTCCTGAACAGATCAGCCTCCTCCAAAAAATGTTTTCTCCCAATATAGTTCTCAGTAATGCTTCCATAGCTCACAAAGGTAATTTTTTTTGTCTCTCAACTTATTCCTCAAAAAAGAGAATGTGGATTATTGACTCAGGTGCTTTCGATCATATGAACAGGGATATCTCACTATTTAAGGAATACAGTAAGTGAAGAGGTAAATTCTCAATTAAAATTGCTGATTGCTCTAGTTCCCAAATCGAAGGAACAAGAATAATTGCACTGTCACCCAAGTTAATTTTGTACTCTGTGCTATACGTTCCAAATTTGGATTGCAATCTCCTGTCAATAAGCAAACTATCACAGGATTTGAATTGCATAGCTACATTTAACTTTAATTTGTGTGAATTTCAGTACTTGAACTCAGGGAAGACGATTGGCAGTGCTAGTATGGATTCAGGTTTTTATCTACTGCAAGCTGCCAACTCTTCTCTTAGTGGACAAACTCATTATACAGTATGTATTAATTCTGAATTTGTAAACAATTTAAATAGGGAATGCCCCATCATGTTATGGCATTACCGTTTAGGACATCCTAATTTCTTGTACTTGAAAAAGCTATTTCCTACTTTGTTTCGAAATAAAAGTCCAATTTCATGTCAATGCAAAGTATGTTAACTGTCCAAACATATTCAAAATTCATTTCCCAATTCAGTTTATAAATCCACAAAACTTTTTTCATTAATCCATAGTGATGTATGGGGTCTCTCTCGGATTACTAATATCACCGAGATAAAATGATTTGTATTTTTTATTGATGACCACATTAAAATTACTTGGATCTTTCTCATGAAAGAAAAATCTGAACTTGGCCAAATTTTTCAAAAATTTCACACTGATTCAAAATCAATTTTACACTAAAATTCAAGTATTGAGATCAGACAATGGGTGTGAATACTTTGAAACCACTTTAAGCCAATACTTTTCTGACCACAGTATTATTCATCAAAGTTCATGTGTTAATACCCCACAACAAAATGACATAGTCGAACGAAAAAATAAACACATTCTTGAAGTAGCCCGATTAATCATGTTCACTACCCACATTCCAAAATTTCTTTGGGGAGAGACTGTTCTCACCGCTGCATACTTGATAAACCGCATGTCCTCCCAAACTCTCACATTTCGAACACCCTATGATACACTCTTAAAGACCTTTTCACAATCTCATATCCTTAATACCCTTTCCTACAAAATTTTCGGTTGTTCAGCCTATTCCATATTCATACTCACCTCAGGGGTAAACTTGACCCAATGGTCATTAAATGTGTTTTTGTTGGATATTCACCAAGTCAAAAAGGATACAAATATTTTTGTCTCGGGACCCGTCATTTCTACAACACTATGGATGTTACTTTCTTTGAAAACCAGTCATTCTATCCCACTATTGATATTCAGGGGGAGAGTATTAATCACGAATATCAAATATGGGATATAAGTACACCACCTCTTACCTCTCACCTCTCTTCCCCTCACTATTCCCGAGTCCTCATCAAATTTTCATGAAACTAGTAACAAAGAGTCTGAACCTAAACCTGAACCTGAACCTGAACTTGAACCTGTACCTACTGTTATTAATAAAGAGTTACATGTCTATACTAGGAGAAACAAAGCTCCAATTGATAAAGATTCTAAACCAACTATACATTGCCATGAGTCTATTTCAATTCCAAGCAGTAAGGACACATCAGGTAATGAGTTTTCATGCACAATTTCTGATACTGTTACTATTACTGACCATGATACTGAGTTACCTATTGCTTTGCAGAAAAGAATTCGATCTTGTACTAGACACCCTATACAAAATTATGTTTCATTCAGCAACTTGTCTTCAAAGTATCATGCATATGTAAGTAAGCTTGATAGCAGCTCCACTGAACCTAAAAACAATTCATGAAGCCTTTGCACTACCAGAGTGGAAAGGTGTTATTCAAGAAGAGATCAAGACCCTAGAAAAGAACAAGACTTGGGAACTGACAGAATTTCCACCTGGAAAACATAAAGTGCGGTGCAAATGAGTATTTACTACAAAACACAATCCTGATGGAAGTGTGAATCGGTACAAAACTCGTCTAATGGCTAAAGACTTCACTCAGTCCTACAGGATAAACCATCAGGAGACATTCGCCCAGTGACTAAGCACAAGATTATCCGGGTATTACTCTCTCTTGCTTCTAATCTTGATTGGTCTCTCTGTCAACTTGATGTAAAGAATGCATTTCTCAATGGAGATTTAGAAGAAGAGGTATATATGGAAGTTCTTCTGGGCCTTGAGACCACATGAATCTCACAAGGTATGAAAACTCAAAAAGGCACTCTATGGTCTAAAACAATCTCCGAGAGCTTAGTTTGACATATTCACCAAAGCAGTTAAACATATAGACTATGAGCAATGTCAGTCTGATCATACTTTGTTTGTAAAGAATAGTGCATTTGGTAAAAAAACTATCCTAATTGTTTATATTGATGATATTATTTTAACAGGTGATAACATAGAGAAAATTCAGAAATTTAAAACTTTTCTTGTCACGGGGTTTGAGATAAAAGATCTTGGAGCACTCAGGTATTTTCTGAGAATGGAATTTGCTCATTCTAAAAAGAGAATATCTGTGTCACAACGGAAATATGTTTTTGACCTACTGAAAGAAACAGGGATGCTTGGGTGTAAACTAGTAGAAACACCCATGAAAACGACTACAAAAATTGGATTTAAAACCGATGGCAAACCAGTTGATAAAGAAAGATATCAGAAACTTGTGGGCAAACTCATTTATCTCGCTCATACTAGACCAGACATCAATTTTGCTGTAAATACTGCAAGTCAATTCATGAACCAACCTACTGATGATCATATGAATATAGTATATCGGATCCTAAGATACCTTAGGAAGACTCCAGGACAAGAACTATTTTTTCAGAAAACAATAAACAGGAATATTGAAATCTACAAAGATGCAGATTGAGTGGGTTCTGTAACTGACAGAAGATCTATATCTGGGTACTGTACTTATGTTTGGGGAAACTTAATCACTTAGTGGAGCAAGAAACAATCTGTTGTGTCACGAAATAGTACAAAAGCTGAATTTCGATCACTTGCTCATGGAATATGTGAGGGAGTTTGGTTAAAAATGGTTCTAATGGAAATACAATTCTCAGTTACTACTTCCATGAACAAATATTCCCAAACATATTTATATAGCCAAACAACGAGAAAAAGAAACACTTGTCAATCTCACTGCTTTCAAGGTTGAGATCGAACAACTGTGAAGTCATTTGTAGCACACCTTGGAAAGCCCACAGGTATAAACGTAACAAAATACTAAAATATGCTTTCATTTTCACACGGTTTGTTGTCACAAATAAACCATTTGAGAATTTTTTAATTATAGATTCACGAATCACAACTCATATAATCAATATTTTTAAATATTTTCATACATATATTTCTTATCCAAACAATAAGAAGATCGTCAATACAGATGGTTCCTTAAATACTATTGCAAAGGAAAAATCAAGATAGTCCTAACGTTATCCTAAAAATTGTGTTACAAATTCCCAAATTGTGTACTAATCATGTGTCAATTAATAAGTAATCATAAGGCTTGAACTGAAAAGTAATATTTAACTCTTCTCACTGTAACTTTCAAGACTAGGATACAAGGAAGATGATTAGACGTGCTGAAACAATAATTTTACTTCTTGGATGCACCTAGGAGAGTCTTCTCTATTATTATCATCGATTCATATATAAGATTTATCTTCATCATAAAAGACTTGGCACCCATCATTTTCCACCTTGAAGGTCATGTTTTCCTTATTGTTTAAAAATTCATAATATGAAATTTACACTGCGAATCTGTAAGCTTGCAGAACATAAGCATGTAATATTTTTCATTACTAATAAAAGAAGTTTAGCTTCATTTTCATTAATCAACAATAATATCTGGAGACCAACTCACATTATTCTTCCATCAGAAATGAATTCATAAATCATTACGGATCCACAATCCACAACAAAACAGAGTAGCAGAATGTACGAGTAGTTATGTTTTAGCCACCATAAGAGCTTTCATGTGCTAAACAATGTCCTAGAACAATATTAGGGCGAAGTCATCCTTACTGTCATCTACATTATTAACTCCTTGTCCACTAGTATTCTTGATTTCAAAAGTCTCTTAAAAACACTTCAAAAATTTTACTTAACAATAAGTGTTATAAACCATCTGATTTCTCGAATATTTAGATGCATTGCCTTCATTCATATTCATTTCCATCAAAGAAGGAAACTTGATACTTAGGTTTTGAAATGTGTATTTATAGGGTACTCATCCTCTTAAAAGAGGTACAAATCTTACCATCTTTCCACTAAAAAATTTTTTGTGTCTGCAAATATTATATATGTTCAACAAGAATCTCACTTCATTCAACTTTATTTTTAGGAAGAGTTTACATTGAAAGATAAGATAAGGATATAGTGTTCTTGACAAATTTTATCCTATCACTTTTGCCACACATCCCAACAACATCATTACAAGAGAACTTTCAGAACCCACAAGAACATTCACCTACTTAAAAGATCATATCAAACCCTAAATTTTCTCAGGTGTATAAAAGGAGGAAGATGTCAATGACTAAGCCCAAGTCAGTCTACGAATCTGATTTTAATCCTGGAGCTTACATCAATCTCGACTATTCTACTTCGTAAAGGTACAGTAGAATGCATTAAACATCTTTACCCTATCTCACAAATTGTATCATCTGATAAATGCTCACAACTGGATAAAAAATTTCTCATAAATTTAAACATTATCTGTTCCTAATCGAGTATCTGAGACATTATCTTGTGAAAAATAAAAAAATATTACAAATATAGAAATAGAGGCGCTTGAAAAAAAAAACCAGACATGGGAAATAGTGGATCTATCCAAAGGTTAAAAACCAATAAGATAAATCGGTCTTTACAATTAAATACCAGACAAATGAGACAATTGAAATATATAAAACGAAATTAGTAGCAAAAGGCTATACACAGACATATGAGATAGATTACCAAGAGAAATTCACACCAATAGCCAAAATGAACATTGCGCGAGTCTTATTCTCATTAGCTCTTAATTTCATTGTTAACTATAAGAATATGATTGAAAAAATGCCTTCTTGCATGAAAATCTAAAAGAAAAAAAGTAAATGGATATTCCACAATCACCAAATAAGGTAGTAACTAAAAAAAGTTCTGTATGGACTCGAATAATCGTCAAGAGCATAATTTGGCAGGTTCACAAAAATAATCATAGATCTAAAATTTAAGCAGACTCAAATAGGCTACACTTAACTCATCAAATACTCAAAAATATAGGGGGTTATAGCTCTCCTATTACACATAAATGACATTATAATAACAAGAGATGATGAGAAAGAAAAATTTATACCGAACAGTAGGCAAAAGAATTTGAGATCAATGAACTTGGTAAGTTAAAGTATTTTCAAAAAATTGAAGTTGCCCGCTTAAAATAAGAGATTTTTACTTCTCAATTGATCTGTTGAGGGACTCTAGCAAGTTAGCATGCAAACCAGCTAGCATTTTTACTAATTATAATCACAAATTAGGAATACTAGAAGAAGATAGTAGTAAACAAGAAAATGTATCCCACACGAAACCAAACATTATCTATGTAGTAAGTGTTATAAGTCAATTCATGCATGCTCTGAAAGAAGTGCACCTACAAATAGTCTGTATTATACTACATTACCTAAAAAAGTCATTTAGAAAATAAATTATGTTCAAAAAAAGCGATAAACTACTCTTAGAAACCTATATTGCTACAGATTATGAAGGATTAATTGTAGATAGAAGGTCTACCATAAAATACTATACATTCCTGGGGGGTGACCTATTTATTTAAAGAACCAAGATGCAAAATATAGTTGTGTTATCAAATGTAGAATCAGAATTTCGAACAATGGAACAAGGAGTATGTGAAATTACTATGACTAAGAAGAATTTTTGAAGATTTTAGAATCAAATGGGAAAACCCCATGCGTTTATACTGCAACAAGTCAACTATAAACATTGCACAAATCTGGTACAACATGATCAGACCAAACATATCGAGATCGATAGACAATCAAAGAAAAACTTGACCATACCCTAATATGTACCCTATATACGTCCACTAATTCTCAATTGACAGATATATTGAATACATCTAGACTTTTATAGGCATACTAGGGACGGACAAGATCTATTCCCCAGTTTGGAGGGAGAGTGTTAGAGAAATGGTGAATTAAATTAAAAGGTATAAGAGTAAATTACATTTTATGTAATTAATTGTAACTAATTACTTATTTTCTTTTATGTTCTAGAAAATCTATATATATAGTGATGTAATATTCAATAACATACATATCAAACCATTCTTGACACTCTTAGTTCCCTCAACAGATATCTCCTAAAAAGCTGTTAATGTTTTCTTCTCAAGGTAATCAATGATTTAGTTGCAAGTCTACAACCAATTATTTTGGTATATTGACCACTACCTTTGTTTGTGGAAAAAGACTCCATTTACATTATAATAAGTAGGGTGATTGGAAAAAGAGGAGATCCCCACCCATGGCAAATTAAAAATCTGCTCCCATGAAGGTCTCTTAATTAATTCCTCATTCCACAAAACACATAAATTCCTTACCTGCCATACCCAGGTGAGCATGTTTATCCAGTAACATCCACATTAATATTTAACAAGATGGTCTCATCTTCATAAAAATTCTAGGTTGTCAAACAAAATAGGGATGATATTAAATGAGAAATAGAGGAAACGAAAAAGATGACCTACCAAAGCACACCAGCCCTTAACAAAGCATCCTGCAATTCAGAAGACACAGAAACATTGGCAATTGTCTGGAGAGCTGCATCAACAGCTGCAGGTACAAGTTCAAGTTCAGTGCAGTGCACAATGTCCTCAACAAGTCCAGAAAATTCAAGTATCTCAGCTCTTGCACTCTCAAATTGACTCAGAACAGAAAATGTTCGCATCACATTTGTAACAATGATGGCCGATGGTTCAGTTGCAGGAGTAGTTGGCTGAACCACACACATGCAACGGGAAAGTAGATTAGCAAGAAGTTGTAGTCCACCATCTCTGACAAGCTCTTCACCATTTAATGAGGAAGATGCACAACTGAATGTCAGAAAGATAAAGAAAAGAAGTTAAGCATGTTTTATTCAGATTCAACTACTAAAATAAATGAGGCAGAGAAGTTAGAGGGAGGCAATTACGTCAGCCAGGTAAGCTCTGATGCTGCAACAAGAAGAGGAGCTCTATCTGATGACAGAAAATTGCTATCTTCCGTGTCCACAGTAATAGCATTAAGCAACATGGGATAGCCAGCATACTTAAATGGTTCCAGTATCCATCCATATCGTCTATATAAGATGCACTGTCCGTTCAATAAAAGCAATAACCTCCAAGGCTGAGGACCTTGTAACCCTTGCATTGTGGCCTATATATACCAATATAAAACAAAGTGTTCAGTAAACTAAAAAAAGAACGAAAAAAATTGATCACCCAAAAGATCTGAGTTACACATTTTGTTTTTTGACAAATTGTTCATTCTAACATACAATGAGTAGGAAAGGAAAGACCTTATCTCACTAAAAATACAACTAGTAAAAAAAAGGGAAGAACCTCATCTAACTAAAAACTTGGGGTCACACATTTTTAACATAAAAATTCTAAAGAAACCATACCATCTGTAATCATGTTTATGGTAATGAATAAGCATTCCAGCCAATCGTTACACAGGAATGATAGTTGTGGAACATGACTAACGTAAGATATTCACATTTTATTTGTGAGTGTTGAAAACTACCTGGAGTCGTTCATAAGCTTTCTGTACAGAGAGAAACTTCTCCCTCCCTTCAGGATTTTTGTCAGGATGGTATTTCATTGCAAGTTTCCTATACTGTCTCTTAAGCTTTTCTTCATCAATGTTCTCAATCTGTTTGGATATGCTAGATACCTCCTCACTCATCTCAAAAGAATTCTTCTTTCTCACTTCATCACTTGCTATATCGTCTAAGGATATTTCCAATATTTTACAAGCTTCTTCTTCAGAAAGGTCCATGGGTCTACGTGTCAACTCTTCTCGCCACATAACCAATAACGACTGCAGAAATTCCACATGTTCAACAATCGGCCAATTTGGAAATCGAATCTCGTCACACAAGTTTCGGAGATAATAACGGTGACACCACATTTCATCTCTAAGCTCTGGATAAGTTACAGGTGGCATAGGAGCATACTCATATAAAGAATGGCAATGCTGTGACAGTTTCTGGGGAAAATCACCAAGATGCTGCAAAACCTGGCAGAAACAAACAGAAAAGAGACTGAGTGCCAGCTCACACATTTTCTGCCAGACCATAACAAATACATAACTGAGTTTAAATAAAAAGTACATAAACAACAAAGTAATCTTAAAGGTAAATACCTGGCAAATAAGATTTTCTGCCCGCATTTTATGCGTCCATATAATCTCTGGAGTATCAGAATCAGAAACCATTGCTGCTGCAAAGGCTGCAGGACCACTTCGCTCCAGGACATACAGCAAAGACTCTGGAAGAAGCCCACCCAATACACTACGTTTTGCCAATGGTAACGAGGAGGAAACTGCGGCTTCTTCCCCACCATGAAAGGCTTGATGGACATGAGTCACTGAGAAAAGTTGCGCTATTGAGAAGAGATTAGATCCAGGATATGCAAGGGCAAAATAAAATGCCCCAGTACTGTATAGGCGTATCATTGCCTTTGGATTTCTGGTGACAACAGCCTTCAGCAATGCAGCAGCAGCCTCCACAATAGTTGGTTCCCCAGAAAGCATAGCCTTTTTTGGTTGGAAAGGTTGGCAGGAGGACAAATAACATTAATGATTAGTATCAAGATTCAAACATTCTGAAAGAGGAAAGCCTTGCAAACCAAGACTTAAATGACCACACATCAAACACTGGCAAGTCTTTGTGTGTGTATATATATATATATAAACAGATACATACATATACTCTCTCACACTCCAAAAGCCTCTATTCATTAGGATATGCCACTGAGTACAAAGTGAACAGAGCGTAACAGAGTGAAAAGTCACCTGTGCAATATGTGGAAGGCAACGCGAACTTGACAAGATCCGTTTTACCCTTGGAGTTGGAGTAACTATCTCTCCAGCATCATCCAAATCTGAGTGTGCAGACACCATGCTGTGTAATATGGATAATGCTGCATCCCCTACCTGAATAAAGAAGTTATCTATTAGAAAAAAAATTAGACAGATATCATAAGAAAAAGTATTAGGGAGTTTGGAAAATGCAGTGTGAGTCTGAGAGAAAAATGAAAGCTAATAAATCAACCATTAAGCACCTAAATAATATAAGCATATCTGCCTCATATAATCTCAAATGTTTGTGGAAAAGGTAATGCATTCAAGAAGACATGAAGGAAAGCCACTGAAACATGAACAGCAATCCTCTGGCTCCTTTTGGATGGACTATTTTAAAGGAGAATGTTAACACAAGCAGTACACCTAAGCGAAGCCCTATTCAGTTGCAACACTGGGTGCTAGCAGCATTAAAAGAAACATTTTCTGATATAACATAGAGAATACAAAAGGGTTTCAAGAAGTTAACTTATACTTTCACATAAAAGCTTCTCGAAAACAATTTCAAACAAAAACATTGATTCATCAAGCATTGAGATATGTGCTACGAATTACCGATGGATAGAATAAACTTTGTCGATTACAGCAGACTACTTTAGTCTTTAGGCACCTGGGTTGGATAATGATGTGCTAAGAATTATCGGTGTATAGAATAAACTTTGTCAATTACAGCAAAAAGTTCAGGCAACTTTAGTCTTTAGGCACCTGGGTTGGATAGTGGGTAGGAAAGGCTAAGATAGTTGGTAAAATAGGGTCAAACATAGGTAGAATTCTTACTTTACAATATCTTTTGGATGATTAGGTAAGAAAACAAATAAAATAGCACAATATGTTCTACTACTCCTTTTCCAATCCATACTAGAAATTAGTAGTGGTTGTCGCGGTAAGAGCAGCAACGATTGTCACTATAATAGCATGGCATAGATGACAAATGGCATTAACAAGATGTGCAGCAAAAGCAGTAGTCACAACTATAATGCTAATAACACTGAAGGCAACAATAATAACAGTAGTGATAATAGTGACAACTATGGTAACAACAATAGAAGTAGCAATAACAGCTGCAACAACGAACATAAAAGTAATAACAAGGGCAACATGATGGTAGTGATGGTGACAGTATCAATGGTGGTGGTAGGGGTAGCGATGATAACAACAACAACAATGTAGTAGTGGCACAGCACCAATGGAGAAGGTGCATGTGGCAATGGTGATAAGGACCCCGAAAGTAGCAACAGTGACAATGGTGCAACAACAGTGGAGGAGGAGAGGTGATGGTGTTGGCAGCAACGACAACGATGGTGATGGCAACGGAGGCAACAATAGTGATGGTGGCAGAGACAACAACGGTGGTGGCAACAAAGGTCAGAGGTGGAGACAATAGGGGGATGACCATTGTAATATCTTGTCAATGGATATAGGTAAAAAAAAATTGAAAAAGTTTTTGAGTTGTTTTAGGGGTAGGATCTATTCAGCACTTGTAAGATAAATATTGGTGGATAGTGTCTTCCCCTGTCCCAAAAGAATTATCTAACAAAAACTAGGTAGGATAGGGTGAGGGGCCTAATCCACCCTTAACCCTAGCTTATTCACCACTCGTAAGATAAATATGTAGCATAATAGATCAACAGCAAGATTATGCATCATGTACGACAATAAACAAAACAACAAATAACATCACAAGAGTTGCTCTTCATACAACTCAGATGACAATACCTGTGTTGGTGTGAGGACAGGAACCCGGACAGCTAATGCCCACCTAAGTTCCCGTATATCACGTAATCGCTTCCAGTCCAGCATCCCAGAAGCCCAGCATCTTGTTACCCAGTCAATTTCTTTTTTTGACCATAACCTTCTGATCGCATCTTTCTCCAAAGGTCCAACTTGACTGCCATCCTTATCAAGATACATCCATTCCTTAAGTGGTTCCATGAAGGCAGTGGCAGCTATCAAGTTCGACTGTAAAGGGATAGCAGTCCTTTCTGAAGCTTCATGGGCCACTGTAAGAAGATCAACTGCTAAGACACAGCCTCCAACCAGAACACAAGCCTCCACATTTGACAAAACATTCATTAAGACCTGAACATTCAACAAGAATAATAATTAGGATTTGATGAATTAAAGACTAGTTTAAATTCTTGACTCAAATTTCTGTGCTTCTTTTTTTGAGAGAAAAAGAGAGCATATTAAAAAGGCACCAACAGTGTGCCAGGTGCCTCCCCAAGTAAAAGAGCAAATAACTAAGAAACAAAAAACAGAATTCTTGACTCAAATTTGGGCCCTTCTCTTTTGGGAGAAGTGAAAGCATAGCACAAAGGCACCAAGGGGATGCCATCCTTATAAAAGAGCAAAAAACTAAGAAACAGAAAAAATCTCTATGAAGGTTCCAAGATCCTCCCAAGAAAGAATTTGGAATGCCCCTAGACAAAAAAATTTAAGGTCCAGAATCAATAGTCTCTTATGTTAACAAAAGATGAGACTTTGTCCCAAAAAATAAGACTGTTTCTTTCTTTCCATATAACTCACACAGTGACCAACAGAATGAGCGATTCGTTTCCTTGCTAACCCAAATTTTTGCCATTACATCGATAGGTTGGTTCTAAACCGTAGGTTGTAATGCACGCTTAGAGAAGAGAAAGCCAGAATAAGTGACGCAGCTGTATAAAAATTGGCTCGAGCCTGGACCATCCAATGGAAACATGCATCTGCTAACAGATCTCATCAGCATATACAGGCCTACCAAATATAGATAGTTATGTAGTTCATCTTTATACTACGCAAATATGTTCATGCACCAAGTAAAGTAATACACCAATCAGATCAAACCCAATGATAACACTATGAAGTTACAAGTGTATGGGCATCAAGACAAAGAAAAGATGCAATCATATGAAACTCAATAATAGAACAGACTGCCATCAAAGACTAACGAAATTTGTTCAGCATAATGGTAGCAGGAGGTGGCAGCAGCCAATCAAATTTTATTGTACCTTTAAAAGGAGCAGAAGACGGTGCCTCAAAGCCCTATCATCTGTCCTATCCAAGAGAACTGTAATATGTGCAGTGCCTTCAAAAGGGCCTATTGTATTGTAATGCTGCTCATATACAATTGCCATGGCCCTTGCACAAAGTTCCCTAACTGAGGATCCACCCCCTCCCCCAAAACCATCTAGTCTCCCCATGTCACACCAATCATCAGATGATCCCAATTCATCAGGAACAGCACCATCTACTGTCAGCCCTATATCAGCATCACATAAGAACCGATGATAGAGTGCTCTGAAGAAGGCAACTGGATCACGTAAGGGAAAATCCTGTGCCCTGCCACTGCTCCCACTCTCAAGCAGCAAACGCAGATAATATTGACCCACACAAACTTCCTTGGATAAGCTGGGATAACTAACAGAGAACTCAGAATAGTTCCACGATATCCGTGGCACGCTCTCTTGGCCAGTTACTTCTACAGAAGCACCTCCAGGAGCAATATCATCAGTACGCTCCTTTTCAACATCTAATTTATGAACCTCAGCCTGCAATGCTTCCCTTAACTCCTGTCTTGTGCGCTCATTCCATATCAGATCTGCACGATTGTGATCTAGGCTAAAAGCCCGCCAAAACTCAGGCCAATTCAAAAGTAGTCTACCAGAACCCACTGGAGTGTTCTCCACAACAACCTGTGCAGGTGCTGGAAGACCTGCATTCTGGAAACCAATTGTGGTCAAATCCGAATCTGTTGAAATTGAAGCATTTGGTTCAAATACCCCATGCATGTTTGCTGATGGAGAATCAGCTGAAGTTACCACAGGTAAGTGACCATTTTGTAAAACTCCTGCAGAGGACATATCACCAGTCATATTTTCAACGGTAGCAGCGGCAGATGGAATGCCTGCAACTTGACTGGAATTTGGATCTTGAGCAGGTTTATGATAGTTCTCTGAAGCTCTGTAAGTACCTGCACCTGCGCCTGCACCTGCTTGCCTTGCTGGATCACCTACCTCAACATTATTAACAGAAAAGGGATTTTCCTGAGATGTGATTCCTCTTCCAACACGACCTTTCCTCTGCTGAAGCAAACGCCTATGTCTTCTACCGGTCAAGGATCCTTCTTGATTTGAATCTTCAGCTAAAACTCCATCAGGACGTGTATGTAAATAAGCAACAAGTCCAGGAGGTAGAACTCTAGATAGTAGAACCAGAGCTGGTTGATAAGAGTCTGCCCAAAGTGCAACAAGTTGTTGACTAACCTCACGACGCTCACCAGGAGGAAGAAAAAAAGCATGCAATAAATGTCTCAACAGAGCACCATCGCGCAATGCAGCATCTCGCATGGATTCTGCGGCAATTGCATCTTCTTCTGCAATTGTACGCATTATTACTGCAACTGTTTCCCTCACACTTTCAGCAGGATGTCCAAACAATGCAAACAAGCGACGGCGTAAACCAGCAACTTGGCGCAACAATTCAACAAAGACAGTGTATTGAGTAGTTTCACCATGTGGATCACAAATCATAGCTTCAAGAACTTCAACAACAGCCATTGACAATAGAGGAGATACTGACATGGGTTTCAATCTATTGACCAGGACTGTAACATAACCTTGCTGACCAAACAACACAGACTTTGTATGCATAATTGTTGCATGTTGTTCTCCTTTTGAATCCATAACCATGTTTGGGTCCGCAGGACCCCCACCAATAAGTGATGCAACAAGGCCAGCAGCTTCTGCAGCCACACCCTCAGAACCATTTCTAAGTAATCCCATGACTCTTCCAACAGCTGCAGGGAAAGACAACACATGGGAAGCTGCATTTCTTGAGGCTAACAGTCGATGCAAACATGCAACAAAGCCCATTACTGTTGCAGCAGCTTTAGGTGAAGGCGGTGGCAAAGGAGGGGCCTCTGGAGGAAGACTAGGAGTTGATGGAAGCATAGTAATCAAGGCCATCAAAGTAACTTCAGGTACTTCAATAGCAGGAGGAACTCCACTATACAGGATACAAGCATTGAACTCCCTTATCCTTCGCCATAACTTGGCTCTTGAACCAGGAATAGAGCCACCTTCAGCAACAGCATCTTTTGCAGCAGCAGCTAAGTGTTTCAAATGCATAGATGCATTTTCCATATCAGCAGCAAGTTGTTGTAACCCAAATTGCAAATGAACTCTCCCACAGGGAGGATCAATGCGATGACCAGGCATTGTCAACCTGGGTAACACTGGTACAGCACACTGCCCCTGCACATGTCAAGCCCAAAGACCCACCACATCAAATTGGAAGTTCACTCTATCTATCACTAATAAAACATGAGTCTTGAAAATGAAAATCATTTAAAATGTTGTGTTTCGAAACACTTTTGTAGCAATAAAACTCCATTCATATTCGAGAGAGGACACGTATACCTACTTCCGTTTGCAATACATCTCGAACGGCTGCAAGGAGACTATCACGAGACGTGCTTGCATAGACCTAGAATCCATGTCATTAGATTATTTACATTCAAGTAAATTCACTGTGGAAGTAAACATACTCACATGGATAGGGCATCCATCGTTGAATTCAATTGCAAACATCTGAGGCTCCTCAGCGAACCGAACAAGTGAACTTACTGCAGATAAAGGACGAACAATAACAGCCTGCACACCTCTAAGGACAATTCTCAGCATGTGATACAAGTCCATCAAACACATAACAAACTTACAAAATAAGGATCATGTGCAAGTTCTTTCTTTCTTCTTAAGAAACTTAACTTTGATATTTGTTTGACTTGCAATTCATAAAACATTAGATATTTCTCACCCTTGAATGGTTAACACATAAGGCAAATACCTATAACAGAGAGTAATCATTTTTGAAATAGAAAGATACATTTCATCTACTATCTAAATCCTACAATGTGTCATTTAAAAGCTTACTTCATAGTTATCCGGTCGCCTCTCAACAAGCGAAACCTTAGAAAGAATGAGCTGACGGGATACAGCATCACCATGCTCTCCAAGCCCACCTTTTGGGCCAACACCCAAACTCAATCCGGAGACATTTAGAGTTCCATGAGCTGCAGATCTTAACCTTGTTACAGACCAACCCCCGCAAGGGGTTTCTTCTGCTCCAACTGGTTCTTTGGCTGTATTTTAGACAAATTTTACAAAAACACCCACCAACAATCAACAGGTGAGAAGGGGGAAAAGCTTATAACTAATAATGAGAATGAAGTTAACTCTAAAATCTCGGATGCCTTACCCCTTCTCTTTATATACTCTGCTGCAGTAAGGGATTCTGAACTGTCTATGGAAAGTGACACCCCAACCATAGATTTTGCAGTTTTAGTCTGCATAAGTTTACTCAAAATTACACCATCAAGCAGGGAAGAAGTTCAATAAGGAGAAGCGAAGTTCAGACATAAAAACATTAAAAAAAGATCGTTATGAAGTATTAAGCTAATAAAGGATGTAACTAAAATTAGCAGTCAAAGAAGTCTCACCAAATTTGCAATGATTGTAGAATTTGATGTTCCTGAAGCAGCTTGGAAAGCTTTAGATTTTCTTCCATACAATGGACAAAGAATAAAACCACCATGATCAACATTTTTTCTCCCATATGCATCAGAAAGAAGAATGATGGCAGGGGAATTCATATCTCTAAAATCCAAGCACCATCGAGGATCTCCAGATTTTAACTCAATAAGTTCAACCCCGACATAGGTAACCTTCAATTTCTGTATAATTAAACCAATCATTAATTGATAGCAAAATTTTACTTAATATAACAATCCCAACTTTCCATCAGAAATACTAAAATTGTTTTGTAACTAATGCAAAATGCTGTAACTAATGGGAAATCACCTACAAGAATAATGATACAAAATGGGTTAGCACTAGATTTTCTAAATAAATTTAAAATCATAATTATATTAAATGTAGAATAAGTACATTATTTAGGAGTATTATTATAGTTTTAGTAATTCAGAATTTTATTCTTATTAGTATATTTCCTATTTGTATAATGATTAATATTCCTAATTTTATTAGTTTAATATTTCTTAATTTAATTCTATTTAGAAAATGCTACTTAGAAACCGTTATAAATAATTTCATAATTTCACTTATTGAGCATTAATTATTCAAATACAAGAGTTTCTCAATTTTCTATTCGTGTGATGCGATTAAACCCTTAAATGTGATACTTAGAATTCTTAAATATGATGTCTAAGAAATCCTATGTGCAATGTCTGGGTTTTTATCCCTAAATCTCTAATTAGGTAAATCAACCTTATTTGTCCTATATCAATTTGGTATCCAAGCTACAAAAATCTCATACCCAAATTCTCAAAACTTTACATCCAAATAACCCCAAATCTATCTGGAAAAAAAAAAATCACAGAAACCCCAAAACAGCTGCCAGTACTGACGGTGGCTGCTTGACATCGCCACCACACCCAGCTACAAAAGGTATCAATCAGCCAACCCGTGAAGCCCACACCGGGCTAGCTGCGAGTACAGTCATGCAATCTGTTCTATTTTGGCTCCTGTGATTGGTTCCCGCTTCAAGCAGACCTAAAGAGAAGTTAAACTTCAACAATGATGACTAACGCTGAATTAAATGCACAACTAGAGGCATGCGAGACAACCACTAGTATTATATTCGTAACACTGCAAAAAACAATCAATGCAGTCATGGAAGGAGTGAGATACTTGCGCTCAACAAAAGTACATGCACCAATTGAAAATGTGCAAGTTGCACAAACTGCAGATAGAAGACACACTGAAGATAATGCTGGAGATATTACCAAGAGAGTAAAGTTCAAATTTCCTGATTTGCCGAAAGAGACCCCAGTTTCTTTCTCAATTGGCTTAATTCAATAGAAGGATACTAGTTGTAGTATGACAAGTCAGATGCACAAAGATTTTGATAATGGAGTTGGTTGAACTTGCAAAAATATGGTGGTATGCTATTAATAAAAATATAACAAGAAGAGAACAACCAACAACTAAAACATGGGATGAGGTGAAAGCTATTCTTCGCCAAAAGTATCTACCTCCTAGCTAGTCTAACAAACTTCGTGACCAAGCTTACACTTCCAGAGCAATATGTTAGTAACTAAATACACACAGAAGTTTGAAGAATTAAAAATTTGGAGTCAATTAGTCGAAGACGATAGTCAAGCAACATCTTGATCTTTTGAGTTAAGTATGATATGTATTCATTAATTACAAGCATCAGAAGGGTGCCAACCCATACACAAAAGATATTTACATGTCAATCATACAATCAATAAAGTTACCTAAACTCTCCATGGAATACAAAGAATTACCTGTAGCCAAAAAGCCCAAGGTCTGGTACCGTCTGGCTTTAACCTTATCCACATTCTCTTCCACTTCTTCAAAAGTCCTTTTATTCCTTTCTTTCCATGCCACCCAAAAGATAGTAAGAAGAATAACTTACAAATGTTTTTCCTATCACTAACACTCTTCCATGCTCATAACTCCTCCCTAACATTATCCACCATTACACAACTCATGCTCAGCAGTCCATATGCCATACACCATATTTTATATGCTAGGGGAAATTGTAGTAAATCTCTTCCACCCTCTTACAAAGATAGCACCTATTCACCAAAATATTTCCGTTTCTCGTCAACTTTTCAATAATCAAATATATTCACGTCCTACTGCCCAAGCGAAGAAAGCGATTCTTGGGAGAGCATTTACTCTACATTTTCCGGAACGGGAACTTGTTCTCCACTGATTCATTCTTGATCAAGTATTTATGAAATAACCCAACCAAAAAGGTTTCATTTGAGCTAAGGGACCAAACTGGTTAATCATCACCCTCATTAAAGGATATGGAAGACAGCGAGAAACAACAAACATTCGTAATCATTTATTTCCCGATCATTAAGATTCCTGATAATCTCCACATGCCATCCCTTACCACCCCAAAATTCTATAAATCACTCCTTTCCTTATATATTCTTGTAACTGCAATGCAAAAGATCCGTGGGAACCTATCTTTAAATGCTTCCTCTCTAAGCCAAATCTATCAAAAATTGGTTCTCTCCCCATTGCCAACTCTCCACTAGATGCGTTTATGAAAACTATCTCTTCCTATACATAATTTTTTTCATACTCATGTCCCATGTGGTCTACTTACGCCTCTAGGATACCAGCCCCTATTCCCAGTGCTAAATTTTATCCCAATAACCCTTCACCATAGAATCCCACTCTCTTTCATGAACCTCCAAATCCACTGACTTTGCAATGTCTGATTCATTTCTACTACCAATCTCAACCCCAAACCACCCTGATTCAAATGTCTTTTTAACACATCCCGTGCCACCAAGTGGTACCTCATTTTCTCCTCAAAATCAAACCATAAAAACATCTACTTAATTGCGTACAATTTCCTTGCAACACTCACAGAAATTGTTAACAAAGATATATAATACACTGGAAGGTTGGACAAAGTACTTTTTATAAGAGTTGACATCTCGATTTAAGATAGGACTAAGAGTTTACATTAAAAGAGAGTTAATTCGACAACCTCCTACAACTATAATACAAACTTATCAAACAACCCTTGATGTGAAAGAATATTTGAAATGTCCAATCCCAAGAAAAATTTCCAATCATGGAATCCACTTCTAAGGACACATTTGAATCCAAAGGTGAGCCGAAGAATGGATCAACATCAAATTTCAAAGCTCCTATAGGTAAGGAAGTTATTTGCTTTAGATGTGGACAAAGTAGGCACATGAGCTACGAATGCCCAATGAAGAATAACTTGCATGTTGAAATGAAAGAAAAGGAAGAGGCTCAAGAAAGAGACGACGGTTACATATCCTACAAGGATGATAATTTAGGTCCTACTAAACGAGTACCTCTCTTTTGCTAACATACATATTGTCAAAACTTCAAAGTGGAAGAGGAAGAAGAATCATTACGTCTCCCTATTGCTCAAAATCTTTCCCCAAGAGTTAGTTCTATGGATGGGCAAAAAGAATCACTATCTTCTTATTGCTCAATATTTTTCCCCAATGGTCAACTCTATGAAAGTTCCATCCAACAAAGGATTTGACATACCAATTGGTCAACATATTGACTTCATCCTCCCACCAAGATTAATGCTCATAAACAATTGTGTGCTTCTACTATTCTAGTTATTGGCGAGAACAACCAAGCACAAAGGTTGCTAAGTTTTTGTGGGGAAACTCAAAGGTCAAAGTTTTACATTATTTGCCACTTCAAAACTCGTAAACGAGTTTTCTCCAACCAAATGGAGAATAATGCAAAATGAGCTATACTAGATTTCCTAAATAAATTAAAAATTATAATTATATTATAAAACAACTATATTATTTAGGAGTCTATTATTATATTATTTAGGAGTACTATTATAATTTTAATAACTTAGGATCTTATTCTTATTAGTATATTTCCTATATGTATTAGGACTAATATTCCTAATTCTACTACTGTTCTATCTCTTAGTTTAATTCTACTTAGAAACATCTACTTATAAGTCATTATAATAATTTTGCAATTTCATTTATTGAACATTAGTTGTTCAATAATATATTTTGAAAATTTCTTAATTTTTCTAGTCGTGTGATACAATCAACCCCTTAGATACGACTCTTAAGATATCTTAAATTTGTCTAAAAAATTCTTGATGTGATGTTTAGATTTTTATCCTCGAATCCCTAATTGGACAAACCAACCCTATATAACTATTGCCACTGTTAGATCTTCGTGCAACAAATAAATTTTATAATCTTCTTAAGGCATTACCAATAAAGGATATCAGGCATCACAAATCAGGTCAAACTTCCATTTGAACCAATGTAGAACCCACAATCTCACACATGCAAACCTTTCATGCCATGAACCAACGCAAAACTCGTATATGCAACATTGTAGTTGCCTTGAGAAAAAAAAATTTCCTCAAGTCAACTACGGTATAACTTCTAACACCATAAGCTCATCACTCAAATTCCAATAACGTTTCATTAGTACTAGAGACTACCCTTTATGAATTTTCTTATTGAAACTAAGTCAAAACCCAAAAATCTCATGACAATAAACATCCTCATGCTTCATAAGCTTTAATACCAAAAGGACATGTTCTTCCCAATAGAACATAGTTCCCTACAAAAGTGAACATCTTTATCAAGATTGTAAAGATTAGCGACCCAAGCATTTTTGTTTCAACGGCATACAAATTGGTGCATTAAAGAAAGATCTTAAAGTGGGCATATTTCTTTTTTTTTTTAAATAATCTATTTTACAAGTTTCGACAATACATAAAGTGGACATATTTCAATAATAAAAAAATATGAGGCAGAACCAATAAGGGAACATAAATATCTTTGGAAGTTAACTAAAAGGAATAGAAAGATTTAATTTCCTTTTCTAAGTTGGAAAGTTTTATAATAAAGGGAAATAGGAAGTCCTTTCCTGAGTATTCTCCTAGTTTTTGTATTCAGTTTATTTTCCTGTTCCCTAAATTTCTAATGTTCTTAGTTCTTCTATTTAACTTATTTTCCTATTTATTAGGTTTTTTAGATTTTTTATTTTCGGTGTATTTTAGAACCTATAATTAAGGATACCCTAACTTAGTTACTAAATATAATATTAATTATTATGATTCAAATATTGAGATATTGTTTTAATTATTGAGATCCAAAATATCCATTTTGGTCGTTAATCAAATTTCTCTAAGTTTATCTTCAAGCTTTCTTCGTTCTACATCAGTTGGTATAGAAGTTTAAATTCTATTAATCACAGGAAAGTGTTCAACAGTTCACTTTCCAAAATGAATTCTTGACATCTTGAATATACACTCTGTCTCTCCTTATTCTCCATAAAACAGAGAAAAAAAAAAAAAGAAAATTCTAACCCAAAAAAGCAGGTCAGCTTGTTCCTGGCCACCACCAGGAGGTGGCCGATACTGCTTTCAGTGCTAGCTTTGGAAGATCTCAATCAATGGAACCCGAAAGCCCTGCTGCAAAAACTCGTGTAATCCTCTCACTACCCAAAATTCACTGGACTGCAGCTGCAAACTCGAGAACTTTGCCGCCCCGACAACCGAGAGTAACACCAACACCAGGTCTGACACCATCGCCTTCTGCCAGCATATCATTGTTGTACGCTCGCCAGAAGCCTGCGCATGAGACCTTTGCTTTCTAACAATATTGATTTTTCAAACCAATTTGACCCCATTCGCTTCACCTTGCACTATTCAGCCACCTCCAGACCTGTTTCCGGTATTTCCAAAATGAATCTTGAGGCTGTTGGACATGCTCTTTCACTTTTTTGAGGCTAGTTGGCACAAAATTATTTTTTTTTGTTCACTTTTAAAAGTTGATATTAGACAGAGTGTGTTCACTCTTAATGTTGGATGGATTTACAACATGAGTAAAGTTCTTCTAGTTACTTTCTATCGAGCATATGGTTCAGTTATAAACAATGATTTATGATATGTTGTATATAAAACTTTTGACCAATACAGATATGTGGAGAAAATTAAAATCAATTGTTGGGTCTTGGCAAACACAGTATTTGGGGAACTTCTTGCTTGGGAAGGTCTTAGCAAACGAAACAAACTCTTTAAACTCATCCCCCCCCCACCCCCCGGTATTTTGAGTAATTTGGAAGGAAAGAAATAAACGTGCTTTTGACGGAAAAGAATTAGACTTCAATACTTTAAAAGACAATTGATTTCACTATTTTGGCTCTACCATACTTGAGCATGATATTGATAGTAATATTAATTTTGCTTCTATTGTAGATATACTCATCGATATGTAAAATTGCACATGGGCAGTGCACCCTTGGCACTTATCATCAATACATTTCTATACTTTTCTTTCAAAAAAAAAAATCAATTGTCATTCTACAAGGTTGCAAACTTTGTGACTTATGAACTTTATCGAATGCTATTCAGACTCGAGATTCTCTCCAAGAATATTATTTATATAACAGATGTTATCAAATGGAAATTCAAAATTAGTTTTCAATGCCTAGAATAATGAAAATAAGTGCTCCAACTGCGAGAGAAAAAAAGTTGCAGGGACAACATGATAACTCCCATCCTTGTGAAGTTACTTTGAAGGATTTCAAAATAGCTCTTTAGGTTTTTTTTTTTTTTTTTGTGAGATAATAGCTCTCTAGGATTTAAGTGAAAGCGTGTGAAATGAAGATGAAAAAACATAGAGAAAATCTTGAATCTTTGCTTATGCAAGAACCCAACATATCTCAACTTCAATGGAATATGAAGAACAAGAAATAAATGAAAGGGTGAATGATTTGGTGACTGAGCAAAATCCTATGGAAGTGTTACAACCTAATGATTAAGAATTAACTAATCACATCAAAGCTATGTGCACGAATGAAGTAATTGAAATAAAAGAAGATATTGTGAACAAGGTTGTTATCTCTATTGAGCAAGTTGAGTTTTCTAGTAATGAATCTCTCAATCTAGTTATAAGCAATAATGTTGTTAAGATTGAAATATTTGTGTTTTCATTGACTTTAAGAAGAAAGAGGTCTTACTTGAAGATACCACTTGACATTCTTTGACTCCTAACAATAACGAGGAAAGTTTGTTTTGTTCTTCCTTCAATAGAACTTGTCATTCCTAATTGGTTCACTACGTCTTTGTAATTCTTGATTTCAAAAGCATTCATGTTATGACAATTTCAAGTTTTGCAAGCTTCAAGTGTAATTGAGACAAGTTCCAACTTTGATATTCTTTTGCTTCGACATTTTAAACCTCAATGTCGAGTTTTCACCAAGTAGAGTAGAATGTGCATAATAGAAAGATGTTAAGGTTGACATATTTCAATAATAGGAGATATGAGGCAAAACGAATAGAGGAACATAAATGTTTTTGGAAGTTAACTAAAAGGAACAAGGAGATTTAATTTACATTTCTAAAATTTTGGAAAGTGTTATAATAAAAATATTTTTTTTTAGATAAAAAAAATATGTATATTAAGTACACAGCACCAAGAGGGTGTCACCCATATACTAAATATTTACACTTCAGTTAAGACCGTCGATGACCACCCAAAATCATCCCACCCATTTAGGTCAGGTCCCAGGATTAAAAATCGAAAAACATTGAACCACCTATTTCTAATTCTATTTATATTCCTAACACACCCATCAAATGTTCTATTGTTCTTTCTTTTTTTTTTCATACCACCCAAAAAACAGTAAGACGAATAAGCTTTACAATTTTTGACTTTTTACAAATCTCATCCCACACCCAAAGTTCATCCCTAACCGAACCTGCAATCACCTAATTGATTCCGAGTAGATTGTACACCATAGACCATATATTATATACCACCAGATAACAAAGGGGAATATGATTACAAAATTCAGCTGCCTTCAAGCATAAATAGCAACCATTCACGATAGTCTTGCCCCTTCTCATCAGTCTGTCAATAATAAGGATGCACTCCCGACCCGCTTCCCAAGCCAAAAAAAAAACGATTCTAGGAGATGTCTTCACTTTCCACATCTGTTGAGCAAGAAAACTGACATGGTCCCCAATTCTCTTCACCATATGAGTGTAGAAGGGCTTTACTAAGAACATCCCATCCTTTTTTAGTTTCCATACCACCTTAACCTTGTCTTCACTCAATTGCACATTAGAAATGAGAAGAGAAAAGCTTCAAATTCTTCAATCTCCCAATCATTAAGATTTCTAGATAGATTCAGGCACTATCCTCTCCTATCGTCCACTCCTCTAAACACCTCCTCCACCACCACATTCTTCCTTTCGGCAATAGAATATATTCTTGAAAACTTATTTCTAAGATTGTCCCTTCCTATCCACTTGTCATCCCAAAAATGTATGTGATTACCCCTTCCAAGCTTCCACTGTATGCATTCCAAGAACTTATGTCTCCCGGCCCAATCCTCCTCCATAAACTCATCTCATAAGGCCTCACAACCTCACCACCAGAGTCTCTCCCTAGCTCCCCACCCCAACAAGCCTCAATCACCCGGCTCCATAACCTCCTCTCCTCCATAAGGTACCTTCAAAACCACTTCTCCTGTAAGGCCCTGTTCATGTCTACGAGCGATCTAAGCCCCAAGCCACCCCTCTCCACCAGCTTCTTCAACTCATCTCACTTCACTAAATGGTATTTCCTACTCCTCTCCCCATCACTTCATAAGAAATGACATTATATATTTTCTAGCTTTTTAGCAATCTTTACTGGCACCGTTAATGCAAATAAGTAGTATATGGGCAGGTTAGTGAGGGCGCTTCTTATTAGTGCTAGCCTCCCACCTTTGGACAAATAATTCCTCTTCCACCCTACCAATCTTCTCTCAACCATCTCAACCACATGATCCCAAGTTCTCACATCTTTATATTTGGCTCCTAACCAAGGCATTTGATTGGCAACAATTATAATAAAGAGAAATGGGAAGATTTAATTTCCTTTTCCTAAGTATTCTCCTATTTTTTCCCATTTAGTTTCCTTTCTATTTCCTAGATTTTCGATTTTCTTAGTTCTTTCTATTTAACTTATTTTCTTAATTTCTAAATTTTTTAGATTTCTTGTTTTTAATGTATTCTGATACCTATATGCAATCTGAAGTTGAAGTCCCAACTGTATGCATCTGATGTGAAAAAATAAAACCATTTTACCTTTTTAATGATGATAAGATTTGCATGTGGGTCATGCTTAAAAAACTGTTCTATTTGAGTTCCTGGCTGCTTCCTACATTCCCAGCGATTCATTTAGTAAATTCCCGTCACTCATGTAATCTTAAGCTAGCTCCATCTAAGAAGCTACTCAAAGCAATCAGCATGTAGAAGATAACTATACACCCCCAGAAACCAAGTAACTAGGAAACGCTTTTAGTCTGAATCAACGACATGGTTCCACGTCTAAAACCATTGAAGACGCATTTATTGAATCAAAGTCATAACCAACCTCCAATCCTGACCAAAAAACCTAGCACTATCCCTCCATCAACAATGAACACTCGTGACTATAGTCAACTCGCAACAGAAAAATCAGCATTCTAACAAAACCGTAAACAAAGATAAACATATATGTAACCAGCACTGGCAACTTACAAAAGGAACCCACTCTGAATTCCGTCTCCTGAGATGCAGCACCGGAAACTCAGCAACAGTGCTGAGCCTGTTCCAACGAATTCGGTGCAACTCGGTCAAAATGCTAGCCCTGTAACGCGACGAGAACTTGATGGCCTTGAACTTGCCCCGCCCGTCTGTCCTGACACTGATGTTGAACTCGCTCGGGTTATACTCATCCCTCCCAACAATTGGCGTCGCGCTTTCGAAGTCGCTGGCCACGTCGTACGAATTAGTGACAGATAGCGTTGAGGGATCAAGGGTAATGATGGAGACGCTGGAGATACACAGTATGCGCTTGTAGCGGCCACGCCACGAGTGCTTGACCACCAGGTACCGAGCTAGGTACTCCGGTTCCTCTATGATGGCTGCGCCGGCAGATGCGTGGTCCATTATCGGTGGCGTGCGATCGGGAGGGTGGCGGCTCACAGAATCGATGTGAGTGAGATACTGGAGGTTGCGAGGAGCATTGCTTTGAGAACGGAGAAAGAACCAGATTCCCACGCCGGCTTGATTAGCCGAGGCTGCAGCCGGGTAACGGTGGGAGTGAGACTGATTCGCCCCCAGTTCTAACAATAATTACTGAATCGCCACTGGGGCAAGTCTTTTTGTTTATCTGTTGATCGAATTGAAACTAACCCTAGCTTTCATCTAAGAATCGGAGAAGAAGAACGAAAAGAAGCGGGGGTGGGGGAAAATGAAAACAGAACACGAATCTGATGGTGTTTAGATTTGATCAGATATAAAATGATGATGATGATGTCAAAAAAAAAACAACTTTGAAGTGGAATCCTATTGATGAAAGAGTTGTATTTAGGAATTTTGCTCCAGGAATCAGGATTGTAGATAAAAAGAGAGATGGGCAAGCCAGCTAGCAGAACGGAGCCGTTGTTAATTCTGTGATCTGCACTGTCAAAATGACTCTTTTTGGGTAAATGTAGCGTCACATGTCGGTGATATATTCGTGCCATAATGATGACTTGGCACCTGGCTTGTCTTCATGTGTTTCTTATAGTCTGACTTGGGCCGGGCTATAAGACCAGGCTCCAGTTGAATTTGACTTGGAAATTTAGGTTTAATAAGTTTCATATAAAATTCATTAGAAGTTTGTGGATAATTTTTTTAAAAATAATAATAATAAATATATATATATATATTGCATTTTTATACAAGAAAAAGCAGGTTAAAGCTCCAAATTTTCATTGATTAGAGCACATATTTAAAAAATAAATAAATTAAGCTTCAAAAAATAAAAAGAGTTCAATTTAAAAAAATAATAATAATAATAATTGTGACTTTTTCTTATATGTCGAAGTTAAAACTTTAATGGACAAAAGTGGCGAAACTGAAGGAAGCCATAAGTACGATAATCACGTCCACCTATCTGACCGTGACCATAAGTACAGTAACCCCTATCCAGTAAAAAGTAAATTAATATTAACAATTAGATGCGTCCTGAATTTTTCTTTAAAAATATATATATATATATATATATATATATATATATAGTAATCCACATAATTACTTCTATAGCTCAATTAATAAAATACCAAAACGTGCGACATATAAATTTTTACTTTCTATAAATTGTATAAAGATTCAATTATTTAATTGTATTTATCCTTTTTCCACTTAATCCTCAAGAATTACATGCTTTCGGTGCTTATACAATAAAACACATATAATGTAGTCACGAAATATATATGCACAATATTTATTAAACACTTATACATCATAATTTTATATGAGTTTCAGCTCACGATACGATCACTTATAATATGTATGTATACATATATATATATATATATATGTTTACATATCTATTATATGGTATATATAAAGTATGTATATTATATGTTATACAGATGTTCCTAAATATAATATATTCGTATAATATTTTTTTAGATTATATAATATAAATTTATTTATATCATAGAATTTACTTTTTATAATATTATATATTCTCTTCTTTTATTATTTTTTTATAATTTTAGGATCAAATATTACTTTCATTAAACACACAACTTTAATTTTTTTTTTAAATTACAATATTTATATCAAAAACTAAATTATTTTTGAATATTTTTAACTAATAATTACTTTTAATGTAACAGTTCCGGAAATTCAAAAGAAAATACATATAATAATTTAAGTGCGAAATTAAAATAAAAGATTAAAATTAACATCTCTTACACAATAACTTAAAAGTAGTAAACAATATTATAGAACAAATTCTTTGAAAGAAATACGAGAAATGAGAAAAATAAAGGAAACTATAAAATATTTAGCATCTACTCGCAGTTTTCTTGTGGATCGGACTCGGGAACCAGGTCCTTCTGATCTGAATTGATTAAATAAGGAATGAGTTATAATAGCCCACTAAGGATATCACACTATATCATCGTCACAGAGGTAAAGGCTTGTAGAAAATCAAAACAACAAATAGAGCAGTAGATTTAAACCAATACATTTATTTGAAATAAAACTATTTACCATTTTTCTTACCATTTGAGAACCTGTGAAAACAACCTATAAAGACAATAACATCATACATATTACAATTTCATGCATAATCAGTAACATAAAACATATCATGAATCCGTATTCATTAACAATAACTTATTATCACCGTTTCTCGTTTTCACCAGCCTGCTAGTATCCATAGAGATCCATATGGGTGTCCCCGCTACACGTGAACTATTCCCCTTAACAATCTTAATTACAGGGCCGTCCATATACCCCGTTCGGTATGAGCACCAAAACATTAAACCTCAATACCTCGTTCGGTATGTAGGGTGAAACGGGCCGTCCCCATATCTCGTCCGGTATGAGCACCAAATGACCAAGTCTCCATACCCCGTCCGGTATGAGACAACATTCACGTTAAGCTGTCACCTTATCTGTTTTCTCTTAATCTCCGTTACCAAGTTAAATATAATCACATAAACAATAAATATGCACCCAATAATACAATCATATTTTAAATTCTAAAATTATATAGTGGACAAGTAAGACAGTAATACATACATTTAAACTATATAATATATAAACAAGATATCATTATACTTTTAGACTGTATAATAAATCAACAGTAATTTACAGAAAACAATGTCCGATTTGGGCTATATTAGCAATTTGTAATAAATCAAGTACATCCATTTTATTTGTATAAAGGACTGTATTTTTATTTATTTGAACTTTAATTCGATGACAGAAAATAGAGTGAGGGGTCTTTACTTGATTCGACGCCAAAAATTAGATTGTTACTGCGCTTACGGGGCGATCTCTATGTTCCCTAAATTTTTATTCGGGGATTGAAACGCGCTTACGGTACCTACACATATCCCAAATAACCTAAAAATCACACCCAGGGCCTACTCAGCCAATTTCAAGATTCCGGCATGGTGGCTCTGCTGTGCTCCGACGACGGCGCCGTCGCTCGCAGCGATGATCTGCCTCGGGTTGGCTGTTTTTGGCCGAATTCAGCCAAACTTGCATCGATTCCTGTGAGAAAACACACTTAGTGCCCTCGATAGGCCGAAAAAACACAGAAAATCGAAACTCACCGGTGGTGGGGTTCTCCGGTGTGGCGGCTCCTCCGGCTCATGTTGCGGTTGGACGTTTTGCTCCGGTCAACTTGTAAAGGAGGAAACGATGATCACAACGGTAGAAAAATTACATCGAACGGGAATCGTGAAGGGCCTCATCGGAGGTGAAAACTAAAACACCTCGCGACGGCGCCGCTAAGCTTCGGCGGCGTTTTTCAATCAATTGGCCAGTTCTTTCACTCCAATTTGCCCATGGGTGCGTTTGAAATCAAATTCTGAGCAAATTGTAGAATTTTTACCTCGTTTGGTGGTCAAAAATTGCTCCGGTGCAGCAGCGGATGGCGGCGGTCGGCTCCCCAGCGGCTGGGCTGTCTTCTCCGGCGATGGGCTCTGGCGGCTAAGTTTTGGGTTTGGGTGCGGATGGGGTTATTTATACCCATCCGCTTTTGATCTGGGTCGTCTATCACTTTTAATCTGGATCATCCGATCGCAATTAAATAGAGAGTGAATTTGGACCGTTCATCGCAATGCAATCTGGACCGTCCGTGCGTGCGGGAACGGATCTCAGCCGTTCGATCGCGCGCACACAGATCGCCCACGTGACTCTCCTCGCATGGCCTCCCGCATCAGTGTCTCTGCCACCTAGCATGTCCTAGTTGGTCGGGACTACTGACCGGATAGCTAATGTGGTGTAACTTTTTTAAATTACGTTTTGACCATCTGTTTTTTTATTTTTCTTTTAAAAATACTTTTAGAACCCAAATTTTCATCAATTTTTCTATAAAATTGTTTTCAATTAAATCCTCAATTATTTTTTCACCTTTATTATTATTACTATTATTTTTATTTAATCAAATTAAAATAAAATAAATTAAATTCAATTCAATTAATACATATTTATATTTATATAAAAAAAATAAAAATAAAATAAAATAAAAATAATTGGGTGTTACATTTAAAGATCCTATAGCAATATTTTTAAAAGTTATTAGCTCCCAAGTCTTTTAGAGCTTATCATAAAATCGCAATACATGCTACTTGTATTTTTTTCTATTAATTATTTGACTGATTGGTTCTAGACTAGACTACTACTACTCTTCAATTAATAATTAATAATTTAAAATTTATCAAATTATTGTTACTAAATTAAATTAAATAAGTAAAAATTAACATAAGATAAATTTATTAGAATTTATCATTTTATTCTTAATTTATATCAATTTGTCTAAAAAATATATAGGTTACTAAATTTATGAGAATTTTTTATTTTTTTTGGTATTTATTAGAAATAATAAAACTTTCTTCTTTTAAATTTTTTTTTTGTTATTTGATATATTTGTCAAACTCGTAAACTATGTTTTTACCAAATATAAAAGAATAAATTAATACATCTTATTAACTCAGTATTCTCAAATACTTAAACAACTTTTATTTATAAAAAATAATTATTATTATATCTACTCATGCCTAGTTAAAAAAACTCATAAACTCTTGGCAAGATAAAAGCAAAGTCAAACATTCTTGAAGAGAATATCATATTTAAGAATGTTAGATTAAAATATTAGGTTGAATATTTAATTAAAATTAATTTCAAATTCATAGCAAACTCAACCTATGTAATAACTTAGTATATTTATATTTTCATATTCATTTTTAAATATAAATAGAGAAATTTATAAAATATCGTTTTACTTAAGCATAACTATTAAAAAAAAAAATTCTTATTTTGATTTGTTTTAGGAATATTTTGCTATATCAGAATTCCCTTAATCTTATATCATAAAATTAAGGATAAACCATTATATCAACTTAATTATTAACATTAGACTCATATTCATTTAAAAAATATATATTATTCAAGATGAAATAGTTTAATTACCACTGAATTGCTAATCACCTGTTTATAATTTATTGTTTATGAGATGATAAAAGAGAACAAGTTATAGTAAGATGTAGAAAAATGATGAAGAAGTAAAGAGTTAATACACTAAAATATGAATAATTATACCAAGTATAAAATAGAGGATTTGTTTTCATTTCACGACCATAATATTATGGCAGAAATCTATCTAATGACTCGTATCTTTTAAAGACAAGATCTCTGTAAATCTAGTAATGGCATAATCAGGCAAGCAAATGCATACCACAATTGTTCCACTAGGATCAGTATCTCCTTGTGGCAAAAATACACAAACTTGTGGGGTAGGAGTTATATCCACAGGACCAGCATAAATTGGTCTTCCCCATCCAAAATCAGCAGATTCATAGATTGAGAACCTTGTCCATTGAGTTATTGTCAATTTCCCACCAAATTCAAGCCTTCTAGGCCTGTTTCTCTCAACATAATCCACTGTAGATCTTAAGTACTCTTCCGATATGCTTAGCCTAGCTTCGCGAACTAATCGAGTGATATCTGCGAGGCCAGCAGCATTTATAAGATTATGAACAGTGGTCATTGCACATGCCACACACACCACATTGCCGTAGAATCCTTGTTCAAGAGCTGGATTCTTGAGCTTTGGCCTGGCATTGACAGAAAATGTAAGTCTAAGTTGATAGTTTGGTGGTTGGACATCAAGTGCCTTAACCCATGATCTCCATACATGAGCTGCCATGGCATCAAAAGTAGTGCATATAAATGAATTGTCTGATTGAGCAAGTGTTTTTAATTTAATTTGAAACTCACGACTGATTTGGTAACATTTTTGTACGGGCTTGGCTTCCCATAAAGACATTGTCAAGTTTGAACCTTCATCAATTGGCATAAATTCAACATGAGGATATTTCACAACTGGCGGCTTACGAGGCTTAAAGAATTCTCTATCCCAACATGGCTTCGGGTTTGTTATTAGTGTCCCTGTTTTTGCTGTGGCAGCCCATGCTCCAACAAATTGCATTGCACCAAATCCGTCACATATGCAATGGCAAAGCCTTAAGCCAAGGCTAAAGCCACCGCATCTAAAAAGAGTGACTTGTGCTATAAGTAATGGCATGTCAAGAATCTTGTATGACTCTTCATTAGGAAATCGGTAGATCAATGGTAACCATGCTGGATTTGGCACGGCCAGATCACCTAACTCATCTAAAGCCATTTTAGTGCGTGCTTGAACTATGAGTGCACCTTGGTTTGGCCCAAAAAACACTTCTAGCTTTCCATTCTCGACCTCCCTTAACCGACCAGAGAAAGGATAGTAAGGAACTAACACTTTGGCAAGTGCATCTCGCAATATTTTAACAACAAGGTCTTGATTAGAATTCAAATCTTTTGTTTGATAAAAATATACAGTTGGGGTGAACACTCGAGCTCCAATTATGTCATCAAGGTTTGAGAGATAAAGGGTGTTGCTGGGAATAGGTTTGGAAGGAGCAACTGGAAGTATTCGATCAACGGTTATAGGGATATGAAGGTTGGGTAAATGAAGCTCTTTTACCCATGAAGCCATGAGAGGAAATGTAGGGGGGAGGTCATGTCAAGAAGTGACATTTGTAGAAGATTGTTTTTTTTTTTTTTTTTTCTCTTCATTAACATGCAAAGGTGCCCGGCATTTTTATCAATATATAACAATTGGTGGAAGATTTATAGGTGTAGAGCAGTTAATGATGATATATTTCATGCTCTAAACAACAATTGAGTTTTTGTATATCCATCACGCAGAGGCTTCCTCATTGTAACTTGTTAATCCTATTCTTTCAATAACCCAAATGGAAGTTAAGTTGCATAAAAAACGCATGATAAGGGGGTTTTAAAATATAAAAAAATACAACTCTGATCCACCTATCTCCATGGGTCTTAGTTGTGTATACTCCACAGCGGAGCTCCAGCAAACCCATCCTGGGATAGGATTTGGCAAACTCCATAACCAAACACTCAATGTAATTTCAAGACAGGCTACCTTAAAAGACAGCCAGAAAATATAGGGTCAATCAACAAAATGGCACTGTCTCACCACTGTGATAGGGAAACTGGAGGCTGTTTTCTGACCACTAAAACCAAATTTGGTACTCCACAAAAATACCCCTTCCAAATTAAACTAAGAGCGCTACCTTACTGTGTTGCCTCACATATCAGACATTTCATAATGACCTAATAACTTTATAACAACACCATGTTAGGTGCTTAATACGAAATATTAGAAAATTACACATTGAATTTCCCTATACAGATAATAACACACATGATACTAAAATTGAACAGGATCTAATCGAAGTTTAAAACACGAAGATAGACAAACTTCCCATTAAGACTTAAGAAAAGACACATGAGATAGTAATGCTCTGCCTCCAATCCTAACATTTAGCTTACGAGAGTTCTGTATCTACAAGCAACTACAGCTCTTTATTCTTGAATTTAAAGAGATCACAGACAGAAGCTAGTCCTACTCTTTCATACCTCTTCACAAAGGCAAAGGTCCATTCCAAACATACTGATTCCACCATTAAGTCGCAGGCAGGGATGTTTACATATGTGATCAAATGCTCACTGTCCTCATACTTAATATACTAGTTACTAAGAGCAAGTCAGATTGATGCAACAAAACATGCAGCATATCAGCACACATATTACAAAAATTATAACCATGTAAGATCTATGTAGCAGTTATGCATCACAACACAATAATATCCAGATGGAGGCTAAGGAACTGATTATATCTCTAAGAACAAGAGCTATCCCAACAAAAATCCTTTTCACAAAATCAAAAGATTGATGTTTATTTTGGATTGACAAAACTAATAAAAAGAAAGTACAAGCTCTTATATAATAAAGGAGAAAAGAACAAAAACCTAGAGCCATAAACCTGCTGGCTTACCGCACTGGCTGCTGATTGTAGTGATTCTTCTCCTTTTTCTTGGCAGCAGCAAGCCTTGCACTCCTTGCAGCAGCCTCATTAGCAGCAGCTCGAGCAGCTGCATCCATATCTTTAGCAGATTTTTTCTTCTTCATAGAAGTCATTTTCTTCAACCTCTCCTTCACATCAATAGTAGAAGCATTATCCGTCTTCTCAGCACCAGCAGCTTCCTCTCCCTCATTCCTAACATCAGACCCATCAGGTTGCTCCTGCAATGATTCCTTTGCCTCCTTTGAGGATTTATCCTTCTTTTTCTTCTTTTTTGCACTTTTGCTCTCTCCAGGGGCACTCTCCTTTTTCTCTTCAGCATTATCCTCTGTTTTCTTATCTTTTTCAACACCTGTCAGCAAGCAAAGTAAGTTTGTGAATTAAAACCAGAAAGCTTCTTATCAAGCAACCGCATGTGATGTCCAAGGACACATAATTTGAGTAAATTCTTCTTTTATGCCTACCAGTCGAGTCGACCTGAATACTGGCTTCTTTTGTGGTATTTCCTATTCCTAACTCAGCAAGAACAGCATCAAGTTCTTCAAGCTCCTTCTTCTTTAATTCCTTCTTTGAGAGTTGCCTATCTGTTTCTTTTTGCACTGAAGAAGCCTCAGCAGGTTTCTTAACAACTAGCTCAATCTCTGCAGGAGGCTCAGGTTCAGTCTCATGATCTTCATCAACATCATCATCACCGTCAAAAAGACCTTCATCCTCACTTTCACTTTCCTGAATGCCATAATGGATTTGACATAAAATCCATAATGTAAGTCATGCCATTTCATTAAATTTACAGCATTCATAAACTCTTCTCTTAGGTGTGAATGTGTATTCATCTCAAGCAGAGGAACACTAAAACCTAATTAAAAAGAGCTACATCAACAACTTAAACACATAGAAGAGCAAACAAGTGACAATCAACCACTCCCCTCAATAAGAAAAGAAATGGAGAAAGGACACCCTTTACAAATGAAGGTTCTTGTCCTAAAATGAAAATAATAAAATTTCTTAACTATTTCATAGCTGCATAGGCTGTTTTTCCTCCTGGATAGTTCTATATGTTCCAGAAGTTACTAGCAACATCCTCGTTGCAAAATAACAAAAATAATTACTAAAAACTGAGATAAAAATAGTTCAAGATGTTGCTTTTCTTTCCATTCCTAGCTAAGTACAACTTCCCAAAACATGACAGTTTCTTGGAGCTAGGTAGATAACCAATCAGTCTTTTGCATGGCCCAGTATTAAGAGACCGTTTCCATAGTTACTTGAGAGTGTACTAAGAGGAATTTCTAGTAACAGATCATTTATTTAAAGCTAAAATGACATATGAGTAATCTTCGCAACATGGTCAAAGCTTCAAAAATCATCAATTAAAAGTAACATTAATTTTAAGAAACAAAGATGAAGTTAACCTCTCAGGAACGGGAAGAATAAATGACTAAATGACACAATCTTCTCCAATACGCTTCACCATTAATAGGGGCAAATCATGCATGATCTAGTGAACTTAACAAGCTAGACGACAATAAAACATGAAGATCCTCTAAATCAGTCAACATAACAGCAGGTTACTTGTTTGGTGCTTAAAGTCCAAGGTGAATACAGTTATTTTAACCAGACTTAGCAGCATTTCACAGAGAAGGATTACATGCAAACCAGTCATAGTAACCCATACCAAAATGCAGGACACATATACATGCAACCTTCGTCGATTTAAGATAATAATAACCTATAACTGAATGATCAAATGAAATAATAAAGCAGACTAACAGACAGTCTTAGATTTCAAACAACAAACATACAACTAGCCAAAGCAGATATTATCACTGCCACTTTATTATACTCATTAAAATCTTTTTTTTTTTTTTTACGAGAACCCACTAAACTCTTTATTTGCAGGAAGAATGAAACAATCAAAATTTTATCTTTCTTTGTAACAGAAAATATGATACTATAAGCGTGTAGAACTAATAACATATTCAATAGCAGAAGAGAATTTTCAGCTTATAACCATACCATTAAATCTCGATGAAGAAAATGCTACGAATAGCCCATTATAAATTGAAGCAAAAACAATAAGCTAGTCTCGTATTTTTCATAAAAGCCATCCTCTTAGCCAAAGTACCATTAATGAACATGTACAACACTCATCTTACGCCAACATTCATCTATTCCCAAATTTAGTGCCCTAAATTTCACTAAACAGGAAAACAAAAATTACAAAGCAGCATCTAGGACCTCACCAGAATCACCATATCCCACCGTGGCTCGCATAAACCGTATCACAAAAATATTTACACTAACAACAATAAGATAAGCAGTGAATAAACAATAAGTTAACAGACTGTATTACCTCCACTGCGGTCTCAGTCTCTTTCGGGGACTTAGAATCCGCGGGGCCCCATGCGGACGAAGGAGGTGCAGTAGTGGCATAGAAGTCGTCGTCATCATCGTCTACGTCGGCCCAGGACTCGACTTTAAGTGGCGCAGGGGTCCAGTAGACCTCCTTCTCGGGCTCCTTCACGGTCTTTTTGACGCTGGAGCTTTTGCTCTTGGAGGACCCTTGCTCTTTGTTCTTCTTCTTCTTCAAACTCCCAAGCGCCGCAAACACATTAGTGCTGTTTATCACCAGCGACTCGTCTCTCCGGCTTCCTCCTCCCACCATATCTTCTCACCGCCCAGTATACTCTCTTCCTGTTAACCAAACACCAGCCTCAAAGCAGCAAAAAACTAACGAAATAAAAAAAGGAACCAGAAAAAATAAACAAACAATCTCTTCAGTATGGATATAATAGGATTTTATTTGTCTTCGACAAAAGAAAATCCGATTAACGAAAATCTGATATAATTTGATTAACCAGACAAAACTCGGAAGCGAGATGAGCGAAAATGATATTTTATCCGAAAAGAAAAATTAGAAAATCCGATCGAGAGATTAGGGTTTGAAGGTATAGAAAGATCGGATTTGTACATACAAGAAAAATGAGACGATAAATAGGGTTTTAATAATGCTCAGAGCAAAATCTGAATCGGAGGGATAGGAGATGGGGTTTGCGACGAGGCAAAACGAAGTCGTTTTGTTTCAGGATTGAAGAGCAGAGAAAAGCAACTGAGCTTACGGGAGGTTTCAGTGCGGTAGCTTTTGCATAAGGGATTGACAAAACTCATTTATGTTTGTGTCTGCTTTCTTTCAATGGCCGTTTTCTTTTTTGTTTGTTGCGTTTTGATGTGTGTTCTGCGTGGCTTCTGGGGTGGAGTTAGACCGGGCGTTTAGGGATGTCAGAGTGCCAACCAAATGGTAACTGGTAACTTACTGAGGTGCTCCACCCGGTAATTTCTGGAAGAGGTAATGACCCGATTATGTTAAATTATTCAAATATATAAAATTTTTAACATATTTTTGGACCGACCTATAAAAATAAATATTTTTTTAGTCAAGTCAACGATACTGGACTTTGTTTTTTAATCTATTTAATATGGTAAAGATACAAATAAATTATTTTAAAAATAAATCGAAAATATTTTTAAATTGGATAGATCATATATAAATATAACATGATTGATTATATATATAAATCCATTCATAATCTCATTTTATCATATTTAAAAATCAATTATTCACAAACTGATTTAATTTTATACTCTATATTAACTTTTTGTGAATTTATGGAGAAACTTCTCACTTTTTGGTGATATAAATAGTAAAAATTTAATAAACATAACAATTAAATAGAATAATTCAGTAATTATACTAATAATATTTTGATCATTTAATGAAGAAATTTTAAAAATATATAAAATTACAATAAACTATTTTAAAATGCCAATAGATTATTAGCAAAACAAAATTTTGGTCTATAATGAATAGCTTATATTCATATAATAAACTTCGTATTTCTACTATATGCAACAAATTCTACCTTATAAAAATATCTTTAATTATATTTATTAATAAGTATAAATATGTTTTTAAAATTTTATCGTATTAAATTTTAATTATAAATTATTTTAATTATAATTCACACTTTTATGTTCTAATAAAAAATATAAGTTGCAGTGACTTAAAATAATATGATAGTTTTTTCTGTTATATAATAAGTTATATTAATTATGAAAGCATTTTAGTCATTTACTATTTATTACTGTTTTATTTTAATTTTTAATATAGTCAAATTAAACGTGACAATAAAATTATATGAGTTATAGTGACAGTAAATTAGAATAATTATTTTATTAAAATTTATTTTGTTATTTATTATTAAATAATTATTTTTTTACAAGCTTACAACTTTCTTATATTTTTATTGATTGATTATTTTATTTATTTTATATTTTATTCTATTCAGTAAACAAAAAATAATAAATTATAAAAAAAAATGTGAGAACTAAATCAAATATTATAGTTCTTGTGGATTTAGCCTATGCAAGTCCTTGATAATGACAATACAATCATTATCTAATTCTCGTAGGTACATGGACCTAAACCCATTATATCCAACCATAGGTTAGTGAAATGCTAAGTGGTTAAAAAGTAGATGAAATATTTGTTGGGTCGAAAGAATTGAAGTTGCAAACTTAGTTCTTATCATGTTATAGCTGGAGAAACAAGGGATTTGAGACTCCTCCCATTCAATTTCAATCTCTCATTTGGAAAAATAAATTCTCAAGGAAACTCAAGATACGATCTCAGTAATTTTGTTCGAAGAAAAAGCATTGTACATATCCACAATTGTGAAAAAGATAATCTAGCTTATTGATGAGTTTGTAAGTTTGGGATTGCAATTAGTCAAATGAAAAAGTAAACAAAGTCAAAGAACCGAGAAACAAAAGCACAGAAGCGGTGAGATGGGTTTTTGATGAGCTTGTGATTCTAGATATAGTAACTGTAATTAGGTAGATTCGGAGGCAAATAGGGACAAAGGACAAAGAAACGAGAGCAAGAAACATTTGGAACCCGAAATGGAGTCTTAGACGAGTTGATAGAATGATTAACAAAGATAAGAAAGTAAAGAGAGCAGTAATCAGTCCAAGTAGGTTTAACTATAGGTGAAAAAGTGAAAGAAGTAAATTATGACTCGTATAGAATGATAACAAAGAAAGATTGTTAATGGAGATATTGGTATGAGGAGATTCACTTTGAACCAATTTGAGCCGATTTCTCATTGTAAACAAATTAATTTTTTTTCTTTTAGTTTTAAACCAATTTGATCCGTTCTTCTACATATATTTTTCTAAAATATCACATAAGATATCATATAAATTAATCAAAAGACAATAAATGTGGTTGAATTTAACATATGATACCAATTCAATGACAATAGGAAATGACTAAATAAATTTTTTTTTTCATAAGTATAGAAACTAATTTAATAAAAGGAATGAACATACTTGAATAAAAATTAATAGCATAGATACTAAATTATTTTCGAGATTTTTTAAAAAATACAATTATTAATTTAATGAAAGATGTTGACAAACTTGAATAAAAGTTAATAGTACAGAGACTATATTATTATTATTTTTTTTTGCATTTATTATTCAAAAAAGAATTGTCATTTTCTAATTAAACTAAAAGTAATTCAAAGTAAAATTGACAGAAATTTCGTATCTATTCCAAACATGACCATTCTTTGACATAAAACATAAATTTCAAACCCTTTATCCTTGAATATTTTAATCCAAAGGGATCACAGAGAAAATCCAATCTTCCAGCTCCTTATGAGTAGAAAGAAAACTCCATCTCAAACATATTGACTCCCCTATCATGCAGCAGGCACAGCTCTCTGCATGTGCATTCCTCAAGAGAGATTCTAAAATGGATCTTGAAGCATTATGTTCATCAAGTAATTTTTGATATTTTATAATAATTTCATAATTTTGTGTGGTAAGCAATTATGAGTGTAATTATTTGACTATTCCGCAATATTAAACAAATATTGAAACATAATCCAAAACATTCTAAAAACACAGTAATACACCCACCATATGAACGCAATCTCCTCTGAATGAATAGTAATAATAATAACAGACTCGAAAAATTAAGCCAGATTGATGCAACAGCAGAAAGTAGCATAGCAATAAACAGATGACAAGAGATTATAACTAAGTAAGATCTCTATTGCCCTTTCCAGAAAAAAAAAAAAAAAAAAAAGAAGGTAAGAAGATCTATATTGCATTCTGCATCCACAACACAATATCGTCCCCACTGGAAGAAAGAAACAAAAACCTAAGGAAGCAATATCATCTCTAAGAACCAGAACTGTCGCACCAAACAAAATCCTCTCCACAAAACCAAATGACTGATGTTTATTTCACATAAACAGAATGAACAAAGAGAAAGTACATGCTCTTATATCATAATTGGAAAAAAGAAGAAAAAACTAGAGCACCAAGGAACTTGCCAGCTTACCGCACTGGCTGCTGATTGTAGTGATTCTTCTCCTTCTTCTTTGCAGCAGCAAGCCTTGCACTCCTTGCAGCAGCCTCATTAGCAGCAGCTCGAGCAGCTGCATCCATATCTTTGGTTGATTTTTTCTTCTTCGTAGAAGTCATTTTCTTCAATCTCTCCTTGACATCAATAGTAGAAGTATCGTCTACCTTCTCAGCAGCAGCAACTTCATCTCCCTCATTCTTAACATCAGATCCATCAGGTTGCTCCTGCAATGATTCTTTTGCCTCCTTTGAAGATTTATCCTTCTTTTTCTTCTTTTTTGCATTTTTGCTCTCTCCAGGGGCACCCTCCTTTTTCGCTTCAACATTATTCTCTGCTTTCTTCTCTTGTGCGACTCCTGCCAGGAAGTGAAAAGAGTTGTGAATGAAATCTACAGAGTCCAATCAAGTACCATGCAAGTTGTGCTCAACAATAAATATTGATTGATGCTTACCACAGGAGTCATCTTGACCACTCGTTTCCCTTCCAGACTGTCCTATTCCTAACTCAGCAAGAACAGCATCAAGTTCCTCAAGCTCCTTCTTCTTCAACTCCTTCTTTGAGAGCTGTCTATCTGTTTCTTTTTGCGCTAGAATATCAGCAGGCTTCTTAACAACAGGCTCAACCTCTACAGGGGGCTCAGGTTCAATCTCGTGCTCTTCATCAACATCATCGTCACCATCAAAAAGACCTTCATCCTCACTTTCACTTTCCTGGAATGCCATAATGGATTGATATAAAATCCATTGGGTAATTTATGAAGGAGAGTAGGGTATTCATAAACTTAATTCTTCCTGACATATTCCAGAGTCAACCAGTTTACTGTTAATCTTAAGCAGCGAAACAGTAGAACCGAGTGATAACGAGTTACAACACAATGCCTTAAACACCTAAAAGAGCAAACATGTGAACTCAACCATCCCAACCCCTAAAATGAACAAAAATAGAGAAACAAGTCATTTTTGAAATAAAGATTCTTTTCCTAAAGTGTTAATCATAAAATATGTGACTATCTATAGGCTATAGCCGCAGAATTAATTAGGCTATTTATCTGCCTTGATAATTTATAGGTTCCAAAAGTTACTTTGCATTATCCTCTTTGCACTATGAAGGCAAGTTCTTTAAACCTAGATCCAAATTGTTAAAGTTGTTGTTTTATCACTAGCTAAGACCAAAAGTACACCAAACCCTGTCCAGCCACTGTCAGTAAGGACGTGACTTTTTTTGAACTACGTGAATTACAAAGTTAGATTCTTGCACGCCCCAGTATACAGATATCATATTGTCATAACTTTGTCTGTTTCCTAGGAATTTTTGCCAACTGATCATTAATTTAAATCTTAAATAAAACGTAGTTTATCATATTGCACGTTTGCATCACAGTTAAAACTTCAAAGATCATCAATCGTGAGGAACAGATTTAAGTAACAAAGGTGAAATGACCATCTCATGGAAAATGACATGAAGAACTATGATTCAAAGATCTCCAATGAGCTTCACCATTAACACGTGTTAATAGGTGCAACTTATGAATAATTTAATGAAACCGAGAAGCTAAACAACAACAAAGTCAAGAGATCCATTAAATCAATTGAAAGAAAGTCCATTAACTTTTTGATTCTAAAAAGCTCAAGGTCATGAAAGTAATTTTAACTAGAGATACCGACATTAGCAGCATAGATCACGGGTGTGTATAAACCAGGTAGAATATGCAGCAGACTAAATGTCGTATAACATAGATATTCTAACTTAACAGAATCAACCTTTTTGCCCGACAAACTAATGATTAAATAAAAAGGCAAAGAAGACAAACAAGAAATCTCAAGTTTCAACAAAAAGTGTTCAAACATCTAGCCACAGCATAACACTATGATAATCATTTTTTGAAAGATATACACTATAATGATCATGTAACGATTATACTCATTAAACTTTTACTTAATAAGAGCAAGTGATCAATCAAAATATTTTTCTTTGATCACAGAAAATATCTATACTTATAGCACGTAGAACTATTATATCAATTAACAGCACAAATATTTCAACTTATAATAATGCTATTCAATCTCCATAAAGTAAAGAACAATAGAAGGTCAATTATTCCCGAACTGGAAACATGTATCAGATAGCTTGCTGCATTTCATAAAAGCCATTTTCCACACCAAGATATTATCAATCAACTATGACATATTGAAAACACATATTAGCATACATTCATCTGTTTCCAAGTTCACTGCCCTAACCTTCAAATAAACAGGAAAAAGAATTACCAAGTAGCATCTAAGACCTCAACAGAATCGCCAAACCCACCACGATATAGATAAACAGTGGAATAATAAGATAAGCAACGAATTAAATATTACGATACAAGCTGTATACCTCCACTGCAGCCTCATTCTCCTTCGGGGACTTGGAATCCCCAGGGGGCCCCCATGCGGATGAGGGAGGCGCGGTAGTGGCGTAGAAGTCGTCATCATCATCATCGTCCACGTCGGCCCAAGACTCCACCCTGAGCGGCGCGGGAGCCCAGAAAACCTCCTTCTCGGGTTCCTTCGCTGCCTTTTTCGCGGTGGACCCCTTGCTCTTCGAGGTGCCTTGTTCTTTGTTCTTCTTCTTCTTCAAGCTCCCAAGCGCCGCAAACACATTTGTGCTGTTTATCGCCAGCGACTCGTCTCTCCTGCTTCCACCTCCCACCATATCTTCTATGCGCCCAGTATATCCTCTTCCTGTTAACCAAACACCAGCTTCAAAGCAGCAAAAGTGTTACCAAACGAAAAAATGAAAAAGAAAACAACAATGATCTCTTCTGTATGGATAATAGGATCCGATTTCTTTAGACGAGGACGATTCCCTAAACAAAAATTGAATCTAATTTGACAAAGCAGACAATTTGGAAAAGAGACGATAGAAGGATTTTTTTTTCCCAAAACTCGATTGGGATATTCTGGTCTCAAGTTATCTAGGATCGGATTTGTACAAGAAACACAAAATGCGATGAGAAATAGGCTTCTAATGACCGGAGAAGAGAAGCATAGAAATCTGAATCGGAGAACGATGGGTAAGTAGTCTAGTAGATAGGGTTTGCTGTGGCCAAAACGGCTTCGTTTTGGTTTTGATTAGCTAAGAGAGAAATGCAGCTCAGCCAGAGACACCTCTCAGTGCGGTGGTTTTTATATCAAGCAACGCGACGAGTAACCCTCTCCCCCCTGTTACTTTCTATATGTGCGTTTTCTTTCTTCGTCGCTGCGTGTTGTGTTTTCTGCTTGGACTGGGACGGAATTAAACGCAGCGAAATAATGTCGTATTGGCTCCGAGCCTTCTTCCGTTTTTTACCGTGCTGTGGCCTAATGGGCGAGGTAAAAAACTAAAATTGATGCCAAATTATTTACAAATTTAAACTGACATCAGATTAATTATAAGAATTTAAGTTATAGGGTTGATTTTAATTAATTTTATTTTCAGCTTCTACTATAATATCAATCTTTTTATTTTATTACAAATACCATACTCATCAACCGTGGTAATTATTTATTCCGATAAAAACAATTGGGCCCCATAAACAAATGTTGACCAAATTAAAGAGAACGACAACAGTACCTTAATAAACAAAATTATTAATTAATGAATTAATTTATAAATTAAAAAGAAAAAAAACAATCTCTAATCTAAATTAGCTAACAAAAAAATAAGTTATAATTGTATAGAATTTATAAAATTTATAAAAGAAAAGAAAATATATGTTTTACTTGCTTTTAAAAAATTAAAAATTTTACTTACGATCAAAAACTAAAAAGTAAAATCAAACCAAACTACTTACGTTAAAAGTTTTTTTTTTAAAAAAAAAAGAAAAAAAGAAATAATTTCTACTTACGTTTCTACTGCAGTAAAAGGGGTGATAATAATAATAATAATAATGATAATGAATTTTATTTTAATTTGAAGATTGTTATTATCGATGTAACGGATAAGTTGTAAAATTTTGGATTCGTGTGTGGATTACTAAATATGAGCCGTTCGATGTTATTACAGTATCAAAGATTTGGTCGGAGAGTCTTTTAGCGCGTCATGTGGGTCCCACGCGGGAAGCCATTTTTACACGCTGTTATTGGGAGTTTTATTAGAGGCATGTAAAATGTGAGCGAGAGGAATCGGAGGCGTCTCTCCCTGTGAGCGAGAACATTTGGTTCCACAAGGGACACGCTAATTTTTAAAATATTTTTTTACCAATAATTTTATGATATAAATATATATTTTAATAACACTAAAGATATAAATTAATATATATATATATATACTGAGATAAAATAATGTTTAATCTCCTGTAAAAAAAAAATTAAAAATTTGAGTTAAAAAAAATAATAAAGATGACTATTTCAATCATTTTAAAAGAAAATGTGAAAAATAACATACCAGATTTTTTTCAACTCTGAGTATCTTTTAGCATATATAGATGCTGAGTGAAATTAATTTAATTTAATTTTTTTTAAAAAAATAAATATAATATTTAAACTAATTTTATTTATTATATTTTCATAAATTTACTGACTGACCTAATTTTTTACATTTAACTCCTCAGCTACTTAGGTTTTGATTATTTCTTATCATTTTTATAAACATTCGTCGAAGCAAACTGTTAAAGATATTCTACTCACAAAAAAGTTACAGTGAGTTTATCTAATACAAAATAATCATAACCTGTGCAATATATTTCTGTGTCTCTAACGCAAGAAACAACTATATATATAGTTGACTATATATTTGCCGTATTGAAATGTTGATTCGAATCTCAGTTGCATTAATTGTAAAAAAAGAAAAGATAATGCATACAAGGGTTGAATAGAATTGATGCTGTACGTATAGATATATAAGCCAATTAGTGGCAGTGCCACCCAAAAAGCTCCTGGTAAGAAAAGAAAACCAATGAATTCATTCTGGCACTGGAAAAGGTAATGTCATTTCTGTAATGACATCAACACGCATGCATTCTTAAATCACATTAAAGCCTTTTCTTCTTTACAAGATAATCACCCTTAAAGGGTTTATTATCAACACTTCAATTCCAATAGCAACAAAGAGGAAAGTAACTTCAGCACCAAGAAGCTAATTATCTTCCACCATATATTACTATCAATACTTCAATTCCAATAGATAATAAAGGGATTATTATCAACACTTCAATTCCAATAGCAACAAAGAGGAAAGTAACTTCAGCACCAAGAAGTTAATTATCTTCCACCATATATTACTATCAATACTTCAATTCCAATAGATTCACCCATCTTCTGAAAAGCAGCAAAGAGGAGTAACTTACAGCACCAAGATGGTAACTTTCTTCCACCCAAAAAAATAAAAAAAAGACTGACTTACAGGAATCAAGATGAAGCAAGTGTTGCAGAATTATCAAAAGTGGTACCCACATGGTGAATAACAAAGCCAAAAATCTTCTTCTTTAATGACTCAATCTTTTCTGTCAATGGTTCATCTCTGCTGCTTGCAACTCCTACACGGTCCAACCACTCATTGACCCTTTTCAGCTGTGACAAAACTGCTGCAACAGAGCCACAGTCCATAGGCAACACTGTTTTATCTCCATTAGTACTACGTTCCCCTAGTGCCCGGAAACCTGCATCTAAGGATTCCTCCACAAACTTTACAAACCACATCTGCATATCAGACTTCAATATTTTTCCAAGCTCAGCGGTCTCCTTCATGCCATGACCCTTTGTCCATGTCCCTAATACGGGATCTACGGATGATACTGATACTGAATTTGCCTTGATTTGGGTTTTAGAATTTGCATTAATGGACTGTCGTTTTGAGAAGCTTTTCTGCAATGTTGTTGGAGGCTCATTTTTCTGGGTTGTCAGAAGAGATACTATACCAAGATCTGTGGCCAGTGCAGCTTCAACCCAAAGAGAAGCTGAGTTTGATTGCTCTAGGGGGATATTATCACGAGAATGAGAACAATGGCTAGTTGCAATAGACTCAGAGACTGTAGTATATGTCACAACATCATCATAGATTGATAAAAACTGGTTGATGGTGGGTAATGGGTTCTGAGCCTTGGACATGGAAGAAAGCTCTGAGAATTTGCTGAAATAGATAATGAATCTCAAAGTTATACTCTTATTTTGGCCATTAGGATGCATATTATATTTCAAAATGCATGTCATATTACATACGAAGTTTTAAATTATGCTTCATTTGTCTGTCATGTGACGGTAGCTTGATAAACAGAATAACCACAACATATAATTTGATAGACTCCTTAAACTCCTTATGATACCTTAAACTCCTTATGATAGATTCAGTTGCATTTGCCTCTTCTAATGCTTCAGCTGCAGCCCTCGAAGCCAGAACTCTCCTTTGCGTAGCCTCCTGAATTCAATCCAACGTTAGCATCGGTAACCATAAGTCAGCCTTTTGGTATAAAAATTTAATCGATTTTTCTTAAGATGCGGGAGTTGGTTAATTCAGTCGTAGGAAGTCACCTACTCGTTAGGGGTAGTTTCATCCTAGTATCTTTGCCTAGAATGCACTTATTTATAGCCAGTTCTGGAAAAAATAAAATAAAATGGTAGGCATAATTTTAATAAAAATCTTACTCTTTTACTCAACAAAATCGTTGAATTCTCTCTTAAGAAGCACAAACTTTTCTGAGCAAAATAGATCATAAATGGAGAAAGTTGCGGAAGCATTCTGCAACTTCCTTTTTTTTTTTAAAAAAAAATTCTGTTTCAAGTCCTATAACCAATCCAGGGCTAGGAACACATCAACCACCCATGAATAGAAGCACGTACAACTCAGTCTTACTAACTGATATCTACTGTATCATTTCGCTTAACTGTCTTAAGGTGATTCTAAGAGAATTACTCCAGTTTCGAGGGATTTGATCTATTTTCAGTTCATCTAAGGCCAGAAAATTTTGAAGGCAACTGCCTTCGATGCATGTTAGAAGTGCCCAACTTTCAAAAGCCATTGACCAACTACATATATAGTCTTTTGAAGAAGGAAAGTTCAACGCTTTCATATCATATTATAAATACCAACTTTCCTTCATACCTTCCCAAGCCTTGCAAGGTCAGGAGAGATAGTCTGCCATGGCACACTGCCGTCAGTCCATTTCTTTTCATGAACTGTTATTCCTAGAGCTTCAAAGGCGGGAGTCTCTTGAACAGAATGACTTTCTGGTGAACTGGGTTTTGTTTTGTCTCCGGCTGAAGAATCGTCAGAGTGATTTTTACGGCTGCCCGCATCACTTAGACGCCTTGAAATGGCAGCCTATAAAACACAAAGCATTAGTCCTGAAACTAAACAGAGCATAGGTTCAAATTGTTCTCTGCAACAGGAGGCTATTGTTTCTATTGAATAATTAAACAAAACCGATAAAAACAATACATCAGCGTATATCGGAAAGAAAATACGTTATAAACAAAACCGTTAGAAGAAAAGCGTTAATTACTTTTTTGGCTGTGGGTTAAAGCCTGCAATACCCTGTGCAGATTTAAGTTTCATAGAAATGCAGCAGCCAATCGAACAATAGATCTTTGTCTAATATGCCGTGAAATAACAGAATTGACATGATGTTAACAAAGTTTCAGATATATGAAAGCTTCAGATATGTTATTTTTACTCTAATGTGGTACAATCCGGATAAAATCCAAACCAATAGATTATACGTATTTAAATTTTCAGAGTTTTGGTTTCAACAAATTACAAATTTAAGTGTTAATCACATTACATGATTGAAGAAGATTAATGAATTGATTAGTTCTTAACAAGGAAGGCGCACTACTTTGTGTTCTGACAATTTCGGTTTAAAACTTCAACAGAACCATAGTCAAGTGTATTTCATATATGAAATAAAATTAAGAAACAAAAAGAAGCAACATCGTATAAAATGTTGAAAATTCTAAGAAGTGCATTACCTGAGTCCGCAAAATTGCTTGCAGATCTGGTTTGTTCTTACTAACAATCTTCTCCCTCTGCTCCTCAGGAGCCGGCATAGCCGGTGGCTCATCCCAACTCTTCCTGTTACTCTTTGCGGATCCGACGAGCGCCTCCGAGACCTTGGAAATGCCGGCGGCTATGGTGGCCATCTTCTTCTTAGTTGCAGAATCACCCACAACGGGAGACACTTTAACACCCCCAGATAATCTCCTCCCAGGAGAAAGCGAAGCCCTTCTCGCAATAGGCGAGGCCTGTTTCCTAGCGTTGGGTGAAGGCTGTCTATACCTCGACGGAACGATGATAGCTGGCTCCTTCGAAACCCTCCTGTTCTCTTCTTTTGCAGCAACCAGACTTGGTACCACACATTTTGACGGAACAGGGGATGCTGATCTCTTCCCCTTCGTGGCGGGAGACGGATCCCTCTCCACCACAGCGGCTGCAATCTTCCTACCGGTCGAAACAGGCCTCTTGGAGGTAGCCGGAGACGAAAACCTCTGCGGGAGTTTGTCCTTACCCAAAACTTTGACATCGTCATTCGAATTCGAATCGGCAACCATCAAGTTATCTCTAGGGGCAAGAGCCTGCCTAGTCTTCGGCTTGTCAATTTTAGTATCCTTGTTATCGCTTCGAGGAAGAATGTTGTCAGGAGCTTTGTTGTTGGACAAGTAAACGGCTATTGGATCGACAGAGTACTCAGAGTCAGAGACGGGTTGAATAACGAAGTCCCTGGAAGAGGCCGAGATGCGGGCAATGAGAGGATCTGGGGAGCCGACAAAAGAGTGACGGCCGGCGATGGGGCGAATGCCGGAAACGCGGGGTACCGGGGAGTCAAGTTCGAAACGGTCGACGTAGACAAACTGACCGAGCTGCAGCCTATTGGTGAGGATGAGATCGATGTCACGTTCGGAGAGGGAGACGTAGGTGGAGTTGAGGGAATCGGAAAGCTGGACATAGAACCCATGATTCGGCCAGAGATCGGAGCCGGCCAGTGCCGGGACTATGCCAATAACTTGCAGGAGGGCAGAGCGGTGTTCTCCGGTGACGCGGGTGCTGGAGTTCATGGATTGCAACAGCTTGAGCAAGATTCCCGGATTGAGCGAGGCCATTGTCTCTGCGTGCGCGAGTGTGACTGAGTGAGTGAGAGAGAGAGAGAGGGAGAGAGAGGAGAGTGCGTTGGGTGTTGTGGTGCGTAGGAGTAAAGAAAAAAGGAGGAGAAGGGGGATTCGGCCGTTACTCAGATTCAAATTCAAAATTTCCACTAATTATTATTATACGGAATTTTTCTTTTCTCTGGTAGGGACAGCTTTGGAACCTTGTGCAAGTGTTAACCGTCTGGTGAAACCATTTTAACAATATGATTATTTTAAATATTTTATTGTATTTTTCTTTTGAAATAAATAAAAGTTTATAAGGTAAGTTTATTTTCTGTAATGTTAGTGTTGTTTTTTAGATACTAACAATGTGATAAATTTAGTTAAAAAATATCTAAAATTATTTTAAAATGCTATATATATATATATTTTCTTTACAAATAGCAAAAGATCTTTCTATTTATTTAGGGACAAAAATGATTTAAAAGCTACATATAATTTTTATTAAACTTAAATAAGATTCTAAATTTAAAAAAAAAAAAAAACAATTTAAGAATAAATCCTGCATACATCTAATTTTTGTTTATTACTATAATCTATATAATTAAGCAAACGTAATTGTTTTATTAAGTTTGTTAATATAATCCTAAAATCTAAAATATAAATGAGTCAGACAGAAGGAGTTTTTATAATTTTTTTTTTTTAAAAGTAAAAAATCTAAAATGTAATTGAAATATAACGCTATTATAACTAACCCAGTCCAAATGATAGTTTATATACATGCACATACAGTGAGGTTCAATAGATTTCCATTTTCTATTAAAAAAACTTTTGAAATGTGGAATGAGACTCCTGATCCAATATTATTTCCAATTACTTTTCACAGGACCACCTAAACATATATCTGAAGTGGTTGATTGTATGAGTCAAACACAAAAAGAAAATGTAATATTTTTTTAAAGAAACATTAACTTTTTATTTTTACCTTTTGAAATCGGATTCAAATTCAGAAAACTCCTTGAATTCAAAACATTCTAATTTTCACACACAAGTAATATTAAAACCCCATGAACTTTTTGAGATTAAACATCCCAATAATCACATATGCTTCAAAAATTTTGATATAAAACAAGAGAGAATTTCCATAAATGAAAGATATTTTTATTATACATCAAAGTCAAAAATTTTTCATAACACTTTCCATTGGATTTTCATATGAATACACAATACATACCGTCCCTACAATTTTGTCCCAAGAAGAGCACCTCTAAATTTTATACTCGTAGTAAAGAATAAACTTGTTGTAGAAACCAAATAAAGAGGACAAAATGCTTCCCTTTTGTTTTCTTCTCTATTCCTCTCTATTTTGTTTACATTGTTATTATGCCACAAAAAATAAGAAAATCATGAGAAATACAATCAGAACCAAGAATATCTTAATCATCAACCATCTGTTGGATGAAATGCTGTTAAGGTATCTCACCAGTTGGGTCTGTGCACCCTCAACATTTGCGAGTGACTCATCCATGTTCTCATCAATCCTGTCAACAAAAGCAAATATTTGTTTCGCTGAGTTTTGAAGCGTAGATCAAATAAATCTCTATCATTATCATGAAAATTTACTTGTAATCCATTTGGCTAACTTCCCATCCAATTCTGAGCCATACCTACACTTTCTGTATCAGTTATATTTATCATTACAACATAATTTTACATGTTTTGAGATTCCCATGCTCACCTTAAATTCTGGGGAGTGAAAATTCAATTCCTACTTCTAAGTTAACTGGCAATGAAATAGATAAAGATCATTACTATCTCTATATCCAGTTGCACCTACAGTCGTGCAGTCCAGCCGCACCTGTCTCCTGTCGTGCGTCTGCCCCCAGCCTATTGCAAGTCACACAGACTGACCATCTCCACTACAAGCCCACCTTCATACCCACCCCTAACCACCAGAATCTCACGGCCAGAAGCAACCAGAAGGAACTGCTCAACCGCTAAGCTGCCAGAACCGCACACCTGTACTTGCGTAGCCCTTATATGGCTACCCTGCCACAGCCTTGCCCTAGCTTCTTCTGCTGCACGCCAGCCTCCTTGGTCGCACACCGCTACCCACATGCAAGACCGAGCCATGGCCCATTCTGCCTTATGCATTTCTATCCAAGTTCTATTCTACTCAGCCGCTCCAAGTGGTGATTCTGCCTAGGATACACAATGGCATTATCTAGTAGTAACATCCTTCCTGTGACCTTTTATTTGGTCTTAATTGCCCCACGACTCTTAAAATATGCCGGAGGTTACATCCAGAAGTACATTAACAAATTCCCACATGGAAAACCCTAACCAAAACAATATCAAACTGTAGCCAATCTAGCCTACTTATCGCTTGACCAGCAACAATCACTTCAGCTGGTCGCAGTAAAATTAGGATCACTTTCAAGGGAAAATGAAAGCTTAACCACCTCTCAGGCACTGGACCAAAACCAGGGGACTCCACTTTTGACACATGGGATGAGGAAGACTCAATAATCATGGTGTGACTCTGGAACTCTATGTCACCAGAAATAAGTAAAATAGTTATGTTCTGTACACAGCCAAAGAAGTGTGAGAAGCAATCAGAGAAATCTATTCTAAAGTCAAAGATGTAATTCAAATTTATGACTTGAAAGTCAAGAAATGGTCTACGAAACAAGAAGACAGGTCAGTCATTGAATATTTTAACATGTTGAAAGGTTGTTGACTGGAATTGGATCAGTACTGGAGTTTTACAATGGGCTGCAGCAAGGATGCAACCCGCTTCAAACAGTTTGTAAAATAAAACTCAGGGCAATCAGTTTCTAGCGGGACTCAACCAGGATTTTGGTCAAGTAAGAGTCAAAATCTTACGCAAAAACGAAATATCATCACTGATGAAGTGGTTGATATTGTATCAGCAGAAGAGAGCAAGAGAAGGATCATGTTTGAATCTCGATCCAGTGATAGCTCAACACTAATTTCCAAATGCCCTAATCCAAGCCAATAGGGAAAAGAACTAAGTCAAGTAAGAAATTTCATGTCTAATTGCTGAAAACATGGACAATCTTTGATGTACTTTTTACAAGAAGCTTAGACACACCAAAGATAAATATTGGAAACTCTATAGTAAGCCCAATACCTCAAGCAAGAATTGGAGTTACAAGAAGACTCCACAAAAGTCCCACAGACAGGCCCGTGCGGTCCAGCAGGAGGAGGAAGAGAAAACTACTGATCTAAATGAATTTACAGCTGAAATATAACAATTTGAAAGCATATTAGAAAACTTGGAGAAACCCACATATACAACTCTGATGAAAAATTAGGTATGCTTTCTTTCTCAAACAATTTTCATGCATTGGATAGACTATTTGAAAATTCATGGATAATGGACTCAAGGATTACCGATCATATGATCAATATTTATAAGTATTTTCACAATTATGTGTCATGCCCCAGTAGTAGGAAAATTATCATGGCAGATGGTTCTTTAAACACTATTGTTAGGATGGGCAAGATCAAGCTGAGTTCTACTCTGATTCTTGAAAATGGGTTGCATGTTTCTAAACTATGTATACACCTGATGTCACCAAATTATCACAAAATTTATACTGCAAATTTCCACTGTTTTATTTTCATTGAGATTTTCAGGATTAGAACTTAGGGAAGATGATTGTGCGTATCAAGGATAGAAATGAATTATACTACTTGGACACTTCTAGTGGATCTCTCTCCGTTATTTCCATCAATCCTAACCACAAGATTTGGTGCTACCACAAGAGACTTGGTCATCTATCCTTTTCCACTTTAAAGGTTATGCTTCCTCTATCATTTAAAACTTTTGATAACGGGAATTTATATCGCGATATATGCTTGTTAAGCAAACATTGCGTGTAAAATCTTCTATTAGCGATAAACGAAAGATGTTTCTATTCTCTTTAATCCATAGTAATGTTTAGCGGCCATTCCACATTTTTAACATTTATGCTGCTCGATAATTTGTGTTTTTTATTGATGATTGCATTATCCTTACATGACTTTTCTTAATCAAATCCAAATAAGATATTAGCCACATAATAACTTAGTTTTGCAAAATGATAAAAACCCAATTTAGAACCCACATAAAATGATTACGCACTAATAACGCAAAAGACTTTTTTAACTACACAATCTACTCATTTTTCCACCAAGAAGGGATTATTCATTAATCATCATGCATCCACACTCCACCATAAAACGGAGTGGTGGAACATAAGAATGGTAACCTTCTTACGACCACTAGAGCCTTTCTATTCTAGAACTACACCCAAAAACAAGATTGTGGTGAAACCATCCTTGCTGCCATGTTAGTATTAAACACTTACCCTCGAATGCACTAGTACTCAAAAAAAGTCCTCTATAAACCATTTCCAAATTCTATTTAGAAATAATAGTCACAAACAGTTTGGTCCTATGAATATTTAGGCGTGTTACCTATATTCATGTTCATTCACATCAACAAAGGAAACTTAATCATAGAGCTTTAAAATGTGTATTTGTAGGAAATTTTTTTTTTTAAAAATAGGTATATATGTTACTATCCACTTATCCAAAATTCTAAGTGGATGTCACCTTTATTAAACAAAAGTCATATTTTTCTCAACCTTATCTTAAATGAGAATATATGTTGGAAAATAAGGATACTGAGTTCTTTATGCTACCATCGTCGCCACATACCCAACCACCACCATAAGAACACCCATAGAAATCATCAAAGAACCCACCCACTTAAAAAACTATAATTGATCTCACATTCACAGATGTATACAAGGAGAAAGAATCTGAGTTGTGAACCCAAGCAGAGTCAAGACATGAATTTTGAGGTTGAGATAAACCTTGAAGACCTTATAAAGTCTGATAATGATAATACCCAATGTAGTACATAAAAGAACCAGGGCATGCATTTAACATCCATTTTATTCTATTTACAGCTTATATCATCTAATAAGTTTTCATAGTTCCTTAAATATTTCCTCACAAGTTTAAATATCGAGTTTATCATTAACATTGTCTCTGAGACACTGTCTTGTGAGAAATAAAAAAATGTCGTAAATATTGAAATACATGCACTAAAGAAAAACCAAACATGACAATTGATGGATTTTCCTAAATAGAAGAAGTCTGTGGATTAACAAGTGAATATTCACAATAAAATACAAAGCATATAAAACAATCATAAAACTGGTGGCAAAAAGAAATATCTAGATTTATGAGATACATTATCAAGAGACATTTGCACCAATAATTAAGATAAATACGACGCGAATTTTTTATCCTTAACTACTCATTTTGATTGCCAAGTGCAACAATTCAAGATGAAGGATCTAGTCCTACATGGACATCTGCAAAAAGAAATCTATATGGAGATTCCATCAGCATTTAACGGAGGGACAGGACCACACAAAGTTTGGTAAATTGGATGCACTCTATGGACTAAAGTAATCACCTACAGCATGATTTGATAGATCTGCAAGTGTGATGACAAGCTTGGGATGTAAGTAAGCTTAAAGACATCACACACTGCTTATTAAGCATTATGAGACAAGAAGAGTTACTACTATCCTAGTTTATGTGACATTATTGTAATAGAGGATGATGAAACGAAAAATTAATACTCAAGCAATATTTAGCTAGAGAATTTGAAATAAAAGGAGCTAAATTGAAGTACTTTCTAGGAATAGAAGTTGTTGGCCCAAAATCAAGGATTTTCATCTCTCACCAGAACTGTATTTATGGCTGTTAATAGATATGGACAAACTAGCATGTAAGTCAGCTAGTGCTTCTATCTATCTCAATCATAGACTAAGACTGGCAGAAGAGGATACACAAGTAGATAGACGTATCAAAAATTAGTTGAGAAACTGATACACCTGTCACATACAAGACCTAACATTATTTATGCAACAAGTGTTATAAGTTAATTCATGCATAACTTTAAAAAAGTATACTTATAGGTAGCATACAGAGTGTTGTATTACCTAAAAGGGTTATCTGGAAAAGAAATCATGTTTAGAAAGAATGACAAGTTGCTTTATAAAACTATACAAATGTAGACTATGCAGAGCTATGGTGGACATATGAGTGGTTATTATACATTCCTAGGGGATAACTTGATTACTTAGAGGAGTAAGAAACAAAATGTAGTTATAAGATTGAGTGCAGAATTGAATTTCGGACAATGGTACAAACAGCATATGAATTGCTATGGCTAAATAGAATTTTAGATTATCTAAAAATCACGTGGGACAGTCCCATGTGACTATATTGTGACAGTAAATCAATCAGAAACACTACCTATAATTTACTTCAACATGACAGAACCAAAATATATTGAAATTGATAGGTGTTTCATAAAAAAAAAAAAGCTAGATAGTGGCTCGATATGTATCCTATACGTGCCAACCAGCTCTCAGCTTGTAAGTATGTTGACTAAAGGCCTCAGTAATCCAACATTCTAGACTAACATAGGCAAGTTGATGATAGACAATATCTAACCCGACTTAGGGGAGAGTGTTAAAGAATATGCAATTAAGCTAAAGGGCATTAGGATAAAATACACTATATGTAATTAATGGTCTCTTTCCTTATCTATTCTAGAAAATTTGTATATTTACAGCTGTAATATTAAATAAAACACACATTCAACCATTCTTCACATTATCATTTCAGCAAAATAAAGCAAAAGCTTTTGCTATATTGTCTTATTCATTCTTCAAAATGGTGTGGCATCTTCATATATGAATACCCTTCGCCACGAGAAAGGAGCAAAAGTTATACCTCTAACATAAGCAAAATTTTGAATAAATTTTTATCCATAGTGTTTGATCTAATATTTAATTCGACTCAGAAAATGACATGCAAAATGTCAGGCCAAGAAGAACTGCCTCAATAGGAATTGAAGTTCAATTAGGAAACATTTTTAAAAAGGATTACGTTGATAAGATCTAGAAAAAGATCTATTCAATGAGATGAAGTACAATTATTGAAATGATAACAATTGACGAACCTGATTGCAATTTCTCCTTGCTGTGAAACCATAGTTGCGAGTTGTGTGAAGATGTTGCCTAACTCATGAATGGTTGATTCTACATTATGAAGGGCTTCAGCTCGACTCTGCATGTAACTGTCTTGTAGCGGCACCATCTGTTGCTGCTGTTGTCGCTGCTGCTGCAACAGTGGTTGAGCTTCAGTATCTCCTTGTTTGCTATCAAGCAAAAGGAGGAAAAGTTTATCAGGGACAAGGGGCTAATTGGAAAATCTCCTACCAGCCTCAACACCAGGCCAAATTCCACCAAAAGAAAAAGAAAATGGTACCTCATTCATTTTATTCATAACTCAATATCCAGAAATTTTTCACCATAAAAAATTAGGAACTGAATTCATTAAATTATCATATGTCAGAAAGAGGGATGTCTAAAACTTAACAGAGAAAGAAGATTCACACCAAATGAATTTGAAAACTGTGACATTTCCTAGTGGTAACTGAATCTGACAATCAGACAAACTGAAGTTTTACCTTGGAATTAACTGGGATGATGATGCAGAACCATTAGCCCATGGAGGAGGTGAAGGTGTAGATACACTAGCAGCTGATCTGGCTGCAAGAGGACGCTGACGAACAAAAGGATTTGAAGATTCCTTTGAAGCAGTGGAAGAAAATATCTGCCTTCTATTCTCATGAACTTTCAAATTCTGCATCACCCCAGATACAAAGCATTTAATTATTACTGAAATGACAATAACAAAGCTTGCGAAAGGTTTAAGGCCTTCCAAGCTGCAATCAAGGAACAAAAACACAAAGATACCTCTGTCCGCATGGTGAGGACTTCTTTGAACTCCTTTGTAGCACTCATTAAGCGATTCTTTAGGTTATCTACAACAGTTGTTGAATGGGATGTGGTGTCACTTGAGATACTCCCGCTGTCATTTTGAGTATTGCAAAGAAGTTGAAGATCTACTACAGCTGAATTAAGTGCAGTGATATCTTGCTTTATCACTGCTGTCAGCTCTTGAATCTCTTGAGTGGGATCATCAAACACTGATGTCCTCTTTGCCACTGATACCACAGCAGAAAAATAATGATTTTTCTATATTTTTTGCTTCAAATAGCAGATTTTTGAATTTCTATGGACATCACAAGTATATTTCATCCCTGTTATGATAATTATTACAGAACCATTCTTTTAAGGCACTGGTCGCTCATGTCTAGTGATTTTAGTTGTGTTCTAAATACTCCAACAGAGCAGTAGATTGCTAAAAGATAAAAGACAGATATTCCAAGACCAGAAAAAGAAAGCATCTCAATGTGAATCAAATAGAAAAAGGGACTCTATATAAAGCATTATCAACAACAATGAGAATTAATGAAACAACATTTTTTTCATTAGATGTTTATCTTCTCAAATTTTAGAAGTACAATTTTTTTATAAGAAAGAGATGTCTAGATGTAACAATTATTCAACCCAAAAGGCTTACCTTAAACCATGCAAGCAGAAGATTAAAATAGAAAAGATGACATAAAGCAACCAAGGCAACCTGGCAGTAAATCCAGTCATTTACCTTAAAAAATGAGTTATATCAGGAGATACTACATGCAAAGAGTTTAACTTACAATCAATATGATAGCCTACACAGTTTCGAAATCATTTCAAGGCAACCAGCATAATGAATGTTAATATTAGTACAAGTATTACATTAACGTGATATCTTCAGATATGTTTCTATTAGTTTCTGCAGACAAAATAAGAGAAAAAAAAGATAGTATACTTCAACAATTTTTGAGCATCACTTTATAAATGAAGTTTGCATGCATTTCACAAAACAACAGTGAAGACTCAAATTGATCCCAAGCAATGAGCTCCCACTCTTGCAATGCCAGCAAAAAACCTGATATTTGTTAGTCTTTCAAGGCGATTTTGTTATTTAAAATTTAAATAAATATAGCATCAAGACAACTGAAAAACAGTATTGGATTTAGCTCATTTAAATCCATAAGACCCAATCAAGACTACAAGGTTGCAACAAAATGAAATCCCCTAGATAAAATTTGTCTAACATAATTATACTTTACTATTCAGTAATTTAATTGTCTTGCACTAAGGACCAAAATCCTATAATCTTCATTTTTCTTTCAACCTCTAAATGTTTACAAAGGCAGAAAAGATATATGTGGTCACAGCGAATTGCAGGAAGCATTCTACCAAACATCTAAAGCTAATGCCAATTTAGTAGAAACTATTGCCATCTCATCAACTACATAAAACTGACTACCACCACAGCCCCCTCACAGTTGGTGCAGACATACTATCAACCTAATTATACCAGGAGGAATTCCAGAAAAAAAAGGAAGTCCAGTACCGACACATCAAGACCGTGCCATAAAGACAGTGCTCCGAATTTTTATGTCATCAACTAGTGAACTCTGAACTCCAGCAAAAATGGACATCATCACACACCTTGACTTTATAATATATGAACTGATCCAGCTAGTTCTCCTCTGAGGATTCCGAAACTAAATCCACCATCGATTATCACAAGATATTAGTGAATTCTATTGCATCCTCATCAATACAGGCAACAAATTCAAATAATTAACCCAAAATCGCCCAATTAACGTAACAAAACTTGACATACACCAAACGGGTCGGAATTGCAAAGACAAAATTCAAACCACTTACATTTCGCTAGCTTTGCCAGTTTCTGCGACGTCTGATGGATTCCATACCCGATCTTCGATGCCCTCTTGTTGAACTCTGATTGAATCGCCAAGGCAGATCGCCGATCCTCAGGTTTGGCGGGGCTAGTACTAATTCTACTCGATGCCGCATTGTCGGCCGATGAGAAGGACTTCTTTAGCCTCTCCGCTATGCTAAAAAATTCTTGCGTGCGATCGCGATACGACGATTGCCCCGGTTTCACTGGCATTTTCTTCCTCCCTCGCTCTTCGTAAAACAATATAGCAAACGAATTCTTGCAATTAACTCGATATGAACTTCTTTCTTTCTACGAGGAATAATTCGACGACGCTACAATTCAAAACTCGGGTTCATGGACAAATCTTAATCTGGAATCGGGAGGAAGAAGGAGAAGGGAGGGTTTGGGTGATGAAACGCAGGCGTTTTACGGGACAGGAAGGTGAAATAGCAAAAAGAATAATAAAGTACTGTGAAGCTTAGCGCTAGAGGAACAAGCTTTGGTAGATCTACGTTGAACTATGGTGAGAATGTGTCACCGCATTCTGGTTCAGGTTAAAAAAATGTTTTTGTGACGTGAAAATAATATTAATATTGGCACCCCAAAATTTACTGCATTTATATCAAATATTTAATCCAATCTTCAGAATAAATTAAAAAAATTATTGTTTATTATCGTAAAATTTATTAAAAAAAAATAATATTTCATTTAATTATAAGAATAGAAACTCTATACTAAATTAGCAAAAAATAATTATGAATTTGAAATAATTCAATATAAATTTAATCAAAATTATTATTTTAAATAATTTTTTTAATTAACAAAATTTAATCAATTTTTTTTTTTTTTTTTTTAGAAAAAAAGTTTAATAACAAACAAATCATTTATTTCTTGAAAGGGTAATACTTCTACTAACATTTTAAGAGTATGGATTGAAAATACTGAGTTGTAAAAGAAATTCAAAGAGGAGAATTTTTTTCTTTTTGTTCTTTGCTGCAAAATTATAGATTTTATTACATAAATTGATTGAAAATGTAACAACAAAGATTGAAAGAAAAATAAGAATACTGCAACATACACATATGATCTCCATGAATTCTCAGTGTTTTCTGTTTGTATTAAGTTTCAACGATCTATTAATCATAATATAAGCAAGAAAACCATCAATCCCTCAATTACTCTCAGTAGAACAATTAAGAATCCTCTCAGCAGCAGAGTTGACGAACCAAAAGCTATCATGATCGGAAACAAGCACTTCTCATCTGAAGGATCATCATCTGTGATCATAGCCAAACCAGAGAAATCACAATCCCAACTCTTTTGGTTATTCACTTGATAATACATGTTGAAAGCGTAGGAAGCATTCCCTTGCATACTTAAATGATTACAAGATGACCCATAACCCAGAGCTGTACAATCTGAAAGGGTGCACGCATAGTCAATACTCTTTGGCAACTCATCAAGCTCGTCGTCTACATGTGGATTCAATACACACCATCGTCTCGTCATGTAGTTTACCCCTTCCACTGGAACAAGAAACTTCCCTTGCTGCAAACCAGCCAAGTCTAATTCATATTTTGGCTTCCCGTCATAATCAAAGATCCCCCAATGCCTTTCAAAGCTCCCTGGTGCTACACTTTTTGCGATCTCATCAATGAGACTGAAGATATAGACATCAATGGTGCCTTTTCTTGCTGGGGTGCCAACTCCACTTAGAACATGTCTAAGTAATCCTTGGTTGAATCTTTGTGCATTTTGGATATTAGCATGTTTGTCACCATCAGTTGGCCATCCAACTTCTCCGACTACGATCTTCATGTCAGGGTATCCAGCCTTGTCTAGGGCCCAAACAAGAGTGTCAAGATTTGCATCAAACACATTGGTGTAGAGCAAATCACCATCTCTAACAGGCTTGCTTGTGCCATCGAAGAAGGCAAAATTGATGGGGAAATTATCATTGCTGTAAAGACTAAGGAATGGATAGATGTTTACGGTAAAAGGTGCATCATTAGAGTATAGGTATTGGATTATTTGGATTGAGAGTTCTCTGATTTCTGGGCGGAAATCTCCAGCAGAAGGGACTGGGTTTGAGGCTGGGGAGTTGTAGATGTCTGCATTGAAGGGAACTGTGGCCTTGACCTTGGAACCAAGGCCTGCATCAATAAGGGCTTGCTGAATGTTTTTGAGAGCAGGTAGTGTGAGGTGGATGAAACTGCCATTATAGGCTTGGAGGAAAGGTTCATTTCCTACAGCAACATACCTGCAAAATCAGTATTGAAAGTAACTGAATTGACAAGGAGAGAAGACACGATGACGAGAACAAGTTAACGATATAACTTTTGGAATCTGAGCAACAGAGTTATCTACCAATTAAGCAGAGCAAACAAGTAGTGAAAGGATAGATGTTTCTTCCTAGCTTATTCAAAGATTAAAGCTTAATTAAAAGCAGTTGCACGAAGTGCTTTAACTTGACAAAAAGGTGTCTTTTAATGATTAGGAAAAAGAATTAGCAGGGGATAACTAAACATATCATAATAACATCTACTTACAATACTACTTTCATGCAGTCCCTAAACCACAATTTTTATATTCCTTCAATTGTTTTACTAATATTTACCTATTTCATTTCCTTTCCTCTCCTCTCTATTCCTTATTTACACAAACACATTGTGAGATTCAAGTGCCCGGGCTCAAGGGCACACCAGGATTGATATTTTTGATAGTTGATATATTTTTTTAAAGAAAAGTTTTTTAAAAAACCATGACTTATTATTATTATTATTTTTTTTTTTGTCTTTTATTCACCAAATAAAGAACAATGTAACATTGCTTTTTATACTGTTATATTATTACATTGTAGCTTTTGTCAAGTGCTGGCTACAATGTAAAGAAATATTATCTAATAATATAAAGTTAATACTAAGAATGACTTAAATTGAATGAGGAAACTAAGTGTAATCATTAATGAGAAAACGTATCTAACTAAAGATGCAGAAAATAATATTCACATTTCTGAAATCAAATCTCAACAGTTAATAATACTCATCTGATCGTCACTTTGATTTAAAATCAAGTCAAATCACCATAACTTTTTTTCTGAACAAAGAAAAATGCAATAAAATCCATGACAGGGAAAATCACACTCAAATTCATGACAGAAATTAGGAAAGAACAAATTAACTCAATCAACATGGACAAAAATTTTGCCAGAAAGCAAACAGAATATCAGCAGAAAACACATTAAGAGATTACCCAACTTGATATTAACACCTCCGGGATAACAGTAACTGGTGACATTAGCATCCACCCAAGAAATAGCAGCTCGTGGATCATGACTGAACTGCTTCAACATTAAATTCGGTATCGCCACCATCACCTCAATACTAGTCCCAATAAGAGCCTCCATGATCCTCTCGTCCGCTTCGAAAAGTTTTAACTTACCAATCCCGTTCTCTACCAGCATATTGACCACCTTATCTGGTGGCAGCTGGTGCGATGCCATGGTGCCCCAGTTCACTCCGACACTACTTCCTTGCGAGAGTGCAGCCATGGATGCAAGACACAGAATCATTTTACAGAACTCTAGTACTCCATTTCCCGTTATCATTTGGTTTCGTTTCTGTTTCTAATTTAATGGATACTTAAACGGATGGACTCCTTTGAGTATGATCTTTCTGGAGATTGAGAAAGAATTGAGAGTGGCGATGGAAAAAAACAACGATAACAATCAGAATGACGATAGATAGAAAGAGGGAATATTTTCGGTTGCTTGTTTCAATATTTATGAAGTGAGTGTGAAGACTGAGAGTGAAGCTTTTGAATGTTGGCAGTTGGGATTCTTCTTCACGTAGAAGGTGTGAATATTTTCTCTTCTATTTTTCCTTTTTTTAATAAAATATTTTTTTTTTGCCTCTTTTAAAAAATTAATTCGGATGACTGGTTGTACAATATTATATTTTTGTACGATATTGCAATATATTGTCCTTCCTCTATATATATATATATATACATGTCCTCCCCTTCTCTATATGGTTTTTATGCATATATAATATGCATGCATGTATGTTCATATATATGTAATGAAATAGAGTCTAAATTTTAATAAAATATGAAATCTTAAATTTTTATAGTAAAAAACTTATGTATATAAAAATGTTATATGTAATGAAATACAGTCTCAATTTTAATAAAATATTGAAAAGAAAATAATAGAAAAACTTATTTGTAAAAATTGTATGTTAGACGTGTGCAAGTATAAAACAAAAATAAAAAAGATATTTGTGGAAAAATATTAAAGAAACACCAAAAAAATAAGAATTTATTTTTATATTCAACCTAAATATTTATACATTCTGACATAATTTTTCCTCATAAATACAAAAATAATAGAATAGTTATATAATAAATGAATAAAAATATATCTATAATTTACATAATCAGTTAAAAGGAAAAACAAATAAAGTAAAATAAGCTTAGAAAAATATAAAAAGGTAATGTAGAATAATTAGTATTATAAATTAAAATTTTGTATTTATAAGTATAATTTTATATAATACTATAAATTTTGTATGTAGAGTATATATAAATATATGAATATAAATAATGTGAACCCCACCCACACCCAGCCCATATTTTTTGACAAATTTTTTTCGCCCCTAACTGGCAACCAACTAGCAAATTGGGAATATAAAATGTAAAAGCTCAAAATTTAATTGAAATAGAAACATTAAATTAATGAAATAATAGCGAAAATAATTAAGAGTTTAAAAAATTTATATTACTTACATAGTAAATTAGAATGTTTAATAGAATTATAAGAATGTCTATTTAAAAAAATTTAAATAATAGAAATAGAAATATAATTAAAATCTTATAGGGTCAATCTACGCTGGACAACTCTGATGGAATGCGGGAGACAAGTCGCTAACTTTCCTGTTGTTCAGGATCCGGATCTTAGTTTTCATGATCTAAAATAGTTAAATAAAGGGATGAGTTACATTAATTCAGTAAAAATGTCAATATTTAACACCGATACAGAAAACCAAATATTGGAAAAAAAATCATAAAACAACTAATAAAACTATTTTTCTTTTTAAGTAAATTCATTTAATTAAAAAAATATAAATTTCATATTCACATTTTAAGTTCTCAAATTCGATTTGTTAAGACAGTAATCAAGATAATAATTCACAATTATATTCTAAGAAATAATAATAGTCAATTTTATCTTTTAACCTACCTACCGGTACCTCTAGCGGTCTATAGAGGTTTTCCCTACACGTGAACCTAACATCCAATTTATTAATTAACTGTTGTTCTCATACCCGGTCTGGTAATGGACGCTAAACATACCACCGCCTCAATACCCCGTCCGGTATGACGGTAAACAATACTTCCACACCCCTTCCAAAATGAGACTTCTTAGTCCCGTTCGAGTGAGGTAATGTCCACGGTAGGGTTTACCCTATGTATAGGATCCGTACACCATTTCCCATGATACCTGGTAAACCATTTATACATATGTTCACATTATCAAACAGCCACTATTTACACACAAATATCTTATTTCATATTTACAGATCAATAGAACAATGTTTTAACAGACAATAAATGTAACACCCATAAAATAATAATAATAATAAAATAAAATAAATAAAAATTTGTGTATAATTAAATAATTAATAAATATAATTTTTTATTAATTTATTTTATTTTGTTATATTTTATTTTATTTTATTTGGGATAAAAATGAAGTAAAAATTAAATGAGGATGAAATTGGAAACAATTTTGGAGAAAATGGGTAAAAATTTAGGTTTTGAAGGTATTTTTAAAAGAAAATTCGAAAACCATGGGTCAAAGTGTAATTTGGAGAAATTCTGCCATGCGAGACGTCCGGTCAGTTGTCCCGATGAACTAGGACACTCCACGTGGCAACAGGAGCTGACGCGATACCACGCGGGAAGCCATGCGGGTCCTGTTAAAGAGGAATCGAATTATGCTAGAGAGGGACCGAGTGGCCCTGTGGCGTTACTTGGTTGTATGGTGGGGGCATTAGATCATACTGTAGCAGTGTCGAATGATACGGTGGAGGAACAGGGTTGTACCAATATGGCATTAAGTCTTCTCGTTATAGGGATGGCTCATAATATGGCAGTAATAGAGGGTCAGAAAGCTCTCTCATCTCTTCCTTACCCTGCTAGGTAAAGATAAGTCTCTTTAGCATCTCGAAGAGCCAATTGACATCCTCCCAAAGAGACCCATCCCAGACTGCTCTATTTAGTGGGGGTCTTCATCTCCTCATATATTTGTACTTGCATTTTACAACGAAAGGTTGAGTGTCGGATTGTATTGAATGATTCTAACATTTGTGTAAAGAATGATTCCGAGTAACGCGACTCTGATATCAACTGTAAAGCTCAAAATTTAATTAAAATGGAAACGATGAATTAATGAAATTATAGCAGACGTAATTGAGAGCTTAGGGTTTACATTCCTTACACAGTAAATTAAAATGCCCAATAGAGATACAAGAATGTCCGTTTAAGAAAATTTAAATAACAAAAATAGAAATGTAACTAAAATCCTATAGGGTCAACCTCTATTGGGCAACTCTGATGGGATGCAGGAGACAACCTTTAGTCGCTAACTTTCCTACTGTTCAGGATCTAGATCTTGGTCTTTCTGATCTGAAATGGTTAAATAAGAAAAATGAGTTACACTAACCTAGTAGGAATGTCAATACTTAACACCAATACAAAAAAAATCAAAGGTTGGTAAAAAAATCATAAAACAACCAATAAAACCATTTTTTTAAGTAAATTCATTTAATTAAAAAAAATGTAAGTTTTATACTCACTTTTTAAGTTTTAAAATTCTACTTGTGAAGATAATAATCAAGATAACAATTTACAATACATTCTAAGGAATAATAATAACCAACTTTACCTTTTTACTTACCTATCGGTACCTCTGGGGCTCTATAAGGGTTTTCTTTACACATGGACCTAATATATAATTTATTAATTTACTGGTCGTCCTCATAGGGCGTCTGGTACTGGGCGTCAAACGTACCACCGCCTCAATACCCTATCCGGTATGAGGGTGAACAATACTTCCCAACCTTTTCTGGTATGGGACTTCTCAGCTCCGATCGACTAAAGTAATGTCCACGATAGAGTTTGCCTATGTATTGAGTCCGTACACTCTTTCCCATGATACTTGGTAAGCCTTTTATACATATGTTCACATCATCAACCAGCCACCATTTATACACAAACATCTAATTTCATATTCACATATCAATGGACAACATTTTAATAGACAATAAAAATCGATACTTTAACAAATAAGAAAAACGCGATTAATGCATTTATTTCAAATCAAACACAGATAGGGATAAACGATTATGTAAATCAATAAACGAGAAGGCAAATAAATCAGTGAATTAAAGTGTATGTGATAAACAAACAAATACAGTATAGCAATAGATAAACAATATAGATAAAATAAGCAGCTTCGTACAGACAAGTTACTGGCTCCACTGGTGACATATATTTAGCTAATTAGGGGTTTCTAACATTCAAAAATTACAATGTTCTTATTTACTAGACTTCAATTAACCGTATCGAGAGAAAAAATTGAGGGATTCTTACCTCAGGGGTCGGTGTTTGAAATATCACCTTTTTCACTATACATCCTAGCGATTCCTGAATTTTTTAGATTTTTTCTGCGAAAATAAAAAATACTTGATATGTATTCTGAAATACCCAAAAAGGCCCAAAATAAGGGTTTTAAATTTTTTTTGACTATTTTAGGGTTCTGGCCTAGCGGTTGCGTCGTGCTCCAGTGCCGGCTCCGCCACCTACGGTGGCATCTCCTCTTGGTCTGGCCAATTTTGATTGGTTTCGGCTGGTTTCATGCGAAAACTTATAAAAATCGAGGTTATGTGGCTTCATAGGCTAGAAAAGGAAAAAAAATAAAAGCATTACCGGTAGGGGAGAAGGGGTTTCCGATGCAATGACTTTACTGTTCCTCTCTTGCGGCTGAGGATTTTCTTTGATTGACTTGCACCATAAAGGATTAGAGACACAACGGTCAAAATATTGGAGGGAACGAGATATAGGATCGAGCTCATCAAAGTGATTTTTGGGTCGCAGCCACGGCGGCTCTGCCGAGCTCTGCTCTCAGTTTTCGGCTTCCCTTTTAGCTTTTTGGTTCTGATATGAGTGTGGGGAGGCTTACAATCAAATTTCGAAATGAAAGGGGAAAAAACTTACCTCCCCGGTGTCAGCGGCGGCCCCGGTACGGTAGCAACGTCGATCGGCTTTCCTTACAGCCACCCTTCTTGTTTTTCTCCAGCGGGTCAGGTGCGACTAGGGTTAAGGTTTCTGGGAAGAGATGCTTAAATATCCTCTCCGTATCGATCTAGATCATCCGTGCAGGGACACGTGACTCACTCCCAGCTATTAGATCGTTCTTATTTGGAGAATTAATCTTGGCCGTATGATCGAATTAAATCTAATCGTTCGATCGCGCCTGAATAGAAAATGGATTTGGGTCGTCTGTGAGTGTGGGAGGAAATTTGAGTTGTTTGATATGCTAGCACGCAAATCGCCTGCATGGCTTTCCGCGTGAACGTGTGTCTGCCACACGGCGCACGACGACCAACCATGCTGCTGACGTGGTCCTCGTGGCCAACTTTTAGTTATTTTCACTTTTACACCAGTTTTTTATATATTTTTTTTCAAATAGATCATTCTTTATTTGTAATTCGATCTTGATTTTTGAAAATATTTTTAAATATATACAAAACACAATTTTTTTTTTCAAAAATTCAATTAAAATTTAAAATTAAATTTTTTTAATTTATATCATTATTATGATTTAATTATTCCGAATTTAAATTCTGGGAGTGGGTGTTACGTAAAAACCATAAGTGCAAAATGTCAAACTTAGAAATTAGCATGAAGAGAGGAAGTAGGAAACATCTTCGGCATGAACAGAATCGTCCATACCAATATGATTTTCATTAGGTAACTTTTTATTTACTTTTGTTCGATTTAATTCATAATTTAATTCTATAAAAAATTAATCTTTATATTTTAAAAAAATATTTAAATTAATCCCTTCTTCTAATTAATCTTTAATACTATTAATATATGATAATACATATAATTAATTGTAATATGTAAATTTTTTTGGTTAATTACTAATTCATATAATATACGTCACATGACATATAACATTAAAAAAATGTATATAAATAAACATAAATTGTCATTGATTTTAACAGTATTTAGAGGTTAATAACAAAGAGAGATTAGTTCAAACATTTTTAATAGTTATATAGACGAATTTGATATAAAATCAAAATAGATATTAAATCTAACAAACATAAGTAGTACAGAAATTAAATTGATATTTTAGTCTTTTAATAACTATGGCTGCGAAGTAAATATGACAAAAATAGAATTGCAAGTGATTGGTAAATCATTCCGTACATGCCTCACTCTCATAAAATCATAAATTAGAATTTAGAATATTTCATTACAATTTTCAATTGTGAAGGAACAAAAAAAAGAAAAAAAAGGAACAAAGATTTACCACATGTAAATTTCTCAAAATGAATATATAGGTCAGTCCAAAAACACCTCTAATCTCCCGTTTGTTGAGTGTTAGAATATTAGCAAAATGGCATTGAGAGGAATTGAAAGGGCCCCCATCAAAATCTGGGTTCATAACTACACTGCAGAATGAGAGGAAGCATCGTCTTTCCGGAAGCATGCTTCTGGCAACCTAAAGCTTAAGCAAAACATTGCCTGAACCATAGCCATGGTTAATAAGAAATTATATTACTAAGAAAAAGATGAGTTTAATTAATGTGGTGAAAAAACCTAAAATAGTAAGAGTGCAAGTAAAGCATAGCACGTATAGAGGAACTCGGTTATTTGTCAAATGCTTTGTGATAGTAAAATGAATAAAAAATTATATTATTACTCTGAAAATAATATACCCAGTTGTAAGTGTACACAAGTACCAAATACCCATCTATAGTTAAACAAAAAACAAAGGAAAATAGCTGCTCCAAATATAATAGAAACATCAGGAAGTCGTGCTGCTTAAAACTGTAAAAAATACAATATCACTTCCATTAATATGATGGTGTGGAATATTTACTTTTCATTCTTTGGCATATTTTGGTCAGCAGGAACCATCTACTATTTTTGTAGACAAAGAAGAAAGATAGATCTCCAAAGAAGTTTTTTAAGTTAGTTCGTTCATACCTTGTTCGGAGCAACATCCCTGACCCTATGAAATATTGGGTTTTCTACCCGGGCATTTAGCCTTGATTCTGCCTCCTAGAGGATTTAGAATAGCAAGTTAGATTAGACCAAAGAAAACAGGAAAATTGAGGGTAACTTTTCTTTTGCGGAGCAAGACCTACCAATATTATATATTCTTCGGATTCATTAGCCCGGATAAAGCAGTAGCAATGAATCCAAGGAAGAGGGCCCTTCCAATATTTCCTCTGAGCAAGGCCACTGAATGCATCTGATGAAAATTTTCAAAATTAATACTTCCTCGACTAAATTTTCTCAGCGAGAAACAGAAGTCGAACAAAAGAGGCTACTCCACGTAAACAAAATTTAGAGGGTCATCATTGCATAACAGAATTACACTGCTACCAAGAAAGGGCATCAATCTTGAAGCAGAAAGGTGCAAATATCCCCAGATGAATAAATAAGACCAATGAGGCCAGCTTCTCTAATGAAAGAAGCACCTAAAAGAACATTTACAAGAGAGAATGACATTAAAACAGAACTAACATGATGGAGGAAAAATTATTTGCGGAGACACATCAAACTGGTGTTTTGTTTATATCATATTTAACAAATCTTCAGCATCATTCTAGAGGAGTTGATACAAAATTGAGAAACTCTCGCAATATTCGATTGAATAACTAAATGATAATATCAAAGAGGTTGCAAAGGTACTTTAGACTGCTAAGTAAACCTAGACTAAAAAATATTAAGACTAATAAGATCACAAATAGTACTTTCAATGGGGTCAAAAATTCTAATACTAACAAAATTGGAAATAACACTACTAGTACAAATAGAAAAACTAAATACTAACAAAAATAAAACCCAAAGTTATTAAAACTATAATAGTAGCCTCCTAAATAATACAATAGTTTTATATAATAGAATTATGATTTCTAGTCTATTTAGGAAATTTATAGCTAATCCATCCTGCATCATAACAAATTGCAGCAAATCAATGAATTTTAAATCATATCCAAAAAGAGTGTGGAAATGATACAACCAACTTTACAAGTTAGTGAAAACTTATATTTAGTACTTTGAAGGAGATAGCAATCAGTAAAGTTCTCCAATCTCCATGAAGAAAATCCGCTGAAATAAGAAAGCGATAGAAAATGTGTATGGTCATCTAAGAACGATAAATTCCAAAACAATGCAAACATGCATATGATTGGTAATCATCAGCAAGCAGAAATTCGGGACAGAGATACAGAACATTTCATCTAGCAACCATACCAAGAAATTGCAGAGCAGAAGCAGGGAGGTTCATTATAACATGATCAACATGCTCCCAGGGCTTAGCTTTTGACAACTCAGAGGCTCTCATCCTCTTGGTAGTGCTTCCCCTCCTCTTAATACCAGTTTTAGCATTTCCATTTTCTTCAAGGAAAAGTCAAAGAAGAATTAACTCCAGCAGTGAAATAATGATCCTCTTCATTTAAGAAGACAGACTGAAATATACCTTCCAGACAACTATGTGATGGCCTTTTCATTGCAGCAGATGCATCTGTCTCACTACAGGAATTCTGCAAGCACTCCGCATCATTTGCAGCTTCACCATCTATTATCTTTTCCTTAACTGAATGAACATAGAAATTAAAGAAAGAACAATACAGCACAAAAATGAAAAACAAATATTATCTGAGTTAAGACAAGTCAGTTACCACTGACTCTCGTGTTCTCTCCCCTTGTTTCACCATTTATTAACATACTGCAATCTTCAGAAGCTTTGACCATGGAAATATCTGCCTCTGAATTAATTTCACAAATTGGCACTGCCAGCAACTGAGAAATGAATTTCCTAGCATCCATATTATATGAACAAACAAGATCATCGACCTTATTTATTTTTGCATTGATCTTCAAATAATGGATGCTGTCTGGATTTAGATCATTTGCATAAACTAAGCATCCTTTCTGTGCTGCTGGAATAGCAAAAGGCCCAATACCAGCAAACAAATCACAAATAGTTTCCCCTGGATGGAACTGAGATATAAGCCGTATGTGTTCATGCTCCAATCTTGAATTCCAGTAAACCAAGCTGTAGTCAAGCTTAAATGTTGCCCCATATTGCTTCACTTCTGTAACCATGTTATTTTCTCCAGCTAAAACTTCAAACTTTGGCACTCGAAACTCATTTGTAATTGTCCCAACTTTATTGACGACAGTTCTGATTCTAGGATAATTTTTCTGCCAACATATAGCATAGAAAATATTTAAATAATTTCCATGGCATAAATAAGATAGCAAACATTGCAGCAGTAGTAGGATTCTAGATTCAAAAAGATGGCAAACACAATTTTGGGTCCAGAATAAATATCAATTGAGAACAAACAGAAAAGAGTCACCCAAATACAAAGAGATCTCATTATTTGGTCCTGAAAGCATTCACCAAAGTGGGGAAAGAAAATAATATGGAACAGAATAAAAGATAATCAAGAAAGAGTTATGCATTATTCTACCACAAGTCAGCAATGTTAATGCTAACTACCATTTCAATCCAACAACTTCACCATTATTCCATGTTTTCAATCCGACAATTTTTCTTAGCTATTTTACCTTAGGAGGGAGGAAGCAAGAACCATGTTTTCAGAGAAGTGGAGGTCTGAATCTTATCTGAACTGTGGAAATAACTGACTAAGCCATGCCATAAGGGTTGTTCTCCAAACAGGACAGGGCCAAGCCTGACGGTTGTTTAATTAGGTTGGTGACAGATTGGCCATAGGAACACTCCAGGACATAAACCAAGACAACAAATGTCGAGCCAACTTTTGGTTATTTCAGCATCAGAAAAACTTTTTTTGTTCACACTGGAAAGCTATGAATAATATTTATATCATAAAAAAGTACCAAAAAGAACGGGGCCATCATAGTATTTTTCTCAACTCCTCCAAGAAAGAAGGTTGGTAATTGGATCATTTATTGATCTAGGCCTAATAGACACTATTTTCTCTATCGTCAATGAAAGGTAAGAACGTGAATTCAATTATAGAACCGTATATAATGCACAAGAAATGCCTGTACGGTTATTCAATCCTTTCTCTCTTTTCTTTTTTTTTCTCATTGTTTGTTACCTTGCCTCCTCGCTAATTGGGTGAGATAGGAGAACCATACTATCATCAGGGTAATGATCCATCAAACCGTTAGTTCTTTTTAGGTAGCACAAGTTGGGAGCAAACTTGAAAGATGAAATGATTTTTTTCATAAAAAAGAAGTATCATTAGTGACGAATAGACAGATATAACAGAGGACAACTACATGTCCTCCCAAAAAAGGCAAAAAAAAAAGGACAGAAAAGCAAACAAGCCAGGACAAGAAAGAGTCATATAATTGAGAGCTAACTTCTCAAAGGTCTCTTGTAAGAAATAACCATTTAACCAGTAGGCATAGGTTTTGAACACGAGGTTCATAATGCCTATAGCCCTGTCCTTAGGATGACAATACAATTCCCATGTCACCAAGTGATCTTTTAGAGAGGAAAATACTCATCACTCTTCAATATTCTTTTGCCCACACCACTAAGAAACGTAAATTAGAGAGGTCCAATGAAAAATTTATGGTACAATCAATAGTCATACATCATTCTACATTAGATAATATCCTGTGTATTAACATAGCAACAGGTTAGAAAGAATGAATTTGTGCACAAGCAATCAAAACTTACATCATAAATAACCTTTGCAATAACATCCTTGAAGGGAAGTAGTTCATCATGTATATTTAGATGGGCAACACGACCTGTAAATATAAAGATACAATCATTGGTCTATATTCTCATAAGGATGGTTCTCATGTTGATACTACAAATTATCAAAAAGAATAACTGAAGAACTGCAGAGTATCTTGACCATAAAACTGACCGAAATAAAGCAACTAATCCTAGCCAACTTAACAGAATAATATATATAATTCAAAGAATGAATAAGATAAAAACTGGAAGTTATTAAACAAGAGAACATAAATTTAATACTCAACTATCGTTTCAAAGGATGAAGGTATCTCCACTCCAAAAGGCAGAATTTGCTTCAATATGTGATCTGCAGTCAAGAATAGCAATCAGAATGTCAGCCAGCAGCACAAACATGATAAATAACTGAAAGCATCATAAATATCATTATTGAGAATGTCTGCCACATACTTTTAAAACCTAGCATAAAAAGTTTGTGCCTTATGTCCAATTATTCTATGGATACAACTGAGGATACTTTCTGACACACAAGCAGTTGCCAAACACCAATAGCACATTACAACGTGTCTGACTTTTGTCAAACATTGTTCATGTAGACATGAAAGTTTACTATCTTTATTGTTAAATAAATCCAGTTACGCTTCAGTAAGGAAGAAAGAAACAACACAAAGACATCTAAATATCGTTCATAGAGAAACCACATGAAGTTATTGACCTCATCTCAAATCATCTATTTGCTCTAACAAAGCCGGGTTAATATTCATTCGGGAAACAAAATTCCAAGTTTCTTGACAATCTTGAAGTTCTCTGTTCTTCCAAGAAAAGCCAGGTTAAATGATAGAAGATTTTTGCAATACACATAAGAGGAGCGATGCAACTAACCTGCAGTCCAGTAGGAATATCCGAGTGTCAAGGAGTAAGGAACCACTTCAATCTTGCATAACTTCCTCAGCTCATCAAGTTTCTGTTCTGGAATTTCTGATAAATCTGTTCTATATCGAGAAAAATATATTGAGATGAAAAGGAATAATCACAAATGGGATACATAGCTTATGCCAGCACAAGCAAACTGCATCCATGCTCGCCATATGTTTCACATTGTGCTCATCCAAATTATCTCAACACAAACAGTAAACATGTAACTTAAAGCCGTAAGATGTTATCCTTCTTCTTTCTAATATAGAAAATAAAAGTATTATCCTTCATTCAAAACAATTTGTAATCTTTTTCCTCTATGTATTTGTATCATAAATAGAAACAACATGATGTTTCTTACCAGGATCTCCAACCCTTTCAGATAATATCATGTAACGATTTTTTTCACATGTTGGATCTTCAGTAATAGGTTTAACACGGGGCTTATCAAGCAAGTATCTGAAAAGGACAAAAGAGTAAACAACAAGAGTAACAACACACATCCATAAATAAGACAAAGGAAAGAAAGAGTCAATGCTGGAATATTTCAGTAAAATCTACTAGCATAGTTCCAGTAAAGTTCCTTCCTCTGTACTATCACTACTATGTAACTAAAGCAACAAATTTAAGAATATTACAACTATCCATGACTATAGCTAGCTGATGACAATTTCAGAAATGTCTCAAACAGATTTGAAACTTAACAATCTAAGAAGCCATCGAGAATTAAAAAAACTAAAACCTTCAAAAAGTTTGGCTGTTTCATTAGTTCAAATGTTGGTTTCTTTTCCCTGAAACATATCAGGGTTGACTGAATCTTAAGTTATGTTTGGAAGAGATCTTTTTTTTTTAAAAAAAAAAATTCATTTGGAAATCTGCACGCACTTAATGGATAAAATTTTATTATAAGATGATAAAAAAATGCCCATAGAAAATTTCAAGTGAAATTAAAAGGAAATATTCAATTTCATAATCATTGATGAAATATAGATTGCAATATTCTAATTTCAAAAACTCCCTATAACCTCAACTTTAATCATTTAAAATGGTATCTTCACTACTACAAATTAATGATATACAAAAATTCTTGGTTTGTTCCAAACATAACTTACACTTCATCGAATTTTGGGAGACAGAAGGAAAAGAAATGAAATGAGGGAAATGTTCACCATTCTTTAACTTGTTTAGATAAAAGATAATAACAAAGGAAATGGAGGGATAATTAACACTCTTATTGTAAAGCTAACCACTCAAGTTCAAGCGCTATCTCCTTCCTCTCATCTCAAAAAAAAAAAAGAAAAAAGAAAAGTTTTCTATTTTGTTGTTACTACCTAACTTATCACTATATTGACAAATATATAATTTACTATTTTCTTATAACCAATCTTTTATTTTTCCTTTATGAAGCTAAATTAAGCAACATATTATGACAATACCTTTTTTCTTTTTTACTTCTTCAATTTTTATTTATCCAGGGAAACAATGTTTTCCCTTAAAAACCAGTCTTTTCATTTTCTTTCCTCTCCTCTGTACTCTTTTAAATATTTTACTCAAACATGATGTTAATGAATTCAGTAAACACCAGTTGGACTATCACCGTTGTGCAGCAGGCCTGATCGAAACACGTGCATATTGCAAAGAAAAAGAATCCCAAAAAATTCAACTCGCTTCCACATTGAGTGAACTAAACAAACACTTGGAGTGCATTCTCCATTGCAAGCAATATATTGTAAGACAAGAAGAAACCAAAGATTATATAACTAAGATCGTACCCGTTGAGTATACGAGTGACGAGCTTGCATAGTTCACGCGGGATTCTAAGTGCCAACAACTTGAGATGAACATCAAACTTACTTTCGTCCAACATTGGAAACTTTTTTTCCAGAGAATCAAATCCTCTATCCTGTAATGGTTTCAATTAACTTCCATAAATAAGTTCCAGACAAGAAATTGCAATTGCACTAACGTTAATAAGTAAGTGATAAGCAGTTTGAAACTACAACTTCGACATGTAATATGAAGAAAATATAACTGGCTCAAGTGCTATGAGGAAACAGAACCTAGAGTCAAAGAGATATACCTCGATAAACTCTTTAGCAGTAACTGATGAAGCAAATGAAATATGAACAGCGACCTAAGAGAATTAAGCACTGGAAGTAGGGTTTCGAGAACAGTTTTTTTTTTTTTTCTCAGTAATCGAACTACAGGAACTCGGAACTCCTGAATTCTACTCAGTACGGCGTCGTTTGAGATGCAGCAGACATAAATGGAGAGCGCTCGTTCCCTTCATACAGTGAACTTAACCAAAATGAAGGGTGCAATATATTCCAAATGCTGCACCCATTTCAGTTGACCCGAACCAACGTAGTTCGGGTTTCGGGTCGTGTGTTTGGGCCTGCATAAGTAATGGGCCTCGTAAAGTGGAGTTTCTGTGGATGCAAAAGTTGGAAAATGTAGGTTATTATAAAATTAGTTTAGAATGTAAAAACTATTTATTCTGGTTAATATTTAATATTTGTTTGTTTCAGAAAAATTTGTGAATTTAAGTTAAGTTGTTAAAAATTATGATAATTGAAAAAAAAAATTATAGATAATTAATAAGTGGGATATAATTTAGAAAACAAAAAGTATGATAAATTAGTGTTATACGTGGTAATAAAGTATTATTAAATACTAAATGCTGAATACGGTGCGTATAACATCAAAATATACAATGGCGTTCAATTTGGAATTAGGAAAATCCTTACAGTGACGATATATATATATATATATATATATATCTTTAAAATATAAATTTATTAAAAATAACTTTTTAAAAGTTGATTTGTCGCTGTAATGGGTGGAAAAATGTCAATCTCAATTAGCCAAAAAAAAAAAAAAAAAAAAAAAGTAAGATATGACAAAATATTAACTTGGGAAGAAATCAAATTCTATTGTTATTCCTCTTTTATGGATAGGGATGATGACCATTAACGATTCCATCATTTTTTTCATTGTCACTGACCCAATTTGATACACACACACACAGAAATAAATAGATGGCTGATCGAAGGCTGTATAAGATAACTCATCTCCTGTCTGACTAATTTCTTCTGGGGAAAATTTTGTTTCTTGAGTTCACATTATTACATTACTCAACAACATGATGAAGAAAGCAGAATAACCAACCAGACCGAAGGCTTTTTCTTTTTCTTTTTCTTTTCTATTTACAGATACAAAATTTCCCACTTCCATTTCCATTTCCAACCCCAAAATCCCCTTGCTAATTTCTATAGTCTATGTACATAGCCCCCCGGTAGTAGCAAAACTCTTCCAAATCACGATCTGGAGATAGCCAAAACGCACCGGATTGCCGATTGCCGATTATTGATTTTTAACGACGACGAAAAACGCTGCCGTTCCAGCGCCTCCGGTTGAGGTACTCCACGTGGACCAATCAGCCTGCTTCTTTGGTGAGAATCGAAAGTCAGTCGGGAATACTGTGGTCGTGCCAGCAAAGGAGCATAGAGATGCAGCGGCCGAGGATGTAGAATCGGGTTTTCTGCTGTTTGACCATGAGCAAACAGCGTTTCCGGAAACCGGTTTTCCGGGCGATTTTGGGTTGCTGAGAGGAGAGGAAGTAAGGGAGAGTGGTTGCAGCCATGTATATTTATGGGCCGGGTATTTTCTTCCCGAAGATTAAATGAAACAGAAGGGGGGTTATTTATACCGAATAAGTTGAGCTTCCCGAGGAAGATGACATTGGTTTTGGTTGGTCCCACGCTTTAGTTTTGACTAGTTTCCTCGAAACTACCACCCCTTTTTATGTTTTTACGATTTTGCCCCTGCACCTGCACTTTCTCTGTTTTTGAACTTTTTCAATATTCTAAAGAGGAAATGCCAAAATTTTTCACACACAATTTTTAATTGACGCTAAAAGATACGCGCGCGTGTGTGTGTAGAGGGGATAACTGGCAATTGCAGAAGAGCAGTAATGCGGTCAAAGCCTACGTGGGGACTATGTTGACCAACTTGCTTCTGTCCGACATCAACAGTCACACGTGGCAATTTTGTCTGTATTCACCCACGTTTTTCTTTTTCCAAGTTTCTAGATAGAGATGGTTTGGCGGGCGGCCCAAGTTCAATTAATGTCGTCAATACTCATCTCGGGAGAATATCAAAACAAATGGCGCCCAAGGACGTGGCCATACTGCCGTGCATGTGCCAGCCAAAGCTTTAAATAAAATATCATATCGTGATATACTGGAAAACAGAATTTTATCGCCGACTTTTATACATTCGGTTTTATATGTTCTTGAAAATTTGGAGTATTTATTCTACGGTTGGCTGCCGCTGCCACTGCCACTGCCACTGCCACTGCCACGTCAGACACACATCTAAATCATTATTCCGGGGGGCCCACGTTATCCTCCAATAGCGTAGAGAAGACAACAAACAGGCTTTACTTTTCTTTTTTGTGTAAATTATATTAATTACATAAAATCTCCTGAATTTTAAGCCTGACTGCAATAGAAGACACCAATAATAATTTACTTTTGAAAACCTAATAAATTACTCTATTAATATCTTCCTAGAGGCACGAAGTAATATTTACAATATATTGTTAACATTAGAAAAACAACGTATTGTTTTAATTAACTTCTTTAATTACTCTATTAGTACCTTTTTAAAAAATTAAAAATAATAGTTATGATAAATATATATTTTTTATTCCTTACTAAAATACCTCATTTATTTTTTACATTAGTACTTTTATCTAAATTCCTAATATCTTATTTTTTTTAATATATATTTTATTTGGTTTAAATGGTTTAAAATATTCTAATGTCTTAAAGACATCTTTCAGCAATAACTTCCAAAGGATATTTTTCCTTAAAAAGGTAGTTTTGTTTATGCTACGAGTCAAAATTTTTGGGCTGCTTGGATAACTTTTCCACGCCAAGCCATATAAATTTAGACAAACATCTGAATCACGGCAGTAAGACCCATCACAATATTTCAACAAATGACTCGTGCAAACAAAAGAAATTGAGGCTTTTTTCAAGGATGAATTACTCACGTCTTTTTATCCATTACAGTTACTTTGATCCAACCATTAATAATTTTTTATTAAAAATATCATAATTTATTAATATAAAACATTATTTAATCACCATAATATTACAAACACAGTAATAAAAAATAAATTTTAAATTATACTAAATTAAACATAAAGAACTAACTACCGGGTGGGACGTATATTACACTTACAAAATAATAAATTTCAATTTTTACTAAAATTTACACTCTTAACATATACAGCTGTTAGTGTAAGAAATTAAGGCTTTCCATTGCCTGTACACGCTCAATACATTGGTATTTGATTGTTGAAATAAATATTGAGTATTTTTTTTCAGAATAAATCAAGAATATTTACAAGATTCATCTCAAAATTTAACTTAAATATGCTTGTGTTATTATTTAAAAACTTATACCTGGTTTAATAAAAAAATTATTTAATGAAATAGAAATAAATTAATAATTTTTCAAGTGAGATTAAAACAACGTATTTCAAATTCCATCTAAAACTAATAAAATGTAAAACACATTTTTCAGTCACCCTTGAAATTCTTTATTAACTCAATATTTTCTAATAAACTTTCATCCAACAAAAGTAAATTATACATGAATTTTTTTTTTAAAAAAATAATGCATCCAAAAAATTTCTATTTTATTCCAAACTTAGCCATAAAGCACTGACAACAAAAACTAATAAATTTTAAAAGGAAAAGAGCTTCTAGACTTGTGCACATGTTTATAACACAATGTGCTTATAGAACTATTTAAAGGTATCAGCTCCACATCTTTGAAAAAGCACACGGACATTTCCACATCATGCAAAGGAATGTTCTTTACGGCACATCTCTGCAGCCTTATTTAAACTAACTTAAATTACATTGAAAATGCAACATACTCTTTTCATTGTTTTCTTACCGCAATGAGTATGATGATGCTTATGATTTTTATGTTTTCTTGTGATAATATTTGTCAAGTAGCTTCTCAGAGTACTCTCCGAATGTCAGAACACCATTAGACAGTATCATCTGAAGAGCAACAGAAAACAGACAAATCAAATTTCAATTAGCCGACGACCATAGCATGCATACATGCTGAATTAGCTACCAAAGCCTAAAGCAAGAATAAGAGGGCATGACAAGGCAAAAAGAGTGACATATAACTGTAGTATGAAAAGTGAATGCTGAGGGTGAATTCTTAACACTTTCCTTCTCTGAACTATGTTAGATAAGGGTGTCTATAATTTGATCAATTTGAAGTGGAAAACAGAGTGCCTTGAAACAAAAAAATAATTACGCCAAACCAAACAAAATCTGTATCACTCTTGCTCCCAAATTGAGAACAAAAGTGAATGCTGGTTCCATTCAAAGGATTTCCTTGTTTACAAAAAATGCCTATTCATAATCTCTATTTCCTTCTCTTTTATAGCAATGTTTTCTCCAATCTCATAATCAATGTAACAGAAAATATAACTAATCTCCAACTAACTTCCACTAATTAAACAAACCAACTAATTATTTCTAACAAATCCTAACCAATATTAAATTCAGATCCCGCCATGATCTTATTTCCATGTTCTAGCAAAATTTTACCATTTCTCTTCCTTCTTGACCAAAAAAATCCAATCAATAACAAGCCAAGCAGTGACCTCTAATTACCGATTCACTTTGCACACCATTACCAACTCATTAATCCCCCAGAACCTTTTAGACTATAAATTTCCCAAGTAACTTATTGTCAATCAATGTTTATGTACAGAATAAATCATGACCTTGTAAAATATTTTATGAAATTCAATGCATTTTTCGTAATGCTTTTATAGTTTTGTCGCATTTTGGTAGTCTTTTTTGTGTATATCGAGGTTTATTTTTATGGGTCACTTCTGTTTTCAGTAAAGGCAATTTATTTCCAAATTACATTAATTTAATTTGAGATAGTGTATTATTTCACTTCTACTTTTGATGCCTTTATGTTCAGAATAACTCTAATCATAAAAGCTAAGATTTACAAATGAATGCCATTAGAGTTTCTTCTTTGAGAACCAGTGTAACGCTTCAGACACATACCTCTTTATGAATATGCACATCATTTGGAAAATTAAGCTTCTCATTCCTACGAAAAAAAAGAAGGGCCTTAGTTAGCAATGACCTTTTTGGTTGGCTTTTTTCTTTTGGTGGGGGGAGACATTTAAGCAGGATCCCCACTGAGCAGATATTTATCAACATCCTCAAAAAACAGAAAGATATTTGTCAACATGGCTCCAGTAGCAATATTGATATTTTCTACCATCAGAAAAATTATCCAGGGACAAAATGATCAATGAGAAAAGTTTACAAGTACCAGTCAGGTTGCATAAAGAGTGCAAAAGTCGATCGCTCAATACCACGAGCTCCTTCTCCTTTCGGTGCCTAACAAAAATCAGTGAATCAACATAGATGATATCTTGTACTATTAGAGTAGCAATAGAAGAAAAGAAGAGCAAAAAGAAAAATAAAGGCAATTACATCCAATGGGAATGAATGGCTTAGATTAAATAAGCAGCCATGTTGTCCCCATTTTCCTAGAGGGGTGCTGTAACTAAATTGCACTCTTCAAGACAATTTTGATATCTCAACTCCAAATCAAAAACATAACCAAATCCTCATTTGAAATTGACCAGGAATGTAGTTGGAAAAGAAATCCTTAATGCCACCCGACCAAAACCTCAAAGGGAATTTTGTCAATGGACGTAGAAGGTATTAGCAAAACCAAATGCCAAACAGCAGCCATCTGACATACAAAGACTAAAAGCCCCTTCAATTCCACAAATCACTTGTTGGAAACCTATCCTTATGAAATTATTCTAGCTTACATTTCTGCTAACAAAGTAGCCCAGAATTAGCCATAAAAAGAGCTTTTAGTTCATGATACCACCCCCTTATCATATAAGAGCATTTGGCATCATTACTTATTTATTTATGTGCTACATATTTTATTATCTACATACCGGGATCAGAATCATCAAAATAGAAAAATGAATTATGTACTCGAGACATGATTAATGCATTAAACATCAAAGGACTTGAATTCATGGTGCTCTTATTATGATAAAGATATACAATATTTACTGGAAATATTCAAAGTTATTAGAAGAGTGTAATAACCAGGCCCAAGGGAGAGGAGAAAATCCAGGCCCAGGCCAGAAGAGAAAAAAAAAAGAAGCCCTAGAAGAAAGAGGGACAGGGCTGGGGAAGCAAAGGAGAGAGGAAGATTCGGCTGACAGCAGCAGCAGCAGAAGAAGAAGAAGAAGAAGAAGAAGAAGAAGAAGAAGGAGAAGGAGAAGGAGAACGAGGGAAGTGTGGTGCGCGGCGTTCCAGATCCACTAGAGATCCGTGCAAAGCCGAAAATCAGGGGACCGGAGAGAGAAGACCGAAACCTGACCGCCGGAGAAGATGACCGGAGTGCAGCGGATAGTCGCGTGATTTTGCGAATCCTGGCGCTTTTCAACACAATTTCACCATATCCATCCCGGATCCGAATGCGTGAGCGGTTCTGTGGAGACTTCCGGTTAGTTTGCGGTGGTGAGTGGGGACGGTGGCGCATGGTGGTGTGTGTTAGGCGCGTGTGGTAGTGCACAATAACCCCGGCGATCGGAATCACATGTCCAAGGTTAAAATCGATCTGCTTTTGTGCTATATTTAATTTCAAAAGTGCTCGTCGTTTAACGTACGTATTTTTTGTTGTAAACGAGGAAACAATCGAGTGGTAGGCAAGATTTAGAGGAGACCGTAAACCCAAATCAATAAGAATTTTAACACTTTTTTCGACCAGACTATAAGTAAGGGATTGAGTTAGTCTCATTTTAAAGGATCTCATATTTTATAAAATTTTACTTTATTTAAAATGAATTATATACAGACTTTACAAATTGTTTAAAATGTCTAATATGTTTCCCATAAACTCATCATGTTTATGAATGTTATCTTGTGTGCATGTTGAATGGATGAATATTGCTAAATTGTATGTATGCCTGATATACTTATATAAGCATTGTATAGATAATTTAACGTTTATAATATAAAATGAGAACATGTATGCACTTAAACTATGCATATATAGATCACAGCGGAAATAATACGGTGTGTGGTTTGGATATATGATCACATACAAAATATTGTATAGGCGTTGATTATTAGTATTTATAGTGTTTGCTTAATATGTTGAACGTGTGCTTGATATATATATATATATGTATGTATGTTGTTGCGTATACATGGATATAGGTGATGAATTGTATGAATATATGTATGAACTATATGAAAGGTCTGTGTGCAAACAGAGTATTTAAATAAATTTTTATGGCAATGCATATGTATGGGAGTCGGTAGGTAAATGTGATGATTATTTTTTGATGATTATGTACGATGAACTCTATTGTGGATATGACAAATATTTAAGGGCGCTCACCTAGGTTGAGTGGTGAGAACGACCGATATTTTATGGCGCCATATAGGTTGAGTTATGGAACCGACTGATATTTATAATAGAGTAATCAAATAAATGTACATGACAATACGCATGTATGTGAGTTGAGAGTTAAATGTGATGATTATTTTTTGATAATTATTTACGGTGGACCCTACTATAGGTACAACAAATATTTACGACGCTTATCTAGCTTGAGGGGTGAGAACGGCTGATGTTTATGGCGCCAATATAAGTTGAGATATGGGGATGATCAATATTTATGGCGCTCATCTAGGTTGAAGGGTGAGGACGGTCAATGTTTATGGCGCCTATATAGGTTGAGAGGTGAGGACGACTGATATTTATGGCGCTCACCTAGGTTGAGAGGTGAGGACGGCCGATGTTTTGTTATGAAATATTTTGAGTATCCACATGTAAAAAGAATCCTTATATGATACTGGTAAAAAGAAGCATCACGTAATGAAATTATTAAGTAAAACGAAAGAAAGTGATAAGTGAATATTATCTTTCGAAAAGATTAGAAGAATCTATGATAAATTGAATATGACTGTGATGTGATATTAATATGTGATATATGTATGTAGTAATCACTGAGTGGTACTACTGTTAAATTAGTAGTTATGTGAATGTGATTTTAAAATATTTGTGATGTTAAGAAACCATATATGCATGAGAAGTCATTGGGATATGTGAAGATAAAGTTAGTAGTTTATCAGACTATAAAATACTGTGCGATATGTGAAATTATTGTTATGTTTGGGTCTTCATTTTAAATAAATCTGAATCTGTTTTATAAATTTGGTGTGATAAGTGTATACATGTTTTTATTATGAGCATTGCCTATTTTCTTACTGAGCACGTGAAACTCACCTCAAGTTACACCTCCTCCAGTATAGTTATGATCAGGAGCACATTCAAGGTCGGAAGAAAACTCTGGATGAACCTTTAGCGATTTTGGGAGTATTGTTTTATAAAATAGATTTAATTATATTATAACAATGCAATGTAAAGAGTTTTTGTTAGTTTCATGATCTGTAACTCCGTACAGGAAATATATGATTGAATTTTAAAATTTAAAATATTGTCATGCAGATTTATCAGATTATATGCATAGATTAGCACTCATTTCTTTATAGAGAAAACGAGTCGTTACAAAGAGTATATTTCCCACTTAAGAGTTTGATGTGGAAACTAGAAAACTCAAATAAGTTTCTTCCTCTCTTTTGCTAGATAATGGCTAGCCTTTATTAGGTTAGGTTAGTACCAATACTAGTTGCATCTAAAAAGAATCCAGATTGAAGTACCTTATATAGAAGCCTTTTTCCTTTTTACGTTTTTAATGGCTTCAATTAAGACAATATTTTTATTTTTATTTCTTGTAAAGTATTCTTGTGAGGTGCAGCGTGACCTAGCAAAAGGTTAGCCATTATCTGCACTTGTCAATAAATTCTACAGATGGAACCGGTAAATGATTTAGCAGGAGGGAAGGTTAGGCATATTTGACTCAGCTAGCAGTATTTTCATTCTTATTTCTTGTTTATTTCCATTTGGCCAGCTGGAACTAGAATTCTGTTAGTCTGTTATGTATTCCTTGTCTGATATTGTACCACTCACCAGAAGCTAGTGGAAGAAACGGAGGATGTAATGGGGTGGTAGTAACGCATATCGGAAAATTCATCAAAAAATATTATCTAACGATAAATCACTAAATTATCATTGAATATCCTTCTCCTCATTCTCTCATCTTCCTTCTCAGTCCGCTTTTTTCTTATCTTCCTCTTCTTCTCTCAATCGAAACCCTAAATTCCTACTTCTGATCTCAGTCAAACAGACAACACACTACAGTCAACGTGTACGTCTAAGGCTCCTGATAGAAACATAAGAGAAAAATGACTGAAATGACCAAAATTGAATAATTTTAGGACCAGATTACAGGTGAACACTATCTGAATCGAGAATTACAGTTAAACACACCGCTTATGATGATGAAAAACTGGGCACAAAATTTTTGAAACAAAGACAAGATAGAAGGAAGAAGGTTACCTGGACACAATGAGGTGTTGCACACAGATAACCTCTTGACAGTATTTCAGTGGTCTCGCCAATTTGATATGCTATTTCATCATGTCCAAAGACAACCTAATGCATAGAGGCAAATACAGATGTTACCATGAGAAGCACTATAATATCCTCATTAATCCTATCAAACACAAAAGAAGTTATGTCCTTCAAGTGATTTATAAACTGTGTGCAGTGCAAATTGAATCCTTAGTTGTGACATCCAATTTATTTGAGCAGTCAGTCAACAGATCTGGAAAAGAGGAAGATGTTTAACCGAATGAACTCATTGTGTAAAGTCAACATTCAAATGAATGGTATGCACTTCAATACCACACACGGGACTGAACACTAATTTCCCACATCCTGTGTGTTCCATGCTGAAGCACTATTTTCTACACAATCTCACTATGCAGATCTTGTCTGTTCTAATCATGTATGGTTTCCATGTTCAAGAGACCTAATCATACAAGTGCTTCCATGGTCTACAAGTAGAACTTCCCACAAGAACTTTTATTCTATTTTTCTACTCTTCCAAGGAAAAATCTGGAAACTCATCCTCAAAGATCACTAAATAGATAAAATCATTTCAGTTCCAAATCATAGCTTCATATCCTGTCAAGCTTTACAAGTATATATATTCTTTCTAGATTTGTGTTTTCGAGAGCTATCAATATGTTAAGAATGAGATCTCAGCATTTGTTCAAAATCAATCTATCCCAAGAAACAAGCCCGATTCTCAAAGAATAACATATATCATGAAAGTCAAAAGGATAACAAATATAAAGGAAAGCTACCACTAACATAATACAATATGTCAAGGAAACATTACCAACAATTTTTTTTTAAATATATATTTTTTTTAAATAACCAACATTAATTATGTCATTTCTTGCATTTATGCATTCCTCAAATATCAAGACCAAGAAGATGTACTTTAACTATTTGATTGGCACGTGTTCTTATGTACAAGCCGGCAGCACTGTCAGGGCAAGGTATTTCCGCTGAGTCCCTTGTAAACATAGCACAGGTCAGGCCTGCATATTAAATGAATCAGAGTAAGCCATAAAATATAGCTATATCTTAGGAAAAAGAAACTTCTTATTATCTATATGATTATCCAAACAATCAAATGTGTCTTGGCATAGAGAACAAGATGCAAATATTTGATAGGAAATCACACACTAAATATAAAGGGCATAATAATGTACAGTACTCTTCAAACCACGTTAAGGAAATTATGCAAAAAGTGGAAAGAACTTGCTAGAAAAATTTCAAACATAAATAAAAAGATTGCCAGCCTGCTTATGCAATAGAAACAAATATATTTTAACATCATATCAGAAGCTACTAAATGAAATAACTTTCATTAGATGTCACTTGGAATAACAGCTGGCCGAAAAAGTAAACAAGTTGAATAGATAGACTGTTCCAAAAGTCAACCGCCGAGAGAGAATAACATCAGAACTATATAGAACGCTGGCAAAGCACTAGAAAGTATAAGATATCAATTACTTCCACTAGACTTAGGAAAGACAGAAAACTTGTGGCAGTAATTTTGTGAACTGAATACTTAGGTTAGTTCTTGAAATTCTTATTTTGATTGCAAAAACATGGAAATCATTTAATATAGATGGCAAAAGAAATGATAATATGCATCAATCTAGATCAATACAATCTTAGAATTACTTTCAACCAGCCATTGGTATATCTAGAATTTGTAGCAAATTTCTGCACTCAGGAGGCCAGGAGCACAGGAAATAGATGCTGCAGTTTGAACATTTAGATTCTGATTCACCAAATTTGCTAAATATATTATAAACAAACTCCAGTATGTCACCAAAGCAAAAGCTTCTTTTCTTTCAAATTTCATAAACATGCATGGTTTTTAATTAAATTATGAAAAATGGGCAAAGACGGTAAGCAGAAAAAAAATCTGGGAAGAAGAATTGCTCTCCCATATTTCTCTGAGATTACCATAAGCAGAATGAGAAAATGGACCAATCACCTGTCAGTGAACCATGGTCTGTGTGCCATCCACACCAAGATGAAATGGAACCACTAACCTGGTTATGATCACTGCAAGAAAAAATCATCCTCTATTTTTTCAATAATCACCTCCAAGAGCAAAATAGCAAAAATAACTTGAAGTGTCTACAACAAACACGTCCTTTTGCCTAAAAGAAACTGTCAATTTAAGAGTGATTAAGATTCCAGTTGGAACCAGTCACCACTACCACTATCTGCCTTGGGATTTAAAAGCCAAACATTTTATCTATCAATTCCGGTCACAGGGACAATGGTTAGTAATCAGTGCTTGAAAGCCAGAAACTCTACCTATCATTGCTGTCCAGAGGCACAATGATTACCTTCAACCATTCCACTCCATGTCATATTTCAAAATAGGCACACAGCTTATCAATAAATTGCGAAAGAAGAAAATAGAACTGAATACTGCAAAGAGTAAAGCTACTTAGGCAGAAAGGCTAGGATAAGAATGCGAATTTTACTACCTGCATTCCACTGGAAAATAGTAAAGCAGACGGCCTTTATGACACCGAGAGTGTAGCAATATCTTTTCAAGGCCTTCACTTTCCGGCATTTTCATCCCTTTAGACACTGCTCAAGTGTACATGAAAAATTCAAGGGTCAAAAAACAACTGTACAAATCAGAAGAACATTGTTATATAGCTAAAGAACACATGGAAATTTATTACAAAACGGAGGACCAAAAGCAAAAGGGAAACAGTAATACAGTATTTGTTCAACATTTACTAAGGGGCACATGTACGATGCTTTAGGCTAAGCAACCAAGTGCAGTTGTGGACTTTCAAGACCCAATTGCATGACTATCAGTCATATCAACATAAAAAATCCACTTTTCAGTTGAAGAGGTGAAGGAAAAAAAAAATCCACTTTTCAGTTGAAGAGGTGAAGGAAAAAAAAAATCCACTTTTCAGTTGTAAGGTTGGGCATAGTGCATGACACAATAGTCACTGAGAACTCCCATTAAACTTGCATCAAACCAATTGGGAAAACTGCTCCAACTTTCACTTAACTTCTTTGGTGTTTCTTTTGGAAGAACGAAAACATGTTATTCACAAGGCACAGCTGCACAGGGTTACTAGGAAGGAATATATTAGCAGTTAGAAGATCTATAAGATCCCCCAAGTAATAAAAATCAGAAATAGATAGAGATTATGAAGCCAAAAATCCCTAGTCCTATGCAAAATGGATTTCACGCCTTCTAAAGTTCCCATGTTTCCTTCTTTCCAAGAAAAAGGATCAACAAAAAGAAAGAGCAGTAACAACCTTCTTATGGCTCTTTTTTAAAAATAAAAAAATAAAAAATGTAAATTATATTAAGAGGCATTAAAGGAATGTCAACGTGTCTACAGATTATATACATATTTACTAAGATGTCAACAAAGTCCCCCAATTCTTCCATAAAATATAGACAGTAACCCAAAATAAAAAATTTAAGGGTTTAAAACCATCTGTTCTTAATTCTATCAAAATCTCCCATATTATCGACCCCCTCAAAAACTCTTCATTCTTCTCCTTGTATATCACCCAGAAAATGCTGAGTGGTATGAGGTCCACAAATTTCCTCCGCTGACTGATACTGTTGCATGCCGCCCAGATTTCATTTTTGGCCGAACCCGCCATCACCCAATTGACACCCAATAAGGCATAAACTATTGACCATAGCTTGTGCACTACAAGACACCATAGAAGAACATGATTATAGATCTCCGCAACACTTTTACACAAGTAACAACCGTTCATCATAGCCATTCCCCTTCTCATCAGTTCATCAATGGTCAGGATGCAACCCCTTCCTGCCTCCCATAAAAGAATACAACGAAAGCAACCATGAGAGGCACCTTCCATATTTGTCTTAAAGAAAACTTGGTACCAGACTTTTCCTGCTTAGCCAGATGCTTGTATAAGGAACTGACTGAAAAGGGTCCTGTATTAGTAAGACTCCGCAAAAATTGATTGTTGCGGTCATCCAAAGAAGCGAGAGACAGAATACTCAAGAGATTCTCAAATTCATTGATCTCTGAATCATTAAGGTCTCTCAGCAAATTTACCTAACACTCTTTTTCCCCCTTTTTATTTGTTTGAATGAGTCACTGACCAAAAGTATCTTTCTGTTGTGCTAAATTGGCGAAAATCTGAGGGTACTGATCTATAAGAACTCCACCATCCAGCCATGGGTCTGGCCAAAAATTGATTCAGTCACCCTTGACAGTGCTTCATTTAACACAGGCCTGGAATCTGTCCCTACTTATACAAATTTTGTTCCACATCCCTTTTCGTGTGGTCTTAACAACATTTTGGTGTACCCCTCCTACAACCTTCTTGTGGCTCTGGTCAGACCAACTACATTCCAAGCCCACAACTTAGCTACTATGGATCCCCCGACCACCCAACTAAGATTCAGCAAGATTAAGATAAACTCCCACAGCTAGAAAGATTACAAACACAATTTCTTTTCCAAATCCTTAATAAAATCTCCACAAGGAAAGAAAAGAACATAAAAGCATTAGAGGCTTATTGCTCTTCTTTTGCTAAACTTTGATATCTTTGGTTGTAGACCCTCTATGTTATGTTCAAAGGTCACACCTTTGTTCTACTAAGGATCTAGGGAACATGATTTGCTACTTTGCTTAGCTTGTAAAGATTCTTACTTTTTCGTATGTGAGTGGCATCTCTTTGGTAATCTTTTTTTTGAAATAAAAGAAGATTAGCATTAAAAGGTACCAAGGGGGTACCACCAAAGAGATTGACTTGATTTTTTTTTTGGTGGTCTTAAATTAATCCAACACTATTTTTCACAACAAAAATTACATAAAAAACAATATTTTTTAGATAAATAAAAAACAAATATTCATTCATCAAGATATTATGCAAGAGCCATGATGTCATAAACAAAGTACCAACCATATTGATCACAGTGATATGCCACCAATAATCCAACATCAAAAATAAGCTTCCCCAGGGTTTTGAAAGCTGTAACATTAAAGTAATATTTTCAGATTTCTCATGAAAATAATATATGGATAAAAAATACTAACAGCTAAAATCAAGTCAATTTGAAACAAACACATTGGTAAGTCATTCATAGATCGTTTAAAGGTCCATAAAGCATTAAAACAAGGATACTGCAAAAAAACCAGAAGAACAATAAATATTCTTCAGACTAATGATAATTTTATTTCAACAGAAGCCCATAATTGAGTTTCTAAATACCAATATGAAAACTTGTAATTAAATTTTCTGTTTATTAAATTTTTATTCATAATACTTAATTTATAATATATAGATATATATATATATATAAATTAGAGAGAGTTTTAGTAAAAAACTAAATACAAATCGGTTCCATAAAAGGCAAAAATCTTCTAGTTATGGAAGCCAATTATGATTCTACTTTATAATGAGATTTCCCTAAAAATATCAATCTGTATAGAAATCAGACTTTTACAAGGAGTTGGATTCCTATATGTTGAGGAAACTTAATCCCTGAAACATGCACAATCACATTAAAGTAAAAGTAGAAAAAAAGAAAACAAGAATTTTACGTGGTTCGGCAGTGTACCTATATCCACGGACAAAACTAGTAAAAAAGAATTCCATTATGTAATATGAGAGTACATCACCAATAAATTACCAAACCTATTTTTAGAGAGATTAGCAGAGTTTTTCACAAATTAAAACTCTCTAAAATATACATCAAATATTCTCCATGATATATACAAAGAAAACTCATATAAATTATCCCTCAGAATATAGATAAATATTACTAAAATTCAACACACATCAACACTACACAATAAGGGTATACTATACCTTTCCCTTGATACACGTATACAGGCAGTAAAATGTAACTTTGACACAACAGATTTTCCTTGAAAGTGAATGCAAGAAGAATCTCCCAGGAAAGGGTTAATATGCTTAAGAGAAACTTGCAACCAAAAACAATCTTTCTTTATCAGTGAATCTACCTTCTTCAAATTCTGGCAGTGCACCTCCTGGCCATATATTTGATCCACAATATGATGGATACCTGTAAAAAAGGTCGAAAAAGAAAATATGCCAATTAGGAACAATAAAAAGAAAAGGTTAGATAACAAATAGATATCATTCTACATACAGAGATCAAATCAAACCAAACTGTCAACCAAATGAACTGGATAATACATATATTGGCTTCGACAATGAGCAATACCCACCAGCATTTAGATACTCCCTTCTTGGTAACTTACCTTTCGATTTCATAAGCTTCCGTTGTAGGCACATCTAATAATGGATTAGCATAAAAAGAGCCTTTCAACATGTCTGCACAGAAAAAACAGAATAAAAGTATAAATGCTCCACTTGAAGAAATGATGAACACATTCCAAGCTTGTGCACTTAAAATATATGACCAATGGCAATTATATATATCATGTTTTGTATTGCACACATGTTAAACACTCTCAAGCAAACACCTCAAAGGATTAAACTATGTTAACAATGAAAAAGATGACAAGAAAGTTATAGTTTACCAGGCTTCCCAGATTCGAGGTTCTCTTTCCCATGGCTCCATCCAAAGTTGTACCTATTATTGGACAATGATTAAAAAGCACAAAAATATAACACACCCTTGCATTTGAACTCAGCACACTATGAAGACCAAATACTGTACTTATCATGCAAAAAAATATTCAGAAATAATAATAGTTAATGGAACATATAAGTTAAGGTTGATATAAATGAGAATGAACAACTTAGAAATCACTTTGTTTAGACCAAGGTATTTACGCCAGATAGCATGTCCTTTTTCCCTTCTGAGAGAGGAACCAGCAGCCTACATTAATGATGACCCTGTTAACTACAAATCTAGAGGTGCCTAAAAAATGCCTTGAGAGAGATGAAACTCGTAAGTGCCTGGAAAAGAAATGGCTTATCTGAAACTATCTTACATGAAACAGGCGGCAATTTGTTGATTCATCTTCTAAGTCATCATTTCACAAGTAAAACTGAGAGTGAAGGGATAAAAAAAAATATACTCGTAATAAATAGGTTGGGCAAGAAAGACGATGTGGTAGTTACCTGCTATGAGGATCTTCCAGTTGTCTCTTCACCTCTTCTGGCAAGCTGGCTAGCCTGCAACAAGCAATTATATTGTGAACATTAGAATTTACAGTAACCTTTTGCTCTGTTTTTGTTTCTTTATATCAAAAGCAGAAAGAATGAACAGATGCTAAAACTTATACCTAGGTGCAAGTTGCAGAAGATTTTGACGCAACAAAGAAAATCCTGGAACCTGTATTGATAAGAAGTTAAACTTAAACAAGCAGCTCTGAACTTATCATAAACTAGGAAGTAAAAAATTCTAAATTTAAGAGAAATATTTGATAGGGAAAAATAAGATACAGAGAACACTGGTTTGTGGATAAAGAACAATAATGACTGCATAAAAGAAACATAAACTTCAGTAAATACCATTAATCCTGCTCAAATTTGTGGATTACAGAAACAAAAGTGATTTTCATTATTTTCCTCTTCGTAACTAGCTATACAATTATCTGAATAATTTTCCATTAAAAACATAAGATGCTTGCAATTAACAAGTGTTAAACGCACAACCAATTGTATTGACTATAAAAAGAGGTAACCAATCACGCATTATATAAGTGTCTCCAACAGGCTTGATGAAATTCAACATGCTGCCAAATGTGCTTCTTCATGACAATTTGTAACCATCAGATTTTATGATTCTCCAAAAGTGAAGCCTATGCAACCAGGTCCCTCTTTCCAGTATATGTGGTAGACAGCATGGGTAAAGTGTTCAAAAAAACATGAACATCTTGGGGTTTCAAGTCTTCTACATTTTTATCTTCTACTTTCAAGATCACAGATACCGACTTGTTAAAAAGGGGCCAATCAACATATTTCACATTAAATGGAAAATCTCTCATCATCAGATTCAAGAATAGCAGGTCAACTAATATAAACCAGTACATCATAATTGGAAGGTTCAGAGGCTGTCTTGAACATATTTGACGTACTACCACTATATATAACACAGAATAGCAAGAAAATGCTAAGTACAAAATCCTGATATAGAAATAAATATTATTTAACAGGGGAGAAAAACCAGACCTGTGAGCACCATAGCCCACATTAGAAAATAATCATAAGAAGGTCAAGAAATGGATATAAAGGAAAAATAGAGCATGAATAGGAAACTATTGCCTGAAAAAAAATTGTTACTCCTGACAAAAAAATGTTACTTACACCTGTAATTGATAGAATTCCCAGACCATTGGGTCCGAAGCCATCTTCAATCTTTATGGACAGGTCAGTGCTCTTGTCCTATTTCAATCAGTATCACTGAGTTAAGAAAATGTTTATCTTCATTATTATCTCAGTAATCAGATATATCACCAAGGCTAATGATAAGGGTGCACTAATTAACAACTAATTTTAATTAACTAATTGACAAAAGAAGAAAAGATAACAACCAATTAATTTACACCTTTAATACTCTCCCTCAAGATGGAGCAAATATATTTTTTACCGTCGTTTTGGATAGCAGAGGAAGTCTATCATGAGAAGATAAGGCTTAAGTGAAGATATCTGTAAGTTGGTGGTGAGACCAGATAGAAAGAAGTTTGATGTGCATTGTGGGAATCTGATTTCGAACAAGGTAAAAAACAATTTCGATGTGTTTAGTGCGTTCGTGAGATGCTGGATTAGAAGCTATATATATGGTTGCTTGACTATCAAAAAAAAATAATGCAGGATGTGAAACATCAACAAGAAAATCGTGAAGCAATTATTTAATCTTGAGAACTGTCAAAGCTAAGGCACAATACTCAACTTCTGAAGAAGATCTACAAACTGTAGCCTGCATTTTGGCTCTCTAGGAGATCATAAAATCTCCAAGAAATATACAATACCCAGAGATATACTTTCTGGAGCAGGCACAAGACCCCTAATCAGCATCACAAAATGCATTTAATTGCAATGAACTTGATGAAGAAAAGAAAATGCCTTGTCCAAGTGTTGCTTTTAGGTAGCGAAGCAATTTGTGTGCTGCTTGCAGATGAGGAAGGTGTGGCTGGAGACAAATTGGCTTGAAGCAATCTGTATGCTACTTGCAGAGGAGGAAATGGTGGGACACAAATTGTTTAAGTTTTTGTATTGCAAAAGAAATGCCAGGCCTGGAGACTACTAGATATAGAAGTATGCCAATAAGTTTACAATAAGAAGGAACATCAGATAATACTTCACCCTCACGAAGATTCAATTGAGATTTAGGATCCATAAGACTAAATGGTGGTTTAGAGGAAAAAAATCCAATATCTTCCAATAATTGTAAAGAATAGAGTCTTTGAGATAAAAGTGCACTGATGGAAGATCTGGTAATCTCTAAACCTAAAAAATATTTCAAAACCCTTAAATCTTTTAACTTGAACTATGCATGCGCAAATTGTTTGATGGAATTAATGACATCAATAGAGGGACCAACAATTATTTTTTGTCATCAATATAAACCAGTAAAGCAATGAATAAGGAGCCGGTACCTTTGGTGAACAAGGAGCAACCGAGATTAGATTGATCAAATCCAAATTGAAGCAATACATCAGTAAATTTTGAATATCATTACCTTGATGCATGTTTAAGCCCATAAATCAACTAATGAAACTTGCAAACATGTGAACTAGAAACTAAATAGTCCCTCTTGCTATGATAGCCGAGGGGAAGTTTCATGTTAACCTCCTCATGTAAGTGTCTATACAAAAAAAGCATATTATTAATGTTTAGTTTGGCTAAATGCCAATGTTGGGTTATTGCCAATGCTAGTACTAATTTGACAATTACTAACTCAGCAATCAGAAAAAATGTCTTGTTGAAATCAACTCTCTCTTGTTGTGTAGTGTTGTGCAACGAGACAAGCTTTGTAATGCTCTATAGAGCCATCAGATTTGTACTTGATCTTGTACACCCATCTGCATCCAATGGCATGCTTTCCAAGCGTTAGTTGAACAATAAACTAAGTATAATTCTATCCTATAGCCTCCAGTTCAGCTACCATAGCTTCTCTCCAATGTTGATGCTTGAGAGTTTCATGATAAAAAATGGTTTCATAGGAGAAGAGAGAGCCATCACAAACGTTTCACAAGATGGAGGCAGTTTTCTATCAAACAGGGATCTGGCTCATGGATGTGCAACTATTGAGGATGAAGTAATATGTAAAGGATTATTGCAGTAAAAGTCTTTGATATATAATGGAGGTTTAGTTGTTATTGACGATCTCCGAGGAATAGCATTGTGATGTAAAGAATGAGATTGTTGCTGTTGAGGATGATCAAACATTGTTTGAGAAAAATTGATGAGTATATGATATATTAGATTCTGGGAAAACTAAAGATAATGACAAAACAATATTTAGGAATAAATCCAAAACTTCAACTTCTGAATTAAAATTATGAAAGAGAAATTGACTTTCATGAAACATAACATTCCAAGAAAGAAATATTTACCAATTCTGCAGATCAAACAACTTGTATCTCTTGACTCCTACCAAATAACCAAGAAACACAACAAGTGTGGCTCGAGGATCAAATTTACATCTATAGCAGTTAATGTAGAGGCAAAAGCAAGACATCCAAATACTTGGAAAAACGAGTAATCAAAACTTTTCTTGTAAAATAATTCATAAGGAGATTTATTGTGAAGCGAGAAGATATTCTATTGATTAGAAATGTTAGAAGTTATACACTTACTCCAAAAATGCAGAGGTATTTTGGACTAAAAGCAGAGAGCTCTAGCAAAATTCAATAAATGTTGATGTTTCCTCTCTATTATAGAATTCTGTTATAGAGATTGCACACAGGAAAATTGATGCAAGACCTCATTTTCATCAAGAAAATTAGTAATGAGTAATTCTCGTGCATTATCCGATCTCAAAGTTTTGATATGACTATTAAGTTGTTTTGTAACCATTTTAAAGAAAAGTGGAATTGCAGCAGTAGCATCAGACTTATTCTTGAGAAAAGTAAAACGTGTGCAATCATCAACAATTATAATAAAGTACTTATATCCATTATATGATGAAACAGAAAATGGTCTCCATATGTCATAGTGTATAAGATCAAATGACTTTTGTGGCATTCAAATGGTAAATGTTTTTGTTTGGCTAGAGGACAAACATGACAAATATCTTTACCCATACACTTAGAATTGAGGAATTGTAATTTGAATTCCAACAATTCAAGTATAGGAAAAGATAAATATTCTTACCTCTTGTGTCATGTTTGAATAGTGACTTTATTACCAAAGATAGGATCCAGTGCATCTGGTGAGTGCCTTTCATATTGTGAAACATGGAGGTTATTCCACTTATTAGCCCTGCCAATCATCTTTTTGTTGCAGGGCTCCTAGATCATTTAATGATCAGAAGAAAAATTAACGGTGAGATCTAAATCACTTGTAATTGCTCCACCAAATATTAAATTGACTTTAGACAATGGTACATAAAGTACTTCTTTGAAGATCAATATGAATTTATTTTGACATCTCCATACAAATTTACTGGAAGAATTGTATTATTTGGTAATATAATCATAAAATCCTGAACAGGTTTGAAAGAACTAAATCTAGTTACACCAAAACAAATATGTTTTGATGCTCCAAAGTCAATATCCAATCTCTTCTCAAAACAGCATCTAAACATAAGGAAGCAGATAAACAGATACCTGTACGGTGTGAAGTAGAAGGATTGTCTTGAAACTCGTAAAACTTTAACAGAATTCATCATATGACTGGATAGAAACGTTATCAATTGCTGAGACTGAAAAGTATTGAGGTTCTGAACAAATTTATCAGCTCCAGCTTGATTTGATTTATCTGTAACTTGTGTCGTAACCTGGTTGACAGTAGTTGAATTCTTTTATTTCTATCTATAGCCAGAGGATAACCATGAGCTTTATAACAGCATTCGACTGTATGGCCATGAATATTACAATTAATGCAGAAAGACCTGTCTCTTCTCAAATTCTTATTCCATTCTTATTCCCACCAGGCCTTTTAAAGTTTTCACTTTTAGTCATGAAAGTCACTCCTGCAAATGGTTCAACTAACTTCAAAGTAGAGCTAGAGTTAATAGCTCGTTGTCGTTCCTGCCGGGAAACTAGGGAAAAGACTTCATTAATGAAAGGAAGAGGGTCCACAAGCAGGATTTGTCCTCTTATCTTAGAGAAATTATCATTCAATCCCATGAGAAAAGATGAAGCATACACCCGTTAAAAATAACTATCGAGTCCACCAATACCTCCATACATACATTTCCCACAATATACCCTTATAGAGTTTTGATTACATATGTGGTTGATAAGATCTTGTCTGAGTTGAAAAATTCTTGGGCTGTTGCTTTATTGGAATCAGTCACAAAGATATTAAATTTCGGACGTAGACTCATAAAATATAAACCTGCCCAAATTTCTTTTGATATTGAGTTTCAAATCTAAGAATTACCATATTGTGAATCCATGAATTGAGAAGACTTTGATCATAATCATCAGACATTGCAATATATCCATCAATGAACCTTAACTTATTTTTCACCAAAAGTGCGGTCATCCTTACTCTACTCCAAAAGGCATAGTTATCACCGGTGAGTTGCTGAGACACTAGCATTAGGCTAGAACTATCTGAATGAAGTAAAAAGAAAGCACTGGTTGGATCAAAGTTTATTTTCCTCGAAGCTAAGAGAGAAGATTTCCATTTCTTTGAAGAAAGAAGATTCAAGAAACAAGAATCATAGTTCTTTAACCTGAATTCTTTAACCAGATTATTGAGAAAGGACATCAGAGGAAGTGATTGAGTGGAAGATTATTGGGTGGAAGATTATTGGGTAGAGAAAGAGAACAAGTGGAGAATATCGGGAAGGGAAATCATAAAAGAAGACAAAAGAGAACTAGTGGAAAATTATCGAGGAGTGAGCAAAAAAGAAAAAAATCTTGCTTGCTACCATATTTCCGAGTTAAAGAAAATGTTTATCTTCGTTATTATCTCACTAATCAAATACATAGGTATTTATAGATACATCACCAAAACTAATGATAAGAGTAAACTAATTAACAACTAATTAATAACTAATTTACGAAAAATGAAAAGATAAAAACTAATTAACTTACACATTTAATAATCAGCTCAAACCAGAAACAACAGTTAAAAGACATGCCTCATACATATGTATATATATATATATGAACATGCGCATACTAAACGGGTTAACGTTCAAAATCACAGAACACAATCAAACAAACATGAACCACCAAAGAGAACGCAAAAGCTCAATAGAAAGAAAAGAAATCAAAGGCAGATACACCAACTTCCTATGCTATTTTTCGTTCTCCTTTACGTGAACAAGTAATTTCCCCTCTCTTTCACTCAGTTTTCTCAGGAACCAAACAGACAGGAGCATGAAACCAACCTTAAGTTCCGAGTACGATATGGCGACTGTCCTGACAGCAGGAACAGCAGATTCTGACGAGCAAGACATCATCTGAACGCACGTACTCCGGCGAGAAAAGCTCTAAGTTCGACCGAAAGGGAGATGAAAAACACAGGAATCCGATAGGAGGAAAGAGATATATAATGTGCTGTTGTTGAAGAGGGAGGGGCAGCTCAAAATGGAGGCGATTAATCAGCATGAATTGGCATATTTGAAATCCCTCTTCAGTACATATATTCCTCGGGTATAAATGCTCTTGAAGAACGCAATAAAAGCATTGATTCCATCGGATGAATGATTTGATTTGCTTTGTGCAATTTCAAGCGACAAATCGTTTGAAGGGTTGAGACTCATATTACTACCTTGGAGTTGGAGCTTAGACTGTTCCAAATGACGTCTGACCCGAGGAAACTGGGTTTTTTTTTTGGCCTTTTTCAGGAAACATTTCTTTTAAAAAGTAAATATCTTAGCTGGAAAATTAATTTCTAAAATTTATTTTAATTGAAAACTATACAATTTAAATATCAAAATTATGTCTTCTGAAAAACACTGTGCTGTAGGCGACGCCTTAGTTATAACAAAGACGGACGATATTACTGTTTCAATAATTGATAGTTTTATATCTATTATTAATTATGTAAATTTTATTATTTTAAAATTAAATAAAATAATTTCAAATTAATGTTCATATTGAATAAAATAGATAAATTAATTATATAAAAATAAACAGTTTTAAAACATTTTAACTTGTTACAATAATTTTAAAAAACTATGTATTATTTAAATAATAATAATTTATTTTTTAGTATTTAATTTTTTTATACAAAATTAAAAACAAATGACATCAGTTACTTAAATGAACATGATTTTTTTGTTGAAATAGTATATACAATTGTGCTAATTTATATATTATCAGTAATATATAAAATAAAATATTTATATTTTTAAATATTTATATTTATCAATTTTTTTAGTCAAAAATCTAATATTTCAAGTATATTATTATCAATTACGTTACCTAGTTTATAAAAATGTGACATAGAAAATATTGAATACAATAAATATTTAAAATTAATTAAATACAATAAGTATCAAAATTAATTAAATAAAATAAAAATTTGAATTTTTCATTTTAAATACAAAATAAAATAAAAATTAAATTCAATAATAATTTTCAAAATAAATAGTATTTAGTTTAATGTTTATGCTATTTGCAAAATTAAATATTAAAGAAAGAGTTATAAGCCTCTTAAAAAGTTGGAAAGACAACACAAATGACGCCGTTGATCGACGTAAACGACTCCGCAGCAGATTAGCCTCCCTCCTTGTCTTTCTCCTTCAGGCAGAATCTTGCGATGTTCTGTAACCTTCAGAATATCTCACTGATCCACTGCTCACTTTCATGTCTCCGCATCTCCAAAGTCTCTCATAAGTTTCCAAAGAGATTATCAACCGCATTTTCGTTTCCGTCTTCTCATTTTTCTTCGACGAGGTTATGCAATCCCCGTGCAATATCAGCTGCAGCTATTACTACAAGCAGCAGCAGCTTCACTTGGGACGATGTCATTGCAGTCTCTCGACCCGAATATGCGCCACATGATTATTCTAATCTCAAAGGCTTCTTTGACAAGATCAAATTCTGCAATCGCGGAGCAGTAAGCCTCTTCTTGTACCGCCATTAATTGGCCGAGAAAGTGCAAGAAACAAGGAAACTTCTCGGCTCTATTGTCTTATTGGTTTAATATTTTCGTATTTTCTCCTAATGGCTGTCTCCGGCTGCTGCGGAGATTGCCGAAAATTAGAAGAACATCCTAAATTGTTTCGCTTTCTTGTTGTTGGGAAGTTTTCTCTCATTTTTTTGGCACTTCTATTAGCTACCAAGAGCAGCGGCAATTCATTCCTCGTGATTGAGAATCTCGTGTTAATTTCAGGAACTACAACCGGAGTTCATTCGGTTCGTCGTTGACGGCCAAACTGTTGGTTATATCCATAAAAGGTAATTGCATTGTTACAGTCAATTGTTAATGAATGATAGAAATACTAGGTGCTTCATGGAATTACTTATCAATTTGCTTATCTGAAGTTCCTAGTTGCCATCCTGCTGTGCTTGTGGTTTATGAATTCACTTCCAATTTTCTTCTTTCATATACGAATATATTGCTTTGTGATTTTGCATCAAATGCGATTCATATTCAAATATGTGCAGTTTTGCTGACCACTTAAGGGGGTTTCGTAATGTGTTTACCTTTCCTCAAGATAATTCTTACGGAAACCAGTTTGGTTGTTATGTAACTTTGCATACAATGTTGAAGACACCCGAGGAAAAGACCAGAGCAGTGGGAGAGGTGATCAAATGCTTAAGTGAGAAAGAACTGATTCCAGGTATACGGAATGAGGTACTAATTGACAATAAAAATGAGGCATTGATTCTCATTCTTGCTTTTGATTTTGATTGCAGTTTTCAGAATGTTAGAGCCCCTTATTAATTCTTAAGAAAGTTCATTCTAATTCCAGTTTGTTTTATTTGTGAGAGAAGTTCTTTGGTTTGTAAAGTAAGAACTATAATTTATTCTTGAGTGACTGGATTCCTTTGGTTTAAATCAGCTGTACCCTGTGAGCTCATCATTTGGTGCATCGGTCTTCTTTTCATTAGAACGAGCAGCTGCTCCTTATTTTGGAATTAAGGTAAGTCTTACACCCTAAAGATTTTGTTTACTTTGTAGTAAGCATATAAACATATGATAGAAAAAGTAACCCTCTGTGAGTTATGAAGCAGTTGTGCAAGATGATTTCCTAAAGTCAATTACATGTATTAATGTGCATCTTTTTAATCAAATATACAAACTTCTTAAGTAATTTTTAACATCAACTAAGTTCTTTTTTATTTCAGTTGATGTCCATCTTTCATTAGGAGGGAAGGGTTCTTACCCAATTGCAAGAAGGGGTCAGTCCAGTTGATTGTTCATGAAATCCTATATGCAATACTCCTATCATTGTTAGCCTGTTCATAGTTCTCGGAATAATGCTTTGTTGATATGAGAACTTTTTTCTTTTATTGGATAAAATTGCTGAATTTCTTTAAATTCTCCAAGCTATGGCAACCATCAGATCTTTTGCTACATAATTAACACTTGAGAACTTAGAATATTGTTCCATTTTGCAGTATTTTTCTAAATGGTTATCAGTCTTGTTCTAAAATTCTTGAATTGTCATATGATTAGTAGAAAGAAAACTGAATGATTATAAGTTCAGTTCTTAGCGATTAAGCAGTTTTGTTCCCCTCCTGAAGCTTGAAGATTTAAGTGGCTATTCTATGACAGTACTTCTGATTCAGATGTCTTTGTTTCCTCTTTCACAATGGTTTTTCTGAGATTAGGCTTATGGAGTTCACATGAATGGTTATGTTGAAAAAGATGGCCAGAAATTTTTATGGATAGGAAAGAGAAGTCAAGTGAAGCCTACATATCCAGGAATGCTCGATCATCTTGTTGCAGGAGGACTGGTTTGTAACAAGTTGTTGTTTATTGTGTATGACTTATGGAACTAAATATTGAATATTACATTTAAAAAAAAAAGGAAAGAAAACGAAAAAATTTTATTTAAATTCTGTGCAATAACTGCATAAACATAAAAATTCAGAGGATCCATTGGTTAAGATAAATTAATGATTAAGGGAAAAAAAAAAGGATTATTTGACCACTGTATTACAAGTCTGTCTTATAATTTGGGGTATCTGTGTGTAATTTTGATAATAATGGCAGCCTCATGGAATGGCTTGTGGGGAGAATCTTATAAAGGAATGCGAAGAGGAAGCAGGGATTCCGAGATCCATAGCTGTTGAGTAAGCTTTTCACCTCAGCCGTTGGATCATTAAATTTTTTTTGTTTATCTAAGCGGCAAGTTTTCAATTTGCTTGAATGTTCTTCAAAGTTGCACTCTGTTATCATCAGCTTCTAATATAATTATCCTGTCCCTCCCTTCTTCCCCCTGACACTCTTGTCTGTGGGAGTATTTACTTTTTGTATCTGTGATGGTATTGATACATTGAGATTGTTTCCCTGGCAGAGCCATATCAGTTGGTGCTGTTTCCTATCTGGACATTAATGGGCCAAGATACAAGCGAGATGTTTTATTTTGTTATGATTTAAAACTCCCTGCAAGTTTTGTTCCTAAAAATCAAGGTTAGCTGGCACAGTAAAGCACAAATTTCTTTTTGCTGTAAGAAAAAGCTACAAATGCTGGTTTCCCTGAACTGCCAATTAATCGGAGAAGTTTATGTTGGCACCATTCATTTATCCCCATACCTTTTACGTAGTTAAAGAATCTTCTATGATAAAAAGTAAGTGGAATTATCAAACAGTAAGTATCAAAAACCAGTGTCTTTGTCAAAAAACAGTATGGAGTCAATTTATCAATTTGCTTTGCTCAAAACATGGAAAGAAAAGTTTACTTATGAAAATTAAGTTAAAATTATTTAAGGACATATTATTTTAGAGTTGATTATATTATGCATGAGTGATATTGTGCCACTAGAGGTTCAAATGCATGGAATTGCATTATCATCACAACCAGTCACTTCATTAAAATGCCTTACTGATGTTTAAAATATTTGACAGACGGAGAAGTGGAGAGCTTCAGGTTGGTACCTGTTATGCATGTTGCAAATGTAATAAAGAGGACAGAGTTTTTCAAACCAAATTGCTCCCTTGTCATTATTGATTTCTTGTTTCGCCATGGGTATGAGCGATCCACTTCTGTTTCCTTTTTATCTTCTTTCAGTATTTGCAGGAATTGAAAGGATAAATTTCTTTATGAACACAAACATTATCTTCATCAAACTTGTGAACTCTTATGCATAGTATACTTTTCTTCATCTTTCACCTGCAACTACATGCTTTCTTTAATCACTCCAAGAAACCTTTGCTGTCTTGCCCATAACCAACTACCTTACTGCACTACTTCTGATTTCTCTGATGGCTTTCGTTTGTTTTCATAAATTATGACTCGTTCAAGACTGAATTTGGTCTAATGTGAGCAAATATAAGATGACTTTATATGCACTCTCAGAATATATGACAAGTATGTGCCTCATTTACTACCTAATTCTCCCTGTTTTTGCTTGTTAGATTCAGGTTTGCTCCTCGTTCACTGCTAAAGAAGCCTTTGACAATAGATATGATGATTGATTGCCCAAAAATATGATATTCTTTGTTGGTAATTGCAGGTTCATCGATCCTGAATGTTTTGGTTACTTGGATCTATTACAAAAATTGAAGAATGGAGATTGCTCTTAGGCACCGGATTTTCAGAATTTGGGAAGCTCTCCTTCTGGGGTTAGAAATTCACTAGTTATGGGCACATGTAATGGAACAAATTACCTTCACTTGGTTGAGGCCAAGTTTCTTGTGCAGGATTTAGTGGCTGCACTCTATCAGCTTTTGATTCTGTCATTACTTGTAACGGCAACCTCAAAAGTGTGAGAAAACTTTTTGCTTACTTTCCTTTCCAAGTGGCCTAGCCACTTTCTCATTTATATTTTATTAGGTTGAGTTTGATTTGAGTTCTACTTATAGGGAATATCCATTGAAATATTACATATAAATTTGAACAAAAAATAATGTTTTAATTCTATATTTATTTTAATTTATTTTATAATTTATTTCTCAGACATGTGATAATACAAATCCATGGTTGTAGATATATCCATTATGTTGTTTGTTCAAATAAAAACTGGAATAAAATAATTATTAGTTTTATTCTCTCTTAAAATTTATTTATTTTTAATCCAAATGGTAAGGAAAAAGGAAAGTGAGACCACTTCAAACGTCTAATGGTTAATGTTTTATTTTGCCCTTAATGATCTAATTTATCATTTTACTAATAAGAAATATTTTGACCAGTTTTTTTATAGAAATCCAAACCAAATTTATTATTTTATAAATCAAATCAAACAAAATATTTTTTTTAAAAATGTTGTTAGTTTCTAACTTTTTTTTTTTTTTTTTTAAAAAAAGAATCACATTTCATTTCCTTTATAAAATTCAGCGTGAATTCGGGATCTCACTCTCAAACTCAAACAGGCCGAAAGCAAGAAAACCACAAAACCTCGACTAATTCAGGGTTTCCCTTTGGATTTGGCAGAGCTTAATGATCCCAGCGAAAGTTTCTTCGCTAACAACTTCAAATAGGTATCTGGATTTTGAGTTTGTTTTGAATATATGGGAGAAAATGGATTTGCAGCTGAGATTGATTGGTGTAGTAATGGAGAAAGATTGGATTTTTTTTTATGGGCTCATTTAGTTTTATTAAAGAAGCCCATCAATTAATTTTTTCGAAAAGGGTAAATCACATGTAATGTATAATCATAAAGAAATTTATTATTATTTTAAAAATAAATTAACCTTTGTATAACAAATATTTGGTAATTCAGCCCGGCCTAAATATGTATTACGTGACAATTATATGACTGAAAAATAATTAAAAAAATCAGGTAAACAAGTGATTTTAATCAAGAAAATCCACTAAAATAAAGTTGGAATTGGGATAGTATCCAAGATAATAAAAGATTATAATAGTTAAGAAAAAGTAAATGTTTAGGAAGAATAAAGAGTCTTTACGAGAAACTATTACATACATATTTTCACTTTTACAGCCGTAATGTAAATAGATTAAATTACAAATACACAGGAACAGAAAATTAAAAGAAAGTCATGTAAAACTAATATAAATAGTTAATTTCTCCTTGGTTCTTTTACAGAAAGTGTAAAACATAAATTTTGTAATGCCAAGCAAATAAAAGAAATACGTGCTCAATAAAACACATAGTTAATGCACTAAAATATCTCACTATTTGGCTTTTGAACTTTATCTTATTTGTTAGACCAATCCTATTACTACATTCAACTCTCTTCTCTATATAATGAAGTGTTAAACAATATGCATAACTATTCTTTCCTAGACTATATTTATAATTTATTTAGCATTAATGTCGTTATCTAAATTCTATGACAACATTCCATTCTCATCTCTATGGTTCGTGGCGGTAAATAAAATTTTACTAGAAGCTTAATCTGAAACATAAGACCAGGTACTGGCAAGCCTCTGACACCTATCAACTTTTTTCGTAACCGGTGAAATAATAAATGTCCTATAAATAAGAGCTACTTCAATGAGTCTAAAATATAAACATACTTTGTAATAGCTTAAATCATATAATACCTTTATTTAGAATTGATAACTCAGCATTCCAATCCTATCTCATCTCGTCTCAAGAAAAGGTTTGAAAAAAAAAAAAGATACAAACAACATGTTTTATTAGCCTCTCCGAAGCTCTATACCTTCACAACCACATTCAACTCCTAAAATTCCTAGTAGTTGAATTCAAGAAATTCACCATGCGGCTATAGTTCAACTGATGAAGCAAAAAACTAAATTTCGACTAGAATGGTTTCTGAAACTATAATCGCTTAAAAATTTATTTATGAAAAACTTCACGTGAACATTTGCAGCAAAGAGACTTTATTAAGGTCAGAGCCAAAAATGTTTCAGAATTCAAACTGGAAGGCTACGAACCACTTGTGATTTCCAAGTCCAGAATGATAATTGGAATTACAATTTGAATAGAAAATGTCGTCCTGATAAACTTGCTGTGGAATTTTCCTGATGCCAGACTTTACTTTCTTTAATTGAGCCTAGAATCCTTACATTATTAATAGCAGCAAATAGCTATGAGAACTTAAGATGCAAACCTCACACTTTCAACTCCTCAACCTCTGGACCTAAAGGTTTGAAGAGAGATTCCACTTCACTCTGATCAACTTCATCCAGACTTGGAGGGTTCCACTTAGGCTTCTGCAAAATCATGACCATGTACAGTCCATTAAAATATAAGAAAAGATATATACCAGGATCATGTTTGGAACAAATTCAGAGTTTTTGTGAGATTCATTTGTAAATTTAAACTAATTTAAACTAGAAGATGAAAACTTTCCTAGAATGCTAAAATTTGACCTCATATGAAATTCCATGCTCAATTAGACACTGTATTTTAAATTCAAACAATTAATTAAATCCAAAATACATTGTAAAAAAATCCAACCGGGTGTAGATAAGATTTTAATGCTTTTAATTTTCTATCTTGTAAATTGCGTGAAAGCCATTGAGAATATTTATACATGTAGGAGAGTAAAAGGAAAAATGAAAAGGCAGTCTCTAGATGAAAAGGCGGTCTCTGGAATCTACCGAAACCACCAGCTATCCTCAACAACATAATCGATTTCAAAACAGAAAAAATTTTGGCCATTCATTTAGGATTTTGATATGGGTGGTCCACCTGTCCATCTCCTCTCGATTTCTTGATTTTTTTTCACTCTCAATTTTTCACCCACTCCTCAAGAAGCCGTTTACTTTCAATTCTTCGAGCTCCTCACCACTTCTTTAAGTCTTTGTGTTTTCTTGTTGTAGATGTTTCATCTTGAACAGAAATCAGTTATGTGCTGAGGTCCCTAAAGGTTTCGTGAGCAAATCAACGAGTTGTTCTCTCGAGGTGACGTGCTTTGTTTTGACGAAGCTCTTTTGTACCTGGTTGCAGACTATGTGGCAATCGATGTCGAGGTGCTTCATTCGTTTGTGAAAGATTGGGTTTGCTGCAATGTGCTCGGTGATTTTATTGTTGCAGTTTAGTATTACGGGTAAGTGAGGTACTATTTGGAAATCTCGAAGGAGGTAGATTATCCACTGAACTTCACACACTGTGGATGACATATTTCTGTACTCAGCTTCTGCAAAAAACTTGCTCACCGTAGTTTGTTTCTTTATTTTCTAGGAGATTAGCGCTGGCCCGATGAAGATGCAGAAATTTGTGAGGGATTTGTGGGTCATCAGGCACGATGCCCAGTCCGCGTCACAAAAAGCTTGGACTTTGAGGTCATTCCTTCTCGGGAAGAAGATGCCTTGTTCTAGATATTGCTTTAGGTACCTAACAACATGTAGTATAGCGTCGAGATGCGGCCTTCTGGGCTGTTGTATGAACTGGCTAAGATGTTGGGTGGAGTATGTTATGTTGGGTCTGGTAAAATTGAAGTAGAGCAAGCAGCTAATTAGACGTTGTATCTCTTCAGATCTGATAAGATTTCTCCTTCTACATTTAGTTTTAGTCCGGAAGGCAAAGGAAAGTGGCTTCCTTTTGCATCTTCCATACTTATATCTTGTAAAATATCTTTGACATATTTCCTTTGGTTGATGTAAATCCCTTTTTTGACCTGACTATCTCAACTCCAAGAAACTATCTCGTTTGCCCGAAGTCCTTGACCGTGAAGGCTTCATCCATGGCGCTTTTGACTTTATGAATTTCTTTGTCATTAGGGCCTGTAACAAGTAAGTCATCCACATATACTACAACTGTGACATGGGTTTCTTTTGTTCCTGTTGTGAATAGACAGTAGTCAACTTCTGACTTTGTGAAGCCGATGGATTGGAGCTTTGAAGTAAACTCCTTGTTCCATTGGCGACCCGCTTGTTTCAAGCCATACAGACTCTTAGTTAAACGGCAGACTTGCCATTCACTGGCCTCAGAGTAGCCCTCTGGAGGTTTTAGGTATAACTCCTCTTCTACAAACCCATATAGATATGCATTATTGATGTCTAACTAGTCCACTGGCCAGTCGTTTGCAACTGCCACAGCTAGAAGTAGTCGGACCGTGACCATCTTGGTCACTAGTTAGAAGCTGTCATGATAGTCTATGCCAAACTCTTAATCGTAACCCTTATCAATGAGTCTTGCTTTGTATTTGTCGACTGATCCATCAGCATTGTATTTTATTTTATAAACCCATTTTGAGTCAATTGCTTTCTTCCTTTTGGTAGTGTAGTTAATTCCCAAGTGTTATTATCTTCTAGTGCAGACAGCTCGGCTTACATGGCTTCAACCCACTTGCTGTCTTCTTTAGCATCCCTATATGACATTGGTTTCTTTGTAATAGACACTTGTGCAATAAAATTAATATAGTCATGATTGTATACAGGTGAGGTGGACATAAGGAAGGGAGGTTTGGGCACAGGTTGTTTGGTGACATGGTCAACAAAGTTTTCCATCCAAGCGAGTCTGCTTCTCACCCTGGTGCTCCTCCTCGATTCAGGTTCTTGGGGGATGATGTTTGGTAAGGGAATTTCTTCTCTGCTTCGTAATTGATTTTCGAGTATGTTTGGTGTGTCGATGCTTAGTATTGACAGTGGTGTGTCATGATAATCTGGTTTAAGATATTGTGTTTGGTATGGGTGAACATGTTTACGGAATATGAGATCCCTTGACAAAACCATTTTTCTGTTTATTATATCATATAATTTGTAGACCTTAGCATCAGGTGCATACTTTAAGAAAACATATTTCAAAGTCTTGAGTTCAAACTTGTCTTTTTGGGGGTTAACATTTGTAACAAAACATAGGCAACCGAAAATTTTTAAATTTGAATAATCTGTCTGTTTTTTGTATAGAATTTCATAAGGAGTTTTTCACTTTAAAACAGAGTTTGGTAAAACGTTTATTATGTGTGTGCCTGTGAGTATGGCTTCGTCCCAAAACCTTTTTGGTAATTTTGATTTAAACATCAATGCCCTAACAACTTACAGTAGGTGTTTATGTTTCCTTTCCACCACATCATTCCGTTGTAGTGTGTATGTACAGGTTTTTTGATGCATGATTCCCTTTTCTTGAAAAACATTTTTGTATAAGGTGTTCATGAATTCAGTGCCATTATCTGTCCTAACTGTCTTGATTGTTTTTTGAAATTGGTTTTGTATTAAATTGCAAAACTATTTTAAGATATTTGATACACTTGTTTTTTCTCTTAATAAATAAGTCCAAGTGGCTCGTGAAAAATCATCAACTATGGTTAAAAAGTAGAATGCACCAGAAATACAGTTAATGGGGTATGGTCTCCAAATGTCAACATGTATCAAACTAAAAATGTCATTAGTATTAATGAAACTTTTAGGAAAAGACAAGTGTTGCTGTTTTATCAAGGGACATACTTCACAATCATGTGAAGCTATACTGTTTGATAACTTTAGGCTAGGAATGTGAATCAACTTTTTTGTGGATGTGTGGCCAAATCTTTTGTACTATAGTTGTAGGTTATTTTCTTGGGTATGGCTGATGCATGCTTTGTTAGAATCTGTGTTTTTACTCAGGGTGTACAAGCCCTCCACTATTGTTCCCTTCCTCAATATTTTGTTAATTGTCAAATCCTACACAAAATAATAGTTGGGATAAAAGGAGATATAGGTATTTAAAGGTTCGATTAGCTTTCTAACAGAAATAAGATTCCAAGTAAATTTTGGTATATAAAAGACATCCTGCATAATTAGATTATTACACAGTTTTATGGTTCTTTTGTAGGTTGAATGGCTTGTCGTTCCATCTGGTAGCGAGATAGGTACTATAGGTTCTAGTTTTACGGGTTCTGAAAGTATTTTAAAATCATGACATATATGTGATGTGACACCTGTGTCTATTACCCAAATTCCTATATCATTAAAGGCATGTAAAAAATAATATTTAGATTGCTTACTAGTGGAGCCAGAGTAGCCCACGCATCCTGCCGATTCTGCCGTGTTTGCTCCTTGGTTCTTCATATACTTGCTGATCTCTTACTATATGAGTGTGGCTATTTCTGCGCCCCAATTTGTGTTGGATACTTCTATTTTGGTGCCATAGGGGCATTATTTGCCACTGCGTTGGCTTTTTCTTTGTTCTTTTTCCCTTTGAGTTCTACAAACCATTCTGAGTAGCCATGGAGCTTGAAGCATGTGTCCTTTGTGTGCCTGGTGTTTCTACAGTAAGTGCATGTTCTACTATCTTTTTCCTTTTTATGGTTTGAAAATTTTGGATTGTCTTTCAGGTTGGCGTAAAATCCAGCGGGCGTCCCTTCAGATGAGTTGATATTGTGTACTTCCCTTTATTTTTCAACACTAATTACCATGGAATAAACTCTATCCACAGCAGGTAAAGGTTCCATGATCAATATTTGGTTTCTGACATGGTCAAATGAGTCATTAAGATCCATTAAAAATTGGATCAAGTTGTCGGTGTTGTCAATTTCATTGTGTCGTGTTGCAGCATGACAAGTGCAAGCAGGTGAGGACCCTAGGTGAGTTAACTTATCCCATAGCCTTTTAAATTTTGTATAATAGGCTGTAACAAAAATGTTAGACTGCGTGATGGAACTTATTTCATGGTTTAATTGATATAGCAAAGGCCTGTTACTTTCACCATACCTTTCTTTTATTTCATCCCACAGGTTTTTTTACTGATGTTGTAAACAAGAAAGCTTACCAAGCTCTTTGTTTATCGAGCTTAGGATCTAGGACACCACTATGCTGTCTGTTTTTTGTCCTTGTTTATATTATGCTGCATCAGGTTCGGGCTTCTTGCATCTACCATCAATGAGAGTGAGCTTGTCCTTAGCTCTCAACGCAATCACCATGACTCGACTCCAAGACAAATAGTTGGAGCCATCAAGGGTGGTTGTGACAAGTTGCATTTCAGGTTGATTTGAGTTTAGGAGTGTCCACACATCTGTATTAAGGTTTGTTATTGAGTAGTAGATTAATAGTGTAGTGTAAAAATAAGAGAAATCAGTGCTTATCACAGGCACTGCTCTGATACTATGTAAAAAATCCAACCGAATGTAGATAAGATTTTAATGCTTTTAATTTTCTATCTTGTAAATTGCGTGAAAGTCATTGAGAATATTATACATGCAGGAGAGTAAAAGGAAAAATGAAAAGGTAGTATCTGAAATCTACTGAGACCACCAGTTCTCAACAACCTAACAGATTTTAAAATAAAAAAAATTTGACCTTTCATTTTAGGGTTTTGATCTGGGTTGTCCACCTGTCCATCTCCTCTCGGTTTTTTGATTTTTTTCACTCTCAATTTTTCATACATTGTTCCAGCTTCACATGAAGTTTCAAATGATTTCAATTTTTATCAACTTCTAATAGAATTTACGTCATTTCTTAGTTAAACTAAATGCAAATATTTTTTAAAATAATAAACTAAATGCAAATTTACAAATTAATTTTATTAAATTTCTGGATTTGTTCCTAACAGCCTAAAAGATCTCAGGTCTTTATCAAGCTTCAACAAGGGGAAGAGAAACCAAGAAACTGTGAGATACATGATCCAGAGCCAGAGTACAAAGCTGCGCAAAAATTGAAATATTCTTCTAACAGGGGAAGGAAGGGAGTACGATGATGAGAAAGAGGAAATGAACCTGATCCTTGTCCACCAACACTGCCCGAACACCTTCAGCAAAATCACTTCGCAAAGAAGACCTTACTGCAATGCGATATTCAGTTTTCATCACACCACTTAGCTGGGTAGAACCAAGAGCAGCAGGAACAAACATGTTACTCAAAATTGTGCTGAGGTAACTAACAATACAAAACTAAATTACAACACCAAACTCACTGTTGATAATTCATTTTCCTTGTTGCCCTGTCCCGATGCCACTCTGGAGAAGTACGTTTGTGTTAAACAAAGAGAAAAAGGTGCACCTTTTCCAAGACCTTGAAGAGCCTCATTAGCCCATTCTACAACTGCAGAGTGGAAAAACAGAGATGAGAGACATGAGGAGAACTGATGGAAGTCACAAATGCTAAATTGGAAAAATACAACAATCAATTAGTCCTCTAGAGGACAGTCTAACAGTGAACTTCATTGCTTACCCACAGCATCACTACTCTGCTGATGTTTCTTCAGTTCTTCAACTGTCTCCTTGGCAGATTTACGAACACCGAAGGACGACGTGATCTGTGGTAGAAGCAACTTCAACGAGGGCTCAGAGTCAGGGATACTGCTATATTTCGATAAAACTGCTTTGATGTCCTGATGTGGATCCTCAGTACTGTATTCATATTGCGGAAATGATTAAGTCCATGCATTCGAAGAAACACCAAGTACATACTTCACTTGCTGTTAAACAAAAGCATATAGAATGGGTAGATAACTGGAAACGTACAAGTTAGTGGACAGCAGGGCCTCCCTCATTGAAACTAAATTGCCAGATGGTACATAATGTGTCCCAAGACCAACAAATAGGGCATCAGAAGGAGTAGAAATCCTTTTCCCTGTCATCCCTAAGTATGCACCTGCAGAAATTTATAGTTGATAAACAGAAGGCAAGAGGATACTGACAAACTAAAAGGAACACAAAAGAATTATAAATCTCTTCTGGGATTTAATACATCCTCTCCCCTAAATTAAATAGACGGCACGAAAGAGACTCTTTTGAACTAGTAGTGAATGTTTCATAAATGAAATCAGTCTCCAAAAGTATTATTGAATAAAAAAAGACAAATATTATAAGAAAAAAAGTAAAAGTTTTCTTTTATTGTTCTGGTTATTGCAAAGGTGGCTAGAAAAAGCGCACTCTGTAAAAGTCTAGGCTAACAGAACAATGTCTTGATTTTTCCTTGACAATATGCAACATGTTTATTCTGATGCAATATTAGAAAATATGTGTTTTATGTCAAAATGATTTAGATAAAAGATGCTTTCTACTTCCTCTTCAGCCTAAGTATCATTTATGGCAAGAACTATGCCCATCCTGCTTTTCTTGATATATCCAATGAATACAATTCGAGAGATCACTTAGGGTAATGAAAACTGTACCTACAGATCCTCCTCCTGGGCTCCGTGCTGCTATGTATGAAAACCCAACATCAGGGAACAAACCAATTCCATTTTCTGGCATAGCAAGAAGAGTCCTCTAAAAACAATTACACAGGGCGTGAAAAAGGGTAATTAGAAATTAACTGATTTGTAGAAACTTCTGATTATGGTCCAAATTGCTTTTGCAAGATAAAGTATTCACAATTATACCTCTGTTATGACACGATAGTTACCATGTCCTGACAGGCCTATGCCAAAGCCCATAGTAATTCCATCCATTAAAGATATATATGGCTTCTTGTACTCAGAAATTTTGCATATTAGTGTATACTCAGCAGTGAACACCTGGCAGATATGCCCACATACTAGCATGCATTAACTCCAGGTAACAGAATACAAATGCACAGTTACAGAAGGTCATGAACGGCGAAGAACCAAATTTAACCATTGTGACCAAAAAAAAGAAAACTGTCCAAAAATAATAAAAATGGCTCCATAGATTTAATGCTCACATGAAAATCAAGTTACCATACTAAATCCAGACGAGAAGAAAACTGGCTAAAAGAGTTCAATCTGAAGCTCCCATGAAATAGAAAACATAACCACGCAAAACGTAAATATTCTACATGAATCTTCAAAGGCACAAAATAATACGTGCCAGGAAATGTAAGTGAACAACATCATGGTTATTTAATAATTTTTTTCTTATTTCTTTATTCACACTTATAACCTACCAATAGTTTACCCATAGAGTAAAACTTACCAAATATTATAAATCTCTCAAAAAAGCTCCTCATTGAAACTTCAAAAAGTATTGCCAATACCAATCTTCAAATCAAAATAGTTCTTCTCCTCTTTTTTTTTTCAAGCCAAACTATGTTATTTAGTGTGTTGATGTGGATAGGACCTGATACTGATGTTGTCTTCCTTCTTTCTATTTAAATCTAAATATATTGGATAAGGAAGCAAGCAGACTTAGGAGAAAACTTACTCCAAACATCAATACAATATAGTTTGGGTATATTGTATATATAAACCTAGTCACAGTTGCATCTCTAAATTATGACAATAGTACCATTGAATTGATTATGTTAAGAATTTCTAGTGGTCATGTGTTGACACTTATCAACCAGATCTGGTTTTGGATTGGATGATGGACGTTATTAGAAATATACGACCAAACCTCAATTATATCTGACAATTGATTTTTGATTGCTATCTGCTTCACATCACCACCTGCAGATAAACTAAGATCTGAATTATCAATTACACAAGCACTGTGCTGATTAAATCATGCGCAACTTCACATGTACATAATGATGCAGTGTTCATCCCTGGCCCAACAAACAGATAGAAAAAGCCAGAAGAAGAGAAAAGGGCAAAAAATCTTGCATAGTGGTACAAGATGTATCATAAAGAAACCTTTTGGACAAGTGGTGTGTTTTTGTCCTTTTGAATTTCTGCAACAACCCCTTTAATATCCATTCCTGCATAGGCCATGAATGGTTGAAATCTCAAAACGTTCAATAACACTTGAAACAAGTTATTTTTAGAAAAAAAATACAAGGACCACAAATGTGTATATGTTTCATAAGAAAGAAAATATAGTTGATTAAGTTTAGATAAGTCCCCTAATAAATGAAATTATTTATTTACAAAAAGTGTTAAATAAGTTATCAAGTACTAAAGAAGAAACTCCATTCCCCTCACCTGCAGAAAAGGCGCGGGGTGTGCTTCCCTCAACCAGGACGCATTTGACTCTGGGGTCCGATTCCCACTCATCAAGAAAACTTTTGTATTTGATATCCATATCTGCATCATTTTTAAACATTCAAAGTTATGCCAACAGTTTTCTAATACGTGTTCTCATTTTCAAACATTGAGCTCCCTATGAGGTACCCTCTCTCCTATCTCTCTTTTCATACTTGGCTCAAAATCTGGATTACATATTCCAAATGTTGAAGGCATGGTGGTGTTTTTGCTACTATTATTATTAGGTATTTGGTCGAGTCAAAATCTATGAATATAACAAAGGAAGTGGGTGGACCATCAACATATTCCAACAAAAAAATCCACTACCTCTATCTTGAAGTAACTATTGTATAAGCGATAAAAGCCCAAAAGAAATCAGATCTTGCTAACAGGAGATGCCATATCTGGACACCCCCGCCACAAGGGATTTATAAACTCAACTACAATGCTTCAGGAGGAGTTGGAGGATGGACAGATCTAGGCATGATATCCGAAGACAGTGAAGGTAAAGTGGTGTTCAATGGTATAAGAAAGATAACAACCCATTACGGATGGAAATTGCAGATATCCTGGCACTATTATATGAAATGAAGTTGGCGAAGAGGATGGGTGTTCAACACTTGCAACTGGAGGAGGATTTTCAGATAATTCACTATGCAATTCTCTCATATATGTCCTGCTTATTCTGTTTCCGGTCTGTTAGTAGAAGATGTCATCCCTTGTAATTTGTTTTTGTCCTTTACTTTTAATTAGAGTCCAAGATTGTGTAATCAGGTAGCTGATCTCTTTGCTAGAAAGGCAAATTACCTGCCTGATTTTTCTTTGATTGTACAAGAGTTTCCCATTTTCTTGGTTCCCTTATTTGAGCAGGATATTAACCCTCATTATTAATTTATGCTGTTGATTGTCTTCTAAAAAAAGAGTTATGCCAACAGAACCCAACAACCATGAAGGGTCGTACCCATTTTTTACACTAATTTTTCTTTAGCATGGAGACAAATATTCAGTTTGCTAGTTCCCTTCCTCACTCATTAATTGGTGCTCATTTCGATACATTTATGATATAGTCCACAGATCACAGAGACGCAAGATACCTAACCCTTGATACTTCAACCACCAAGAATTATTAAACAGTTAATAGAACAATTTTAGAAGAAGATGAGATTTGATAATTTCTAATAATTATTTATAGTTATTGTATTAGATAAGCAGTTATGTTTTGTTTCCTATTTAAAACTTGTATATCTAAGGAATTGAGATAAGAATATTCAACAACAAAATTGTGGTTGGTTTCTCACCCTTAGGAGGAATTGTTTTTAAATCTATGTTTATTCTGATTGAGACCCCATTAATTGGTATCAGAACAGGGAATGTCGACTAACAAAGAAAGAATCGAACAATTGAAAGCAAGTGTGGGGGTCTGCAGGATCGCCTCAGCCAAATGGAAATCGGTGTGGCAGATAAACTTCACGCAGTGGAAGAAACCCTTCGGCGATTGACAAAAACTTTGAGCCTCAACAAAGAAGGCTCTAACAGCAACGCGGTCTGTCGGCAAGGTCAAGCATGGCAGACCAGAGACGGTGGCACGGAGCGGATTGAAGGAAACCGATCCTTATTGAGTCCGCGACTGGGACACCTCGACTTTCCGATCTATGATGGTATAGATCCCACCAAATGGATAAGTCAGGCTGAGCAATTTTTTGATTTGGAGGATACCCCGAAAGCAAACAAGGTGCCGTTGGTGGCTTTTCATCTGGCAGGGGAGGCAAATCTCTAGTGGCAGTGGATGAAGAAGACGCACAGGGAAGAAAAGGGGAGTTGGATTGGACTGGGTTTACAAATGAACTTTGGGCTTGTTTTGGGCCAACTGAGTGTGAAAATGCTAATGAGGCCTTATCCAAATTAAGACAAACTGGCCCACTTCGAGAATTCCAAATGGAGTTTGAGTGTTTGGGCAACAGGGTTCGAGGTTGGACTCAAAAAGCTTTAGTTGTCTCTTTTATGGGTGGGCTCAAGCCTAAGATTGCAGATAGGATCTGTTTGTCTCGGCCTAAGTCACTAAAGGAGGCCATCAGCCTGGCCCGAATGAGAAAAGATCAATTAGACCGGCTAAGGTGGTCTACCCGAATCGGACAGCTCAACTCTAATAAACAGACACAAACCCTAACAATCGCGTCTTCGTCTCCAGGTGCTCCAACACCGAAATCGACCAAACAGTTGTCTTGGGAGGAGATGCAAAAACGGCGAGCCCAGGGTTTATGCTTCAACTGTGACGAGAAGTTTGTGGTCGGTCATCGGTGTTGCAAACTTCAGTTGTTGCTACTCGAAGGAGAAGAGGAAGACAAAGAAATGACCGAGGCCGAGGAACCAGAAATTTCCCTTCATGCTTTTTCAAGTTGGTCGACGGGCCGGAGCATGAAGATTGTTGCTTCCATTAACAACCAAAAAATAGTGGTTCTTGTAGATAGTGCGACCGACTCACAATTTCATCAGTGAGCGGCTCGCTAATCAGCTTCACCTTCCTGTCATTCCAACTAAATCCTTTTCAGTACGAGTTGCCAGTGGACAACCCATAAGGTGTCAGGGAAGATTTGAACGGGTTCCGGTGGAAATGCAAGTTATCAAATTTTTTCTCACTTTTTATGCACTATCATTGACTGGGTTGGATTTGGTTTTAGGCGTACAGTGGTTATCCAAATTGGGCACAGTCGTTTGTGATTGGCAAAGCATGACGATGAAATTCAAATGGGAAGGACAGATGCGGCTCTTTCAGGGTATCACTCCACCTCTTCCCCGATCAGCCTCCCTAAAAAAAGTCAGCAAAGAATGGAATCAGAAACACTCTCTGTTTGCTATTTGTGTGGCTACCCATATAGAATCTGAATCACCTACCATGAAGCTAGAATTACAGAAATTGGTTTCCAAATTTTTTGACATTTTTCGGGATCTAGATGGGTTGCCGCCTGTTAGAGAAGTTGAGCACCAGATTGTTCTTCGAGAAGGTATGAAAGAGATAAATGTCCGATCTTACCGGCATGCTCATTTTCAGAAAACAAAAATTGAAAAACAAGTTAATAAGATGTTGGATTCTGGTTTAATTAGACTCAGTACTAGTCCTTTTTCATCACCAGTATTATTGGTACGCAAGAAGGATGAAACATGACGTTTTTGTATTGACTACCGAGCTCTTAATTTGGCAACTGTGAAAGACAGGCTTCCGATACCCACTGTAGACGACATACTCGATGAATTACATGGCACTCAATTCTTCACTAAATTGGATTTAACGGTCGGATATCACCAAGTACGAGTTCATCCTGCAGATATTCACAAAACAACATTTCGAACACACAATGGGCATTATGAATACCTAGTAACGTCATTTGGGCTATGCAATGCTTCATCCACTTTTCAAGTTATCATGAACTCAATTTTTCGTCCCTATCTACGTAAGTTTGTGCTAATATTTTTTTATGATATCTTAATCTATAATAGCAGTTGGGTTTTGCATCTTGAACATGTTCAGCACGTATTTAATATTCTCAAGCAACATCAATTCTTTGTCAAATTAAAGAAATGTGTATTTGGTGAGCAAAAATTAGAGTATCTGGGGCATATTATCACGCCGCAAGGAGTAAAGGTAGATCATCATAAAATTTAGGCAATCGAGTCCTAACCGCATCCAACTACTATCACAGAATTTCGGAGATTTCTTAGACTCACTGTTCATTACAGAAAGTTTGTTCGCAATTATGAAATCATAATTCGGTCTTTGACCAATCTCTTAAAGAAAGGCCACTTTGGATGGTTTGACGAAGCCGAGCAAGCTTTCACTCAGCTCAAACAAGCTCTATCAACAACTCCCACTTTGGCACTACCTAACTTTCAGATTCCTTTTGTGATACAGACCGATGCTTCTAGTGACGGAGTTGGAGCAATTCTTTCTCAAAATAATCAACTAATTGCATATATAAGCAGAACTTTGGGGATTTCCAAACAAGCTTGGTCTACCTATGCAAAAGAAATGTTGACAATTATTGTTGTAATTAAAATGTGACGACTCTATCTCCTTGGTCACAAATTTTATATACAGACGGACCAGAAAAGCTTAAAATATATACTAGAGCAACGTATTATAACTCTTGAACAACAAAAATGACTTACAAAACTATTTGATTATGATTATGAGATTATCTACAAACCAGAAAAAGAGAATTCTGCTGCAAATGCTTTATCCAGAAGAGATGACGGTCCTACATTATATGTTCTATCCATTCCACATACACAATTATGGGAAGACATCCGTCAATCTTTGGTGACAAATCCATACTTGCAGACAATTGAAAAATTAGCTATGAAAAATCCTGATCAACCATATACAAAGAAAGATGGATTGATTTTTTTCAAAAATTGGATAATCATTCCTCCTCGAACTGACATCATGAATCAACTATTACAAAAATTCCATGATTCACCTATAGGAGGGCATTCGGGTATTCAACGCACATTCAAACGTCTTGCTCAACAGTTTTATTAGTCATCCATGCATAAGACTGTTCGTGAGTATGTTTTCTCTTATGATGTTTGTCAGAAATCTAAATCAAATACCCTTACTCCGGCAAGACTACTTCAACCATTGTCAATTCCCGATCACGTTTGGGAAGATATTTCGATGGATTTCATTGAAGGATTACCTTTTTCTCATGGTAAAAGTGTTATTTTTGTTGTAGTTGACCGCCTCACTAAATCCGCACAGTTTGCCACTATGAGTCATTCATATACTGCCAAAATTGTTGCAGAACTTTTTATCAACACAATAGTCAAATTACATGGCATGCCTCGGTCCATTGTTAGTGATCGTGATCCCATATTTTTTAGTAACTTTTGGCAAGAATTCTTTAAGCTGTCTGGCACCAAACTCAAGATGAGTTCAGCATATCATCCTTAGATTGATGGTCAAACCGAAGTCACTAACAGAAGTTTGGACCAATATCTTCGATGTCTTTGCCACCAACAACCCCGCAATTGGACTTCTTTATAACCTTGGGTCGAGTTCTGGTACAATACTACATATTATTCATTAATTAAAATGTCTCCGTTTCAAGCACTCTATGGACGACCACTGCCTACTATTCCCCTTTATCATACGGGTGACTCCATTGTGAATAAAGTTGGTATTCAATTGACTAACCGTGATGCCCTGCTACAACAACTTAAAATTAATTTGCAGAATGTTAACTATCGCATGCAGCAAATGGCCAACTCCAAACGACGTGATGTCGAGTTTCAAGAGGGTGACTGGGTTTTTCTTAAATTGCATTCTTATTGCCAGTACTCCATCTTCAAGTGAACCTTTCACAAACTTGCTTGTCGTTTTTATCGGCCTTTTCAGATCATTCAACGAATTGGATCAGTGGCTTATAAGCTTCAATTGCTTGCTACATCCCGCGTCCATCCAGTTTTTCATGTTTCGATGCTTCGCAAAAAGTTTGGTACTATCACTTCTACTGCAGATATTCTGCCTCCTACTATAGAGGACGGTGCTCCACTCCTACAACCGGAATCTATTATTGATCACCGATGGATTAAGCGCGGTTCCAAGCTTGTGGAAGAGAATCTTGTTAAATGGCGTCATCTACCGCTCGAAAATGCTACTTGGGAGATAACAACTGCCTTGCATGAACAAGTTCCTACACTAAACCTTGAGGTCAAAGTTCTTCTTACTGGGGGGAGTAATGATACAGTCCATAAATCACAGAGACGCAAGATACCTAACCCTCGATACTTCAATCACCAATGATGATTAAACAGTTAATAGAGCAGTTTCAGAAAAAGAAGAGATTTGATAGTTTCTAATAGTTATTTACAGTAATTGTATTAGATAAGCAATTATGTTTTCTTTCCTATTTAAAGCTTGTATGTCTAAGAAATTGAGATAAGAATATTCAGCAATAAAATTGTAGTTGGTTTCTCAACCTAAGGAGAAATTGTCTTTAAATTTATGCTTGTTCTGATTGGGAACCCATTAATTTATCCCGTAAATACTCGTAAAATGCTAAAATTATTAGCTGTATCTAACAATATTTTCTATTTGCTACCGCTATTCTATTTCTAGAAATCCAAAACAGGAAACCACGAGCCTCTTTAAATTCCTTCTCCTTTATCCTTTTTACCACCTTCAATTATCAAGCGTCTGATCGCAGCAGTAACCAAACATAAAAACCATCAACCAAATCATAATAACCCGATCACCTCATTTAAAATTTTGACGAACATCAATAGAAGCAAAAATCATTTCCTTGGTTCATCTCATTCTCAAAAATTAACACACGTAATTTGTTGTCACTATCTAGTTTCTAGTTTAATCGAGGAAAATTCAGTACAGGAAAATAGATATTGGGAACGCAGAGAGAGAGAGAAAGAAAGGGAACCTAAATTCATGGCGTTGAGAGCTTTGGGACGATCGAGAGTGATGACAGCTACGCCGTTTGGATGCACATTTCCCTTGACAAACTCATCGGTGCTGCTGCTAGCACCAGCCATTATCGAGAAATTTCGATGGTTAGCGAGGGTGACTTTGGAGAAATTATTAGCTATGAGAGAGAATCTGGGGTGTTGATTGTGAGTGTTCACTAAGAAATTTTTCTTGGAGGGGAAGAAGAAGAAGAGAGGATTTGAGGGTGATTTGGTGATGAGGCGAGTTGGCAACAGTAAATTTCTCATTTCCTTTGAAGCCTACCTGGGGGACCAAAGGAGACTGAAAAACATCAGCGGAGTGAATGATATTTTCTAGTTGACTGTTTTACCCTTGGGTTATCTTGTAATAATTCTAAAAGGCTAAATTGCAAAATTACCCATTAATTTTTACTTTTTATTCCCCCCGCCCCGAAAATTTCATTTCTTAAAATTAAGGAATTAATATTTTATTTTATTTTTAATTTAATCCTTTTATTAAATTTTCAATAAAAATAACAAAATTTAAAAATTGATCTTATAAATTAAAAACTAAACTCGAAATAAAAATTGATCTTATAAATTATAATAATTCAACCTATTATCTTTTTCATTCATTCCTATATTTTGATGTATTGCCTAATAATAAGTGGCACATAATTTAGTGATTAATTCAACGTTTTAAATAAAGTATTAATTATTTAATTAATAAATAATTTATTAATTTTTTTTTAACTCAATACAAGAAAATAGATAAAAAGAATGGTATATATCTAAGTTTGTTTTTTTTTTCTTATTCTTTCAAGACATCTTATTTACCTTTTAAAGTAATATACTTTTTGTTATTTTTCATTAATATAATTATTAATAAATTAAATAATGTGTAATTTTATAATCAACTCATAATTGGATCATAAAACTTTTCTTGTTATAATTTGTTTTTAAAATTTATAAAATCTTTTAAGATGCATCTTTTAATAAAAATTTATTTATGGAACAACATTAGTGTTTTTCTATCTTTAGTGATCAACAAAAAAATATAATTACTATATTTTCATTTAACATAAATCTCTAAAAACAACTCTTAAGATTATGGTATAAGTCTTCTTCTTTCTTATTTCTTTTTTTACTTTCTATATATTCAAACAAAATAAATTAATTATTCTTGTTAAGTTATTAAAATCAATTCTCAATTTTTTTACTTTAAATTCAATAAAATTATTAGAATATTAGATAAAATGGAATTAATATAAATAGTTAAAACTATAGGGTTATCTATAAATTGTTCCTTTGTATAAATACTACTCACCTGTATGTAAAGAATATAAAAATAATATTCTCAATTTTAGTTTTTCGACACTACGTTTCTCTTTCATAAAATTTCTTGAGCAACATCCATTTTGCTCAGATTTTCTTATCAAATTTCTTCTTCATTTGATCATTCACCTGTTCATAGATTCTTTACAAAATCTAATATAATATTAAAGCAAATTATATTCATTCACATTTAAGAAAATCTAGACTCGCGGTGAGTCGTTCTAGAGATAAATCTCTAATTGTTTTGTTAGTCAAAAAATCATGGAGCTCTAATTGTTTTTGATATAGTGAAGACGGACGAGGCACTTACAAATCCCTACTTTGCATTCAAGCAAGAGTTATGCGTTTCTACTTACATCGATCGTCCTAACAAGTAATAATTACCATACTTAGGCACCGTCTATGAAAAATGCATTGATTTCTAATAATAAATTATAATTTATGGACAAAAGTATTCTTATCCCATCGAATGATGATCCTTCCTACTTTGTTTGGCAGCACTGTAATACTTGTGTAGTTTTATGGATAATCTGATCATTGTCTTCCTCAATTGTTCATAGTATAATCTTTATTGATTATGCCATAAACCTTTGGAAGGACTTAGATGATAGATTTACTCAAGTGACCGAGTATGAATTACAAATATACAGGATGAGATTTCCTATTTGAAATAAGATAAATAGTCGGTAACTGAGTATTTTACTTCGATTAAGGTTCTCTGGGATGAACTAGCTAATCTATGACTTTGACTTATATTTTAGTATAATATACAGAGTGTATGTGGAATAGACAATGTGTATAAAAAATATCAAGAGGAGGATAAGATTATAAAGTTTCTCAAGGGGTTTAATGGGTCTTATAATGTGGTTAAAACACAAATCCTCATGATGGAACCTTTAGCATCATTGAGCAAGGTATTTTCCTTAGTGATACCATATGAGAAAACTCTTAACATTAGACACTTGGGACCCCATATGAATCAAAACTATTTTATGTGAACTCTAACCAACAGAATAAGAATAATAATGGGCAGAATAGGAGAATCACTAGATGATAGAATAACAACAATAAGAGGCCAACCTGTACATATTATAGTTTTGTTAGTCACACTGTTGATAAGTGTTATAAGAAACATAGGTATCCTCCAGGTTGTGAGCCTCAAATGAGGGATACATTGGGTATTAATCAAATCAGTACGCAATCAGTTAAGAGTAACTTTGAGAACAATAAATCTTAAGAAAATTCCAATCTTTCGGACAACAACTCAGAAGGCTTGTCTCTCTCTTCCATGAAAGACTAATACCAAAACCTTCTGGAATAGTATCAAAAACTCTTGACCCCGATGCAATCTATTGCTTTTGCTTTTCCCAATGTAATAATAAAAAATGTTATGCTATAAGTAAACACACTTACTACCACTTCCAACCTAGATGCACACAAGGTATAAACTCTTTCTTATCTTTACATATTATATCAAATGAATAGATTATTGACTCAGGTACTACAAATCATGTAGTTAATTTATTTGAGATGTTTAGTCTATATAAACCGATCATAAATATGCATATAAATTTACCTAACTCATAATCAGTCCAAATTACCCACATTGGGAAAGTTTGTCTTTCACCTACATGGTCCTTCATAATACCATATATACACCTTATTTTACCTTGAATTTAATATATGTGAGTAACTTGTTAAAAGATTCTCCCTGTTGTTTGACCTTTCATAATACCTTTTATATCATTAAGGATATTCACACTCAAATGAGAATTGGTTTAGCTAAAAAGAGGCAAGGGCTGTGTTATTTTGAGGCAAGAAAAATACCCACTGTAAATGTTGTTAAGTCAAAGTCCTTTAGTTTGTTTTATTTCTTCTCAATGTAATGTCTTTGTCAATAACCACAATTTATGGCACTTTTGTCTTGGCTACCATTCCACGTGAAGACTACATGTAATAAGTCAAATAGATGAGTATGTTATTCCTTGTAATTCTTTCAATTGTGATGTTTGTCATCTTTTAAAAGAAAAATGATTGTCATTTTCTATCAGTACTTCAATCAGTAAAGCTTGTTTTGCTTTAGTTCATATTAACATCTGAGGTCCTTTGTCCATTTCCTCTATTTATGGCCATCATTATTTTCTTACTATTGTTGATGACAAAAGTCGGTATACTTAGTTGTATCTAATAAAAAGTAAAAAAAAGTAAGAAATTTGGTTATTAATTTCTTTGCACATGTAAAAACTCAACATAGAGCAAAGATAAAATGCATTCATACTGATAATGGACCAAAATTTAAAATGCCAGAATTTCTTGCCACTAAAGGAGTTATACATCAATGTTCATTTCCATACACACCATAACAAAATGATGTAGTGGAACAGAAGCATCAACATATTTTAAATGTGGCACGATCTTTGATGTTTTAATCCAATCTACCTAAAAAGTTATGGGTAGACTGTGATACACATGCAATTTACTTAATCAACCGGTTACCTTCTCCAGTCATTAACAATAGGACTCCCTTTAAGCTGTTATTTCTTTCTCTTCCAGAATATAAACATCTAAAAATTTTTGGATGCTTATGTTATTCATTTAATCTTTTGTCCAGTAAATCTAAATTTGATTACCGGGTAACTAAATATCTTTTTTTGGGATATCTTCCTCACATAAAAGGGTTTAAGGTATATGATTAGGCATCTTAAAGGGTGTTTGTCTCATGAGATGTTCAGTTTATGGAATATGTCTTTCCCTTTAATTTCTCTCTGTATAATGGTTCTAATTCCTATGCTTTCCCTCAAAACATTAACTTAATGACAGAATACAGTGGTTCACGACCATCTTTACAGCCTCAAGATGCTATAGTTCCTAATATTTTTACTAAATCACCTCAACCTGATGATGTTCCTCATCCTTCTTACACTGATATATCTCAGTTTCTTTTTCTTTACATACTAATGAAGCTGTTATACATGATCCACAATTATCTCATACTCTTAAACATGTTAATCAAAATAATATACCTTTTAGAAAGTCCACAAGGTCTACACGACAACTATCTCATTTAAAAGATTATTATCTATATGGTTTGAAGTCTTGTATCAATTTTGCATCTACATCACACTGCATTTCCCAGTTTCTCTCATGAACATATTGATCCTAAGCGCATACATTTTATTTATATCATTTCACGAGACACTGAAGCCAAAACCTATCATCAAGCCATAAATTTTTATTGTTGGAAAGAGGCAATATCTGATGAGATTAGAGCATTGAAAGAAAATAAAACTTGGAAGTTGATTGATATGCCTCTTGAAAAAAAACTTATGGGATATAAATAAGTGTATAGAATAAAGAGAAAAACATATGGTTCTATAGAGTGGTGTAAAGCTCGATTTGTGATTAAAAGATTTACTCAATAATCCGAAATTGATTTGTTGGAAACTATTTATCCAATTGCTAAACTGACTATAATCCGCACACTGTTGGCAATAGCTACTATCAAAGAATGAAATTTACACCAACTTGAAATTAATAATACATGTCTCCATGGTGATTTAAAGGAAGAATTGTACATGACTCTCCTCCCGAATTTAAGACTGCTAGTAACCAGGTATACAAACTTATTAAGAGCTTGTATGGTCTAAAACAAACTAATAGATAATAGTATTTTCGATTAACTGATGCATTAAAATGTTATGGGTTTATTCAAGCCACCTTACACTCTTCTTTATTCCTCAAATACTCAGCATCTTCCTTTATTGCACTCTTAATATATGTGGATGATATTTTACTTACAAGTGACAGTTTAGATGAAATTCAATATGTCAAGGATTTCCTTTATGCTGAGTTCAAAATTAAAGATATTGGTGAATTGAAATTCATCTTGTATCTTGAGATTCTTCAATCACCTAAATGGATTAATATTTTCCAAAAAAAATTTATTTTAGATCTCTTGATAGATACTGATTTTTTGGGCTGTAAGGCAGCGTCCCCACCAATGACTTTCTCTATAAAATTGGTTTAAACAGGATGGTTATCTTTTTGTGGATGTTTCTTTGTATTGACGACTTGTTGATAAATTTTTATATCTTATTAACATTCATACAGATATTAGTTATTTTGTCCAACAACTTTATTAATTTTTGGATGCTCTTACAACAATGTACTTACAAGTAGTACATCCAATTTTGAGGTATCTCAAAGGTACTCCTGGTCAAGAACTTTTCTATGTTGCTATAAACTTTTTATATCTTGAGGCGTTTAGTGACTCTGATTGGGCATTTTGTTCTGATTCTTGTAAGTCCCTCACTTATTTTTGTGTTTTCCTCGGTGATTCCCTTATTTCTTAGAAGACCAAGAAATAGTCGTTTCTCGATCTTTTTCTAAAGGCAAGTATCGTGCTTTCGCCATGGACTCTTGTGAGTTGCAATGGTTACATTTTTTGCTTCTTGATCTGCATATTGATTCTCCTACTACAACTTTATATTGTAATAATTTGTCTGCTATCAAGATTTCAAAAAATCCTTTTTTTACCAACGCGAAGCACGTAAAAATTGATTGTCATTTGGTCAGACAAAAGCTTTCAGATTGTCATTTTTGCTTGCTACCTGCTTCATTTTCACATCAGCTTGCTGATTACTTTACCAAGACATTTCCACCTTCTCAGTTTCAAACTACCATTGTCAAGTTAGATATCTAAAATCTGTATACTAACTTGAGGGGGGTGGGAGGAGGGGGGGGGGAGAAGGGGGTTATTAGAATATTAGATAGACTGATATTAATGTAAATACTTGAAACTATAAGAATATTTTTGTAAATTGCTCTCTTGTATATATACTGTTTAATTGTAAAGAATACATAAAATAATTTTTCCAATTTTAATTTTTCGACACTCTGTTTCTCTCTCACAAAATTTCTTGAGCAGCATTCATTTTGCTCAGATTTTCTTATCAATTTTCTTCTTCATTTGATCATTCATCTACTCATAGATTCTTTATTGAATCTAATAAAAACACAAAATATGATAACATAAATGAAATTGAGTTCAATGTCGTTTTTATCCTTCTACTCAATTATATTCCAATTGGAACTCATGCAAGTGTTTTTTTTTATTTTTTCATTTACTAAAAATTAGCAAGTTTAATTAACTATATAATTAAAATAACATTTTTTTTACTTTTCATTGTTGATTTTAATTTTATTTATATTCTAGTTATTAACTGAGTTAAATTTAATATTATGCATCGGAAGTAATTTTACAAGTTAAAATAATTAATTTAAAAGTAATTTAATTCAATATTTTATTTAAATGTTTGAAAATTTAATTCAAAATTAACAAATGCAGTCAAATGATATACCATATTAATATTAAATACCCATAGATTAAAAATAATTTAGTAAAAGAATAACTCAAAAGAATGTGTACGCTGGGCCTGAACTTAGCTTTGTTCCCGTGGCCCATTTGTGGAATTTGGGATTATCGTAGTACAAGCTTAAATCATTTCAATTTCTTTTTCTTTTTGGTGAAATATAAATTATAAATTTAATTTCCTAGTTATCATTAGTGTTTATTTTCATAAAACGTGGAATTTTCATCACACGTATTTCAATTATCAAATTATTTTCGGAAATTCAGAATTAATTAATTGATAATATTAATTAATAGAAAATGACTCAATTGATTGGTAATAATTAATATTTCACATTAATTAATTAATATGAAATAAAATTTTTATCTTAATTATATATATAACTTTACGCCCATAATAACCTCATAAAAAGGAAACATCTCAAAAAAATAATTAGAAGGAAAAAATCTAAATGGTCCCATGATGGATGTGCATTATTTAATCTCTGTCAAACTAATTAATATTATATAAAAACATATAATTAAGATAATTTATTGAAAAACAAAACTTTAAAATATCAAATACTAATATGGTAAGGCAAAAAAGACCACTATGGTCTATAGACACATAAAGTATTCGATGCACGCCATCATCAAATATTGTTCATCGCATTATATAAACCATGATGAACCCTAAAAAATATATATATAAATACATACCCAACAAGACCCCATATATATATATATATATATGCTGCATTTATTTGTTAACTTTTTTATCTTATCTTACCAATCCGAACAAACATTTTTTTTTTTTTTTTTTTTTTTTTTCACAAAAAAGAGAAAAACCCATCATCATGATCTTACTACTCTTCCAAATCATCATACAAAAGTAAACATAAAATCAAAATCAAAACGCACGTCCTAATACGCCACCAATCACGTCGAGAAGCTGGAGGTGAGCAGTTAACTGTGGGAAATGCCCACACGTATCCACCATCTCCACCGTCGATTTCCCCCTGATATTCTCGTCCATGTAGTAGGCAACTGAGATGGGAACGATGACGTCGTTGGTGGTCTGGATGATGGTGCATGGGACGAAGACCTCGGGGAGGATGTGTCTGTGGTCGCTGTGGAAGACGGTGTTGGCCAAGGAGAGAGCGACGTCGTTTCGCATTCGTCTGAGGCAGTTTCGGAATTTATCGGCGGAAAGAGGGTCTTGGGGATCGACGACCAGAGAGGCAAAGGCTGTAGCCCACTCCTCGTAGTTGGTTTCTACGTTGGAGATCATGTTATCCACTATTCTGCTCTCAAATCCCCCTTCGTAACCCTCTGCGTTGATATACCTGCAAATATATATGTCATGTATCTATTATATACGAGTTGATTTAACTTAAAAATAAGTAAAATTAAAAAATTATTTGGACGATGAATAAAACTAGTTAGGCTAAGAAAAATGTTAAATATATGGATGGCATGCCTATAATAGTTATCACACTAGTTTATATATAACTTAAAAATAAATTATGTTGTGGTATCCTGTCCTTGATCTTGAAGTAAGAAGAAAATTAATGATAATTTTTTGGATAACATAAACGAATTTCAAAAATATATATTTTAAAATTTCAACCATTTGAAGAAAGAAGCATATATATGTAAGTGTAAGTGTAAGTGTATAATGATTTGACTAGCAAAGTGAAATGATAGAGAGGCTTTTTTAAGTGGCTAGGAGTTAAGAGATAGAATTTGATAAACTGTATGTCGTATAAAATTGGTAATGAAAGAATGGCCTTATGCAAATGCAAACAGCAGCCATGACATTATTGAAGATGGTATGGGTCCTATTTAACCATCTGGTAACCACAAACACAAAAATACAACACAAACAACAAACCGTCACGCCCAACTTCTCATGTCCATCACATATGTCTATTTATATATATACACACACATAGATTTCAATTTCTCTGCTAAAAAATAAATTTATTAGCATATCAAATCACTACCCTACGCATTAATTTTAGAAAAAAAATTTGACCAATAAATTCGGTTTTATGAAATTCTAAACTTAACTCGTTCATAAATTTATCCAAAAAAAAAAATGCAACTAAATATATATTTATTTAACACAGCAATACTGAATTTATGTAAAAATTAATTATTTTTGTTAGTGTATAAATAATAAAATGTATAATTTTCTACTATTTTAAGTTTTTGGAATATTAATTTTGCATGATATTAACGACAAAATTGACTATTAATCTGATTTTTTTTGTTAAATTACTATAATATTTTGATGATTCATTTGGATTATAATCTGCTATTTCTATTTAACAATAAAATTAACTTACCCAGTTATATTTTGATTGTCCCCTAATTTTACAGAATTATACGTGTGTGTGTGTGTGTGTGTGTGTTATTTCTTATATGAGTGGGTAGATCGAGTAGCTAACATCACATCTATGCCCTCTCATAATAAAAGAAAGCTGTTAAGCAGTCTTATATTAATTATAATACTGATCCTTTCATGAAAATGTATAATAGTGTCATGAATATGATGCAAAAGAAAAACACAAACAAAAACATGAAAACAAACATTAAAAGGAAATTCAATCGGGAAGATAAAAACATTAATGGACTAAAAATCACCGATGGCGACGAGATCAGTTTTTGAAACCCATCTTTTCTTATAAAAGCAAAAAGAAGAAAAGAATTGCATAGAATATGTAGTTCTGAAAAATAAGAAATGCATAATACATATGTGCATGCGTGTGTGTGTGTGTCTGTATACCTAGGAGAAGCTCCAACGAGTATGAGTCTGTTAAAGAGGTCAGGTCTTTTGATGGAAGCAATGCATCCGATCATGGCGGACATGGAGTGGCCGACGAAGACTGAAGATTTGAAGCTGAGTTCATCAAGAAGAAGGATTAGATCATCGGCAAAGGCGTCGTAGGAAGAGTACTTGACGGGATCGAAGAGAGTCGTGTCCTTCACAGTCACAGCTCCTGAAAAGGCCCAATCAAAGACCAAAACCTTGCAATGTTGAGCCAGGATGGGCACGATTTTGTCCCACACAGACTGGTCTGCTCCAAACCCATGAGCCAGAACCATATGTTCTTCGCTGTCGGAGCACCCGATGATTCTCGCGTTCATGGCCGCCGAGATGCTGCCCTTCACTGGCACCATCTTCTTTGGACCAGAAGAGAAAAACGATAGCTATAGATATATATATATATAGATAGAGAGAGAGAGAGAGAGAGAGAGAGAGAGAGAGATGGTCTTAGTCTTCTTTGCTTCTGGGGTTTAGCATGCATTCATATATATATATATAGAAGGAAATTTAAGGGGGATTAATTATTTGTCGAATTATATATTTGGGGCATTTGTCAGACAATTAATCGTGAAAGATTAATCCAAAACCTTTAGGTTTTTTTTCTTTTCTTAAAAGTAAAATTGGTCCATCTTTAGTCTTGAATTAACATGGTATTTACATATTAGCTTATATTTTTAGAAAAATCAGTAGACTAATTATGCACGTAGGGAAGTTTGTTAAATAAATGAAAAGAAAATAACTCTGCAGGAGATTATTATATTATATTCTTCATAATTATCTATGGAAGGAAGCTGCAGCAATGGCCCAAACCAAAACTATCCTTTCCTTTGTTCACATGCAACTGGAGGTGGAGATAAATAGCATTCCATTATCTACCTTTCTCTTTATAATAATAATAATAATAATAACAATAAATACTCCGCTTGTGTTGAAGTGGGCTCGATCCCACTACCACCCAGTATTATAAAAATATATATATATATATATATATATATTGGTTTCATTTACAAAATTAATGATTTTAATTATCAAATCTCTAATTAATCTCATAAAAAAAAATAATGATCTCCCTGAAAAATAAAATCATAATTAAGATCACCAAAAAGAAAAGCTTTATATTTTTGGCTGGAGAGCACTGTAGCCTCTCTTAATTATATATATCCTTTGAATACTTAAGAAATTAAAATTAAAAGCAAATCACCACAAAAAAATAATAATAATAATAATAATAATAATGAAAAGAGGTTTCCATGCCTAAAAATAATAAATTATGATATTATTAATAATTTCAGTTTTTATCCCCGCAATAGTTGACCCTTTGGAGATATATTTATACAACCATATTATTATTTAAAAATTAATGCATGCATGTAACGCTCTTCTTTCATTCTGATTTAAAAATAATTGAATTAATTCAACTACTCCAAAACGGTGTTCTTCTGGACATTACGATGAAATTGTATTTATTTCATAACTAAAGCTACTTTATTATAATACAAAGAGTTTAATTTATTGATAAGTAAATCTCAATTTGTAAATTAAGTACATAATTTGATTTTTTTTTGAAAAAAAAAATTAGGCTAAGAATAAGAAGTTTTTGTTTATAATGAATTAAATATATATATTTATGTATGAAAATTCAAATGGGTAGGGATTTATATTAAAGATTAACAATTATACATAGTAATAAAAATAAAAGTATATATACTAATTAAAATGCTATAAAAAATAAATAAATAATTGGAATTATATAAAAAAATAAATTAAGCATGGAAAAAAGCAGAATTTCCCCATTCAGTACCTTTAACAAAAAAAAAAAAAAAAAAAAGGAATGAGGTGAATTTCAAAGGAAAGTTTGAATTCAACATTACCTACCGCTAATTAATTGCCATTTGATTTCAACGTAATAGTAGAGAGTCTCTTTCCCCATTTTAATCAGAAAAAAATAATTTTTTCTTACAACAAATTGGAATAAACTGTTTAGAATTAATTTATACGTAATTTATTCAATATTTATTTTGAAAGAAATGATCAAATTAGACATATATTATTAATTATAAGTTAAACAAATTAAAAAAAAAATGTTATTGAATTTATTTATAAATAAGGATAAGGAAGCGTGTTGAGTGAAGCTTCTGTATTTGTATGACACAACAGTTGAGAATTTGAATGCAATTATTATTATTATGTTTAATTTAGTTTCCAAGATTTGGACCCGAGAGGATATGACAATTCACTCTCTACCATTTAATTAAATATACAAATCTCTTTTCTGGGTTCCTCAAGTAACCACAAATATATACATATACACCCACATAATTAGGGAAAAAACTAATCTAAATTATTATATGTTAAAATAAGATTTGATCGGATAAGATGGTATTGTTGTTGTGAAGAAAATGATTTAATTTAATTTTTAATTTCTGAGGTATGTGTGGTGGGGGGGGGGGGGGGGTCCAGACTAAGGAAAAAAAAAAAAAAAAGGTAGAATGAAAAGAGAGATGTCCGCACACGTAATTTGGAAAAAGCTTTCTTTTGTCGTTTTGTTTATTTGTGGTTTTTTAAATACTAAATTGCTTACGGAACCATGACGTTAGGATAATTCCAAGATCAACCTTTTTTCTCAACTTAATTTCTTGCGCCCCACCACGTTCTCCTTCTCATTATTTGTTTTTTTTTTTTTTTTTCTCTCTAAAGTACCACCAATTTAACTATTTTATTCTATTTTTATAACTCTTTAAATATAAATTAACTATAAAAATATTTTTTTACTAAAATATTCACTTTTCTACTTTAATTAAAAATATAATTTATTAATATCAAGTTTTAAATTAAATGTTATGATTAGTCATACTAAATCTAGTTATTTGTAAAGTTTTAATTTTAATTTTAATTATTAAATAATAAATATAAAATACTTTTACAAATATATTTATATACAAACCCAATATATTTACAAAATTTGTTTCCATCAGAATTTAAATTTTATATTCTTTTAGTAACAATTCTAATTAACTTTGAAAGAAGCCACTTTAGAATTATTCAACTTAGTAATCAAATGCTCAAATTAAGCCAACTAAACCGCAATTAGAAAAACACAGACGAGTTAGGCCAACTAAACTAATTGTAATTGGAGGGTTCAATTACGTAGGTTAAAGATAACGGAAGATAAGTGATATGTACACTTTAAATTTTATTATTAGCTCTTCCCCTTTCTCTTTTAAATAAAAAAGTGGGACGTCAATATCTATTAAGGAAGTGCTAACGGGAGCACCATTGTCAACAAGATTAAGCAAATTTAGGAAGAAGAAAAAAAAAAAAAAAGATTTTATATCACCCTCAAAGTTAGCACTTAACTACAAAATTAAGGTCAAAATCAGATTTTAAGTTTTGATAACTAATATTTACTCTAAATATTTAGTGTATTAGAATTATTAATTAAAATATTAATACTAGTTATGTAACGGTCCCGGAAATAAAAACAAAATGTATGTATTAAAAAGTTCTAAGTGCGGAAGCGAAATAAAAATTCTTATTAACATCCCTTACACAATAACCAAAAACGTATTCAACGTATGAAAGAATAAACTAATTAAGTTAAATATTAGTAATGAATGCTATAAATAAAACTATGAAATCCTTAGACGTCTACTCGCCGTCTTCCTGCGGGATAGGTTCGGGAATCAAATCCTCCTGATCTGAAATAGTTAAATAAAGAATAAGCTACACTAGCCCAGTAAAGACATCACACTATCTCACTGTCACAGAAGTAAAGGTTGATAGAAAACAAAAACGATAAATGGAGCATAATTTATGATAAATTCATTTATCAATAATAAAACCATTTACTGTCCACTTACCTCAGTGAGCTTCATGAAAACAACATAAGAAAACAATAACATTATAATATCACAAAATCATACACACTTTATAACATAACACATATCATACCTTTGCATTTCAATCATCAGACAACAGATTTTTCTTTTTTATTAGCCTACTAGTATCCATGGGGATCCATAAGGGTCCCCGCTACACGTGAACCATTCACATTGATAACTTGATTCAGGGCCGTCCCCATATCCCGTCCGGTATGGGCGCCAAAAATCATAAACCTCAATACCCTGTCAGTTATGAGGGTGAAACGACCAAAACACATAAGGTCTCCATACCCCCTCCGATATGAGAGACTACGTTCCCGGTAGGGTTCCCTACGGACCCAGTCCGTCCACCATCTCCTAGGATACCTAGTTAGGCTGTCGACATCATCCATTTATCAATTCACATACCTTTTTTCATTTTTCTTGGTCTCAATTATCCAATCAAACATAAACACGTAAACCAGTAATGAACACCAAACAAGACAACACAACATCGAATTCACAATAATTTAAACCATAATGAATGAAATCGTGATTCATGCATACGAAACTACAGAATAAACACATCAGATACCATACTACATTTTAAACTGTAAAATAGATCAAACAACAACTGACTGAAAAATACATCAGATTCGGGCTCCATTAGCAACCTTAATTAATTATACACAATTCATGAAACACCGTTTTATCATTTATTGAGCTTTAATAGCATGATAGAAAATAGGGTGAAAAATCCTTACTTGTTTCAGAGTCTGAAATTGGCTTTACATTGCGCCTACGGGCAGTCCCTAAATTCTCTAAATTTTTCTCCGGGAACTGAAACACATTTCCGGTACTTACATGTGTCCCGAAAAAACTCAAAATCAGACCCAGGGCCTACTCAACCAATTTCATAATTCCAGCACGGCAGCTCCGCTGTGCTCCGGCGACGGCACTGCCGCCCAGGACGGTGATCCACCTCGGGTTGGCCGTTTTCAGCCGTTTTCGGTCGAATTCGGCCAAACTTGCATTGGTTCTTGCGATAAAACAACCCTAGGGCCCTCGGTGGGCCAAAAAATACGAAAAATTGAGACTTACTGGCAGCGGAGCTCTCGGGTGCGGCTGCTTCTCCGGCGCGAGTCGCGATTTGATGTTTTCTCCGGTCAACCTGTAGAGAAAATGACGGTGATCACAGTGGTATAAAAATTGCATCGAATGGGAACCGAGAAGATCCTCATCAGAGGCAAAAATTGAGGGAAGCCGCGGCGGCGTCACTGGACTTCGACGGTATTTTTCGGCCGATTGGCTGGTGGTTTGGCTCCGATTTAGCCATAGGCGGATTCAACATCGAAAAACGAGCCAATGGGAGAAAATTTACCTCGTTTGGGGGTCGGTAAATCCTCTGGTGCGGCGGCGAGTGGCGGCGGTCGGCTCCTCCAGTGACTGGGTCTTCTTCTCCAATGAGGGTACTGGCGGCTAGGGTTTGAGGTTGGGTGTGGGTGAGGTTATTTATAACATTTCCCTTTTAATCTCAGCCGTCCATTATAATTTAATCTAGGCCGTCCGATCGCGATTAAAATGAAAATAAATCTAAGGGGTCCATCGTGATGCGATCTAGGCCGTCCGTGTGTGATTCAATCTGGGCCGTCCGCACGCGTGAGATCTGGGCCGTCCGCACGCGTGAGATCTGGGCCATCCGTGCTCACGAGATATGGGTGGTCCACACGCGTGAGATCTGGACCGTTCAATCGCGTGCACGCGGATCGCCCACATGGCTCCATCCCGCGTGGCCTCCCGCGTAAGCATCCTTGCCACGCGGCGTGTCCTGGTTGACCAGGGCTGTTGACTGGGCTGCTAACGTGGCTGCTGACGTGACACAACTTTTCTAAATTGCGTTTTGACCCCCGATTTTTGATTTTCTTTTCAAAAACACCCACAGAATTTAAATTTTCACCCCTTTTTCCTAAAATCATTTTCAATTAATTTCCAAAAATAATTTTACCCATTTTTATCATTATTATTATTTTTATTTCTCATAAATTAAATTAAATTAAATTAAATTACAACCTTATAAATTAATTAATAAATAAAATCAAATCAAATAAAATTCCTTACTAAAATAAAAATAAAGTTTTTGGGGTGTTACAAGTTGGACATATACTTGTTACATGTTTAGTTAGATTTGTTAATGTAATTGGTTACATAGATGAGAGACTGTAAACATGATTAATTATAATTATGGATATGAAAATTTGATTGCATAATTACATAATAGAAACAATCAATATTGATGAAATTAGTCTACTTAGGAAGAATTATAATACTTGAGTTTGAAAATTTGGTTTAGGCTAATTTAAAATTAATGAAAAAATATATTAAAAATAATTTAATTTTAATTTTTATGAAATTTTACATAAAATTGAATTTTGGGATCCATTTGAAAATATTTTTAAAGATAAGAGCCAAAGTAGAAATAAGAGAAGATCTATTTGTAAAGAAATATAAAAAACTCGGGTAAAAATATAATTTTTAAAAATACAGCCGCATGAGACGGCCATGTCAGCAGCACGACAAGTCAGAGCGTGTTGCATGGCGGATGGTACTAGTTCCACACGGGAGCCACGCGAGCGATCCACGTGTCTGGGTGATCCAATGACCCATATCGCATCCCGCGGGCACGAACGGTTTAGATATGTTTCTTCTTCAGATGCGATCGAACGACTGAATTCAATCACGATGGACAGTTCAGATTTGCACATCTTCACTAGTACTTGAAAGGAGTCTGGGAGGTAAACTGCTCACAACTCTCTTACTGATCGGAATCTGAATCTTAATCTTCTTAATTTAAAATGTTTAATAGAAGGGTGAGCTACACTAGCCAGTAAGAATATCACACTAATCAGTGATATGAAAAATCAAAGATTGGTAAAAATTACAAAACAACTAATAGAACCTTTAATTTAAGTAAATTCGTTTAACATTAAAATATTTACTTCATACTTATCGTTACAAGTTTTCCAAAAATCAACCTATGAAGACCAATATCCATATAACATTTCAATTTCATGTACAAGTGAATAAGATCAATAATTCTCATTTTTAACCTACTTACTGAAACCTCTGAGGGTCCATAGGGATATCCTCCTATTCGTGAACCCAATCTCTACATTTGTCAATTAACCCGGTCGTCCCCATACACTGTCTGGTAATGTATGCCAAACACACCATCGCCTCGATACCCCGTACGGTATGATGGTGAATCATATCTTCCAAACCCTTACAGTATTGGAACTTTTCAGTCCCGTCCGACTGAGGTAATATCCATAGTAGTATTCTCTATGTATCGGGTCTGTTCACCTTTTCCCATGGTACCCAGTAAGTCTTTTATATGTAGATCCCCATCAACAAAATAACCACCAATCATATACCAAAATCTCATTTCATATTCACAGATTAATTAAACGACATTTAAACAAACAATATAATTTTGTACCTTAATAATCAAGAAAAGTAATTAAGGCCTTTATTTTTAATTAGTCAATAAGATTAAAAAAATAACGATTAAACAATCAATAAACGAGAAAATAATTAAAAGCAATAATTTAAAGCATAGGGCGGAACAATAAGTAATTTAGGCAATATAAGAAAATAAATAGATAATACAGACAAACTAGGGCAATATGAACTGACCGGTTCCGGCTCTATTAGTGATCTGTAATTATTTTTAAAATTTTTCTAGCTTTTTACGAAACACAAGATATTCGATTATTAAGGCTCAATTTACCATAACAGGGAATAGGGTGATGGATTCTTACCTGAATTGGTGTTTCGAAATGTCGTACTGTCTATTACGCCTCCTGATGGTCCCCAAATTTCTTGATTTTCTTACAAAAATTAAAATACTTGTCACGTACCCAAATATACCCTAAAAATCCAAAATCGGTGTTGAAAAAACTTTTTGGCAAATTTTAAGGTTCCGACATAGCAGCGCCACCATACTCTGGCCCTGGCTACGTCGCTCACGACAGTAATTCGCTTTCGCCTGGCCGGTTTTATATGTATTTTTGCAAAAAAAAAAACATGTTAGGAAGCCTCAGTTTGCTAAAAAAATCAAAAAGTCGAAACCTATCGACGGGAGGGGAGTTGTCGCCGGGTGCAGCGATTTCACCTGTCCTCCTTCGTGGCTTGGGGTTCTTCTTCAACTGACCTATATCAAAAAGAGATGGTGAATACGATGGATAAAAAATTAAGTAAAACGAGAAACGGAAGGGGCTCATCACAGAGGGTTTTGGGTTTTGGCCACGACGGCTTCGCCGGGCTTTGCTCGTGATTTTTGACTCACTCGCCATCTCTTTTGCTCTAATATGACCACATGGAGACTTGGAATTGAATTCCGAGCAAAAACAAAAATTTTTTATCTTTTTCAGCTAACGATGATGACTCTAGTGCGGCGGCGGCCGATGGTTAGCCTCTTTTTCTAGTTTTAGCCAGTTTTGGCCTATTTTCGCTGGTTTTACACGTATCTTAGCGGAAAAATATGTTAGAAAGTTTCGATTGGCCAAAAAAATAAAAGAAAACCAAAACCTACCAATGGGGGTTGTCTCCGGGTGCGGCGGCTCCGCCAGTCCCCCTTTGTGGCTGGGGTTATTCTTTGGCTGACCTGCACTAGAAAGAAACAGTGAACACGATGGATAAAGAATCACATGAAACAAAAATGGGGAAGGGGACAAAGTCGGCTATCTTTCTTTTCATTCTGCTCCACCAAAAATAGGGTCGTATGTTTTGATACATTTTAGTACTTTCGGGATGTATAACAAACTTTGAGCTATGAGTCTTTGTTATGATGTCCTTTTTTAGTTCACTGTCAGCTGAAACACACACAATATCTTGAAATCTGAGCAACATGTCGGCAAAGACCCGAAATTCTGTATCTACCTCCTGTCCTGCATCTTTCTTGAGAGTTGTTAAGGTGGAATCAGTCGATTGGGCTTCCTTTATTCTTTGAATCAGTTCGAGTTGGCCTGTCAGATAGGATAGATATGTAACATTTTTCAAGTCCTGAAGTCGTATTTGCTGTACAGCCCCTATTACCCTACATTTAGAAATCATTAGGTGAGCTAGCATATCTACTCTTTTTCTGCTGAGCGCATCAGCTACCACATTTATTTTTTTTGGATGATATAAAATCTTATAATCGTAGTCCTTGAGGAGCTTTATCAGACCTCTAACGCATGTTGAGATCCTTTGGAGTGAATATATGTTTTAAACTCTTATGGTTTGTATAAATCTCCAAAGTCTCCAAGTCTTCAAAAATTAGATAATGGCAGCAAGTTCCAAGTCGTGAGTGTGGAAATTCTTCTCATGACTCTTCAACTGCCTGAACCCATAGGTTATGACATTTCCATGCTGCATCAGAATACAATCTAATCTTAGAGAAGATACATCAGTATACACTGTGTATCCACTTATCCCACTTGATAGAGCCAAAATAGGTGCAGTAGTCAATCGTGTAGTAACTGAAAAAAAAAGAAAACGACGCCGTTTTGAGAGGCAGGTGAGGTATAAATAGGAGAAGGGAAAGGAAAAAAAAAGAGAAAAAGAAAAGAAAAGAGAAAATAGAAAAAAGGGAGGGAAGAAAAAGAAAAGAGAAAACAAAGAAGAGAGAGAGCGGGGAGGGAAAAGAAGGTTCGAGAAAGAGAAAGAGAGGAGCCAGAGCGGAGAGGAATGAGAAGGGAGAGAGAAGAAGAAAGTGGACGGTGACGGTTCGATCAGTGGGAGGAAGGAAGATGGAAATAAGAGGTACGGTAATTTTAAGTTTTCTGTTAGTTGATGTGGATTTAAAAATTTACCGTAGGTGGAGGAGTTTGTGTGAGTGTGAGTGGAGGTGTGTGGAGGAGACCGCAGAAGGAGAGAGAAGAAGAAATATGGCGTGGGAGAGAGGTCTGTAAGGGAGAGGTGATGTCGAGTATGAGCGAGGCGTAAGGAGGAGGCTAGGTCGCGGGAGGAGAGAAAGGAATGAGTGCGGTGTATGAGTGCGGTCTGTGAGGGAGAGGAGATGTTGTGTGTGAGCGGGGGCATATGGAGGAGGCTAGGCCACGGGAGGAGAGAAAGGAAGGATTGTGGTGTGTGTGAGTGTGGTCTGTGAGGGAGATGAGATGTTGTGTGTGAGGGGGGGCGTATGGATGAGGCTAGGCCGCATGAGGAGAGAAAGGAAAGAATCTGGTGTATGTGTGTGCGGTCAATGAGGGAGAGGAGATGTTATTTGTGAACAGAGGCGTATGGAGGAGGCTAGGCCGCGAGAGGAGAGAAAAGAAGGAGTGTGTGGTGTGAGTGAGGTTCGTGAGGGGGAGAAGATCTTGTGTGAGCATGAATGGAGGCGTATGAAGGGGGTCACGGGAGGAGATAAAGGAATATATGCAGTGTGTGAGTGAGGTTCGTGAGAGGGAAGAGATGTTGTGTGAGTACGAATGGAGGTTTACGGAGGGGACCACGTGAGAAGAGAGAGGTGATTTTGGGATTTGAGAGTGGAGTATTTAGAGTAGGCCGTGGAGGGAGAAAGAAGAAGGGATTTGATGAGTGAGGTGGATATGTGTAAGGGAGGAAGTAGTGTGTGTGGATGTAAAAAATTTGGGAGGAGGAAAGAGAGGTCGTAGATTGTGGGAATGAAGTGTCGGAATAGAGGTGTGGGGGTGTTTCTCTGTAGGGCGAGGGGATGAGTGGTGTAGCTGTGTGGTGTGAGGGTATGGGTTGTATATAGGTTGGTATAGCTACTGTAAATTTAGTAGTTGGCAAGGGAACGTTACAGGTATGAGTGTGTTAAGTGTTAGTGCGTGTCTAATGGGGAGATGCATGTAGTTTAGGTATACAGGTTAAAGGTATAAGAAAGCTTTAAGATAAGATGGAGGAGTAAGGACAGGATGATATTGTGTTTGAGTTGGTAGTATTGGAGGACGTTGATATTAGTTGTTGCTACCTAGAAAAAGTAAGTTGATCGCCGATAGTGGTGATGGTCGGGAGACTCCGACGGGAAGGGGTTTGATTGCCGATAGTGGTGATGGTCGGGAGACTCCGACGGGAAGGGGTTTGATTGCCGATATTGGTGACAGGAAAAAATGGTATCTGTGTGTGTGTGTAGCCTATTAGGGGTCGAGAGATAGGCGGTTTATTGGTAGTCGCCGATACTGGTGATAGGTGAGAATATTTATACGCTTGGGGTGACGTTGGGAGACGGTCACACACATGGTATGCATGATATTTAAGATACTGGGGTACGTTTTAGTCCTACGTAGTCCTATAGTGATAACAAGGTAGGACTTAGGTTGGGTGATGGGGTACATATGGAAATATTGGGTTTCATATTTGTGCATATCATATTTGTAACTTAATTTTTACTGTACTGAGTTATATGAACTCACTCTCTATTATTCACAAATAATGTAAGAATGGAGTCGGGATCAAAGTTGCTGATTTCCGAGCCTAGTGTATAGAACAACAGAATAAGGATCTTTATTGACAGAATTGAATGTGTAAAAATTAGTAGTAGAATAGATAGTACGTCTGTTGATAGTGTATACGGTTGTATTTCACGTGATGTTACATGTATGATTGCAGGTCTATCTTAACTCTGAACAATAGATTGTGATAGTGTTTCTATGTGCATGACTGATTTGAAACGAAATTTTTATATTTGATCATGGATTTGTTGTAAACTAAACCATTAGAAATAAAGAAAAAAATGGGGCGTTACAAACTGCTTCTTGAGTTCTGTAAAACTCCTTTCACAATCATCGTTCAACTCGAACTTAGTGTTCATCTTTGTGAGTCAGGTTAAGGAAGTGGTTAGGCTAAAAAACTCTTTCACAAACTTACATTAATAACCTATCATTCTTAGAAAACTACAGATATCCTTAACCGAAGTCAATTTCTTCCAACCGAGTACTGTCTCAACTTTTTTGGGATTCACTGATACTTCATCATTTGATATGATATGCCCCAAGAAGGTAGTTTGGTCGAGATAGAACCCATACTTACTCAATTTTGCATACAATTTTTTTTCCTGAAAATCTGTAAAACCTTAGTCAGGTGATGAGCGTATTCCTCTCAGCTCTTTGAATAAATTAGGATATCATCAATAAATATAATGACGAACTGATCCAAGAATTGACTAAAAAACCTGTTCATCAAGTCCATAAATATGGACAGTTCATTGGTTAGCCCGAAAGACATAATCAGGAGCTCATAGTGTCCATACCAGGTTCTGAAGGCTGTCTTGGGAATGTCATCTGCCCTGATCTTTACCTAATGGAAACGTGAACGCAAGTCTATCTTGGAGAAAACCTGTGCACCCTGTAACTGGTCAAAAAGGTCATCAATTCTGGGGAAGGAATACTTATTCTTGATTATGACTTTGTTCAATTCCCTATAGTCGATACATAATGTCAAAGTCTCATCTTCTTTCTTTGCAAACATGACTCCAGTACTCCAAGGAGATACACTATGTCAGATGAACCCATTATCCTGCAATTCCTTGATCTGTTTCTTCAGCTCTTTCATCTTTACACGACTCATGCGATAAGTGACAACTGAGATAGACTGGGTGCCAGACTATAGGTTTATAGTGAACTTAACTTACTTATCTATTGGCAATTCAGGTAGTTCATCAGGGAACACATCTGAAAATTCTCAGACCATGAGAATCTGTTAATTGCAAACTTCTTTCTTAAATTTACCTATTGTAAAAAAGACAATCGAGTTAAATCGTGACACAAACAAGGCGATTGTCATGAGGAAATAATATTTAAAATTTTTATTAATTTGTAAATTACTCTTCATTAGGAGGGTTGAATACAAATTTCTTATGGAAACAGTCTATGGTGGCGTGATATGCCGCTAATCAGTTCATTCTCAGAATTACATCAAAGTCTCTCGTGTCTATCTCTATCAGGTTTACACTCAGTTTTCTATCTGTTATGTCTACGATACAAGCTTTGTATATAACCTCCCCTAGTAGTGTTCTACTTCTAGGAGTAGACACAAAAAATACATAAACAAGTTTTTCAGGTAATACATTAAAATTTTTTTGTAAACATATGTGAGACAAATGAATGTGAAGCACTAGTATCGATCAAAACATGTGCAAGGTAATTACAGATAATGTACGTATCATGTATCACATTTGGATTGACTTCATCATCTTGCTGGGTGATTTGTACGATCTACCCTGGATAGCAGATCTGGCCTGATTCTAATTTTGCGGGCACTCTCTCACGTAGTGTTGAGCACTAGCACATATGCTGTAAGTATTTTTGAGACGATAGCAGGGTCGGTCCCCATGATTCTTGCCACAATGCTGATAAATCCTACCGCGTCATGTTGCTAGAGCTTAAGGAGGAGCCTGAGTTACTGGCCTAAGCCTCTTGTTCTGCTGAACTGGTACAATAGGTGCTGACTTGCAGTGTGGAACCGGGGCTCTGGGAGTTCCCACTGCTGGAGGTAAAATACGAAGGTTCCTCTCCACTAGCTATGTCTTGGCCAAGACAATTGAGTAGGTGTTGAGCTCAAATACGTATAACTACTGTCTGATTTCAGGACAGAGGTCCCACTCAAACTTCTTTACCTTTTTGCCTTCATCCATCACACTCTCAGGGAAATACCGATCCAAATTTAAGAACTTCTGGGCATACTTTGATACTGTCATGTCACCCTGTACTAGGTGTGCAAACTCTATTTTTTTCAAATACTGAAGATACTCTAGGAGGTATTCCGTATTGAAGACCATCATGAACTGTTCCCAAGTGACTGGAATGGGCAGGTGGGCTACTTGAGTTGCCATTAGAACCTGTCTCTCCCACAAGTATGTAGGTGACAAGCACCCCCTTCTGTTTAAGAACCACCCCAAGAGTCGCGAATGCCTTCTCTTTCTCAGTTAACCAATACTCAACCTCTTCAAAAGAGAATGCACTTATAAATGTATATAGGTTTAGTCTTTTATACCTTTCAATGTAGGCTGAGTCCATCATTGGTGGAACTGGGTCCTGTTGAAAATGGGCTAGATTATGCTGGAGAGGGGTCTGGTGGCCCTGTGGCAGCACCTGGTTGTATGGTAGGCGCACCAGATTGTACTGCAGCAGTGCTGGATGATATGGTGGAGGAGCAGGGTTGTACGGGGATGACACATGTTCTTGCTACAAGCATGGCTTGAACTGTGGCAGCAGTGGAGAGTCAGACAGCTCCCTCTTTTCTTTTTGGGCTTACTGGGCAGAGATGAGCCTCTCTAGCATCTTAAAGAGTCGACTGGCATCCTTCCAAAACGACCCATTTCCTCGCTGTTTAGTTTAGTGGGGGTCTTTCTCTCCTCATATCCTTGTACTTGCATTTCATAAGAAATAGTTGAGCGAGAGTTTGTATTTTGGTGTTTTTAATTCTTTGTGTAAAGAATGATTTCGAGGAACGCAGCTCTAATACCAATTGTAAAGGCACAGAACTTAAAAAAAACAAATTTATATTTTAAATGCGGAAGTAATAATAAACTTAGAGTTTTTATTCCTTACACAATAAATTAGAATACTTAATAAAGCTACGAGAATATCTCTTCTACAGTAGTTTATAAAAAGAAGCAACAATAATTAAAAATAAATAAATCAATGTGTTAGGGGGTTAATCTCCACTAGCTCTAGAAAGGCATCTGGGAGGTAAAATGGTTAATAGAGATCTGGATCTTAGTCTTCTTAATATAAAATGGTTAATAGAAAAGTGAGCTACATTAACCCAATAAGAATATCATACTAATAATTGATACGGAAAATTAAAGGTTGGTAAAAATTACAAAACAAATAATGAAGCACTTAAAACATTTACTCCATACTTACCGTTATGAGTTTTCCAAAAATCAACCTATGAAGACCAATATTCATATAACATTTCAATTTCATGCACAAGTGAATAATATCAGTAATTCTTCTTTTTAACCTACTTACTGAAACCTCTGATGGTCCATAAGGATATCCCCTTACTCGTGAACCCAATCTCTAGATTTATCAATTATCCCGGTCATCCCCATACCTCGTCTGATAATAATGCCAAATACACCATCGCCTCGATACCCCATTCGGTATGAGAGTGAATCATATCTTCTAAATCTTTCCAGCATTGGGACTTCTCAGTTTCGTCAGACTGAGGTAATATCCGTAGTAAGGTTCCCTATGTACTGAGTCTGTCCACCATTTCCCAAGGTACTTAATAAGCCTTTCATATATAGATCCCCATCAACAAAATAGCTATCAATTGCATACCAACATCTTATTTCATATTTACAGATTAATTAAATGATATCTAAGCAAACAATACAATTTCATACATTAACAATCAAGAAACGCAATTAGGGCCTTTATTTCTAATCAATCAATCAAATCAAGAAAATAACAATTAGGCGATCAATAAATAAGAAAATAATTAAAAGCAATAATTTAAAACACACAGTGGAACAATAAGCAATTTAGGCAGTATAGAAAAATAAATAGGCAATACAGATAAATTAGGGTAATATGAACTGATCGGTTCCGTTTCCATTAGTGACCTGTAATTATTTTTAGAGTTTTTCTAATTTTTTCACAAAATAAAAGACATTCGATTATTAAGCTTTAATTTATCGTAACAGAGAATAGGGTGAAAGATTCTTACCCGGATCAGTATTTCAAAAAGTTGTGCTATCTACTACACCTCCTGATGGTCCACGAATTTTCTGAATTTTCCCTGCAAAAAGTAAAATACTCGTCACATATCCAAAAATATTCTAAAAAAATCAAAATCGGTATTGAAAAATCTTTCTGACAAATCTTAAGATTCCAGCACAGTGGCTACGCTGTACTTCAGTGCCAGCTCTACCGCCCACGGTAGCAATTCGCCTAAGCCTGGCCGGTTTTTGCCAGTTTAGCATGGTTTTGGAAAGGTTTCCATGTATCTCTGCGAAAAAGCACGTTAGGAAGCCTCAATTGGCTAAAAAAAATAAAAAAGCTGAAACCTATCAATAGGGGGATCTCCAGGTGCGGCGGCTCCACCAGTCCTCTTTCGCGGCTAGGGTTCTTGTTCGGCTTACCTATACCAGAAAGAGACGATGAAAACGATGGACAAAGAATCACGTGAAACAAAAAATAGAAAAGGGGTCATTGGAGAGGGTTTTGGGTTTTGGCTGCGGCAGCTCTGCTGAACTTTGCCCGCAGTTTCTAGTACATCCACCATCCCTTTTGCTCTAATATAACCACAAAAAAACTTGAAATTGAATTCTGAGTAGAAAGGGGAAAATTTTACCTTTTGGAGGTTAGTGATGGCTCTGGTGTGGCGGCAACTGGTGGTCGACTTCCTTCTCTAGCACCTGGTTCTTCTTCTTCGACGAAGGCTTTACAGATAGGATTAGGGTTCCCTGGAATGCGATGCTTAAATAACTATCCCGTATCTATTTGGGCTATCCGTTCGGGAATACGTGGCCCTCTCTCGTCCGTTGGATCTATCTCATTCGAAGAATGAATCTTTAATGCACGATTGAATTGAATCTAATTGTTCAATTGTGTCTAAAGAGAGAATGCATCTAGGCCATTCATGCACGCAGGATGAGATTTGAACCGTTGGATCGTCGGACATGCGGATCGCTCGCATGGCCTCTCATGTGGTGCCGATGTTAGTAGCGTTACCACGCAGTGTGCTTTGGTTCGTCGGGACTGCTAACCTGGCCGTCCCACGTGGCCAAACTTTTTTTTTTTGTGATTTAACCCCCTGCTTTTAAATTTTCTTTCAAAAACACCATTTGCATTCAAATTTTCACTCTTTTTTTTTTCAAAATTATTTTAAATTTTGTCCCTAATTTATTTTTTCTCAAAAATTTAATAAAATAAAATTAAAATAAATTAACTTAATTATTTATATAATTATTTTATGAACACAAAATTCATCCCTGGTTGATTTTCGGGCTCGGGCATTATAGGGCGGCCGAAAAGAAGATTAGTTGCCAGAGGGACACCATCGCCGCTGCACTTAAGCCATCACCGATGCTGAAGAAGGTAAATTTTTTTTTTCCTTCAACTCGGAATTGAATTCCAAACCTCCCCACCCATAATGGAGAAAAAAAGACAGCGAGTGAGCCGAAAAATACGAATGGAGCTCGGCCGAATCGCTGCAGCTGCAACCCAAAAACTCTTCGATAACACCTTTCCCATTTCTCATTCCCTTCGATTTTCTAATCATCGTAACCCTCATTTTGTCTTGATACAGGTTAGCCAAAGAAACACCCTGACCGCAATGGAAGAACGGTATAGCCGTCGCACCTGGAGACTGTTCTACCGGTAGTTCTTAGGTTTCTCCTTTTCTGGCCAATAGAGATCCCCTAACTTTGTTTTTCACAGGTTTTCATGTAAACAGGCCAAAACTAACCTAAATCGGCCGAAAACGGCCAGGTCGAGAGGAACTGCCGTCGTGGGCGACGGAGCTAGTGCTAGAGCACGGTGGCGCCGCTGTGCTGGAATCCTAAATTGGCTGAAAAAGTTTTAAAAGACCTATTTGGGCTCTTTGGGATATTTTTAGATATGTGACGTGTATTTTTAATTTTTGCAAAAAAAATCTAAGAAACTAAGAATCACTAGTAGGTGCAGTAAAAAGTACAGTATTTCAGATACCGATCTGGGGTAAGAATCTCTTACCATTTTTCCTGTTATGGTAAATTGAAGCTTAATAATCAATAACATTATGTTTTGTGAAAATAAAAAAAAAATTAAAATTATTTACAGGTCACTAGTAGAGCCGTAACTAGTTAGGGTATAGTTTATCTGTGTTGTACCTTTATTTCCATATTGTCTTAATTACTTACAGTTATATAGGGTATTTTAATTTATTGATTTTAATTGCCTTTTTAATTATTTATTCACATAACCGTTTTATCCCTATATGTTGATTGATCTAAAATAAATGTTCTAATCTTGTTTTCTTAATTTATATATTGTCTATTTGCATGATTTACGGTTGATTAGTAAAAATGATATGTGGGTATGTGATGTGTGATTAGTTGATGATATGGATCTGTGAATGAAAGGCTTATCGGGTACCTTGGAAAAAGGTATACAGATCCAGTATATAGAAAAAACTCTACCGTAGACTTTACTCTAGTCGAAAGGGGTTGGGAAGTATAGTTCACCTTCATATCGGACGAGTTATTGAGGCAGTAGTATGTTTGACGCCCATTATAAGACGGGGTATGGAGACGACCAGTCAATCAAGAAATTAGATATTGGATTCACGCGTAGGGAGATATCCCTATGGACCTCCAGAGGTACTGGTAGGTAAGTAAGTTTATTGTTATTGTTCATTTGAATATGTAATCAAAATACGATTCGAATTATTGACTTCATAGGTCGATTTTGAAAACTCGTAAAGGTAAGTATGAAACCTACATTTTTATATTAAATAGATTTATTTAAGAAAACAAATGGCTCTATTGGTTGTTTTATGATTTTTTATCAACATTTGATTTTCTGTATCGGTGTTAAGTGTGATATTTTTACTGGGTTAGTGTAGTTTATTCTTCTATTTAACCATTTCAGATCAAGAAAACCAAAATTCAAATCTTGAACAGCAGGAGAGTTGTGAATAAAAGTTATCTTCCGGACCCTATCAAAGTTGCTCAGCTGAGGTCAACCCTATAGAACTTTTATTTCGTTTTGTTTTTATTTTTTTTATTTTTGTAACTTTTATAAAGAAACATTATCGTAATCTTATTGGATATTTTGATTTAATCTATAAAAAATGTAAACCATAAATTTTAAATTAGTTTTGCTTATAGTTGATACAATTTGATATTTCTATTTTCTTAAATTTTGGGTTCTCACGTGAATTGTCTATTTCTTCAAAAGCAATTTTGGGTAGTAAATGCAAAAATATTGTGTAGGGATTCATTTATAATTTGTCGGCACAACAATGAGAGGTGCCAAACATTGGACCTAAACCATGCATTTAATATCGGATTGAGAGAATATATATTTTTGTTTGGTAAGAAATAACATTTGGCTTTAAATTGAAACCAATAAGCAATAATTTATAAATAATCAAATGAATTAAAAATATCTTTAAAAACAAGTGAAGCCTTTTTTTTTTTTTCATCTCTTCTCCATTCTTCCTTCAATTTTTTCTTTTTTTCTTTTTTTTTTTTTTCTGAAATAAAAGAGAGCTTATTAGTAGTTGCCTGAATTTAGTTTTTTGAAAATTTACGTTTATACTTATATTTTAATGTTTGAATAATCAAATCTCATATTTATTTATTTTTATGGCAAATCTTGATATTTATTTCTTTTAAAAGATATGTTTTGAGCTTAAGATAAATTATTTATTTACATAATACTTTTAACAATAAAAACTTTTAAATTAGAAAATATTAAGATGTCCAAGATAAAATATAATATGAAATTGTATAGTCAAAAATTGACCGATATCATAGAGAAAATATATATCATTTAAAGTCAAAAGCCTAAATCTATTCATGTATTACTTGGAATTGTTTAAATAAATCTTTTTCACAATATTTGCATTTAATTAAGGACACAAATATTGGATTTAGTTCAAATATTAAACCCTTAGTTGGATGAAAAATTAGATGATATTTATAACATGTTGACATTAATTTCTCGATACATGATAAATGTTGTGGTACAACCATATCAATATCTTTGTTTTATTGGCATCTAAATAGTTTTCAACTTGAAGCTGCAAATACGATTTCTATAGAGGATGTTGTTGCCTTGGGGAGACACCGTCTATAACAACTCTATAACTTGAATGTAAAAAAAATTATCTTGTCTGTAATATTTATTCTTGAAATAGTTTATTTCTAAATAGAAAATTAAGGTAACTCATCATTTTTTTTTTATAAATTTTTGCTGATATATTTTGCTTAATTTAGTATTTAGTGGCTAGTTCATATTCGATGGCTCAAACTCTTATGTTTCTTCTCCTTTGATTTTCTCGCTCTTTATCGTGTATTTTTATGATCCTTCAAAATACTTTTGGACAATAACTTTCTGACATTTATTTTAATAAGTGTAACCAATCAGAATTTCTTTTGGTTTATGAAAGCCATTACTTAACACATTTAGAATGAGCTTTTTAAAATCAAATGATTCACTCAAAAAGTGACTAAGTTAGTCTTCCACATATTTATATCCCTTACGTTCAATCCTACAATAGCTATGCTAGATTTTTCTTTGCTTATGGGATGTGATGGAGTGGTTCATAAATAACCATTATAATTGCACAAAAGAAGCCAGTGAATTTGGGTTGGAGTTTTGATACAATGATCTCCTTGTGAATCTTATACAAATTTTAAATTATTTTTAATAAATAAATATCGAAATTATGTTGTCTTTTTTATCCCAAGCAAGTGTAAAATTTTTACATTAATTCAGTAGAAAAAACTTTTTCATTAATTTAGTGGAGGTTGATGAGGTAATCACATAATAATTTAACTTTCGATGTTCTAACAATGTAAATCAAGAAACACGTAGAACGACTTAAAGTTCTAATTCACAAGTCTAATTAACTATCAATTTTTTAAATATTAAAATATTAGTGTAAGGAACGTGTTAGATGTTCACACATTAATCAAGTATGGTGCCAATTCATAACTCAATCAAGTTTCAAACTTCAGTCAAGTCCCTAGACATTTGTGAGAGAAATATTATACAAACACTTGTGAGATAAATATTATATATTGTTGATTAGTGTTAACATTGTAGATACATGAATTTCAGTAACATGAATAGTTTTGATAACTAATATCTAAAATCTCATCGTAATTTTTGTTAACTCGGGTTAGATTAATCACTTAAATTAAAGTATTGGATTGATATTTAATTTATTTGTACTAGAGACACCTTGATGAGAAAACAATTTCCGTCATCCCACAATGCTTTTTCTACTCAAACGGATTTCTGCCAATATTTTTTTTACCCTTATTTCTTCATTAATTGAGAAAAGTAGCCTTTTGAAATGATAAAATTTAAGGAAAAGATCATTTGGGTAAAGAATTGAAGAGGCTGGTGCCAATGGTGTACTGTCCGAAGCCAAGCACAGAGAAGTTGATTTCAAGTAATTAAAGCGAAAAGCTGAAAATAAAGAAGTTAGGTGCTATTGGCATGCATTAACTATACATATGAAGTAATGAAGATGACAGTCTTTTGAGGCATCAAACAAAAAGACTATTTCAAATGACACAGAGAAGATGAATTGCGTGCGTGTGTGTGTGTGTGTGTGTGTGTGTATGTATATACATATACATGTACAATAAATATTTATCTTTCTAGGCAGGTGCATCCTCATTAAAAGGCCGGTTCCTAATGTTGTTAATGCCCATAAAGACCAGCAGATTTCTTCTTCTTTAAGAGTTTCTGTTTCCTTGCTTTGTTTTTTCTCCATGGCAGCTGATGTTGACTCTAAATTTTCCTTTACTAATCCTCTTTATTGTTGCTGTTGACTTTTCTTTTTTTTTAAAAAAAAAAAAAAACTGAAAAAACAATCATCCGGTTGCTTTTACTTTCAGTTCAAATATAATGAATTGGTAGGTAAGACCTAATTTAATTAACCATTAATTTATAAATTAATTATTGATGAATAAATTGCTACAAGGACCAATACAGATTTAGAAATTTTTATACGCCAACAAACTATAGATTAAAAAGCTTCCTGGTTTATATGCGAAATAGAAGTGTGCCAACTCTTTTATACCCTAGTTATATGATTTTCTTACCTACTTATTTTAAAGAAGGTGTATAGAAATATTGTGGGTACGGTAATTGATTATTGTAAAATATTACTACAATTCGCATCCATATTAGCTTCGGAATGCTTTTCCTCAATACAATAATAAAATAATATTTTTATATCACATTCATATTTTTGTATATAAATCATATTATATTATATTATATATATATACACACACACACACACACATTATGGACCTTTAACTCTAGAGGGATTAGCAATTCGAATTAATGTCTGAATAATGGTCAACTCCGGCTGCTGTAATGGTGCGAAGGAAATGTATAACAAAATCTTTATAATAAATAAACAAATACGACATTGTATAGTGGCAGTTGGAAAGTGGAATAAATAACCCAATCACAATACGCGAACTTCTTTTTTTGGCTTTTTAATCCTTTCAAAAAAGAATAAAATGGATTAAGATATATATATATATATATATATTTCTTTTCTGATAAGTATATGTTTAGGTTATTTTATCTCTGGGTATAACTGGAAGTAAACTAAATTATTATTTCTTGAAATAATAATAATTTTAATCTATGCGTAATAAATATTAGTTTCCAGCCAATTTCGTAATAAATTATAAATTAAAATTAAATACGTTATTAGTGAATCATTTGACTAATTGAGGTGGTGAATACAATATAGCAAACTATTAAGTCTGAGAAAATATATAAAAAAGAGAAGATTTTGTAATACCTGAAATTAATTTTAAAAATTAAAATTAATATATAAATATAAATTTTAATTTTATAAATTTTTATTTAACGTAAAATTAGAAAAAAATAGGTAGATGATGAAATTAAAAATAATTTTAAAAAAAATGAGTGAAAATTTAGGTTCAGGAGTATTTTTGAAAGAAAAATAAAAAATTTGAGGTCAAAACGTAATTTTAAAAAAATATGTCACGTAAGACTGCACAGTCAGCAGTTCCGACGAACCGGAGCGCGTCGCGTGACAAGGCACACTGACTTGGTGCAGGCTATGCTTGCAATCCGCGTGCCCGCGATCAGACGGTCCGAATTTGTTCTCGCGCACGTGGACGGTTCGGATCCGTTCCCTCCTCAGGCGCAATCGGACGGTCGCGATTAAATGCGATAAATGGTTCAGATTTATTCTCTTTTTAAATGCGATCGTACGGTTCAGATCAAATCGCGATGAACGGTCCATATTTATTTTTTCTTTAAACGCGATCGGATGGTCGAGATCAAACGCGATGGACGAGCCAGATTAAAAGAAGATGAGTATAAATATCTCACTTCACATCGAACCCTAACCCTAACCGCTAGTCCCCCGCTAGAGAAGAAGAACCAGTCGCTGGAGAAGGGAGCTGACCACCGCTCGCCGTCGTGCCGGAGCCACATCCGACCGTCAAAAAAGGTAAAAAAAAAAAATTTATTCATTCGAAATTTGATTTTGAATACCCCCATAGTCAAATTGGAGCAGAATGACCGGTGGATGAGTCGAAAAATGCTGGCAAAGCCGGGCAGCACTGACGCGAAAAAAATCAAAAATTGCCTCCAATGTGGTCCTTCCCAATTCCCGTTTCGTACGATTATTTCACAATTATATTCACCATTTTGTTTTCCACAGGTTGACCGAAGAAAAATGCACACCCGAAAAGGTGAGTCGACGGAGCCGCCGCATCGGAAAACTCCATCATCGGTAAGCTTATGTTTTTTTATTTTTTTCGGTCAACCGAGACCTCTTAACGTATTTTCTCGCAGGGATAAATATAAAACTGTCGCTGGAGCACAGCGGTGCCACCGTGCCGAAATTTTTAACACTGATTTTTGGATTTTTGGGGTATTTATAAATATTTGAAACATGTTTTAATCTCCGAAGAAAAATTTAGGAAACTCGAGGATCGCTAGTAGGTGCAGCTAAAATTTTAGTATTTCGAACATCGATTCAGATAAGAATCCATCACTATATTCTTTGTTATAAAATTGAAGTCTAATTATAAATCATACGGTATTTTGCATATATAACGACCCCAGAAATTCAAAATGAAATATATATAATAATATGAGTGGGGAAGCGAAATAAAAGATTTAGGTTAATATCCCTTACACAATAGCCTAAAAATACTAAACAATATCAAAGAATAAGTCCTCTAAAAGAAATACTAGAAATGAAAGACTATAAAGAAAACTATAAGGCATCTAGGCATCTACTCACCATCTTCTTGTGGATCGAACTCGGAAACCAAGAACTTCTGATCTGAAATGGTTAAAGAGTGAGCTACACTACCCCAGTAAGGACATCACACTATATCACTATCACAGAAGTAAAAGTTGGTAGAAAACTAAAAACAACCAATGGAGCATAATGTTTTAAACAAATTCATTTATCAATAATCAAACTATTTACCGTCCACTTACCTCAGTGAGATTTATAAAAAATTGGAAACAATAACATCAAAGATATCATGAATTCATACATAATCTATAACATAGCACATATCATACTTTTATATTTTAATCATCAAACAACAGTTGCCCCCTTTTCATCAGTCTACTAGTATCCATGGGGATCCATAGGAGTCCCCGCTACACGTAAACTATTCCCTTAACAAACTCAATTTCCAGGGTCGTCCCCATACCCCATCCGGTATGGGCACCAAATAATAAACCTCAATACCCCGTCTGGTATGAGGGTGAAGTGGGCCGTCATACCCCGTCCGGTATAAGTACCAAAATATTTAAAGTCTCCATAACCCGTCCGGTATGAGATAACATTCCCTATAGACCTGGTCCGTCCACCATCTCCTATGATATCTAGTGAGGGTGTCATCTTATCCAATTATCAATTCACACCCCTTTCCCATTTTTTCCTTAGTCTTCGTTACCCATTCAAATATGAATACTTAAACAAGCAACGTGTATCCAACAAGGCAAACATATCTTAGATTCACAAAATCAAGCAGTAGTGAAGTAAACAGTGATTCATGCATTCAAAACTATAGAATAAATAAACTAGATACCATAATGCATTTAAGCTGTAAAATAAATCAAACAAGAACTCATAGAGAAATATGTCCGATTCTGGCTCCATTAGCAACCGTAATTAATTATGCATATCTACTCAATTTGTACAAAATACAGTTTTATCATTTATTCAGACTTCAATCCTATGATAGGAAATAGGGTGAGAGGACCTTACTTGATCTGACGCTGAAAACTAGATTTTCACTGCGCCCACGGGCGGTCCCTAAGTTCCCTGAATTTATTTCGGGAACTGAAACGTGTTTACGGTACCTACACATGTACCAAATAACCTAAAAATCAAACCCAGGGCTTACTCGGCCAATTTTGGAATTCCAGCACGGTGGCTTTGCCGTGCTTCGGCGACGGCTCCTTCGGGCCGTTGGTTGGCCGAAAAAATACAAAAAATCAAAACTTACCGGCGGTGGGGCTCTCCGGTGCGATGGCTCCTTCGGCTCGCGTCACGGTTTGGTGTTTTGCTTCGGCCAACCTGTAGAGGAGGGAACGGTGGTCACAATGGTGGAAAAATTATATCGAATGGGAATCGAAAAGGGACTCATCGGAGGCAAAAATCGAGACAACTTGCGGCGGCACCGCTGGGCTTCGACGGCATTTTTCAGCTAATTGACCGCTGTTTTTGCTCCGATTTGGCCATAGGTGGGTTTAGAATCGAATTTTGAGCCAATGGGAGAATTTTTATCTCGTTTGGCGCCGAAAATTGCTCTGGTGTGGCGGCGGTTGGCTCCTCGGCGGTTGGGCTGTCTTCTTCGGCGAGGGGCTCTGGCGGTTAGGGTTGGGGTTTGGGTGCGGCTAAGATTATTTATAACTATCCGCTTTTAATCTGAGCCGTCCATTCAATCTTGGCCATTCAATCGCGATTAAATAGGAAATGAATATGGACTGTTCATCACAATACAATCTGGCCCGTCCGTGCGCGATTCAATCTGGGTTGTCCGTGCGCTACAATCTGGGCTGTCCGTGCACGTTTTTAATCTGAACCGTCTGTGCGCACGGGAACGGATATCAGCATTTCGATAGCGCGCACGCGGATCGCCCACGTGTCTCTCTTCCGCGTGGCCTCTCACGTCAGTGTCTCTGCCACGCAGCGCGTCTTGGTTGGCTGGGACTGCTGACCGGGCAGCTGACGTGGCGTAATTTTTTTAAATTACGTTTTAACCCCCCACTTTTCAATTTTTTCTTTCAAAAATACCCCCCAAAACCCAAATTTTCACTCTTTTTTTCCAAAATTATTTTCAATTAAATTCCTAAATAATTTTTACCCCTTTTTATTATTATTATTATTATTTCCAATAAAATAAATTAAACTAATTTAAATTCAATATATTATTACATAATTAATCATTATATTCATATAATAATTACAAAATAAATAAATAAATAAAATTAAATTAAGGAAAAAAGAAAGGGTTGGGATATTACAACTCTCCCCCCCTTAAAGAAATTTGGTCCCTCAAATTTTCTTTTTACTCTTGATTGAACAAATGGGGGTACTGGGCTCTAAAGTCTGATTCTAACTCCCATGTAGCCTCCCTTGTTTTGTGGTTCTGCCATACGACCTTTACAAAGGATATTTTCCGGTTGTGGAGTAATCTACTCTTTCTATCCGTAATGCTGGCTGATACTTCCTCGTAAGATAAGTCTTCATGGAGTGGGAGAGGTTCGTGGGCTAAGATATGAGAGGGGTTCGGGTTGTACTTACGTAGTATGGACACATGGAACACATTGTGAACCTTAAAAAGCTCTGGAGGTAGTGCTAGTCTGTAGGCAGTGGTACCAATCCTATCTAAGACTTCAAATGGTTCAATAAATCGGGAGTTTAATTTTTCCTTCCTGCCAAACCTGCTAATTCTCTTGAAAGAAGTGACCTTAAGGAACACTCGGTCGCCTTTCTCAAACGCTAAATCTCTCCTCCGGGTATCCGTGTAACTTTTCTACCTGCTCTGAACCGTCTGAATGTACTTCCTGATCTTAACTATCTTGGATGTGGTCTCCTCTACCAACTCTGGGCCGAACAATTTTCTATCACCCATTTCTTCCCAACAAATCGGCGATCTGCATGGACGCCCATATAACGCCTCATACGGAGCCATGCCAATGCTCGCTTGGTAGCTGTTATTGTAGGCAAATTCTATTAGGGGCAGATGGTCGTCCTAATGGCCCCCAGAGTCAAGGACACAAGCTCGAAACATATCCTCAAGTGTACGGATTGTCCTTTCTAATTTCCCATCAGTCTGAGGGTGGAAGACAGTACTGAGGGACAAATTCGTTCCCATGGCTTACTGAAAGCTACTCTAAAATCAAGAAGTGAACCTAGGGTCCCTGTCGAACACCATTGTTACTAGGACTCCATGCAATCTGACTATTTTCTGGATATACATTCTTTCTAACTTGTCCAAGGGATCAATCATCCTGATGGCTAAGAAGTGGGGAGACTTGGTGAGCCAGTCAACAATTATCCAGATGGTGTCATGTCCTGAGCGTGCCTTAGGTAACCCTGTCACGAAGTCCATGGTGATATGTTTCCACTTCCATTCTGGAATCGGTAAAGGCTGAAATAGCCCGCCTGGGCGCTGATGCTCTACCTTGACCTGCTGAAATACCAAGCATTTAGACACAAAGTCAGCTATATCCCTTTTCATCCCATTCCACCAAAACCGAGGTCCCTTGCTTTGGTACATTTTGGTGCTTCCGGGATGCATGACAAACTTTGAGTTATGGGCCTCTATCATAATGTCTCTTTTCAACTCACTGTCATTTGGAACACACACCCTGTTCTGAAATCGGAATAACCCATCGGCAGAGACTTGGAATTCTGAACTAACTCCCTGTTCTGCATTGTTTTTGAGAGCTACTAGGGCGGGATCAGCTGACTGAGTTTTCCTTATTCTCTGGATTAACTCAGGCTGGATGGTCAAATGGTCCAAACATGTGGCTCTCCTCAAGTCCTGAAGTCGAACCTGTTGTGTAGCCCCAATTTATCTGCATTCTGAGACCATGAAATGGGCTAAGATACATGTTTTACTGAGTGCATCGGATACCATGTTGCCCTTACCCGGATGGTACAAGATATCACAATCATAGTCCTTAAGAAGTTCTATCCACTTTCTCTGACGCATGTTGAGATCTTTTTAAGTGAATATGTGTTTCAAACTATTGTGATCGGTATAGATCTGAAAGATCTCTCTATATAAATAATGGCGCAGAGTCTTCAAGGCGTGTATGATTGCAGCAAGCTCTAAGTCATGGGTGGGATAATTTTTTTCATGACTCTTTAGCTGTTTGAACTCATAGGCTAGGATATTCTCATGCTGCATTATAACACAACGCAGGCCTAAATAGGAGGCATCACTGTAAACTGTATATCCCCCCGATCTACTCGGTAAGGCTTGCACAGGTGCAGTAGTCAGCCACTTCTTTAGTTCTGAAAAACTTCTTTCACAGTTACCATTCCACTCAAACTTGGCATTCTATTTTGTGAGTCGGGTTAAAAGAGCCGCTAGACTAGAAAATCTTTCAACGAACCTGCGGTAATAGCCCGCTATTCCTAGGAAGCTACGGATTTCTTTAACTGATGTCAATTTCTCCTAGCCGAGCACCGCTTCAAATTTTTCAGAATTCACTGATACTCCATCCTTTGATATGATGTGCCCCAGAAAGACGGTCTGCTCAAGCCAGAATCCACATTTACTCAACTTTGTATATAACTTCTTTGTTCTGAGAACCTACAAAACCTGGGCTAGATGGTGAGCATGTTCTTCTCTGCTCTTTGAGTAGACCAGGATGTCATCGATGAGCATGATAACAAATTGATCTAAGAATTGTCTGAAGACCCTATTCATCAGATCCATGAAGATGGCTAGGGCATTGGTTAACCCAAATGGTATGACCAGGAACTCATAATGTGCATACCTGGTTTGAAATGCCGTCTTGGGGATGTCTTCTGTCCTTATTTTCACCTGATGGTAGCCTGATCGCAAGTCTATTTTGGAGAAGACCTGCGCACCCTGCAACTGGTCGAAGAGGTCATCAATCCTGGGAAGGGGATACTTATTCTTGATTGTGACCCTATTCAATCCTCTGTAATCAATACATAGTCTCAATGTTCCATCTTCCTTCCTAGCAAAAGTGATTCTAGCACCCCAAGGGGACACATTATGTCTGATAAAACCACTGTCTTGCAATTCAATGATTTGTTTCCTCAGCTCCTCCATCTCAACACGGCTCATGCGGTAAGGAGCAACTGAAATAGGTTGGGTACCTGGTTGTAGATCTATGGTGAACTCGACTTCCCTGTCCACTGGCAGTCCAGGTAGCTCATCTAAAAATACATCTAGGAAGTCTCAGACTATCGGAATCTCTTGAATACAATTCTCTTTCTTGGGTTTTCCTAATTAGAAAAAATAGCAAGGTTAAGGTACTCGACAAATAAGAAAACTTGCTATCAAGGAATAAATATTAAATGATTTTATTAATTTGTAAATAGCTCCTCATTAAGAGGATTAAATACAACTTTCTTACTAAAGCAATCTACGGTGGCGTGATACGCCGCTAGTCAATCCATCCTTATATTACATCAAAATCCCCGTGCCTAATTCTATTAGGTCTACACTCAGTTTTCTATTTGCTATCTCTACGGCACAAGCCCTGTAGACCACTTCTCCCAATAGTATTACACTCCCAGCAGTAGACACAAATAACATTGAATTAAGTTTATCAGGTAATACATTAAATTTGGATGCAAAAACAGGTGAAACAAATGAATGTGTTGCACCAGTGTCAAACAAAACATGAGTAAGATGGTTACAGATAGTGTACATACCCTGTACCACATCCGGATCGGCATTGGCATCCTGCTGGGTAAGGTTGTAAGCCCGGCCCTGGATAGGAGGTCTTCCCTGATTCTGGTTCCTTGGGCACTCTCTCGCATAGTGTTGAGCACTACCACATATGCCACAGGTGTTGTTGAGGCAGTAACATGGTCGGTCTCTGTGATCCCTGCCGCAATATTGACATATCTTACCACGTTCTGCCACTGAACCTTGAAGGGGAGCCTGGATCACCAGTCTGGGTCTCTTGTTTTGTTGGACAGGTGCAGTAGGTGTTGGTCTACGGAGTAGAGCCGAAGATCTGTGGTTACCTGCTGACTGAGGGAGGGTGCAGAGGCTCCTCTCCACTAACTGTGCCTTTGCCAGAATGGCCGAGTATGTCCTGAGTTCCAGTACAAACAAATGCTACTTGATCTCTGAGCGGAGGCCCCACTGGAACCTCCTAACCTTCTTACCCTCATCCATCAACGTCTTAGAGGAGTATCGGCCCAACTCCAGGAACTTACGAGCATATTCTGACACCGTCATGTTCCCCTGGACCAACTGGACAAACTCCATCTCCTTCAGATATCGGATGTGCTCTAGGAGGTACTCTGCATGAAAAACTGCTAAGAATTGTTCCCAAGTAACTAGAACAGGCAGGGTGGTCTGCTTCTCCCACCAGCATGTAGGTAGCAAGGGTGACCCTCTGCTCGGACGTCACTCCTAAGGTCTTGAAGGCCTTCTCTGTCTCTGCCAACCAGTACTGGGCATCTTCAAAAGAGGATTCTCCTACAAAAGTAGATGGGTTTAGTCTCCTCTACCTCTCTACGTAGCTTGGGTCAATCATGGAAGGAGCTGGGTCCCGCGGAAAAGGGACTGGGCTAGGCTGAGGATAGACTGGGGGACCCTGTGGTGCACTAGCTGATATAGTGGGGGTATTGGATTATACTGTGGCGGTGTCGGGCAGTACTGTGGCTGGAGCACCGAATTATACTGCAGCGGTGGCACCGGGTGGTACTGTGGAGGAGCAGGCTCGTACCGGGGTGGTTCAAGATCCTCTTGCTGTAATGGTGGCTCAACCTGTGGTAGCGGGGGAGGGTCAGGTAGCTCACTTCTCTCCTCTTGACCCTGTTGGGCAGCAATGAGTCTCTCCAGCATCTCAAATATCCTGTCAACGTCTTTCTGAAGCGAACCATCTCGGGCTGCTCAGTTTAGTGGGGGCCTAACTCTTCTCATCTCTCTATACCTGCATTTCACAAGGAAGGTTGAGTAATGATTCATTGGTTTGGTGTTTCTCTAAGTATCATTGTGTAAGGGACGAGTCCGAGGAACGCGGCTCTGATACCAACTATAACGACCCAGGAAATTCAAAAAGAAATATATATAATAATCTGAGTGCGAAAGTGAAATAAAAGATTTAGGTTAATATCTCTTATATAATAACTTAAAAATACTAAACAATATCAAAAAATAAGTCTTCTAAAGGAAATATTAGAAATGAAAGACTATAAAGAAAACTATAAGGCATCTAGGCATCTACTCGCCATCTTCTTGTGAATCGAACTCGGGAACCAAGTTCTCTTAATCTGAAATGGTTAAGTAAGGAGTGAGCTACACTAGCCCAGTAAGGACGTCACATTATATCACTGTCACAGAAGTAAAAGTTGGTAGAAAACTAAAAACTACCAATTGAGCACAATTTTTTAAACAAATTCATTTATCAATAATCAAACTATTTACTGTCCACTTACTTCAGTGAGATTTATAAAAAATAACCCATAAAAACAATAACATCATAGATATCATGAATTCATACATAATCTGTAACATAGCACATGTCATACTTTTATATTTCAATCATCAAACAACAGTTGCCCCCTTTTCATCAGCCTACTAGTATCCATGGGGATCCATAGGGGTCCCCGCTACACGTGAACCATTCCCTTAACAAACTTAATTTCTAGGTCCGTCCCCATACCCTGTCCGGTATGGGCGCCAAACAATAAACCTCAATACCTCGTTCGGTATGAAGGTAAAGCGGGCCGTCCCGACACCCGTCCGGTATGAGACAACATTCCTGGTAGGGTTTCCTATGGACCCGCTCCGTCCACCATCTCCTATGATATCTAGTGAGGCTGTCATCTTATCCAATTATCAATTCACACCCCTTTTCCATTTTTTCCTTAGTCTTCGTTACCCATTCAAATATGAATACTTAAACAAGCAACGTGTATCCAACAAGGCAAACATATCTTAGATTCACAAAATCAAGCAGTAGTGAAGTAAACAGTGATTCATGCATTCAAAATCATAGAATAAATAAACCAGATACCATAATGTATTTCAGCTGTAAAATAAATCAAACAGGAACTGACGGAGAAATATGTCCGATTCGGGCTCCATTAGCAACCGTAATTAATTATGCATATCTACTCAATTTGTACAAAATACAGATTTATTATTTATTCATACTTCAATCCCATGATAGGAAATAGGATGAGGGGTCCTTACCTGATATGATACCGAAAACTAGATTTTCACTGCGCCCACGGGCGGTCCCTAAGTTCCCTGAATTTTTTTTCGGGAACTGAAACGAGCTTACGGTCCTACACATGTCCCAAATAACCCAAAAATCAGACCCAGGGCCTACTTGGCCAATTTCGAAATTCCGGCACGGCAGCTCCGCCGTGCTCCGACGACGGCGTCGCCGCTCGCAGTGGCAATCCGCCTCGAGTTAGCTGTTTCTGGCCTTTTTTGGCCGAATTCAACTAAACTTGCATTGGTTCCTATGAGAAAACACCCAGAGAGCCATCGGTGGGCCAAAAAAACACAGAAAACTGAAACTTACCGTCGGTAGGGCTCTCTGGTGCGGTAGCTCCTCCGGCTCGTGTCGCGGTTTGGTGTTTTACTTCGGCCAACCTGTAGAGGAGGGAACAATGGTAACAATGATGGAAAAATTACATCGAATGGGAATCGGGAATGGCCTCATCGGAGGCAAAAACTGAAACAACCTACGGTGGTGCCGCTGGACTTTGGCGGTATTTTTTTGCCAATTGGCTGGTGTTTTTGCTCCGATTTGGCCATAGATGGGTTTAGAATTGAATTCTGAGCCAATGAGAGAATTTTTACCTCGTTTGGTGGCCTGAAATTACTTCGGTGCGGCAGCGGTCGGCTCCCCAGCGGTTGGGCTGTCTTCTCTGATGAGGGGCTCTCGGGGCTAGGGTTAGGGTTTGGGTGCAGATGAAATTATTTATAACCATTCGCTTTTAATCAGAGCCGTCTATCGCGTTTCAATCTGGACCGTCCGATCGCGATTAAATAAGAAATGAATCTTGACCGTTCATTGCGATGCAATCTGAACCGTCCGTGCACGATTCAATCTGGACCATCCATGCGTGCGCAATCTGGGCCGTTCGTGCACGTTTTTGATCTGGGCCGTCCGTGCGCACGGGAATGGATCTCAGCCGTTCGATCGCGCGAACGCGGATCACCCACGTGTCTCCCTTCCGTGTGGCCTCCCGCGTCAGTGTCTCTGCCACGTGGCGCGTCCTGGTTGGCCGGGGCTGCTGACCGAGCAGCTGACATGGCGTAATTTTTCTAAATTGTATTTTGATCCCCGGTTTTCATTTTTTTTCTTTCAAAAATACCCTCATAACCTAAATTTTTACCCATTTTTCCCAAAATTATTTTCAATTAAATCCCTAAATAATTTGTACCCCTTATTATTATTATTATTATTATTATTATTATTATTATTATCATTATTATTATTATTTTTATTAAAATAAATTAAACTAATTTAAATTCAATACATTATTACATAATTAATCATTATATTCATATAATAATTACAAAATAAATAAATAAATAAAAATAAAATTAAGAACAATAGAAAGGGTTGGGGTGTTACAACATAATTTAAAAAATCTCAATAATTAATTGCAGGTTAGTAATAGAGCCGAAATCAGTTATATATTACTGTTTATCATGTTTTAACTGATTGATTGATTTTACAGTTTTAAATGCATGATAATACGTTGGAGTTGGTAAAATGATTCAGTTGTGTTTTCTTGATGCATGTATTACTTGTTTTGCGTGGTTTACCGTTAAATTGTGATACTAAAAATTAAATGTAAATGAAGAATTATTTGATTAAGTGAATGAATGAATGAATGATAGCCTTACTGGATATTCTGAGAGATGGTGGATAGACCGCGTACATAAGAAATCCAATCGTGAACGTTGTCTCATACCAGATGGGGTATTGATGATTGGTATTTTAGCGCTCATACTGGCCGGGGTATGGAGACGGTCCGTTTTCACCCCCATATCGGACGGTGTATTAAGGGATGATATTTTTGACTCTCATACTGGACGGGGTATGGGGACGATCGGTTAGTTAATAATGTTGAATAAGAGTTCACGTGTAGTGGGGACATCCCTATGGACCCCCATAGATACCAGTAGGTAGATAAAAATGTAAAGTTGTTGTTTTGTTAATTGAATATAATATTATGATATTGTTTGTGTTATTACCTCTATAGGTCAATTTTAGAAATCTCGCTACGGTAAGTATATAATAAATGATTTTATTTATGATAAATGAATTTACTTAAACTAAGAGCTCCATTAGTTATTTTTATTATTTTTACCAACATTCATTTCTGTATCGGTGAGTAGTATGATATTCTTACTACGCTAGTATAGCTAACTCTTTCATTAACCATTTCAGATCAAGAGGACCAAGATCCAGATCCCGATCCACAAGAGTGTTGCGAATAAGATGTCCAATTGTTTACTTTCTATTTATTTCTTTAATTTTTCGTTGTTATTTTAGAATGATCATTCCCGTAACCTTATTGGGTATTCTAAATTATTGTGTAAGAAATGTAAACTTTAACTTTATTATTTCACTTCCATATTCAATTTATAATTTATCCCCTTTAAAATTCTGGGCTGTTGCAGTTTTAGTTTAGATAGTAAAAAATGACAATGAGTTATGAGAGAGAGAAAAAAACTAAAAATATGAATGTCAGTAAATAAATAATCAAAAATAGAATATTTAATTTAGACTAGATCTAAATTATTATTTTAAAAATAAAAATTTAATTACTATGAAAATCACATATGACAATTTTAAATACGCACTAGTTATATAAATTTGACACCTAACACCTAAGTTAATGGTAGTATCGGCTGGTAACAAAAAAGACTAAATTAATTTTTTTTTTTTTTGAAGTATAAAGATTTATTTAACCAAAAACTTAAAAGAGATTAATTTAAATAAATTATAAAAATATAAAGACCTAACTATTGTTTTAGCTCAGTTTTATTAATAACATATTAAAAAGTTGCTAGGACCAACATCATCTATAAATGTAATTTACATTGTATTGTTAATGCAAATGTAATATAATATCAATACGCACTAGTTATATAAGATAATCCATCCCAATAGCAATGCTAATTTTCTTTCCTACACTGTTAAAATAATTAATTATAATTAAAATTTGAGAAAAATTAACACAATTCTTATTGTATGCCTATTCTTAAAAATATCAAAATTGAACTCAAAATTATATCTTGTGAGATTTTTTATTTTAATTTTTACAAATTTTTATTTATTTATATCTTATAATATTAAGTTATAAGTTAAATATAAATAACTATAGTAGAGAATATATATATATATATAGGGCAAAAAAGTTACGATGCCCTCCATTGATCTCTTGATACTGTTGTTACCTCCGATCATAGTCGTCCAAAACACCTACTTGATTTGACTATGCCGCTGGTTGAACATGACCCACAACACTGATTTAATTTGAATATGTTATTGCTTGAACATGACCCATCACTCGCAGTGTCTCCCACTCTTCTCCCCTCCTCCCCCCCCCCCCACTAACTCTGTGTCTTCAACTAGCCACAGTATGTACAATCATAGTGAAGAAATCTGTTGAAGTTCATGGATAGGGATTCCTTGAAGAAGTTTTAGAACAACAATAATTATGGAAGAAAAAAAGAAATGAAGAAGATCATATATTAAGAAAAATTGTAAACAATTTTTTACATCATTGTTGATTGGTGGGTTAGCTAAGGAATATCACATCTTGGTCCAAAAATCAACAGTTGACGAGTATGTGATTTCACCCAACATTTTTAGTGTAATGCATGGCTCATCTTTTGGTATCTAGAAAAGAAAAGAATGTTGTATTATAACATATTATATATATTTTTGTATATGTATGGATATATGTGTGTGTGTGTGTATTTATATGAGTAGTAGAAAGAGAATAGTTTTTGTAAGAAGTTACATAGCTTCCCTACAACCATTTGAGATCCTCAAAAGTTTTTTCGTGAACCAAACCAATAAGAATATGTGAATAAAAGCCAAAAACACAAAGGCAATGCGATGAACATAAAGCAAACATTCGATAAGAATGATAGAGAGAAAATTCAAGGCTTTAAAAAGAATAAAAATGACATTTCAAAGACTTTAAGGGTAAATTATAAGTACTTATAACTTCCTTCATATTTTTATGTACATATACCTTAGAAACATAATATCAATTCCTTATTTAACCTAATACACACATTTTACACATCCCTTCTCTTTTATGTATGACCCACATCTTTCTCCCATGGGACTTGGGCCGTGGGCTGTGGAACACAAAGCCCTTTAACATCCTCCCTCAAGATGGAGAATTTCTACTCTCATCTTGCTCATGTGTTGATCAAGAACTCTACTAGATAATGCCTTTGTGAATATATTTAAAAGCTGATGTTAACTTCCCACATGCTTTGTAATACTTCCTTCTTGAATCCTTTCCTACACCAAGTGACAATCAAGCTTGATATATTTTATCCACTCATGGAACTCTGGATTCTTAATTATACGTATTGTTGCCTTGTTGTCATAATGTAATATTATAGCTCACAGATTGTTAATACCTAAAGCATCCAATAAATATCCTATCTAAGTTACCTCAAAACATATGTTTGTTATGGTTTCGTACTCTACCTCATCTGATGATGTATAAACTGTTTGTTGTTTCTTAGACTTCTAATATATCAGCGAGCTCCCAAGTAAAATATAATAACCTTTCACTAGCCTTCTCGTGTCCATACATCCACCTAATCACTGTTACTATATGCATTGAGCTTCAAGTCTGATTGGTTTGAATAAAACAAGCCTTGTCTTGGTGCTCTTTTTTCATACTTTATATGCTATATTTAAGTGTTTATTTATTGGCTTCTCCATGAATTGGCTTAAGAGGTGCCTTAAAAAGGCTAAGTCAGATCTTGTTATGATTATATACATTAGTCTCTCGACGAGTCTTCTATATATACTTGGGTTAGCAATAAAATCCTCATATTCCTATAATAACTTTATATTTTACTCCATAGGGACTTATGAAGGCTTTCCTCCTAATATACATGTCTCCTTCAATAAATCAAGTGCATATTTTCTTTGATAAATATGGATCCCTCTTTTGACTTAGCCATTTTGATCCCAAAAAATACTTGAGATTTCTTAGATTTTTACTTTTGAATTCCTTGTTCATAACCTCCTTCAACTTATTAATTTTTTTATTGTTATTCTCTGAAATAATTATTTCATCCACATACACTAGTGCTGCAATGAAATTATTATTATCCTTTCTTACAAATAAGCTATAATCTATTTACATTGTGTAAAACCTTGTTCAATAATAAACTCTAAAAATTTAGCAACCATTCTCTTGAAGTCTGCTTTAATTCATATAAACTTTTTAATATCTGCATACCTTTTTCTTTGTCTCACCAGGATATCCCGAAGGTAACTCTATGTAGACTTATTTATCAAGATCATCATGAAGAAAAACATTACTTACATCAAATTGTCTGAGATACCATCCTCTTACTATTGTTAGTGATAGAAGCAACCTAACTCGCATAATCTTTTCCATTAGAGAGAATATCTCGTGATAGTCCAGTCCCTCCTTATGACTATAACCTTTAGCAACAAGTTTTGTCTTACATCTCTCAAGTGTTTGATCAACTTTATACTTGTATTATACACTCACTTGCATCTAATTAGTTTTTTCCTAAGAAAAGTTTTTTAACTTCTAAGTTTTGTTTTCCTCTAGGGCCTTTATTTCACTCTTCATTACTTCTACTTAATGAAAGCTCTCACAAGCTTTTTTGTATGTGTTAGGTTCTGATTGTGAACTCACAGCCAATAGATATCTCTATGATTATGATGGATCTTATTGTACATTATAGTGGATGAGATAGGAATTACTCCTCCTAGTTGTTGAGGTTTTTCATCTGATCCTTTTAGTTCAGATTTCAATTACTTAATTGACTCACACACATAATCATTTAGATGTTGAAGGACCTTTTTAATCTTGGTTGATCTCCTTCTAGGTACGGTTTATTTAGGTGGATGGATTTGAATGCAATTCTCTTCATCCATCTCCTCTTCTTCATCTATCTCTTTTTTTTTTCTTGATTCTATACAACTATATTTCTATTACACTCTATCTCTTGCCATTTTATTGTCTTTGTATGAATTGGAAGTTCCATGTGTCTTACCTCCTCATTAACTCCAATAAACGATTCATTTGTGCTTTTATTCCCCTTGTGGATTTTGAATGGAAATATCTCTTCATAAAAGATAACATTCTTGAGATGATCTCATTTCCTGTCTCTATGTTAAGTAAATTGTACCTTTTTAAACCAAGGTGTTGTGATAAAAAATAAGAACAAACCCCATGACAAATGGGAGACTCATATAGGGGAATATTTTTGTAATTCAAATATTCATGGATATGTGGTTGCAAGAGGACATAAGTGATCACGCAATGGCATGCCTCAAAAGCGTACTGGGAAGTGTCTGTGAAGGGAGATTGCTTGTCCGATCAAAAAGGAAAACAATTCTGGACATGCATTATTTCCTAAACGAGAAAATCCCGAGGATAGTAAGGTCATCTATAAACATTTTCCTAAATGGTATTTGTTCGGATTTTTTTTTAAGATGAAAAAAACTTAAATTTTCATTGATTTCACTCTCTCACATTTAACAATTTAAAGTACCTTTAAATAGACTTACATCAAATTCAAATTTTGTAAAAATAATCTACCACTATTTAAAAGATAAATATAAATCAAATCTCCTAAAAGATAAACTCTCATTAATAATATAATTTTAAAAAAATAAACATGTTCTAAATCTAAATAAAGATAAATCATATTTGAATTCAAATTAATAAATGAAATAATTTATAATTTATGCATTAATCTTCAATATTCTCCTTTAATATAGAAATTATAATCACTAAATTTATTTTGTTGGAGTACTTTTCTCCAATATTTCTTATTTGATCTTCATATTTTGAAGCACTTCTCTTCAATTCTTGATGCACTTCTCACCAACCTCCAATTATTGATGCACTTCTCATCAAAACTCTTTGGAGCACTTTTCTCCAAATTTTAAAGAAAGGTTTCTTATTCTTCTTCTTCAACCATATTTACTTGCTTATTCTTCAACATGTAATTTTTTTGTATATGTCCAAATCTTTTACAATAAAAACATTGTGATTTACCTTTATGCCAACAATCTTTTTTATCATGATTATTTTTCTTGTATAATCTGCATGGTGAAAATTTTCTTCTCTTTAATGTTGATAAAGACTTGTTTGACATTACAGCAATGAAAACTCCCTCAGTTGTTTTTTCATCTCTCAGTACTCTTCTTTGTTCCATAATCTGCAAAGCATTAATTAATTCTGTAACTGTAATTTTATAGAGATCTTTATAATCTTCAAGTGATGAAATTTTTGACTCAGATTTTTCTAATAAGCTCACAAGAATTTTTTCAACAATTATACTGTCAGAAAACTCTTCACCAAATAATCTAATTTTATTAACAATTGTCATGAGATTGTTAACATACTCCTTGATTCCTTTTGAATCTTTCATCTTTTAAATCTCAAATTTTCTCTTAAGATTCAAAACTTGCATCAACTTGGTTTGGTCATTGCCTAAATACTCAGATTTAAGCAAATCTCATATCTCTTTTGGAGTTTCACAAGTCATGATGCTAGTAAAAATCACTTCAGAAGCTGAAGAGTACAAGCAAGTTTTCGCTTTGTACTTTTTGAAATTTTCTTCATTATGATTCTTTAGTTGAGTTGCAGTTGGATGAAATGGAAATGGTGGGAGTTCACCATCATTTTCAACCACATTCCACAAATCAAAAGACGGTAAATATATTTGTATTTTCACAGCTTATAATTGATAATTTTCTCCTATAAAAATGGGAGGTGAGGCTAAAGGAAAGGTGTTTGAAGTCATATTTGATGTATGAAACTTTCTTATCTTCTCTTTCTATTTTTTTTCCTCACATATTCCTAATCAACAAAGCTCTAATACCACTTGTTGGAATTTTTTTTTCAGGATGAAACAAACTTAAATTTTCATTGACTTCACTCTCTCACATTTAACAATTTAAAGTACCTTTAAATAGATTTACATCAAATTCAAATTTACTAAAAATAATATACCACTATCTAAGAGATACATATAAATCAAATCTTTTAAAAGATAAACTCCTACTAATAACATAATTTTTTAAAAATAAATATATTTTAATCTAATTAAAGATAAATCCTATTTGAATTCAAACTAATAAATAAAATAATTTATCAGTTTTACATTAATCTTCAACAGTATTAATCACAAAAAAAGCCCAAAACAAATCCAAGAGATGGGCTAAAGGTCCCAAAAGAAACTCATCGGCCTGGAGATGCGCATAGAAGAAAGTGGACCAATCATTGGCCAAACCAAGGGCCTAGCAAGGCCTCACAGCCAAAGAAAGGCTTGGCCCGAGGAAGCTGCACCTTTGAACAAATGTAGTGTGCACACCCACTTGTGTGCCCGTGCGAGAAAGACCATCCACTCCCAAGAACAGCCCCCATGATTGGCTAAAACTTGAGCATGAGAGAAGGAGGCCTACAGATGCCGACGGATCTTACCGCACGTTGGGATGAGCACATGAGCAAGGCAAGTAGGCCATACATATGGCCACAATGCGCATACAAAGCCCTACATGTCTGCGAGCTGTACGCGCATGGGTACCGTGCACTTGGAGCGCACTTATGCAGATAAGGGATACCGCAAGCACGCAGGAACATACACATGAGCAGACCGCGTGCAGGATTGCATTTGTGTGGGTTGTCCCTACCCCAAACGCAATCAAGCCGCGCATGTGTGGAAGCTTCCTCACGCGCCTACCTCATGCGAATAAATTGTTTTGAGTCCGAAGAGGACTTCTTTTCTTCTTTTCCCTATCCCCACATGATTCCAAGCAAAAGAACTTCTACAAATTTTCTAATTTTCACATGTGATTAATATGTTGATATTTAGAAGGAATTCTACTGAAATTTGAAGTTTAAGAAAGATAAATACACAGAGATTTGGCTAAGAGGAGAGGAATTCTTCTTCAAGTAAATTAGTAACTATTTTAATTATTTTATTAAGTTTGGATTAGAATTAGAATATTTCAATATTTTGATTTACGCTTTCTAGTCTAAGTATGTTTAACTGTTCAAGTAGGAATATGTAATCCTACTTAGCACCCATAACTTAGTAATCACAACTTTTAATTTTGAGAATTTAATAAAATTAAAGCTTTGGTTTTTCAATTACTTTGCTAATTATGAATGGTCTTTAAGCATTTTCAAGTTAGGGAGTTTTAGGCCGCTTTTTTTGAGCTAAGGATTCAGAATCGACTTATTAGATAAGTCATGACGTCTTTTCTATTCCTTAATTCCTTTTCAAGTTACCTTGGTTTGCAAACAATTTAATTAATTGTGGTTCAAGTAGGGAGGGTAAATTAGGTGGTTAAACTTTTTGCTTGTTACATTGTGTGAGGTTCTGAGAGTCAAAACTATCCCTCCCCATCCCTTTTGCATCACAAAGAATACGTATCTCTTGGCTCTAGGATCCAACTTGTGTCTTCCTGCATTTAAGATTGATGCATATGCTAAACAACCAACTACTTTAAGATATTTATGTCAGGTTTAGTTTTGAATAATACCTCATATAGAGTCTTATTGCCAATTTCTTATGATGGAATCTTGTTCATCAAGTAAACTGCACCCAAACCATTTCACTCTTGTACTTTAAGTCAAGCCTGCTTTGAAGCTTTAAAGCCTTAGCTACATTGACTATTTGCTGATGCTTTCTTTCAATTCTCCCATTCTGATATTGTTTTCCTGCACAACTTTTATTAGTTACACCTTTATCTGCATAAAACTCTTTTGTCTTGAATCTTTGTCATTGTCACTTTGGATCATCTTAATTTTCTTACTAAACTAGGTCTCACTTAAAGTACAAAAGTTTTATAAATTAGGGCTAGTCTTAACCTTTGTTTTTAACAAATACACTTGAGTGTATTTACTATAATCATCAATAATTGAAAAAAAATTCTAACCATCATCCAAAACTTTATTACAGGGTCCCCAAATGTCATAATGAATTAAGTCAAGACAATGTTTTGTGTTACTTTCACTAATAGGAAAATGAAGTATGTGCATATTTGCTAAAGGACAAACATCACGTTTGTTGAGATAATTCCTTGATCCTTCGTCCTGACCTAAATTGGTAAAACCCATTCTTTACATCACCTACTCCAAGAATTCTCCACGTTATAAGGTCTTGTATCACACATAATTCTAGTGTAAATATTAAGGAGCATTTAGTGCTTCATGCTATTTTTTTATATATATTAAATTAAATTTAAATAACTGTACCCAAAATACATTATGTAGGATCAAATTATCATTTATTTTAATTGTTCCCATATGAGATACATTGATTTTATTTCCATTTAGTAAGACCACTTAAGGTAAAGTGTTATAAGTGATATTTAAGTACAAATGTGGTGATGTGATTATGTAATTAAATACATCGGTATCAATGATCCATGGGATGTTATGTTATTCTTCTGAATCTACTGCATTTATATTGTTATATAAAGACATATAAGAGAGACCAACAAATGTAGGCTCTTGTGAAAATCTTGAGGATGACCGAACCATATGAGCTAAGGGTTGACTTCCTTAAAGCAACTCTACAATTTGATTATATTACTCTTGTAAGAGAATGAGTTGCTTGTCTAACTTGGTTGTGATTGTTCAGTAACTAACACCTGATTGACATTAGAGTGTTTGACCTTACCTTGATCTTTCCATCCTTTCGAATAACCTTGAAGCTTATAATAAGCTTTAACATTGTGCTTAGGCATATTACAATTCGACCATACAACTTTATTTGAATTTGCCTTAAAGCATCTTCCGAGGGAATGTCCATTCATTTTATAATATGAATAACAATACATTTTCCGATTAGGATTTGGGCTTTTAGGGTTTTTATTTGCATCTTTCACACTAAATGCTAGGGCTCTATTCGATAAATTATCTACTAAGACTTTTGTCTGTTATTCTTCTTATTGTATAAGAGAATATACTTCTTTCAATCTGAGGAAGGGTTTAATTAACAGGACTTTAGCCTTAATAGCTTTATAAGACTTGTTTAATCCAATTAAAAACTTCATCACAAAGTCTCTCTACTTATATTCTACTATCTTTTTAACTCCTCCCACATGTATAATTCAATAATTCTTTATAATTCAATAGCTCATCAAATAAATCCTTCAACTTGGAAAAATAAACACTCATCGGATCTTGGTTTTACATAAGATTTGCAATCACTTGCTTCACCTTCGTGGTGTATTATGTCACATGCCTTTGTTCGAGTTCAAGTCATGGCTAATGCACTGTTTCAACATAAAACGCGTTACGCTTTATATTTGAGGATAATATGTTTTGAATCTACGTGATTACCATATCATTGCATTGTTACTAATGTGGTATTAATAGATCTTATGGATCTGTTGGTTTAGTTAGAGTTCCATCGAAGAACTCTTACTTGTTTTTAAATTCTTAGTGCCTTTTTCAGTACCCTTACTAATGTATGATAGTTATTTGTTTCAAGTGGATTAGTAATTAAAATTGCACCAGAGCTTTTATTCGCTCCAATATAATATAGACTACAAAGATTTGATGGATCTAGAATGATCATACCTGTAGACGACGAGTTTGGTTGAATAATGGTCTAGCTCATGTGTCCACTCTCCATTCCTCGCTTTGATACCATATAAGAAGTTACCTAGCTTCTTTCCAATGATTTGAGATCCTCCAACCTTTTCTCACGAGCCAAACTTACAAGACTCTATAAATAAAAGGCAGAAACACAAAGGAAATCAAGGAAACAAAACAAAGTATTCGAGAGGAATGATAGAGAAAACCTAGAGTTTTGAAAGAGTAAAAATGATGTTCTAAAGACTTCGAGGGTAAATGCGAACTATTTATATTTCCCCTCAAATTCCTATATACATACACCTTATCAGCATAATATAATTTTTTATTTAACCTAATATATATATATATATACACACACGTACACTTTACACGTACTCCCTCTTCTTTGGTGTGGCAGCTCGTGTCCTTTTCCTATCAAGCTTGGGCAGTAGACTTTAGAACATGAAGCCCTTTTAACAATTTTAAATTTACCATAAGAACTATCTCTCAAATCTTACTCGCTAGATCCTCAATGAGCTAACTTATCCTTATCCACGCCACGTCGTTTACAAAAACGTAAAGACGTCAATCTTCTAGTAGATTCAGAGTCTGACGTGTGAAAGTAAATGATAGAATCAAGTAAACTGATACGTGATGGCAACAACAGAATCAGGTTAGATCAGCTTTGTGGATGATTATGACTCAAACAAAATCTAAAATATAGTCAATTTGAATAATTTTGAATAGTATAAAGGTGTTTTGAGTATATATCCGATTTTTTTTTTATGCCCCAATATTCATTCAAAAATATAGAAGCATGAGAACGAAAAATTAAGAAAATATAAAGGCAAAGCAAAGAAGCTTTATAACTACCATAGATCTGTTTGTTTACAGCTACAACCAGACTTAAAAAAATATCTTTAACACTCTACACTACATCAATCTTCATCTCAGTACCATTTTTCCTTGCTGGAGAATCTAATGAGAACTTCAAAACTGTATTTGTGAAGCTGGTGATGCTGAAGTAGTTTACGAGTGTAAGAATTGAATGTAATATCATGCTTCCACAACCACTGGTTGAAGAACATCAACCAACCGCTCGATCATTTGCAGCTGATCATAAGGAGCGATCTGGAACAATATCACAAAGAAATCAAATAATTAATCATCACTACAAGATAATAGAGTTGAACAAAAAATTTGTATTGATAGGAATTGATCTAAAATCTATTGTTTATAACATTAGATCTGTGGCTATGAGAATATGCTGAACGATAAGAGTTATTTTCCAAAAAATTTAAAGCTCATAAAAACACAAATTTATTATTTATGTATTAACATTCACTACACAAATTTGAAAAAATTAAAATACCGAGGTGCTACCATTTAGTTTCCCTGCTCAATTCAGTGGATGAAGACCTGAATTGGACATATGAAACCTTGCTCTATGCCACAGTTATTTACGTGGGTGGCAAGAAGTACTGCGATGCAGGCATGTTTTTGCTAAACATAAATAAGATTAGCATAGCTATCGTGTGAAATCCGTAAGAAAAAGATTAGAAATCTTGAGTTTCAAGGTTATAATAATTGCAGCTATGAGAACTCATGATATTACTGATACCAATATCAGTCATTGCTAATTTTGATGGTTAAGAACTTTAAGAATGGAATGAAGTGCAGCTTCCAGGTTAGCAATCCTTATAGGTAAATATAGCTTTCAGACGGGTTGATCCTCATTTACAGAAGAGCATCATAATATGATATCATGTTATGCATTTCCAGTGCAGGGATATATTTTCTTGTTACACAATATAGAACCTCTACTTAAAATGAGAATATCAGCTGTCTAAGTCAGATTTTAGAGCAACTATATTCCAGTTGTGGTCAACTTTCTCCCAGATCCAGATATATATATATATAAATTACTATCAAAGGAGATGTGTCAATCACCTGGTTAAATCCATCTGGCCATGTTATTGACACAGCATAATTTCCCATAGGCCGGATTTCTTCAGGTTCAATATCTTCTGGAATGTCAGCATATTGAAGTTTTTGCTCACCGGTCCATTCATCCTGTTTAACAAAAGATAAAAGGATATAATAAAAATAAGAAGCACAGGAGAAGTTGAAACACATGCATGGAAAACTGAGCCTGTGTTGACAACAGAGAAATTCAACCGCCAACAAGAATTTGTCAAGGCAAGGCCTTTATTTCCAAGAAAGTAACATTTTGTTTGCTTCTGATCACTGGTGAAAAGACTTGGGATATGACTGTTACCAAATGCAGAATTTAATAAACATTTGGATTTTTTCCAGACAAGACCATCTTCTGAAAGCAACCAACAGGTTGAAGGTCTAGGATGGAATTTGAAGAAAATTTATTAGGTACTCCGATAGAACAGATCAGTTGGGAGCTTTATAAATATGATTTATGTAGAAAATGTTGTAATAAATTAGGTACTTCTTATTCTCCATTCTGTTATACAGAGTGGAATATTCTTAGTAGGTGAGGAGTCATTCTTCTAGAAGGTGAGGTGGCATGGTAACAACAGAAATCTTAGAAATCTGTTATCACCCCTTCTTTATATTTCTGAAAAGATGCCTGATTTTTTCTATAAATGGTCCCCTTTGGTGCCTGAAATTAATAAGAGAAAAAAAAGAGAATTCCTTCACAAAATCTCCATTCACAAAACTCTTCATAGTATCAAAACCCTGATCCGAGAGCTTCTTCTAGCTGAACCAGAATTCAAATGGCCACAAACAAGCTCAATTCCTCTCCTCCCGAAGTCTCTTCGGGTTCCTACCTCCCTGCAACTCCGAACCACAACCTAGTTGAGCAGGCATCATCGTTCATCACAAGGCACAAACTGAACGGACAGAACTACTTTCAATGGTCAACCTCTGTCTTACTGCTTATTCGCGGCAAGGGCTGCGACGATTACCTCACAGGTGAAACTATTCCTCCCGCAACCAGCGACCCAAGTTTTCGCGTCTGAAAAATAGAGAATAGCATGGTAATGTCGTGACTTATTAACTCAATAGTGCCCGACATTGGTGAAAACTTCATATTATATGAAACAGCGAAGGAAATCTGGAAAGCAGCTCGCGAATCGTACTCCAGCAAAGATAATATCTCTGCCATCTTCGAGGTGGAGTCGACTCTCCATGAGCTACGTCAGGGTGAGCTTTCTGTTACCCAGTACTTTAATTTACTAACCCGAAACTGGCAGCAACTGGATACCTTCGAGGAGCATCAGTGGAGTTGTCCAAATGATGCTCAGACATTCAGACTCTTTGTTGAGCAGAAAAGAATCTTCAAATTCTTGATGGGGCTCAACAAAAATCTGGATGAGGTTCGTGGACGGGTGTTGGAAATGAAACCACTACCCAGCATCCAAGAAGTATTTGCGGAAATCCGAAGAGGAGAGCAGGAGGGGGGTGATGATGGAAGAAGCTCAGCCTATCTACTCTGCCGAAAGTACCTCTGCACTCACCATGCGGTCTGATTCCCATGGAAAGAAGGGAAGACCATACTGTGATCACTGCAGGAGACTCGGCCACATCCGCGAGAAATGCTGGAAGTTGCACAAGACACCCAGCGAGAATAAGGCCAAAAGAACAGAGAGCAATGGAAACCGTCAAGGAAATATTGTTGCTTCCACTGTTGAAGAAAATATTACAGAAAGCAGTCCGTTCAATGCTGCACAAATGGAGATCCTTCGACAATTATTCAAGCAGAATTGTTTACCTACTCAGCCCGTGCGTGCTTTGGTGGCACAAAAAGGTAAAGCAACAATTGGTTTGACAGCATGTTCTTCAAAACAGGATACATGGGTGGTTGATTTTGGAGTATCAGACCATATGACGGATAATGTATCCCTATTTCAGAATTATAAAACACCATATTAGGATTTCACAATTAAAATTACAGACAAGTCAATCTCCGGAGTGGCTAGAACTGGTTCCATTGTTTTAATACCACAGTTGACCCTTCATTCATACTTTATGTACCAAAATTGGACTGCAATTTACTATCAATTAACAAACTTTCTGTTTATCAAAACTGTGTTGCTAAATTTGGTTTAAAAATGTGTGAATTTCAGGACTTGTAATTGGGGAGGACGATTGACAATGCTAGGATGCACTCAGGCTCGTATCTCCTTCAAACAAACCCTTTTGGAAGACAAGCTCAAACGGCAGTATGTACAAACTCTGTTTCTAAAAGTCAATCAAATAATGATCATGATATCATATTATAGCATTATCGCTTATGTCATCCAAACTTTTTGTATCCATAAAAAATGTTTCTCTTGTTGTTCAAAAATAAAAATCCACTTTTGTTTCAATGTAAAGTATGTCAAATCTCTAAACATAATCGAAACTCGTTTGCAAGTTTGCCATACAAGTCTTTCAAACCATTTACATTAATTCACAGTGATGTTTGGGGACCTTCCAGAGTTACTAACATATCCGAAAATAAGTGGTTTATATCATTTATTAATGATTATACTAGAATCACTTGAGTCCTCCTAATGAAAGAAAAATCCGAAATATGAGCTATTTTCAAAAAATTCAATACTATGATCCAAACCCAGTTTCACACCATTATACAAGTACTTAAAACTGATAATGTCTGTGAATATTTTGAAACCACTCTTGAGAAATACTTTGAGAAACATGGCATTATTCACCATAGTTCTTGTGTATACACTTCTCAGCAAAATGGCATAAACGAACAAAAAACCAAACATATTCTTGAAGTCACCAAATCCATTATGCTCACTATCTATGTTCTTAAGTTTCTTTGGGGAGAGGCAATACTCACTACGACTTATTTGATAAACCGAATGTCTTCCCGTATTTTGCATTTTCAAATACCCTATGATCTTCTCTCTCAGAACTTTCCTGATTCACATATCTTACACTCACTACCACTTAAAGTTTTCGGATGTTCTGCTTTTGTTCATATCCACTCACATCTTCGGGGGAAACTTGACCCAAGAGCCCTTAAGTGTACCTTTGTTGGATCCTCGTCAAATAAAAAAGAATACAAATGTTTTTTTCCGGATACACAACGATTATATAATACAATGAATGTAACTTTTTTTGAGAACCAACCTTTTTATCCCACTATTGATATTCAGGGGGAGCATTCTACTCAGAAATATCAAGTGTGGGATGTCAGCATCCCTTCCATTTACCCACAAACTTCACCTCCTCTAGAGTCTGATCCTAAACCTGAATCTACAGCAGAAACTAAGTGTACACTACCTGCAGTAAATGAGCTACGTGTCTATACTAGAAGGAACAAAGTTCGTGGGAAACAAGTACTGAAACCAACCAGGACTTGCCATGAATCTGTACCCACCCAATGGTTAAAGAATAAACAGGTAATGAGGTACTTGTTACTGACTCTGCTACTGGTATTGACTTACCTATTGCTGTAAGAAAAGGTACCAGATTATGCGCAAAATATCCCACACAAGATTATGTATCATTCGGCAATCTATCTCTGAAACATCATGCATTTGTGAGCAAACTTGACAGCAGTTCTTCAGAACCAAAGATAGTGCATGAAGCTCTTCAAATACTAGAGTGGAGTACAACAATTCAACAAGAGATTAGTGCTCTTGAAAAAAATGGGACATGGGAATTGTCTGAGCTACCTCCAGGGAAACGACTAGTTGGATATAAATGGATATTCATGACCAAGTACAACCCAGATGGGAGTGTAAATCGACTCAAAACACGCCTTGTGGCCAAGGGTTTTACTTAGTTCTATGGTATAGACTATCAGGAGACCTTTGCTTCAGTCGCCAAGCACAACACAATACAGGTACTAATCTCTCTTGCATCAAATCATGACTAGCCCCTTTATCAACTGAATGTAAAAAATGAATTTCTGAATGGTGATTTAGAAAAAGACATGAAAATCCCACCAGATTTGGAAGTAGAAGATCAGTCTCACAAGGTTTGCAGACTCAAAAAATCACTAAATGGACTCAAGCAATCCCCAAGAGCTTAGTTTGACAGATTTACTAGGGCTGTAAAACATATTGGGTATGAATAATGTCAATCAGATCACACTTTATTTGTCAAACACTGTATCTCAGGTAAAATATCAATTCTAATTGTGTATGTAGATGATATTATCCTCACAGGAGATCATATTGAGGAAATTCGAAGACTTAAAGAGTTTCTGGGCAAGGAATTCGAAATTAAAGATCTTAGAATGCTCAAGTACTTCCTAGATATGGAAATTGTCCGGTTTAAAAAAGGAATTTTAGTATCACAACGGAAATGTCCTGAATCTCTTGAAGGAAACAGATATACTTGGTTGTAAACCTGCAGATACGCCTATGGATCCAACAATGAAACTGAGATCTACAGAATGTGAGAAGACTATTGACAAAGAGAGGTATCAGAAACTGGTCGGGAAACTAATATACCTGGCACACACAAAACCAAACATCAACTTTGCAGTCAATACAGTAAGTCAATTCATGAATCAATCGTTAAAAATACATATGAAGGCCGTGTACAAAATTTTGAGGTACCTAAAAAAGACACTGGGTCAATGATTAATTTTCTAAAAGAAAATAAACAGGGATATTGAAGTCTTTATTGATGCTGATTGGACAGGATCGATAATCGACAGGAGATCCACTTCTGGCTACTGCACATTTCTGTGGGGAAATCTGGTCACATGGCGCAGCAATAAGCAATCTGTAGTATCCCCTAACAGAGCAGAATCCGAATTTCGAGCACTTGCACATGGAATTTGTGAAGGGATATGGATGAGAAGAATACTACTAGAATTAAAGACATCTATTGATACTTTTATGAAAGTGTGGTATAACAATCAATCAACAATCAGCATACAGGACTAAGCATGTAGAAGTAGATCAACATTTCATCAAAGTAGAGATTGAAGATAGAACCATAGCTCTTATGCACAACCCTTTAAATCAACAAGTTGCTAACATCCTAACAAAGACACTACCAAAACAGATATTTGATAATATTGTATCCAATCTAAGTTTACTCAATATATATGTAAACTAGATTGAGGGGAAGTGTAGAAAATATTGTAATAAATTAAGTACTTCTTCTTCTCCATTATGTTATATAGAGTGGAATATTCCTAGTAGGTAAGATGTCATTCTTCTAAAAGATGAGGTGGCATGATAATAACAGAAATCTATTATCACCCTTCCTCACATTTCTGAAAAGATGTCTGATTTTTTCTTCTATAAATAGCACCCTTTGGTGCCTAAAATTAATAAGAGAAAAAAGTGAGAATTTCTTCACAAAATCTCCATTCACAAAACTCTTCAATTTATACATTTCAATCTTTTTCCATAATTGGTGTACAGTGATTTGAAATAAACCAATCATAGTTATAGCGTCTACCAGCTATCTCTATTTCTGGAGCACCTAATAGTTGCCCGGGTTTCAGTTGCTTTCATCATTTGGTACATTATTAATATTCCTGTACAAGTCTCAAAATACATGTTAACTTCCATGGTTCTACCTCTAGCTCAATCCATTTACTTGATAGGCAATTCACATTTATAGGCTTCTGGTTTTGTCCTAGACTCCCATATTATTGACAAAATCCTTCTATGTTAAATGATGAGAATACCTGGTTGAAAAATCAATATCCTACAAAAGTGAATCAACTTTGATTATTTAACATACTGGCTCAGATGTTTGTGTTACTGTTTCAAATAAATTCCTTTTGCTGATATATTTTCATTTACTTTATTCTCTTTTCTCCATTTATCCTGTTCCTCTAAAATCTTATCTGATTTCACAAAATCAACCTTTCACATGCTGAAAATAAAAATAAGATTCCCTGACATCCCTTGTCCCATTAGCAGACAGAAACCTGACAACTAAGAACTCAGCTTCAAAGGTTTGGTTGCTGAATGAGATTTGCACACTAAATGTGTCAGATTACTCAGTTCACATAGTAGAAGGTTTTGATGAGGACCTAAAATCAATATGCATTGAAATTTTATTACAATAATGAATGTTTCAACAAGAGAATTCACAAATTACGAAGTAATTAGGAAAGGAAAGAAGAAAAAAAATCTTATATACCACACTTTGTGCAGAGCGATCATTCCTTCTCACAGTAGCAGGATGCAGAAGGAATTCTTCATCTGAATCTGGTACCTTCACCCTGATTGCCTTGAGTGATTTATCATAGGTTACAGCAGTTGATACTGGAGTATTGGATAATTACAAGGTTAATTTTAATCAGTTTGTAAACAACTGGAATTTAAAAGAAAAACTATCATACTCAAAAATCTCCAAATTGGTTCACAACTCCAAAATGTTGAAGTTTGATTTTTTCCTAGACAAAAAAACAAGTTCAGAGGGAAAGCTTTCTTAAAATCTTAGGCTCTTGTTTTGATTTGTAGGGATACAAAGCTAAATACAAAACTTAAAACTTCAAATCAGGCAAATTCAAAAATGTATGCAGCATTACAAAACCATAATCATCCCATTAAACAAGTTACCAAGACTAGATAGAATTAGGGAGGTACCTTGTTGGCGAATCTTGGCACACTGTTGTACAACACACACGCCAAGGTTCTGAAATATTTTGGCAACTTCACCTTGAGGATCAGCCACAACCTCAGGCATCCCACTATCTCCAGAAGCAGATAGCTATGGAGATAAAAATGTGACAAATTTTCACTTTGCTTATGGTTGGCGGGCACATTATATTTTCCAACAATATACTTCTAAAGCACAAATCTTATTTGATCAAGTGTCTCTTATAACATGAACTTAATAATCAATTTGCATTTATAAATACAAAAAAGCATGCTCAAGGAAGATGAACTTGGGAAAGGGGAATCTGGAATTGCCATCAAACAGAGACATATAGACCAATTATGATGTCAAAGATGCGATCACATTTACAACTAGAAGTCTGTGCATTCATAGCAGAATTCACAGGGTAATCACCAATAAGAATATGCTTATAAAACACGTACAGTTGGTCTAATGGGAAGATCAAACAGATGAGGTATACCAAATTGCTGGACAACCTGCAAAAGATATTATCTAAATTATCAGGGAAACAATTGTTTTGATACTTGAATGTAAACAATTTTCTAGCTATCATCACTGCTTGGCTTCATTAAAAGAATTTACTCTATGGACAAATGAAAGAAATTAATAAATGGACAACCTGCATACCTGAGAACCTGAACCTCTGCCAAAAGGATAATAACGTTTTCCATCAGCATCAAAGTGGCACATATTCTCAACTACAGCAACGGACGGAACCTATACCATGAACAAGCAAAATATGTAATGACAAGGGAACCCCATAATAATTAGTCCATTGAATATAAAATGACAAGTTCCATCCATATTCTAAAATGTCTATAAAGCTTAATCTGTTTTATGATATTAACATGTTAATTTAACAAGGAATATTTAAGAAGAGAGAAGCACCTTAAGCGTTGAAAACATGCGTACTCCTTTTGCAACATCAATGAATGCCAGCTTTTGAGGGGTGGTAACAATAACAGCAGCAGTTAATGGCACCACCTGCATATCTCATTTTACTTAATATTAAACATGAATATATAGAGAGTAGAATTTTGAGCAGAGAGCTTATTTGCAATTTGCAAATATATGTATCTAAAAGGAGAAAAATATATAGAAATAGATCAAATAAATTGTTGATTTTAGTAGAGGTGGAGGAAATTAGAAGACAACCTGGCATAATGTGAGCTGAATATCGCCAGTTCCTGGTGGCATGTCGATGACCAGGTAGTCCAGCTCTCCCCTGCAATGGTAGAACTAATCAGGTTCTCAATAATGTATTACTCTCTGGAAATCAACCTGGAATATTTACTACCAACCGCATCAAACGATGTAATCGAGTAATTCTTTTTTCTACCAAAACAAACTTTATCGATAACAAGAAACACCATACCATTCTGTAGTCGTAAGGAGTTGGTTGATGACCCCAGAAACCATGGGACCTCGCATTATTGCACGACCTTGCCCAGCAAATCCAAAAGATACCAACTTGACTCCCAAGTATTCAGTTGGAAAAATTGTCCTCTTCTCTGGGTTCTATAGGAAGTTTTATAAGGTCATAAGAGCAGTGCTTTAAATAACTAAACTAGAGTTCAATTAATTACTATTTACTACCATTTCCAGTAGTCGGTTTTCTGGGGAGACCATAGTTGGCAAACTAGGACCATAGACATCAGCATCAAAGAGACCAACTCTCGCACCCATATCAGCGAGAGTGTATGCAAGATTTACAGCTACAGTTGATTTTCCAACACCTCCCTGCAAAATTTTTAACAAATAGGTGTTATGAGCGAAGGACAAAAGGATAGCATATATCAATCAGGTTTTGATACCAGCAAAAGACACTTCCCTTTTTGTTTTTATCCTTCGCTTCCTTATTGCAAGAACTGATTTCTATGTGCACCACATTCTCTGCTCGATATCTTAAAAACCATTTAACTTGGTACATATAGAAAATTTTCTCTGAAAAAATATATATGAGAAGGAAGCAGGTTCCTGGAAAGATAATAATTCAATTCCACTGTGATCAAGAAAAGTTAATAAAACTTAAGTGAATAGAACAACCTTCAGAACTTTTTTTCCCTTTAGCTTAATACCAAATTAGGGTTATCCAGTATTAACCAAAAACATATACAAAAGTAGTTACTTCTTAAAAAAGAAAAATGAACAGAAATCAGCGGACAGTGACATGAGATAGCATCAGGACGTAGCGTGACATATTGAATCCCATGAAGAACCAAGAATTCACAGGAAATTTACCTTACAACTCGAAACTGCCACAATGTTTGAAATTGTCTGTAATCCTGCCGGAAGTTGCTCGGCAAAAATAGGTCTGGCTGGTTGAGCTGACATTGTCACGTTGACTTTTTTAACCCAAGGAAGCATCAGCACCACCTCATTTGCCTGCTGCTCGAACTGTCAAGAAAGAAAAAGTTTTTATTCTTTCAATGTTGTGTATGAGCTTGAGCAAACTGGTACTGCAAAAATGTTTAACCTTTTGCGGAAATCTTTCGCATAGAGTAGACAAAAGGAAAGAGAAGAAATGAGGAGCAAACACTGGAGAGTTTTTTTTTTCCCCAACTTTCAAGGAATTGTGTCCATGCATTTCTATTAAAAATCAATTTTATATGAGTTCATGAAACAAAAGTCTACCATTTCAAACATATGCTAGTTCTTGATCAAGCAATGGTGATTGTGTCATTTACCATGTCCTTGATTGGACATGCTGGTGTTGTGAGCTCTAAACGAAAGGAAACCTGTAATACGACAAAATATTTTAGCACAAGCACTACACTAAGAAACTTAACAAGAACCTTCAGAATACAGCTCTAAATGACCTCTCCCAAAGCCTCATTGACAAACAAATCTTTCACAAAGCCACACGAGACAATATCTGTTCCAAAGTCTGGATCAATTATTTGGGACAATGCTCTCAATACATCATTCTCAGCAGCATCAGTTGTTTCTGCAGAAACATCAACTACAATAAATTTTAAAGGAACAAAAAATTATTTGGCAAATACTTGTTGACATATCAAATAGAAGAAAGGAAAGCAAAAAAGAATGAGATACAACCATGATAGCATAGCTACAAAGGGAAGCAGAATGGGAATGACAGTGTTATAATCTGGGTAACATGATTACTTTAGAATGTTTTGACAGCTAAGAATTTCCCCTGCAACCTGCCCCTCCATCCCAAGAAAACAGAGGCCAGGATAGTACATGTGAATTTAATGATTAAAGGTATCTATGTTATTGATGTCCATAACTTCAGTAACTGTGAAAAGCTCTACAAATAAAACTGAGTGCTTTTTGGCCTAAGGTTACCCAGTCTCTCTGAACGACTCTCAGGTTCTACTCTCATGACCACATATCTAGCGGATATTATCGTTTATCGCAAAGAAATAAGAAAAAAGAAATTCAACAATCAACAAACTTCACTTGCAAATAAATATCCCAAGATCTTCATTCATCACTCTTAGGCTCACTGCATGGAATTAATAGTTTTAGGAGGGATTTACCTGTGCAAATTTGGATCTATGGGTTACTCTTACAAGTATATTGTTCTATAAAGGCATATTATTATAAAGTGAATTCTCACATTTTAGTTCATAATATACATAACCATGATTAACTATGCCCAAAAGAGAGAGAATATTCTGTTTCACATCTCCTGAATATTCAAGATCAAATCCCACCAACAGGCAGCCACAATTCACAAGTGATGGAGACATTAGCAATAAACAAATACCATTACATTATTAAAAGAACCAAGACATTTTACTGGTGGTTAATTTCTCTTAGAAAAATATAAACTTAAAGATGATAATTTGTGATTTAGAAGGTCAGGAAGACAAAAATTTGTGGTATGTGCCTCAGTTTGTGAATTTATGAATTTATCATGTCTTGTTTATGCTCAGTTATTTTATTTGTGAATGAAAAAACCAAACACTGAACACAAATTTTCATGGTTCCCAACCGAGCAAGAAATTTGGATATTCAAGTTCGGGTTAGTTGAATAATTCAAACCTTAAAATCACCTCGAAGTTAAATCCAAACTCCCCTGAAAAATTTAGCCCTACCAAGCTTGATTCAAACTTGAGTAACTTCGAATTTAAATTCAATAAAACATAATATTAGAGTATATATATATATATATATATGTAAACATGTAAAAGTGTGCATATTATAAGTATAAAATATAAATGCTTATCTTTATAAATTTATAATAACAATTAATATTTATTGAAGATCATCAAAATTTTGGCTCATACACTTAACTTTTAGAAAATAGATACTTAGAAAATAGATACATTCATATAACAAAGAACCTTAAACAAAAAATAATATATTTTAAAGTCTCGAAAACACACGCGCGCACACCCACACAGCATGATAACAATGTGCTTAAGATAATCCTCTACCTTCGATAGAAGCAGCTTTAGCTCTAAGGCAGGTCAGAGCGGACAGTTTACGCGATAGCCACGTAGAATTCTGAAGCTTCTGAGCCTGTAGAGAGAATCTTACAGCTGGTAGCAGGAGAGACTTCTCTGAGTTGAGTGATCCTGAAAAGATAGAACAAATTTCCTTTTTAATTTCAACTGAAATAGGTAAGTCTAGGGGAAAAAAAAAACAAAGAAAGAATGGGGAAACTTTATTGAATTACCTCTCTTTGATTGTGATTTTGTTCCTTCATATGAAAGATACGGCCATGATGGAGCATGAAGAACTTGCATTTTAGGCAGGCACAGAGAGAGAGAGAGAGAGAGAGAGAGAGAGATTTCAGTAACACAGACGAGCTGGGAGTTGTCCGAGCGTTCTCTGTGAACCTCACGTTCATCCAGTGATAAAAAGTGATGTTATAATATTCATTTTCAAAGGCGACGCGACCGAATCAAAACGACAGTGTTTTGCAAATACATCAATGGGCAAAGGCCAGGAAGGAGAAAATGAGTGCGCGAGCAATTTATTTATTTATTTATTTTTTAAACATAATGTTGTCGTATATTAAGTTGGGTCTCTGTCATATTAAATGTTATTTTATGTAAATCTCTATTCAAATTAATTGTGAACGTAACATGCCAATGATTCTTTTCTATACTGTGTTTAATTTACTTTTAACGTTTATATAATTTAGAATATTTATTTTTAAATAAGTGTTTTCGATTGTTGTCATGATATAAATGTTATTTTATATAATTAAATTGTGTTATTGTGTAGTAAGAAAAATATTTTTCAATCCTAAAATATCACTACTGTTTTTAGGTTACTTTTAAATTTTATATCATTTCTAATTTATAAATGTAAAACATATTTATTTTTAATTTCTCCGTTAATCCCCATTTCAAATTTTTTTAAGATATGAGCTTAAATCATATCTTTAATTTACAGGAATTAAATTTTAACTCTTAAAATTTTTTAAAAAGAATAAAACTATGATTATCATCCAAATTAGATTATAATTCCATTGTTAAAATCAATATAAAGAATTAAATAGAAGAATAAGCAACTAGAATTAGATGAAATACAATCTTAAGGAGTGGCGAAAAGAAAAATTTTAGAGTTTGAAATTTGATTTTTTGAAAATAAAATTATAATATAAAGTGTACATTGAATTAAAAATAGATTCAAACGGAACCATACAAATGTGATCCAGCCTAATTTTAATTTGAAATTACCATAAAATCAATTTAAAAATAGGATAACTAAAACATGTTTGTATAATTTTTAAAATTATAAAAAAAATATATATATATAATATAATATAAAATTTCTTTTCGAGATTACTGGATTAAGCAAGATCAACCCAGAATTTCTCGACAATTTTCTAATTCAGATACAGAATTGGGCACCCATAAATGGTACATACTTTCACATGTCAAAAACATATTTAATAAACTTTAAAGTAAAATAGAATCAAAATTAGAGATCACTGCTACTTCTTATAAAACCAAAACATTGTAAATTTTCCAGTAGTTATAAATTGAAGATAATTGCACTAGCACACTGTTAATCATTTCTTTTTTCTGTTAATCAAGTTGAAAGGAAAATTATTTCTCTGCTGTTCTTTTTCCTTTCTTTTTTTGTCTGAGAAATTTCCTGCGGTTTTTAACAAAGCTTATACATTCAAATGCCCAAATAAAATGGAGATAAGATGGAAAACAGGAGATTAAAAGGGGCAAGATATGACAACTTTTAAACTAAAACTAAATAAATATCCGCAATCAATTCATGTATCCTTCTCTGAATGAGAAAGCAATAACAACTGTGTTCATATAAATATATTTCCCCCAATGATCAAGTCTTTTTGCTTCCAATGCAATAAGAATATCAAATCAGAAAACGGCAAAATGCCTACTTCAATATAAAACCCTGCGTTAAGAAGGCCCCCTTACCAGAAAAATTGAAGAACTGCATCAGCAATCAGCAATCAGCCAATGCAAACAGCTTGCCCGGATAATACTTGTCCACAGTACGAATGTATCACCTTTTGGAAGTGATTCAGAAAAAAATGCCTATACATTGTAGGTAGATCAGGGATCATCTTATCGCAAGGAAAGAATAGAAATTCAGCAAATTGCAATCCTGTGTCTAAAATGCTCCCTCCTACTCTAATGCCACAGCTTACTGCAGAATCCATTCCGTTGCCTCTTGTTAGATTCGATACAGGAAAATGCGTGAACCAACTGTCCAGCCAAGCTACTTGGATCATCAATAAAAGTCTGAATAAATGTGTTGACCACCCTTCGTTCCTGCTCTGTTGATCTCAAGCTAAACCATGTTAGTAATTTCAACCTAAATTCCGGTTTGATATGACCCCCAATTTCAAGCCATCTAATTACCTTTACACAATATTCAAAATTTTCATCCAAGCAACCTGAACCCTCAGAGATTCGGAGTGGCGACCCATTTATTAAGGTGCTATCACAGTCATGTAACTCTTCGTTTGAGTTTGCTGTCCTTTTCCTGCACAACTCACCCTTGGAATCAACATCAGGCACTTCTTTAGTTGGCCCCTGGGTACAAGTCAGGGAGTCACCACTAACATGTGATCTCACTAAGCCATTCTTCTCTGCGCCATTAGAGGCAGCACCATCATCTGCCTCAACCAGCTCCAAATTACACTCATTATCTTCATCCCTAGAGGAATCAAATGGAGGGGTTAACTCCTCATTCAAATCAGGCATGGATGCAACATTTAAGTCAAGCCCATGGGAAGCAGATGGCAATTGATCTTTTTCCAGGTTTTCTGCCTCACTCACTTTGCTTCCTCCACAATATTTTTTTACTTCAGCACTGCAGAACCCTTCAGAACAGCCTTGTTGACCCCAAGCCATCTGCCCTAGTTCTTGAGCCCATGCCAGTTGCAAGATCTTTCCAAGGTCTCGGACCTTAAATCCAGAAGAACCACCGGCAGTAGTAGTTTCTGTTTGCTTCTTGGCATCCAAAGAACTTCCTTCGGTTGCATTGTTCTCTTTCTTGCGATCCATGGCAGCATTTGTTTTAGGATTCTTGCGAATTATCTCCACACTCTTGGTGAAACACTTGGCCTCAGAATGACCCAAGTCACCAGTCTCAGTATAAGAGATAATACGAAAGGTATACTCTGTACACGGCTGCAGATTGGACATCAAAATCCTTCTTTGAGTTCTGGGGAAATCACATACCGGTTCTTTCATGGGTGTCTCTTCTCTGCTTTTATAATACCAAAGTTTGTAGCCCTTAATATCATTTGATGCTGCAGTAGCCAGCTCAATCAGAATTATTACTACAGAGGAGGATGTCACTTCTTCAAATAGAAACTTACAAGCAGCAGGAAGAGAATCTGAAGGGAGAATACATAGAATTTGTTTTAAGTTAGCTTGTTGTTGGTCGTTAGAGAGAAAGAAACAATAGATTCTAACCTCTACAATTTGGAGAATGCATAGAGTGTTTACAGGGAAAATATAAAGCAGCTAGGGATGGATTCTAACCTCTACAATTTGGATTTAAGGCAGAGGTATTGGCAAGCCATTCATCTGCTCTCTCAATTGCCAGGGAGCAGAGTTTCTGCACATCACCTGCAACAGGGAGTCTGCTAACAATGCCCCGTGCCATCTTGGCAGAAGTTCCATTGACAGGGCCAACTTCAGCTTCCAGTTTTGCCTTTGCACCTTCCACAATCTCATGAAGTTCTCTGAACCGGCTAGTTCCTTCAAGGATGCGGAAACTCAAGTATATCCTATAGCATAGTGCATCAAGACGACGGGCATCCTTTGCTATATTTAGCTGCTTCTTCCAAAATCTGTCAGAAATAACCAAATCATAGAAAGCACCAAACAGAAAGAATTGTCTTCATAAACCAATAATTTGTTCACTGGTCAAGTACATCTCACAGAAACCTTTTACCAAGAAAAATGATGATTTGAATGTTTATTCTTTTTAACCTCAAAAAATTGGAGCAACAAATACACTCAGATATTATTTATAAGGAAAATATGAACTATTATAAACTAGACTACTAGTAGATGCCACCCATATACAAAAAAAGGAATTTATAATTCAGTGAAAATTTCCATAAGGTCTCTCATATTCTCACTAGTAACTTGAGAATGATCCTTCAATACAAAAACAGAGTCTGGAACCAAGAATATTCAACTCTGTAAACATCCTAAGATTCCTCTCCTTGAGGAAACCCACATGGTAGCCAAGACGAAAAGAGAAATTCCCTCCTCGATTTCTCACCTCGGAAACCTTTCCAAGCCCATAACTCATTCTGAACAGACCCAACAGCATCTGCAGTGCAAATTGAGAAAGTGGTGTGGTGCACGAAAGGCAGTACGAGAGCACCACAAGAACAAATAATCTAGGGTCTATGTTGCCTCCTTAAAAAATTACACCCAATTCACTAAAATCTTCCAACTCTTCCAAAGATTGCCAATGGTGAGAATATGCCCCCAGACAACTTGCCAAGTGGAAACAAGAAGAAAAAAAATCTAAGTGATACACTAATCTCCCAAATTTATGTTCATGAAAAATAACACTGGCAAGGTGGGTTGTGGGAAAGGCGCAAAAAAAGTAATTGTTACTGAAACTATTATCCCATTTACAGACTGGCTGGTTATATCCAAAGGATACACAATGCATAAGAAGAGATGGGGGAGGAGGTTAACTTATTATTCTTCTTCCCCCTCATTCAGACTCCTCACGAGGTGACATTCAATACCATCTAATTAATATTCAAGGAAAATATTCACAAATCAGGAGTTCCCTTTTTCTTGCAAGAGAAGAAACAATAGGTAAATGCAATTGTAAAAGGAGCATCTCTTCCCAAACTCGAGTCTTCTCATCATATGCAACAAGCACTCTCATGAAACAGATCATAAACCTTGTTCTATATAAAACTTGCAAATTAGGTGCCCCATACCTCTCTTGATAATGAAGTAAACAACCTTGTTAGCAATCAAAGTCACATCAAGAATTTGCCATCCATCTATAGATGCACCTGGAAACTCCCCCATCACACCCCTAGAGGTTCTCATAGTGTTGGTTTCTAGGAGAAATTTTTTTCGGAGAAAGAGGCGAGTTACAGAGTGAGCTTTTGGAGAGATGAGTGAATGGAGAGAGGGGCTTTGATCCATCAATTTCCTGATATTTTCGCCTTTGCTTGTTTCAAGCAAGCAACTACCAAAGCATCTTTAGCAGACTCTGGGAGGAGCATGGAGTGATCGATTGTGCTAGTCAGAAATCTAAATATCTGGGAGATCTATGAGTATTTGAGGTTGTTGAGGTACCCCATAGAAATAAGTGTCCCAAGATTATAGAGACAACTAATACAAAAGTTGAATGCATCATGTATCTTCTTGATGAAGTCTTCTTAATTGATATTTGAATAAGGGGATGAGAAATCATGATGACTTCCCGACCAAGCATATTTGGAAGGTTAGAACATCTTCAAGAGTGGCATTCTTCACTTGGAAAGCTTATTTTTTTTCGAAATAAAAGTGAAGTATTATTATGCACAAGGTACCAAGAGAGTACTACCCGTATATAAAATAGTTACATATCGATCAAATGGTCAATGACATCATCCATATCTTCCCACTCTTTAATGTCATAACCTAACAAAATAGAGGCAAAAGTGTGAATTCATCTCTCTCTAATGTTAATAAAGTTAGTTTCTACACCCTCAAAACCCTTTACGTTTCTTTCCTTCTAAATCATCCAAAAAATAGTAAGTGAAATAAGAAATAAATGCTCCTTTTTTTACACAGTTCTGCCCAAGCTCAAAGTTCTTTACTTACACAACCTGCCATAACTCAATCCACCCCCATGAGCCTTAACACAGAAGACCAAATGCCGTAAGTGACAGGGCATCCCAGCAGTAGATGGAAACAGGTCTCTTCATCAGATTTGCAGAAATAACACCTGTTGATCAGCACATTTCCTTTCCTCCTTAACTTGTCAATTGTCAAGATATGTTCTTTAGCCGCTTCCCATGCAAAAAACACAATTCTAGGTAGAGCTTTAGATTTCCAAATTTGCTGTAAAGGAGCTGTCACACTGTCATTGTTCTCTCTCATGGTAAGGAAATCATAAAAAGATTTTACAGAGAAGCCCCTCTTTTTGTCAATCTTCCACACCCTTTTATCTTTATGCTCAACCAATTTAAAACTTGATAAACACAGCAACAAGTTCACATACTCTTCCAGTTCCCAATCCTGTAAGTTTCTTTTAATCAGAACATTCCAAGCCCATCCACCACCGACAGCCTCATAAGCCTTCTTCACCCTCTCCTTATTTCTGGCTACAGCATAAATTCTAGGGAACGTATCTTTAAGTTTAAAATCCACCACCCATTCATCCTGCCAGAATTGAATATCCTCTCCATTACCCACCTACCACCCCATACAACTCCCAAAAAAGTTGTTGCCATCCCTAACTTCACTTGGAAAGCTATGAGGGAAAACATTCTTACTTTGGACAAATTAATTAAGATGGGAAAGATTTTAGTGAATGAGTTGTTTTCTATACAAGAGTAGTGCAGAATCTAGCAAACCAGATTCTTTTTTGTTACTCGTGTGCTCATCGAATTTGGTCTTTGGCCTATGGTTTTTTGGGAGTGGACTGAGTGATAGCTGGTTCAGTTAGGGAGGAGTTACGGGCTTGAAGTGGCACCAAAGGTGATAAGAAATTAAGATTTATTTCTTTGACTAACTTTTGAGTTATTTGGAAAGAGAGAAATAGAAAAGATTTTGAAGGGACAAAATCTAATGGACATATTTAAAGATTTACTGTTCCATACTGAGTTTTTTGTTGAAGGATCACCCACTTTTACTAGGGATCTAGTTGACATCCAGATTAATTTACAAATATTTTTGTATGCAGGTTTGCACCTCCTTTGTGATCTTAAATATATTATTTTACTTTTCTAGTAAAAAAAAAACATCCCCACCATAACCTGAAATCAGTTCGAGCCTTCTAGCATGCGCATTGGCGAGAACTCAATAGACATGATTCGCAATGCTAATGGAACTAAATCCTTATTGTTGGAGGCACCCTTAATCTTCAGAATGAGAACCAAAAAATTTCAGATTGATGCTCGAAACAAAGGTCTAGGTCTCAATTATTTTTGAGAACATTGCACAGAAATTTTCCTAAAAGGGAGAGGGGAATGTTCTCAATGAAATTCTTCTGTTACCACTTGTCTGAGAGAGAGGACATGTGCACTGATTTCCTTTCAAAACAGATTTGGAAGGTTAAAGTTTTGCCTAAAATGGCCTTTTTTGCCTGGGAGGTAGCCAGACAGTGGATTCTAACTTTGGACAAGTTGATCAAGAGGGTAGAATTCTGGCTAATGTTCATTTCTTGTCCAAGAGGGACACCAAATTGTGCAACCATATCCTTTTATGGTATCTCTTTGCTTACAGACTGTGGACTCTAATATTAATTGAGTGATGGTTGGAACTGTGAGGGATAAGACTGGGCATGAAAAAGGATCCATAGAGCTAAGAACTCCACAAGCCTTATTCCTTTGGCTATATGTTATGGGTTGTTTGGAAATAAAGAAATAGGAGAACTTTGATGGTGTAAAAGTTAATTTTGGTAGACTTACGGACACATAAATATTGTTTATTCAGTTTTATACCACCTTGGCACTTGTGAATAGATATTATTTTTATTTTAAAAAAAAACCCACTATCTCCCAATCAACCGAGGAGCATAAATTTGAGCTATCCAAGAAGCTAATTGACAAATTTCTAAAGAGATTCCCAAAAAAGCAATTTACCGCATGTCTCATGCCACTGTTACACTCAAAGGACTAGTCGTTCCTCTCATTTTTTCGCATAAAGTTGTAAATTTTGTGATGACTAGCAATACTAAGAAAAAACCCTCTATTTTGTCCCATTCTTAGATGGAATTATCTCTAGGTCTTACTCTCCATGCAATTTCCTCCACTAAAAGGAGGTTTGCAAGCCCCACTTCAGCTATGTCTTGTTCCCTGCTGAAGATGAAGTCCTCTTTCTAGGTTATCCAACCAGGCGAAAACCTCATCAAACAATCCCTTTTGCTTCCAATTCCACAAAGTCACTTTTTGCATTACTTGATTCTAGATATGACATGATATCCCTTCTATCTTAACCTAAGATTAGTGTAGCCATCGACCTAATATTCTCTCCTACCACAACTTTGAATCTTCACCCAACATCTAGGATCCTAAATTGGCAATACCCACAAAGAAAACCACTTGTCACCAAACAAAAAGGGAAGTGGTTTGAGGTTAATTGAAGTAGCATCTTCTGCACCAAGCCAGAACCTATTAGGATACAAGAAAACATTCAATTATTGAAAAACTAAGCCTCTATCTTGAATTTGACTATGCCCATCACCACCTATTATTAAGTCTACCCAAAAATTTAATAAGTTCCTTCAAACAAACCCCTAAACGAGATTCCCCCAATTTTATGGTTGTAGAAGGCCATATCAAAGTTCACCCAACTACCCATGGAAAGTCTCACCCCCTACTAAAGCTCATCCTAGAAGAACTCCCTCAACATACCTTCCTACCAGCCATACACCACCTGAGAACATGCAAACTCACCTAAAGTTCTAAATTTCAAAACAGAGGACATTGAGCACTAACGATATGCTAGTCAGCCAGCTTTGATGAATCTGTCTGAAAAGGGATGTCCAAGGAGCCAAGAAAAAGGGATGTGTAAAGGAAAGTAAATAACTGCATCATTTAACAATGCATCTGTCAAAAGAAATAAGAAAGTCTTCGATTTACCTTGGCTAGGCCTTTTTTTTAAATAAAAAATATGAAATGTATTATTCACAAAGGTATCAAGAGGGTACCGCCTATAAATAAATACTTTAGTTAGTTTATCTATAATATTCCCAAAATCCTCCATCTTATAGATATCATGCCCCAACATCAAGGGCTCAAAAAAATAAAACCACCTACCCTTGATCTTGCAAATCTCATTTTCAATACCTTTAAAAGCTCTATTGTCTCTTTGTTTCCAAATCACCTACATAATAGTAAGAGGTATTACCCTTACCTTGGCTAGGCCTTTAAATAAAATATCTAATTTGGGCCCTTTACAGAGAGCCTAGATTAGCCTACTTTTGACCACGACCCACTTTCCTTTCTCTTTAGCCAAAGCCCTTAAGTTCGATGAATTTAGGCCTGCCCAACTGAAGCCCAATTCATTCAAAGAACTCAAGGGAGACTTTATTTTTCAAATCAACTAAATCCGAATCCATCTCAGATTCCTTTTTGCCTTGAAACCCTCAATATATCAATAAAGGATGCTATTGTTATTTTAAAAAAAAAATTGAAAACTATAATAATATATTAACAGGCACCAAGGACGCAATTGTTGAGTTGTGTTCATATTCAGAGGATTTACTATTCTGTATTTGTCAAATTCCAAACCCATGCAACCCACAAGGTCTTATATACATCCAAAAAGCTCAAGACCCATGAACTAGGGCCTGTTTTTCAAAAGAAGGTAGGTAAGAGATCCAATCAACCAATCCAATTCAATGCCAAGAAGAAAGGTAGATAATCTAGAACCTCTTCCATTTTGTTACACCTTGGTGCAATCAAGAGCACTTGCTACTAATGAGGTCAAACAGTTTCCTCTCTATGACCAAAAATCTTTGCAGTTGAAAGACTGGCATAAGAAAGGAAAGAAACCTAGTGACTGTACGGTCAAACACCATTGACGCCAACAAAGAACTTTCTCTCTCCAGTAAACTATTTGTTCTCATGCCACGTCAAGAGTGTGTGTGTGTGTGTGTGTGTGCACGTGTGTATTGAAGCCTATTAAATGGACCCCAAAGTAGCATAAATTTATGGGATGCAGCTAAACTCTAAATTATTGATAAGTAGCAACTGTAAAGAAACTGAATAATTTCCTAGCAGCAATTCTGGGAAGTGTCATTGAAAAGGTTTGTGAGGCCATATTTCAAATTGCTAGACAAGAAACATTTTTTCTAAATGCATTTAAACAAGTAACACAATTTTAACTGTTAAGAGTTGAGTCTCAGTTTCTTACCCAAGAATTCCCGAAACTTTACCACAAGAGGCACAACAATAACTGCCATCTAGCTGCATCAACTGCCCAAGATCAACAACCCCCACCTTCTCATGTTGAAGAGCACATTCAATATGGCAAGATGAACCACAGTAGTCTCCCTCACCAGATTCAGATGCACACACCAGCCAAAGACTAGGGTCCTTATTATCATCAAAATGATGACATATATTGCAAGAACACCTTCTGCAAAAGGTATCATCGATGGATATACTGGCTCTACAAGCAGAATTTTTACAGATCCATGAATTTGCACATCCAAAATCTGAAGACTGCTCAGGAGCAGGTGGGACTCGGGTGGGATGATCACCCTTTCTGCTTTGCTTTCTGGTGGAAGGCTGACAGTTGGAACTGGAAGAAGCTTTTCTAGTGTCCTGCTTCCTATTTTTATTATTCATCTTTGAAATTTCTGCCATTTTGCTTTTGGATGAAGCTGAATTTTTCTTTTCCTTATCAAAGCAAGCTCGAAGAAGTTCCTTCTTTGGACCAGATTTCAGAAACTCTTGAAGGAGTTCTGGACTTCTTGCAGCATCATCGAAATGCCCATTTTTCACTGGAGTGCTTTGTACACTGGAAGACAGGCTTTGGACACCAGAAACTGCAAAGGAAAAGAAGGTTACATGAGAAAGTTGTACATGGGGATAGGAATTCCAAGGAATATGAACTAAACCTGACAAATTTTCAAATTCTTAGAGGGAATATTTCGTACAAGGGTAATGTCACAGAAATATATATAAGATCTGATAGTTCATTAAATGATAAAATATGAACTATAAAAACAAAAGTGTCAGTTGACTGTTTTGTGCCAACAAGGCACCTATCTTCTCCCCAACTCCATCCACCCTTCATATGCTTTCATCTAAGCCAACCCATTGCACAGACAGCCACATATTTGTCAATCTGATATATCTTCATAACTAATTTCTCAACCTCACCTTACTTCAGCCACTTTATTCTCCCATTTTACCTTGTAAATTTTCCTCACATCTTTGAAAGCTAAAGTTTGAACAATAACAAAAAGGGAAAAAGAAGTCTATACTCTACATGTTTATATATAAATATGATTTGAGCAATATAAGGTCCCAGTCATACTGGACCCTCATGCATCCATGAACATGAGCTTGTATGGATTTCAAGATAATTTCAAAACAGTTTTCAAATAAGGTTTTCTTCGTGAGAAATTGAAGCTGTTCAGGTGCCACAAGATAATAACAATATTAGCAATTATGTGGTTCTGGGAAACTTTATGCAACTTAAAGTCTAGATTATTGTGCAAGATTTAGTAGTCATAATCTTAAATTTTATTTTGCTTAAATCATCGTGAGTTCTTATGCCATCAACCATGAGATTCAAAATGGACATTCAAGATCTAGTAGATTAGCAAGAAGCATCCCTTCCAAATCCAATATGCATATAGATATACATGCCAATACAGATGATTTCAATATTTAAAGAAGGATATGCAAGCTTAGAATTAGAGCGTAAAAGAGTCTCTAAATAACTGAAACTGCTAATCAGTTAAAACTGCTTCAACATTTACTTTTGGGGAGAGAAAGAACGTAAATCAACACGCACTATAGGGGTGCACCTATATTCAGAGTATTACAAAATACCAGAAAGTGTAAAGGCTCCCTAAGTTCTCATCAATCAATAGAGGATATCCTGAAAACAAAATACTCAGGTATAGATTATTTCAAAAAGAGAAGGAAAAAAGAAACTCAAATATAGAGCCAGTGGTCTCTAATTCTGTCTAAAAGAAAGGAAATGCACTCAAAAACTCTCTTGTTCCTTGACCTCCAAATAACTAAATAGATAGACAAAAAGAGAACGGAGTTTTTCCTAGATTTATATGCTCCAGTACCCCACCAAGCCTAAATTTCATCTGCGACTGAACATGAAGCCACCAATTGCTAAGTGAGCACACCTAAAGCAGAATAGCACAACCTTTGAACCTCCAGAAACCAAAGAAGATGGTTGGAGGATTCACAATCACAAAGACACATCGGGCATTGTTTGACAATGACCCTTCCCTGTATTCTTTAATTTCTCCAGAGTGAGAATTCTATCACATAGTGCTTCCTAGAAAAAAGACTAGTGCATTATCGGTGCTAGCATCTTCTTGACCATCTCCTATCTCCAAAAGATTAAGAACAGGAATGAAAAAGAATGTACAATCATACAAATATTGTAAAGGGGCAGTACTCACTCTTCTTTGGTACCTTGCTAATACAAAATATTGTACTTTTTCTTTCAAAAAAAACAAAGAATGTACAATCATATATTTGAATCCTAGGAAACTTGCTATGGTGACCAATGGCTAATGCAAGATTAAGTCATGGTACTAGACCAACTAATTGACATCTAGCCAAGTCATTACAAAAATCATTCTCCAAACAAGATGCTTATGATTAAAATTACAGAACTTCTACTTATGATGGATTATCAAGGAAAATAACTAGATAAAGAGGAAAAAAGAAATTCTAAGGCTTTAAAAAATTCAAAAAAAAAAAAGAAATAGCCACCCTTTTCTATAGAAAAGCAAAAAATCATGTGTCAATTAATACATAGATTAAGTTTAAATTTCCACTTTGGATCCTCAAACCTGCTGACTGAAACGGCATGCCAGTGAAAAATAATCAGCCTCTACTTTCAAAGAAAAAAAAAATCAAGCCTCTAGCAAGATACAGATCCCATCTTGACCATATGTATTTGTCATAAAAACTCTCCACACTGAAGCAGAGGTTCCAACTTCCTCTTTTTTTTCTTTTTGAGGAAAAAAAAAAGGATGAGTCATTGAAAAGCAACATATGGTGCTGTGCAAGTACAACTGCACAAATATACATGACCCAAGGACATTGAGTCAATGAAAACAGAAAGACTAGTCCCATCTTGAGTGGGATGCCCTTAAACAAAATACAGAAGGTTCTAAACCAAGTATCTCTATTGAAGCAAAAACCAGGCATAATTCTCAAAAAATCTCCTGCGTTTCTACTTCTAAATAACTCAAAAAATGGAGAGGACGAGAAGGGAGACAAGCTTCCTTTTCAACTTAACCATTGTGACACCAAAACAAGCCCAAAGATCATTTCTCGTGCAGCCACACATTACCCAGCAAAGAGTAGACTTTTTTTTTTCTGAGGATAGACATTGCCCAGCAAAGAATAGACATATCCAATTGCTACCAATAAAATTAAGGAATAAAAAGATGTTTTTTTCTCAGAAAAAAAAACAATTTTATTTGGAAAATGCGCTAGCAGCAGAACCAGATCCTGACCAAAAAACACCATCGGAATGTCATTATATTTTAAAGTGCATTCAGTTTTAAATTGAAATTGTCTTTTGTGTGACTATGGTGGTAAAAAACCTGCTTTAGTGCTTATGTGGTGGATTTAACATGACTTTAAATAAAGAAAGATCAGAATTACATCCTTCAGCTAAATAGACCAACAGAAAGAAAAAGCAGAGTATCCCTCCTCCAAAGAAAGGTCAACGAGCTATAAGACATACCTGATGAAAAAAAAAATATTCCTGGACTAAGGCAAATGAGAAAAACGAAAAAGAAAACTGAGAAAATCTAACATTGTAAGGGTATAGAGAATGACTGGTATTCTTAGTGAAGGTGACAAGCGTTACAGACTGACTTAGAGTTCTGAAAGAGCCCTTAAATCCTAATAAACCTAGGGTACATTGAACAGAATCGGATGCAATAAATTCCATGCTAAATTAATTTAATCTATACTTTACAGACTGACTTAGGGTTCTGAAAGAACCCTTAAATCCTAATAAACGTAGTGTACATTGAACCGAATCAGATCCAATAAATTCCATCGTAAATTAATTTAATCTATACTTTAAAAGGAATCAAACATCTGACTGGTGGTACAACATGAAAATCAGAACCCAGGGACCATTTTATGCAATTTGTAAGGTGCATTAAGTAAAAAACTCCACCATTGACCAGATTGCATGGTAATCCAATCATGTCGAATCTTCACCTTAAAGCTATGACAATATTCTTCCATTTATTCCAGTGTGAATGGTCTTTTTATTCTACTATGACGATAACCTGCACTATACGTCCAAGCTTCAAATAACTGCAGCAACAAACTGAGCAAATATATATATTTTTTCCTATAACGGCATTCCTGTATGGTAAGAAATCACACAAAAATAACAGATTTCACAAAATCAACATTCCATAGCATCCTATTATCGAGACTTTCTTCGGCATTTAAATACTCAATTAATGTATTGACTAGTTAATATAGCATGAAACTAATTTGTTTTTTTAAAGAGAGAAAAAAAGAAAGAGAGTTAAGACAATATGTTTTCATTATTTTTTCTCCTTCCATGGAAGGGAAGAAAAATTTACTTGATATCAAAAATTGGTTAAGAACCTTCAAGGAATCAATCACTTCATCACTTCACCATAAAAGATAAGCAAAGTAATGCAGAACTGTACCTTGTTTCTTCATAAAAACATGTGGAAATATATCAGCAGAAATACAATCTTTAGGCAATGTATATAGTCAGTGACTTAAGCGCCTGAAAAATCAATTTTCTAATCAACCATGAGCACTTTCCGGTCACTGATTTTGCAATACAAGTTTTAAGGTTCCCAAAGTACTAAAGACTTCCATAATAGTTTCGTTTTTTTTTTTAATTGTATCTACACAATGTAAATCGATCATATAAAAGTGAACAGTAAGTATGAATGTGAGACATTCAATAGGAAGAAAACAAGATAATCTGAATAAATAACTTTTCATCCACTTGGACACGGGATCAAGCTCACCCATTTCACTTGGTCTCAGACAGGAATTCCTTAAGAGCATGAGATAAATTGACATTGATTATGAAAAAATGGCATTATGGCATACTAAGCAGCTATCACTGGATATTGACAGCAAATTTAATTTATTTTCAAGGTCTGCTTTCCTTTTTTCTTCCTTTCCAGCTGTATTAATACAAGCATCCAAAAAATAAATCAAAAGAAAAGAAAAAGGAGAAACCAAAACATGTTGCCCTTCAAATATAATAAATAGCATAGAAGGAAATCATACCTTTTGTGAGAAATTCATCTTCTAAATCCATTTTGTAAAAGCTGGCAATTTTAATAGACCTCCCTGTGACAACGAATTAGTATTAAATATCCAGAATACATATTTTTTTTAAAAAAATAAAAAGTGTAAGATCTATATTAACAAGGTACCAAAAAATGGGTACCGCCCATGTACAAATTTACAATGTGATTAGAGTTATAATGACATTCACAAAATCCTCATCAATAATGATATCATTACCTAACATATTAGTCTCAAAATAATAAATTCACATATCTCTTAATTTATACAAATATAAGGTTTTGCCCTCAAAGACTAGCATTCCTTTCTTTCCAAATAATCCAAAAAATGGTCTAATGAATCAAATTTACTACTTTCCTTTTGACACCTATCCCTTCCCAAGCCCATAATTCCCCACAAACAGTCCTGAAGATCACTCAATTAATTCCCAATATAGTCCATAAATCATATTCCAAAGTCCGCATGTCATGGGACACCAAAGAAGTAAGTGATTACAAGACTCTTCCGCACTCAAACAGAGATAACAACAATTAACAATGTAACATGTTAAATTGGGAAAATAATAAGGCAAGAATATAATATAAAAGGCGTTGTACCCACGCACAACAATTGCAATATGTATCATTAGAAGACAAGCAAAGTAAGAGGTAAGAGAGAAATGGGGAAAAAAAAAAGATCAAGTAGAAGTAAAGACGAGTAACATGTCTATTTAGTTTAGTGATTTAGGTGATTTTTCAATTACACCCTTCCCTATTGTATAGTTGATTGCATACTTTTTATTTTTTTTTAAAAAATTGTACAGTTAATTGCAACAACTTAACTGCATATAACTGGTTTTTTTTTTTTTTTTTTTTTTTTTTAGATAAAAGTAAAAAAATACATTAAAAAGTGGTATCAAGGGGTACTGCCTATTTATAAAAGATTTACATATCAATGAGCATCTCGACCACAGCTCCCATGACATCAAAAGATAAGGGACTGTGACCCAAAAGTATGGATCCAAAATAGTGTATCCGTTTATTTTTTATATTCATAAAAGTATTTTCAATGCCTTCAAAAACCCTATTGTTTCTTTTTTTCCAAATAACCCAAAAGATAATTAAAGGAATTAGCCGAGTAACATAATTGTTAGAAACTAAACCCTCCTAGGCCATAACCACATTATAAACGGAGCTAAATATAACCCAATTAATGCCAATCAGATTATAGACCATGTGCCACAAACTAGCAGTAAAAGGGCACCAAAGAAGAATATGATTGCAACTCTTAGCATCATTTTTCAAAGAAAACATCTGTTGACCAAATTTTTCCCTTTTTTATCAAATTATCCAATGTCACGATCTTCTCCTTAACAGCTTCCCAAGCAAAGAAAGCAATCCTGGGGGAAGCATTAGCTTTCCAAATGGCTTTGTGCGGGAAATATGCAGCAGGGCCCGTGACTGGTTTTATGTTATCTGTTACAATAATTCCAGCTGGTTGTTATGGTAGATTCTTAGGCAATCTCCCTAATTTCTCCATATATCAAATCCTGCTACTGGAGTAACCTTGTCCTCAACTGTTAGTACGCTTGGATACCTCTGCAGTGTGCAGCAGGTTTGTGTTTCATTCTGCAGCAGGTTTTCTGTTTCACCCATGCAATGCACACAGGTTGAAGTAAAAGCCATAGAGAGAAAAAGAACACAAAGAAGTATGCCTACTCTTGGAGCCACCAGCAAAATTTTTAACTAATATTCCCCTATATATAACGAAAAACCACCTTAGCCCAAAATATTGTACCATATTACAGGGGGCTTCAGTGAATCCCCTATTCTTTACTGGGATCTAATTGTGAAGAGTAAACCCTCTAGTATGAGCCACAACTCAGCAGAAGTTCATACAAGTATTCCTACTAAGCATCTTCCAGTGAAATGCTAAATCATAAGCCGGTATGGACCCTTAGCTCAACAGGGATATTCACAGTTGGGGGTCTTTCTATAAACACTTGGCCAAGAAAGAGCCTGTGAACATCTTTAGGTGTCTGGCCCGCCCCTCAGGGCCATACCATCATGCCTCTTTCCCTAGTGAGGAGGTTCTTAGTGGTGGGGAGAAAATCCTTTGACATTGTTTTAGAAGGGGAAGTATGTGATATTCTAAGAATCACTGAGAATCGATCTAAAAGTAGATTCTCTATATAATTGTTTGATGAGGAAGTCAAATGTTGTCTGTAGTTTGAAAAGATATATTTAATACCTTATCGAAATGTTAAGAAACTTTATTTCGCAACACAATTATACAATGCTTCTAAAGCAAATTAATGAACTTTCATATTCCTAAACTATATCTGTATTGCATAGCAGCAGCAATGTTTAAATCATAAATCACTCCACATGCAAATCAGATACCACAGCAACAATTTCTGCTATATCCTTTTCATCCATATTTCTAGTGTTCGAAGTTTCCTTTTTCATCTTCTCTCCATACAAACCTTTTGAGAAATTCCCACACTCTAGAAATCTACTTTAGCAGTTGATCATCATGGTGTCCTGCAAACTTCAACTAAACTCTTCAATTTGCAGATGTTTCTTTGTTCTTAGGTGAATGGTTCTGTAATGTAAGTAATCCTTCAATAAACATACCAACCAAGAGTTAATTTTTTGAATTATTCCTCCGACTGGAAATGAGTTTTCTCTCTTAAGGAAAAGATTAAATGATATAAACAAGAAACTAAGAGCACCCTAGATACAGAATAGGAACTTATAGCTTGTCAAAAGTTAAAAAGTCCTTAATCATAATTAATGAGAAACCAATGAGTTAAAAACGAAGGGCCCAATACCAAAGCTCCCTAAGCCTATCAAAGGAAAAAACTATATTTTGAAAACTTTTCTTTTCCCCTATTTCCAAATAATCACAAAGTAGCTAAGGGATGAGAGAGATAAGCTTTTTCTTCTGTTATCACCCAAATCCCTACATGGCTAGATCTCATCAGCAACCAACCCATCAGCCACCCAACTCGAGCCAAGAAACTCAAGTGTCCTAGTCCAAAGATGAAAAGAAAAAGGTCACCACAACTCTTACAAAAAGAGCAACCAGTAACCAAAATATTTCTCCTCTACCTAAAATTGTCAACAATCAATTCTCCCTTTCCCAGCCTCCCAAACAAAGAAAGGAACTCTAACCTCTAGAGGTCGCATTCAACTTCCACATTAGCTTCTAAGGAAAAGCATTTTGAATAGATGGGGTGGGAAACATGCATGTAAAAAGATTTCACTAAAAACGAACTACTGACACCTAATGTGCACATGGGAACATCGATTCCATTAGGCCAATCATTGCAGCGGGACATTAGATGGAGAAGTCTAACCTATTAGCTTTCCTCCCAATCATTAAGATTTTGTTAGGAGCTTCAGATATGAACCCCGCTGAGAACTTGTAAGTCACAGCGAGAGAGAGAGACAGAGAGAGAGATAAGGAGTTTTAGAAGCGAGTAGGAACGGGAGGAAAAGAAAGATTTTAGGGTTAGGATGAGAGAAAAGAAGGGAGAGAAGAAGATGAGAGGAGAGAATTTAGAAAGGATTCCAAGACTATTTGTTAATTCAGAAAAGTCGAAGGCAAATTTTCTTGTATGCCCAATACATGGCTGCATTCCCTTAAATTCTACCTTAGTACAGCAACACAGAAAATCCAACAAACTATAACAGAGGAAATTCTAATAGTGCTACCAGCAGCGGTGAAAGTGTCAGCTGTAATAACAGAAATTATTCCATTTCTACATAACAATTCTGCTATGCCCACTCAGCTCAACAAATATTTTTCTTCTCTTTTCGATAATAAACCCAAAGTGCCTTGCCACCTTCCTCAGCAGTCTTTTGACCATTTTGACCTGAGTCTTTTAGGGTCTTAATAACTCTTTCCCCTTCAGAGATTTCCTTGCCCCAAGGAAAAATTCTGGAAACCGCTTTTTCAGAAAACTCAAATGTTCCCAGGTAGTTTCCTCAGGTTCCAAGTTAGCCCATTGCACCATAACTTGCTCAATTGCCTGTCCATCATTCTGGATTGTTCTCTTCTGCAAAATTCTAGGTGGTTCAATTTTTGGAGTCCCCATGTCCAACACTGGTAATTTCATCATATTGAACATTGCTTCGAGGAAAAAATTTCTTCAAAGGGGAACATGAAACACAGAATGTATTCTTTGATTTTCGGACTCGGGTATTACAAGCAAGATCAGGTAATTTTCGTTTGTATGAGCTGGTCCTATATTCTGTATAATTTCAAAGGGCCCCAAAAACTTTGCCGTGAGTTTCTTCTTCTGATTCGCCAAAGACAATTGTTGTTAGGCTTGAAGTTTGAGGAGAACCATCTCCTACTCTTCAAATTCTCTCCATGTTCTTCCCTAATCTGCAATTTGCTTCATTCTTGCTTGGGCATCCAGTAGCTGCTGACTAAAGAGCAGGTCATCTCTAGTATTTTTACCAAAAATTCTTTCAGTTGGGATGAGGGAGTGTCAATTTTTATGGTGTCCATGAAACAGGGAGGTGGAAAACTATAGAGAGCTTGAAAGGGGTTTATTCCCAAACTGGAATGATAGGTGGAATTCTAGACATTGATTCAGAGATGATAAGCAATTAATTGGAGATGATAAGCAAAATTCAAATAGAGTGTAGTGCACAATCCACATAAACTCCTGTCAAATCAAGCTTGTGAATATCTTCTCTGTCAGTGGCAAGAATTTTGGGTGTCCCATGTAGCTTGTCAATGTTATCAATGAATGCTTTAGCTACCATACAAGCTGAGAAAGGATGTTTAAGGGCAATGAAATGCCCATACTTTTTGAATCATTATCGCCAACATGACATCTTTATTTTCTGATCTAGGTAACTGCTCTATGAAGTCCATGGAAGCATGAGTCCAGGATTAGTGCAGCACAGGTAGAGGCTGCAGAAACACATCACATTCTTTAATTAGCTTGGCTACCCCTTGTTTGACATTAGGCCAGTAAAAATGTTACTTAACTCTCTCATAGGTGCATCTAACCACAGCGTGGCCACCCACTACTGAGCTCTAGCATTCTTGAAGTATTCTATGCCTAAGATCAGCTTGATCTCCAGCATAGATTCTTCATTTATATCTTAAAATTCTCTGTTTACGTTGGTAGGGAGATGGGATTCTGGTGCTATCATCAACTCCTCTGGTAACCGAGAGGCTCCTTTGTCTCCCTTGAAACTAGTCGTCACTTCAGTTAACAAACAGGAGTAACCTGTGTGGCTACTGCCTTCAGTTCTGCAGTCTCTTGGCTGATGTCTGTTTTTTTCCAGTTTCTGCTCTACCCAATCCTTGCGACATAAGGCATTGACCACCTTATATACTGCCTTTAGTTCTGCAGTCCCTGTATCTTCCGCCTCCTCTGCTTCCGTTTCTTCTTCCTTTTCCTATGGTTCCTCTTCACATCCTTCCAAGGCTAAAATAGCCCTATACATGCATTGGTGACCTGGGAAGAATCTTTCTTTTTTGAGTAGCAAACCTGGGAAGAATCTTTCTCTACATCTGAAGCAAGAGTTGAAAGGCTTTTTTGTAGTCATTTATATTGGCGTTTTGGTGATAGTAGCATTCAGTAGTATGTTTGGCTTTTTGGTGGTTGCTTCTGCTGCAGGGTAGGTTATGATGAGCTTGTTTTGGTTGAGATAAGGGGCAGTGGGTTGAGGGTTGTTGTTGTTTTTGAAGGGTTGTTGGTGGAAAATTCTAGGTAATTTTTCTGGTGTCGAGACCTTATTTCCACAGATTGTGCTTGAAGTAAGGTCGGTTCAAAAGCTTGGTTTAAATTTCTGAGTTTAAGGAGTTTGAACGAGTTTGAATTCATCATCCAGTCCACTGATAAAGCTGAAAATGAAATATTTCTCGCTAAGGGTGAGTGTCTCCCTCAACATCAGTGACATAGCTCTGTAAAGTGCTCCTGGTATTCTAAAACAGTCCCTTCTTAAGTGAGTTGATTAAGCTCTTCAATGACATCAATATGGGCTATTTCCCCAAGCCTTCTGCAAAGCTCTTCAACAAACTATTCCCAACACTGAAATTGATTCTGCCTTGCCATCCTTGATACAAGACATCAGCCCTTTCCCAGAGTGGCTAGCTCAACACTCTACTCTTCAGGAACCCCATGCACCTGGAAGTATTTCAGGCACCTCCTAGTCCATGACCGTCGGTTTAAACCCTCAAAAGAAGGGTATTTCTACCCTCGGAATGCACTGTTTAAATTATTCCGATGGGACTCCGGACCATTAGTTGGTCCTTCCTGCTCCTTTGTCCTTGGAATAGGTAAACTACCCTTGTGAGGCTGACTAGGTAAAGTCTCCAAACCGAGTTTGCCAATATTTAGATGCATTGATGATCAAAGCTTTAGATGTCAAGGAGTCATCAGAATCGGAGGGCTCTAATACCAGATTGTTATGAGCTTTAGATTATGAAACCCACTAAGAACTTGTTAGTGAGTGAGAGAGAGCAATAAGGAGTTTTAGAAGTGAGTAGGATTCTAGTTTAGGATGAGAGAAAAGAAGGGAGAGAAGAAGATGAGAGGAGAGAATTTAGAAAGGATTCTAAGACTGCTTGTTAATTCAGAAAAGTAATAGGCACATTTTCTTGTATACCTGTTACATGGCTGCAGTCTCTTAAATTCTACCTTAGTATGGGAACACAAGAAAATCCAACCAACCATAACAAAAAAGAAATCCTAATAGTATAACCAGCAGCTTTAAATGTGTCAGCTGTAATAACATAAATTATTCCATTTCTAAGTACTCAAATTCTGGTACGCCCACTCAGCTAGCAGATATTTTTGTTCTTTTTTCGATAATAAACCTGGAGTGCCTTGCCACCTTCCTCACAGTCCTTTTACCATTTTGACCCAATTCTTTTAGGGTCGTAACAGATTTCTAACAGAGTCCACCTCCAATACAACATGACTGATTGAAACAAACTAGAGATCACTTACCAGTGCCTTCTTGCTTCTGGCCAAAGAGGACACCAAAGGAAAATGCTAGTCCAAGGCCTCTATCACCAAATTAGTTGTGTCTTCCAAACTTGAACCCCCTCCCCAAACATAACCCTCATCCGCATGTAGCCAGTACTAAAATAATTCATGACCATAAATTCCCGACTTTTAAATCATAAACTTGATCCATGGTAGAAAATTGTCAAACAATATTTGCTGTGTTATATTCATACTCAAATAATTCATTACCATAAAAAGATCATATAATCAATATAACAATGCGCTGAGAACACAGAGGCCAGCACAATACCTCGTCTTCTTTGCATTTCTTTTGTTCTGCCTTGAGAGCATTGGTATCATCATCTTTTGATTCTGGAACAAGTTGCCAGCCAAGACCTAGAACATATGTGATATGGGGGGCAGTGAGAATGAACACTATTTACCCTTCCAACACAGGTTCATACCATCAATCTTCCAATTTCTTCCCGATATGGGATTATTCCATTTCATATTTCTTTTCTTATTTTAGTTAAGAATCTACATACATGCATCACCTATGTCTGGTCTTCCTTACATTCTTTAACCAGGCTGCAATATGTCCTAATGGGTAATCAAGGAAACCAATTTGAGCAAGAACAGGCACCGAATCAGAATGCAGTAATGGACAATTACTAATTGACAGTTTTTAAAGTGAGAAATAACATAAAAAGACAACTTCTAAAACAACAGAAGACTTATGATATCTAATCAACAATTTAAATCTCGTGCAGAAAAAATGCTGGCGAATAATCATAATTATCTTACAGCACGTTCTACAGTAAGAAAAAGAACGGAAAACGATAAGCAAACGAACACATTGCGGGACGAACTTATCTGGAACATGACACCGACCAACATGATAGAAGTGTATAACGTCTTTTAAAGTGCATTAGCAGGTGAAAGTTCGCACATTGCATTAAGATTAGCATAAACAAGGAAAATAAACAAAATCAAGTAGTACATGAAAACGAAAATGTAGAAAAGCAGACAAACGTGCAAGCGTTTGAACAGAAAAAAGAAACTAGACGCAACGTTAGAAATCGAAAGCAGTGATGGAAAACGAAAAAACAAAGGAAACAGAAGCAATAACGGATCTGAGGACACAAAATTCACGAGAATTTTCTTATTTCCGAAAAGAATAAGGACGAGGGACAGAAAGCAAAATCGAGAGAGAAGCAAAGTACCTGCAAATAATGAGGGAGGAATCTAGGGTTTTAACGGGGAGAAAATAGGCCGAAACAGAAAAGGAACCGAGAATCCCAAGGGAAGGGGGAAGGAGAAGAAGGGAAGAAAAGAAAGAGAAAGTTCGTTGCTGTAACTTGTTGCTTCTTGGTCTTTGGTTTTTGGTTCACGTTTTACAGCTGAACGATGACGAGACCTCGGGGAGGGAGGCTCACGAACTCTAGAGACGCGTTTGGGTTGACGAGAAAAAGATGAGTTGGTTCTGAGCAGCAGGAAAAAGTACAAGGTCGCCGAGCCCGGCCTCGCTGTAACTAGCTTACTATTGGCGCGTGGTAGTAACTACCATGTTTTGCCGCGTGCGAACAGTTCGTCGTATCTCGCCGATTAATTTATTTGTACTTTCTTTTTTTCATATATATTTTTGGTCAGTGATTTATAAAAATATTCATAATTAAATTAAAATCCATGTCATCGAGCATTAGATAGCGTATGTTGGGGTGTATACGTTTTACGAACCTTTTTCGGGTCATAGTGGGGAGATGATGGATTTTGAACCGTCCGATTTGAGCTTTTTATTTTATTTCTTTTACTGCTCCAAGATATTTTATTTTTATATTAGTTTTTTTTTTTTTTTGTATGTATGCTGCCAATTTACTATAATTTAATCAAAAAAATTTCCAGTTCAATCGAGAGTAATTTTTATTATTTTCATTTTTGAGTCCGATAAAAATAATTTTAATTTATAAAGTGTGAGATTAAGATGACTGCACGTTAATTACATCTTTTTAACTCTACAGATATTTCTATAAAAATATATTTGATATCAAAAATAAAATGATATTTTTAAATTAATTATTTTAATAATTTCTATAAATTTATCCTTTTTTTATACTTGATATAACAACCATAATTATTTTAAGCACAATTATATAGAATAAAATTTTAATTTTTAATATTATGTCGAGCCTGAACAAACAGTGGTGACAATAAATATTGTTAATGAATTAAATTATCTAATTGAAGTCCTTGGAATATATTTTTAAAAAATGACCATTGACTAGGTTTATAATTTAATTAATTTATTATACAATACAATCTGAAAATGAAATAATAAAGAATTTAGGACCTAAGATTCATTAAAATATATATATATATATAATATAATGCACTATAAACGTGTCAGCGGAATCTTCAAAATAAAAAGGAAGCAGTCAACCAAAGTTGCCATGTCAAACATGAACTTTGCGTACTTTGGTATTTCCATTCAACCCAAACAGTAATTAAAAACAAAAAAGATTTATCGGGCGCCTTTTACACGAAGTAAATATACCTAACCGTCTACTAGCCGTTGGTCATGATGGGGTTATAGAATATTATTTACATGTTTAGATATAAAAAAATTTAGTTATTTTTTATATTTTTCTACTTGTACACTATATAAATATGCTTTGTTTAATTTTTATTTAATCTTTTTAATTTTAATTCATACGTCAGTCATGTAATTATATAGATTAATAAAAATATTAAATAAATTAAAAAAAATTATTAATTAAAATGTACTGAAATATCACCACATTATGTCTTCTTCCTCGAAGTTTCATTGCATCAACATATCACACTTCTTTTTCTACAAAGTTTTGTTGTTAATTGAGAAATGTTTCATGCGAATATAAAACAAAAACATGATAAAATATTTACTTACAATAATACGTGAATATCAACATGGGTAAATGTTAGATCAATATGATAGGTTGGATTTTAAAGTTTAAAAAAAATATATATATATATATCCAAATGAACCTAAAAGTTTCTAAACCTAAACGGAAAAACAAAAAATAAATTAAAATTTAATATAACATAATATATAAAATATTAAAATATATAGTATTAATATATTTTTAGTACATATATGTTTATATATGATTATTATGTGACTACCCGCAATCCTTTTTTTAATATTTAAAAAGAACCACGGTCGTTGGGTACCATTTAATTCAAAAAATTAGTCATTCACAATATATGAAAATATAAAATTAAATAATTATTTATCTCTTGTATTATTGTAATATTAAATTACAATACATTAAGCAACAAAAATTTACAGAGTTAAAAAAAAAACTAAATTTGATTTACTTGAAATAAAATAAAATATGAAAATCTTGATTTAGGCATTAAAAAACTATCCTCCATAACTTTATATAGAAAATATAAGAATTTGAACGAAGTGAGCAAAATAATGTGTAAGTACATCTAATAGATTATACTCTAGGCATACAATATACAACATACAATCAATCACATACGTAAAATTTTTTCTTATTCTTTTAAGAAGATCATAAATTTAATTCCTAACTGTAATCTATCATTCTAGTTGTAAGTTTTGTGAGAGTTTTATTTGACAATTGTTGTAATTCTATAATCCATATTATTCTTATCTAGCTATCAATTGTCGTTCATAATCACAAACACAATGTCTAATATAACAAATACTATTTTGGGATCTGTATTTCTACTACTTCATTGGGTAAGCATACAACAAATCATGCAATAATTTGTCACAGTAGTTTGTCGTTAGATGATTTATTTTGTATATTTATTTACGTTTTTCAATTATTACTAGGTCATTTATATTCTCAAAAATTTTGTAATACTTCTTTATACCTCTTATCCAATTCGTACTTTATTCTAACATTTTACCTCATTTTTATTTCCAAATAGATTTCCTCATTGGCTCATCAATGTTATGATTGATAAATTGAAAATTTTTATTTTAAATTTGTTTTATTTAATTTATCGTTTGTTGTTTTATTATTTGATTATTTAAGTTGGTTTTAAGTCTTATTTATTTGGAACGTAATTTTACTTCATTTGTTATTTGCATTTATTTAGTGATTATATTTTGATATTTTATTTCCAACTCTTAAACCTATTTACATCGTAACATAATTTTCTTCATCATTCCCCTGTTCATTCCTTCTATTTTATCTCATTCTTATCACCTTAAAATGTTAATTCTCACTCATTGATTCCTACTTATTTTGATCAATTCAATACTTTCAATTCACAAATTTTATTTTTTAAATTTTTTAGTTAATGTTTTAATTAGTTTAGTTTTAGAATTTTATTTCTTTATTTATATTCAAATCATTTCCTAATTATTTTATGTTTCTTTTTTTTACCGATCTTATCTTATTAATCACGCATTTATTCAAACATAAAAAATTTTGTATGCAACCTATAAACCACTCTAAATCATTTAAACTCATTCTCGTCACTTAAATCATCACATAATTCACTCTCATTACTTTCGTCATCACATTCATCATCATTTTCACGATCAATCAATACAGCACATGCATAATTCCATCACGCATCACACATCATGTCCACATTTTACAAATTTTCACTTATCTTAATTTAATTATTAATTACCGTTTCATGATTTCTCAATTTTATTCAAAACTCCTTTAAACTTTTGATTTTAAAAGCATTTGTGGCTTCGGATTAGCTATTATATATACTTACCACTTTTTCGGATGACTAAGGTTCACTTTACATTAATTTATGTCATTTCCAATCCATTTTGCCTACATGAAACTATACCCTATTATTAGATAAATTTTAAAACCATAACTTAAATCTAAATTTACTAAACTATCTATTTAATTTTCTAAGTCTAATTACTTAATTTTTTTTATCCAAAATTAATTCTAAATCTAACTTAATTGAATTGACACAAAGGTCTCGAGTTTTCGGATTTATCTTGAACCAGTTCAGAATTTTCAAAAGAAATGCTTCCGGATTCGTCGTACGAAGTAGTTGGATAAGATGAAACCTACAAACATAAACCAAACCGGTCAGGGGCTGGTCAAACCAATCAAACTGAAAATGAAAAAAAATGAAAACTTACCTCAATGACGATAAAAAGGGGCATGAGTTGCAGCCTCTAGGTTTCCTCCCCACTATCGTGCACCAACTCACTGCCAAGTCGTGCACCCCCAATGCGACCGGTCACCTAAACCACCCACACAGTCACCCCCATGCGACAATGGAACGCCACACCTGTCAAGAGCTTGCAGATCTCGCGATTTTGGCCCCGGGTGCCTGTGGGTACCACCGCGGGCACTTGCATTCTCTCCATCTTCCCTGTTCATTCTTGCGACCACGACCGCGCATGTAGGCACAACCACATATGCCCCTCTTCTCCCTTATTCACTCATAATGACAACCGCACACAAGGCTTTCCCCACACCCAGATCCCACAAATCTTGCGGGTTCAAGCATGGAGCTTGTGAGCGCAGTTGTGCACGCTCGCCCCTCCCGCTTGAGGTATCATGCACAACACTCCCCCTCCCTCGTCTGTGCAGGCATCATGCACAAGCCTTTCCCTCGCGTACATGACTACAGCTACACGCACACTTTGCCTCCCTCACTCGTGGATCACCACTACTCTTCTCGCATGTGCAAGTAGAACTGCATGCAAATCCTTCCTTTTCCTCTGCTCGTGGGCATACTTTTCCTACGCTTGTGGCCTGCACTGCTCACACATACTCCCTCTTCTTTTCGTGTTCGCAGCCCACGCCACTCGCACATATACCTCTCTCTTCCCACACAAGCTACAATGGGTATTAGTGCGCCTCCCTCTCTTCCTTTCCTCTCATATTCTTCTTTTTTTCTTTTCCTCCTCTTCCCTCTTCTTATTCCTTCTTTTTTCCCCGCTTGCAGTTGCCCACCGTGAGTTTTTCCCTCTTTTCTCCTTTCTCGGCCCCTTTCCCTCCCTCTTCTTTTTTTTTTATCTTCTTCTTCCCATCGAGATCATTGTTGGGTGATCTTTCATCCTTAACGGAGATCATCGGTGAGTTGATCTCTTTTTTTTTTCCTAGGCGAAGATCGCAACTACGTGATCTCCAGCTCGTTCTCTCTCTCGATGGGTGAATTGGCCAAATGAAGGGAAGATCTAGTTGGGTTCCCTTTAAATAAGTCGGTTGTTGGCTGTTAGATCTCCATCTTGAGAATTGGGTCGTTGGCTTTGAGGCAAAACCGTCCATTTACCACCAAGATTTAAATTTCAACTGTTGGATCAAAATTCCTTAGATCGTGGCTACATGATTTAAGATTTCATTAATGGTATTTTTGTTATTTACCTGCATCAAATCTCAATCGTTAGATCATATCTATGCGCGATCTGGGTCATTTACCCAATTCGCGATTTGGATCGTTCGATTGGTGAAAGCACGATGAAAATCTAACCGTCCATTCAAAATTTAAATGAGATAAAATTTGAATCGTTTGATCAAATCAGGCAGGAAATGATCATGACCGTGCGATTGACATCTCACATGTGAACCATTTGATCGCGCATCATTACGGTTGACACATATAGATCGTTGGATCATGATCCACTTGAAATAGACTCCCAACCATTGGATTAGCTTTGGCACAAAGCCTACAGAGCCGTCCCATCACGTGTGAGGCAAGAATGCATGCAAACCATTGGATCAATTCGCCCATACGTGATCTTGGTCATTCGTTCGAAAACATGGCGAGAAGAATCTTTAGTTGTGGATCGTGCCTAAGCGAGAACCCTTCCCAACAGTCGGATCGTGATCCAAGTGGAATTGAACCTCGACCACACGATCAACCCCCTGTGAATGCATAACGATCGATCTTGCATTACGCAGATTGCTATACAGATAGCCGCGCATGCATATGCACGTCTGTATGTTTGCCACACGACATGAGGTTGTTGGCCGCGTGACCACATCACACACTGACGTAGCAAGACTTTCTAAAATTGCATGAAGTCCCTAATTTCCATATTTTAATTCAATTAAGCCCTTAGGCACTATTTTTAATGCCCAAAAATTTCCAATTTTCTCCTTTTAAGTCCCTAAACTCCTATTAAATAAACTTTTGGGTTCAAAATTATTTTTAAACTGTTTTTAAATTTAATGTGTAATATTTTATTTAATTAACACCCTTTCTTTTAAAAATTAAATCTCTAATTTCCTACTTTTAAATTTTTAAATATTCCAAATTTCAATGTTTCAAATTCCGGAATGTTACATATTAATTATTATAATGAAAAAATCAATTTAATTATAAAATTTAAGAACCACTTTGTTTAACTCTTTTCTTTTAAATAATTCTCTCACATCTGCGTATAGAATATAAATGTACATTTTACACATGCATTATTATGACCATCAATGTGTAAAACGTAATTTGGCGTCATCCCTCCACTTCACTGACTCAATTAATGCTGCAATACTGTGTTTTGACTTTTTTTTTTCACAACGTTCGACAGATTTTAGACTGTGTTTATAAAAATAATTATAAAAAAAAAACAAAAATTAAGACTGTTAATGTTAAAAATACTTAAAAAAAAGTAGAAAAAGAGAATAAATCAAAATAAAATCTACATATTTAAAAAAATAATAATAAATATAAAATTTATTAAAAAAAGATGAATAATCAAACCTAATATTTTCATTTTAGAAAAAAAATAAAAATAATTGCAGAAGATCATAAACCTTAGTTGAAATACAGGGTCCCAAACCATTTACATCCATACAAAGCTAGAGAAGGTGAAGACAAAAAAGCTGCTAGCTTATAAATGCATAAATATGTCTTCCACCTTACATTTAATTACTGACAGTTATCTTATACGCTACTACCATATACCTTATTGAGGACCACATCGTAATGCAATACGTTCAGCCATGCCAAGTCCTGCAACGATTGACAAAAACCTCTAATTTATATTAAATTATTTTTAGCACAAGATAAAGAGAATTTGTACTTGATTCCTAGCGCACCTCAGCATAGGAAGATTATATTAATTTACAAATAATATACTACACCATTTCTCATCAGCTTAAATTTTTAGAATGATTAGTCACAATTTTATTATTTAACACTAAGCTCTTACATAATCTGCAGTTGGTTAATGAACCAGGGAGGAGTAACTCAAATCTATCCCTCTTAGCAAAGGGAATTAATTTGTTCATCGACTGGAAAAGACCCCCTTGCCTCTACCAAACAATTTTTCAGGATCCTCCTGACATTTTCAAAATAGCAGCTAAGTTTGTCAATCAATAATTTATATTGCACCAAAGTAGAAAATCTATCAACCCCAGAAAACTGAACCTCTATCGATTAAAGTCTATCCAGACTGATCGATTCAGATGGCTATACAGTCGACAAAATCTGATTTGGTTATCCACTTATGAGTTAACCAAGTACATCTAGATTGGGTATATGTAACCCAGTTCCCCCAAGTTCTTTTTTTACGTTAACCAAATGGATTCTCATTGACAACAGCTTCCAAAATATCAGATCCTAACTTGAACATTAAGTAACTAAACCTTGCCTCTGATAAAAAACTTAATTCCTATAATTAAATTTACAAAGGGATTAACATAACAGAATCCACTAATATATAAACCAAACTAATCAAATCAGGTTAATCCACAAATGTAGCATCAACTTTTATTATTGTTGGTAATTATAATTAACTTCAAAAATCTTACCAGTCACTCTAATGTCTTTCTTCCAACAAAAATAAAAGGAGATATCATGTCATTGTATATCCATTATACTACAATAATTTCTTCATTAAAGAAAATGGTACGTGTTCACTACTCAGAAGCTAAAATAGGTAAAATATGTATAAGAAGGCATGCCTGCATATCTATGTATAACTTAATATCATCTTCAAAATTCATAACCGCGAAAGCTTAAGAAGCCAAAAATCACAGTTTGAGCATATGAATAAACTAGGTAACAACAAGTGAAATGAACATGTACTTTGGAGGAAAGGCAGGATCCAGACAAAATCGACGAAACGGAAGAGATCAAAGTGACTGGAAAGGAAAAAATAGAAGGAAAAAAAATCTTCTTCGGTGGATACCTCTTGGATGATGGTACTCGGTCTAAATAATAGGTACAAGTAATAAATAAAAGAATATCAAAGATTTGAGCTACAAAATTTCACAATTCTAACAAAAAGTACTTAATTTTTATTAGATCCAATAGGTATATTATATCTAATAGAATTATTTTGCTGTATCCAGACTAATATCAATCCAACCCATTTTATTCGAGAATAAAAATTTCCAAAATAAACAAAGTAAGAACAGAATAAGAGTACTTGAAGAGTCCTCAAACTATACACCTCTACTCTTATCAACACAAAGGGACAGAGACTTGACAATTAAGATAGTAAGAAGATCCAACTAAAAACGCAATTTTAAAAAGTTCTGTAACTAAAGGGGAACAGAAGAATTGCAGCATCAACACATAAATCCAAGAAGCTGTGCATTGTTTAATAACTTATTATACATTATCCTACTAACAACAGTAACATATTAGAACCAGAATTAGAAAATTAATAATAAAAATCAATTGGAAACTTAATGGTAAATATCTTAAAACCCATTAATAATTATAAAATCTGAAGCTAAATCTCCTTATTTGTCTTCTTAATTGAAACCCAGAGAACAAATAATAAAGAATATTTGATATTTCAGATATTCAATCGTCTGACTTCCTCATTTTATTTGGAAGAAAAAAGCATCAATCTTCAAATTAACATTTTCTTGCCCTTTTTAACATCGCTTTCCAATAGATAAGAAACCCAAAATCCATAACTCAAACAAGAAATCCTCAAATGACATAATTTACAGAAAAGAAAAAAAAATAGTTGAATTTTACCTTTCAAATTAAGAAGCAGAGCGCTTCCCTTCACAGTCGGGGCTTGTATCGAAATTCTTAGATGGGTACTTAGCAGAGACCATGCCCACCTCGAACACTAAATTATCCCCACTGGACTTGATTCCCGTGATTGACCACCACTTGAAGAAGGCTCGGACCCGGATTCCTTCAAGCTCCACGATCCGACCCTTCACGATCTTTCCGGTAATCTTCTTCGAGTAGGTGGCCAAGTAGTTGTCTGGAGGGAGCGTGATCCTGCACGCGCCGCCGAGGTCCACCGAGAACGATCCTGAGGTCTGGTTCAGGGAGTACCCGCTCACCGAGGACGGCAGTAGCCCGATTGGGAATCCGTAGTTTGTGAGCTCCGTGTGGGCTTCTGTCGGTGGCTTCGGGTTCGGGTTCGGGTTCGGGTCCTGAGAGGACAGAGATATAAGGAGGATAAAATGGAGAGAAAAGAGGAAGAGAGATTTTCCCATGTTGAGGGTTGAGATTTTTCTTTTTGAAATAGTAAAGAAATTGTTTAGAATGATCAATTAATTTGGGAGCCCCCGGAGAAAGTTAGTTAAAAGTCTATCGGGTAGAAGATGGTTTAAGGAGGACGAAGATGGTGGGAGTTGAAGTCAATTGACCAAGTGAGCGTCGTAAACGACGCCGGTTTTGGGGAATATGCTATTTGCTCGGAAGATATGCCTTGGGCTCATTTGGGCTTTTAACTTCAGGTTTTCCAATGTCTACCCCATCCATGAAGCACCAAGATTTTCTGTTTTTGATCTTCATATTATTACAAATTTAAATATCTAATATATTTATGCATATTAAAGCTTCAAGTTTTGTACTTAAAATAGCACTTGTATTTTTTTATTTTTTGGAAAAATTCATATTAGCTCTTATCATATTTTTTTTATTCAAATACAACCATTTTCTGTTAAATTTATTCAAATTAACCCCTATCTAGACATGCTAGCAATTTTTTAAATTTTGATTAGTATGATATCTACGTGGCAAATGTGTTATCTATCTTTTCTCTCATTATTAATTTCACCAAAAAAAAAAAAAATACCTTGAGTTTAAGAGTACATTAAAAAAATTGTGAGGTTTCATGAAGAAATTGACTCCATGATGCGTTGACGATTTTGAGTGATTTTCAACTTATTTCTGAATGAAATAGATTGATTTATCGTTTTTATTAAATATTTTTTATTGTCTAATTAATTATATATTTTTATTGTTAGCCTTGCGGTAATGTTGTTCCAATTGAGCTATGAAAAAAAAAAAAAGAAGATAAGGTAGATGATTAGTATTTAATTTCTGTTTCATATAAAAAGACATATATGTATAAAAATATATAAAAAAAGAAATTTGAATGTAAAAGAAGATGACATTGTTTGTTTATTTTGAAAAAATTAGAGATTCAAAGTTAAAAAATTTATAATGTATCTCTCACAGAAAAACTATCATTGTAATACCGGACCCGGAATTTGGCCCGGGATCAATTTTGGTAATTATAAAAATAATAAAAAGTTATTTTTTATTTAATTTTATTAAATTATTTGAGAAAATTAGATTAGGGTGTAATTGAAAACAATTTAAAAAAAAATAAGTGAAAATTTGAGTTCGGATAGTATTTTTGAAAAAAAAAATTGAAAACAAGGGACTAAAATACAAAAAGAAAAAATTCAGTAACGTGGGACAACCCAGTCAGCAGCCCCGATGAACCAGAGCACGCTGCGTGGTAAAACACACTGACGTCGGTGCCACGCGAGAGGCCACACAGGCGATCTGCGTGCCCAGTGATCCAACAGCCCAAGTTCGATACTGCGCACGTGAACGACTCAGATTCGTTCCCTCCTTAGGCGTGATCGGACAGACGAGATCAATCATGATGAACGGTTTAGATTCGTCTATGCAATTGGCCTAAACAGGCAATGATCGAACGACTCTCCTCACTCCATATCAACGCGAATGGACAGCCCAGATCGATACAGGAAGAATATAAAAATATCACGTCGCAGGGGAACCTTAACCCTAGCCGGAGAAGAAGGACCAGTTGCCGGAGAAGAAGGTCGACCGCTGACCGTCGTTGCACCGGAGCCACCACCGACCATTAAAAAGGTAAAATTTCTCCCTACTCGCTCGAAATTCAATTCCAAGCCTCTTTGTGGCCATATCAAAGCAAAATGAACAACGGGTGAGTCAAAAACTGAGGGCAAAGTTCGGCAGAGCTGTTACAACCAAAACTCAAAATCTCTTCCGATGAGCCCCTTCCCATTTCCTGTTTCACGCGATTTTCTGACTATTGTGCTCACTGTCCTTTTCGGTGCAGGTTAGTCGAAGAAGAAAACCCACCTCCGAAGGAGAATCGGTGGAGCCGTCGCACCCGTAGGACCCCGCCCCTCCCCCACCGGTAGGTTCGATTTTTCTATGATTTCTGAACAACCAAAGCCCCCTAACATATTTTATCCCATGGGTACCTGTAAAACCAGCTAAAACCGACCAAAATTGGTCAGGTTGAGGCGAACCGCCACCGTGTCAGAACCCTAAAATTGGTTAGAAAGAATTTTCAACACGGAATTTTAGATTTTTTGGGTATTTTAAGATACTATTTTGGATTCCCGCAGGGAAAATTTAGGAAATTCGGGACCTGTTAGGAGGTGTAGTGGATAGTTTGGCATTTTAAAATACTGATCCGGATAAGGATTTCTCACCCTATTCCATGTTACAGTAAATTAAGGTTTAATAATTAATAATTGTGTATTTTTGTAAAAACTAGAAAAACCCTAGCAATAATAACAGGTTACTAGTGAATGCGAAAAATTGATTAGTGTATGTTTGCCCTAAGCTCATATGTGTTGCCTATTTATTTTTATGTACTGCCTAAATTACTTGTTGTTCCGCTGTATAATTTAAATTATTACATTTAATTACTTTTTCGTTATTGATTGCTTTATTGTAATTCTTATCTGATTGTCTGAGTTGAAAATAAAGGCCCTGAATAAGTTTCTCGATTATTAAGGCATGAAGTTGTGTTGTTTGTATAAATGCCGTTTAATTAATATGTGAATATGATATGAGAGGTTGGTATGCGCGTGATGTTTGTTTTGTTGATAGAGATCTTTATGTGAAAAACTTACTAGGTATCTTGGGAAAGAGCAGACGACCTGGTACATGTGAAGCTCTACCGTGAACATTAACTTAGTCGGACGGAGCTGGAAAATCTCATACCGAAAGATTCTGAGAGATATGATTCACTCTCATATCAGACGGGATATCGAGACGATGAAATATTTAGCACCTATTACCAGACGGGATATACGGACGACCGATTAATTGATAAATTTGGATATTTGGTTCATGCGTAGGGGGACATCCATATAGACCCCAGAGGTACCAATAAGCAGATAAGAAAGAAAAATTGTCATTTTTTGTTCACTTGTGCATGAAATTGAAAAGTTGTATGGATATTGGTCTTTATAGATTTATTTTTGGAAAAGTCATAACAGTAAATATGGAATAAATAATTTTTTTCATGATAAATGAATTTACTTAAATTAAGGGCTTCATTAGTTATTTTGTGATTTTTACCAACATTTATTTTTTGTATAAGTGATTAGTGTGATGTTCTTATTAGGTTAGTATAACTCACCCTGCTATTAACAATTTCAGATCAAGAAGAATAGGATCCAGATCTTGATCAATAAGAAGGTTGTGAGTAGTTTGCCTCCTGGACCCCTCCAAGAGCTAGTAGAGGTTAAACCCTAAGATATTTATTTATTTGCCTCTTTTTATGAGCCACTGTAGTAGGGACATTCTCATAACTCTATTGGGCTTTATAATTTACTGTGTAAAGAATGTAAGTCTTTAACATTATTATTTGCTTCTGCATTTAAATCATAAATTCATTTTTTTAAGGTCTCAGCCCTTTATAATTGGTATCAGAGCCATATTTCTCGGAACTATTTCATACATAAAAACTTAAAAAATACCAAATACAAACTATCGTTTAACCTTCTCTTGTAAAATGTAGGTACAAGGAAATGAGGAGAGGAAGACCCCCATTAAACTGAGCAGCCAGGAATGGTTCGCTTTGAGAAGATATTGATCGACTCTTTAAGATGCTGAAAAGACTCATCTTTGTCTAGTAGGCCTGAGAGGAAATGAAGGAGCTACCTGACCCTCTCTGCTGCCACAATTTGAGCCACCCTTACAATAGAAAGATCGAGAGTTACCCCGGTACAACCCTGCTCCTTCACAGTGTCATCCGGTACTGCCACAATACAATTCGGTGCCTCCATCGTATTATCCAACAAACTATAAGGTTACCCAGTCCCTCCACAGCACAATCCAGTCCCTTTTTCACGGGACCCAATTCTAACCATGATGGACCTAGACTACATTGAAAGGTACAAAAGACTAAACTCATCTACTTTTACAGGAGTATCCTCTTTTGAAGAGACCAGGTATTGGTTAACTGAGACAAAGAAGGCCTTCGCGACTCTTGAGGTAGTTTCTGAATAAAAGGTCGTACTTTCCAGTTATATGCTCGTGGATAAGGCAGGTTGCTGGTGGTAGCTCAAGCGGTCACCCTATCCGTTCAAATCACTTGGGAACAATTTATTTAATGCAGAGTACCTCTGATATTTGAAGAAAATGGAGTTTGTACAGTTGGTTCAGGGTAATATGACTGTGTCGGAGTATGCCCGAAGGTTCCTAGAGTTGGGCTTGTATTCCCCTGAGAGTATGATGGATGAAGGCATGAAGATAAAAAAGTTCGAGTGGGGCCTCTTTCCTAATATCAGACAACAATTGTGCATATTTGAGCTCAGCCTACACAGCCGTTCTGGTCGAGGCACAACTAGTGGAGAAGAACTTTTACTTCTTTCCTCCAGTAGTGGAGAATCTTAGACCCCCGATCTCACACTGTAGACCAGCACCCACTGCACCGGTTCAGCAGAGCAAGAGGCTTAGGCCAGTGACTCAGGCTCCTCCTTAGGATCCGATAACAAGACGCGATAGGACTTATCAGCATTGTGGCAAGGATCATAAGGACCAACCCTGCTATCATCTCAATAATACATGCCACATATGTGAGAGTGCCCAACACTACGCGAGAGAGTGCCCGCAAAATTAAGACCAAGTCAGACCTCCCATCTAGGGTAGAGTTTACAATCTCACTCAGTAGGATACTGAAGCTAACCCAAACGTGATACATGGTACATACACTATCTGTAATTATCTTGTGCATATTTTGATTAATACTGGTGTTTTACATTCGTTTGCCTCACATTTTTTTACACCAAACTTGAATGTATTACCTGAAAGACTTGATTCTATGTTGTTTGTGTCTCATCCTAGGAGTTGAACACTATTGAGGGAGGTTATATAAAAAGCTTGTATCATAGACATAGTAGTTAGGAAATTGAGTATTGACCTAATAGAGATTGATATGTGAGACTTTGATGTAATTCTAAACATGAACTGGTAAGTGGCATATCACACCACCGTAGATTGTTTTTATAAGAAACTTGTATTCAACCCTCCTAATAAAGAGTTATTTATAAGTTAATAAAAATTTTAAACATTATTCTCTCATGATAATTTTTTTAATACATAGTATTTTAACTAGGTTATTTTATCTACATTAGACAAACCTAAGAAAGAAATTTGCATTCAAGATATTCTGGTAGTTTGAGACTTTCAGGATGTATTTTTTGATGAACTACCTAAACTGATAGTGGACAAAGAAGTTGAGTTCACCATAGATCTTCAGCCTGACACACAGTCTATCTCGGTTACACCTTATCGTATGAGTTATGTTGAGAGGGAAGAGCTGAGGAAATAGATCAATGAATTGCAGGATAATTGGTTCATCCCACATAGTGTGTCTCCTTGAGGTGCTAGAGTCATATTTACAAGGAAATGAGATAAGATGTTAAGATTATGTATTGATTATAGAGGATTGAACATGGTCACAATCAAGAACAAGTACCCCATCCCTAGGATTGATGACTTTTTTGACATACTGCAATGTGCTCAAGTCTTCTCCAAAATAGACTTGTGTTCGGATTACAATCAGGTAAAGATTAGGGCAGAGAACATTTTCAATACAGCCTTAAGAACTAGATACAAGCACTATGAATTCTTGATCATATCATTTGAACTAACCAACACATTAGCCATTTTTATGGACTTGATGAACAGAATTTTCAGATAATTCCTAAATCAATTCGTCATTGTATTTATCGATGATATCATGATCTATTCAAAGAGCAGAGAGGAACACGCTCATAACCTGACTCAAGTTTTGTAGGTTTTTAGGGAGGAAAAGTAGTATACAAAAATGAGTAAGTGTGGGTTCTGTCTCGAGCAGGCTACCTTCTTAGAGCATATCATATCAAGGGATGAAGTATCAGTGAACCTAAAAAAACATGAGGTAGTGCTTGGTTGGGAGAAATTACATTGGTTAAGGAGATTCGTAACTTTCTGGGGATGATAGGTTATTACCACAAGTTTGTAGAAGGATTTTCTAGTCCAACCGCTAATTTGACTTGACTTACAAAGAAGAACGTTAAGTTTAAATGGAACAAGAATTGCGAAAAGAGTTTTATGAAACTCAAGAGGCGGTTGACTACTACACTAGTGTTGGCTTTACCGAGTGGGACATGTAGATATACAGTGTATAGTGATGTCTCCTACTTAGGATTGTGTTGTGTTCTGATACAGCATGGGAATTTCATAACCTATGAGTGTAGACAGTTGAAGAGTCATGAGAAGAAATACCCCACTCACAACTTAGAACTTGCCACAGTTATCCACGCCTTGAAGACCTGACGTTACTACTTATATAGAGAGACTTTTGAGATTTATGCTAATCATATGAACTCAAACTATATATTCACTCAGAAGGATCTCAACATGCTTCAGAGGCATTCGATAGAGCTCCTCAAGGACTACGATTACAATATCTTGTATCACCCGGGTAAGAGTAATGTTATAGCTGATGCGCTTAGCAGAAAAAGTACAGGTATATTGGCTCACTTAGTAGTTTCTGAATGCATAACAAAAGGGGTTTTACAACAGATACGACTTTAAGACTTGAAGAGAGTTGCATGCTTGGACCACCTAACTGTCTAACCCGAATTGATCCAAAAAATAAAGGAAGCCCAATCCACCGATTCTACCATAGTAACTCTTAGGAATGATGCAAAGTAAACCTAGAATTTCGAGTCTTTGCCAATGGATGGCTCATATTTCAGGATAAGGTGTATATTCCAGGTGACAGTGAACTGAAAAGGGACATTATGACAGATACTCATAACTCAAAGTTCGCCACACATGCCAAAAGTACTAAAATATATCAAAGTATGTGACCCCAGTTTTGGTGAAACGGGATGAAAAGAGAGATATCTGACTTTGTCTCTAAGTGTCTGGTATGTCAACAGGTTAACGTAGAGCATCAATGCCTAGATGGGTCACTTCAGTCATTATTGATCCCGAAATAAAAGTAGGAATATATTACAATGGACTTCGTGATAGGGTTGCCTAAGGCACGCTCAGGACATGATGCTATCTGGATAATTGTCAATCACTTCACCAAGTCCTCTCACTTCTTGGCTATCAAGATAACCGACTTTTTGGATAAGATAATAAGAATGTATATCTGGGAGATAGTTATGTTACATGAAATTCTAGTGACAGTGGTATCCGATAGAGATCCCAGATTCACTTCTCAATTACGGTCTAGTTTTTAGCAAGTAATGGGAACAAAGTTATCCCTTAGTATCGCATTCCACCCTCAAATTGATGGACAATCAAAGAGGACGATCCGCACACTGGAGGATATACTCCGAGTTTGTGTTATAGACTTCAAGGTCATATGGATGATCACCTACATTTAATAGAGTTTGCTTACAATAACAGCTACCAAGAAAATATCGACATGGCCTTGTACGAGGAATTGTATGGTCACCCTTGCAGGTTACCGATCTGTTATGAAGAGATGAGTGATAGAAAATTATTCGACCCAATCTTGTAGAGGAGACTAAAGTCAAGATAGTTAAGATCAGAAATAACATTTAGATATCTCAGAGCAGACAAAAGAATTATAAGGATACTTGGAAGAGGGATTTAGAATTTGAGAAAGGTGACCCCTTTTAAGGGAATCAGTAGGTTTAGCAAAAGAAAAAAATTAAATTTCCGGTTCATTAGGCCATTTGAGATCTTAGACAGGATCGGTACGACCACCTACAAACTTCAACTACCTCTAGAGCTGTCTAGGGTTAATAATGTGTTTCATATTTTCATGCTACACAAGTACAACTCGGACCCTTTACACTTCTTATCCCACGAGCCCCCTTCACTTTAGGATGATCTATTTTATGAGGAGACACTAGTGGTCATTGTAGACTGAAAAAATAGAGTACTCTGCAATAGAAAAATTCTCTTCATCAAGGTCCTATGACAAAATCATACACAAAAAGAAATCACATAAGAGCTAAAATCGGACTTCAGAGCCCAGTATCTCTAACTATTTGACTAAGTGAGAGGGTAACAAATTTGAGTGACCAAATTTTTTTTCTTAAGGGGGGAGAGTTGTAATACTCGGGCTCAAAATTTAGCTCGGGATCAATTTTGGTAATTATAAAAATAATAAAAAATTTATTTTTAATTTAATTTTATTAAATTATTTGAGAAAAATAGGTTATGAGCGTGATTGAAAGCAATTTTGGAGAAAATGGGTAAAACTTTGAGTTCAGAGGGTATTTTTGAGAGAAAAATTAGAAATAATGGGCCATAATAAAAAAAAATTCGTCCATGTGAAACGATTCAGTCAACAGTTCTGACAAACCGGAGCACACCGCTTAGAAAAACACACTAACGTCAGCGCTACATGGGAGACCACGCGGTATTCTACGTGCCCAGCGATCCGACGGTCCAGGTTTGATCCCAGGCACGTGAATGGCTTAGATTCATTTTTTCCTTAAGAGTGATCGGACATATGAGACCAATCACGATGAACGGTCCAGATTCGCCCATGTAATCGGCTTAATCAAACAGTTCTCCTCGCTCCATGTTGACGCAAATGGACAGCCCAGATCAACACGGGATGAGTATAAAAATATCGTGTCCTATGACAATCCTAACCCTAGCTGCCCTACCCTCGTTAGAGAAGTAGGACCGGCCACCGGAGAAGAAGGTCGACCGCCGCTGCACCGGAGCCATCACCAACCATCAAAAAAGGTAAAATTTCTCCCTACCCACTCGGAATTCAATTTTGAGCCTCCCCGTGGCCATATCGGAGCAAAAGGGACAGCGGGTGAACATAAAACTGTGGGAAAAATCAAATGTAGCCGCCGTGGTTGAAACTCAAAACCCCCTCCGATGAGCTCCTTTCCATTTTTCATTTCATATGATTTTCTAATCATTGTGTTCACTGTTCTTTTCTGTACAGGTTAGCATAAGAAGAAGCCTATGAGAACTGGCGGAGCCGCTGCACTTGAAAAATCCCCTCTACACTGGTAGGTTCGATTTTTATGTAATTTTTGACCAACCAATGCCCCTTAATATGTTTTTTCGTAGGAATACATGTAAAACAGCTAGAATCGACCAAAATCGGCTAGGCTGAGGTGAACCACCGCCGGAGCACGGCTGCGATGCCATGTTGGAACCCTAAATTTGGCCGAAAAAGATTTTCAACGCTGATTTTAGGGATTTTTTTTGGTATTTTTAAGTAGGTGACGAGTATCTTGGATTCTCGCAGGAAAAATTCAGGAAACTCAAGACTTATTGAGAGGTGTAGGAGATAGTTCGGCATTTCAAAATACTGATTTGGGTAAAGATCCCTCACCCTATTTCTTGTTACGATAAATGGAGGCTTAATAATTTATAATTGTGTATTTTTATAAAAACTAAAAAAATCTTAATAATAATTACAGGTCATTAGTGGAGTTGAAAAATTGCTCAGTGTATGTTCGTCCTAATCTCATCTGTGTTGTCTATTTATTTTCATGTACTGCCTAAATAATTTGTTGTTTCACCGTATGATTTAAATTATCACATTTAATTACTTTCTCGTTATTGATTGTCTTATTGTAATTCTTATATGATTGATTGAGTTGAAAATAAAGGTTTTGAGTATGTTTCTCAGTTATTAAAGTATGAAGTTGTGTTGTTTGCACAAATGTCATTTAATTAATACGTGAATATGACATGAGAGGTTGGTATGTGTTTGGTGTTTATTTTGTTGATGGAGATCTTTATGTGAAAGATTTACTGTGTATCATGAGAAAGAGCAGACGGATCCAATACATAGAAAACCCTACCGTGAACGTTACCTTAGTTGGACGGGACTGAGAAGTCCTATACCGGAAGAGTTTGGGAGATATGGTTCACCCTCATACCAGACGGGGTATCGAAGCGATAGAATATTTGACGCCCATTACTGGATAGAGTATGGAGACAGCCCAAGAATACAAATAAGCAGGTAAGAAAGGAAAATTGTTATTTTTTGTTCACTTGTGCATTAAATTGAAAAGTTGTATGAATATTAGTTTTCATAAGTTTATTTTTAGAAAACTCGTAATGAAAGTATAGAATAAACAATTTTCTTCATGATAAATAAATTTACTTAAATTAAGGGTTTCATTAGTTGTTTTATGATTTTTACCAACTTTTGTTTTCTATGTCAGTAATTAACATGATATTCTTATTAGACTAGTGTAACTTACCATTCTATTAATCATTTTAAATTAAGAGGAGCAGGATCTAGATCCCGATCAGCAAGAAGGCTGTGATCTCGAGGCTCTTCAAGAGGTAGTGAAGGTTAATCCTTAGGACATTTATCTATTTATTTTAAATCATTTATTTGTTTCTTTTTACGAGTGATTGTAGTAGGGACATTTCCGTAATCCTATTAAGCATTCTAATTTACTGTGTAAGAAATGTAAACCATAACATTATTATTTGCTTCTGTATTTAAATCATAAATTTATTTTTTTTAAAGTATTGGGCCTTTACAATCATAAATATTAAATTAAAGTGTCACGAATATGTTGGACCACCATGAATTATTTAGGTTCTGTGTATATAATATATATAATAATTTTGTATGCAGAAGTATGGAAATTAAATTGAACTTATAGTGGCTTATTGGTATATACACACACAGACACACACATATATTGCTAAATTTTTTAAATTATTGCGTGGCCATGTATTGGCTTCTTTAATAGTCAACATTTGTTGTTGAAACATATATATATATATATATATATATTATGTATACATTATAGCCCTAAATACTTATATTATTTTTAAATATTTGAATTTATCTATATTTTTTTTTTGTTTTAGTTCTTCTACTTTTAAAAAATAAATATATTAGTCTCCATTTGATAGATGTTATTAACATTATTAGTGAATTTAATATTAAGTAAATTTTTATGTTAAATATCACATAACATTTTATTTGTAAAAATAATTTAATATTTAATTAACATGTAAATCTCTTGATTACTCGATAACCAAAATGGTCAATGATGAAAAACACTTGAGTTTTTTACGAACCCCTTAATTTTTTCAGTGTATTATAAGGCTCATAAGGGCTTTTTTTTTTTCAATAATTTTTTTTTTTTTTTTTTTTTCTTTAGTGAGGTAATATGCATAATTTTTATTCTATAAAGGGATAAACCTAAATAATGGAAAAAGAGGTGGTTGGTGTTTTTACTCACATAGTAGCCACACTGTCCAAAAATTACCAGCGTGTTTCCCACGGGACAGACAAGTTGACAATCACTAAACCATTCTAAAGCACTGTTAATGGGTACGAGCTAATTTAACTAAATTAAAGTAAGTACGTAAATTATATTTCAACTAAAACATATTATAAGAGTCAAATTAAACTTTTTAAAATATAGAGGTGTTATCTAAGTATATATTCGTATATATGTATGTATATATCTGAACGAAATATGAATATAGAAAAAAATGAGTAAATTTCTTTCTATATAATACAAAAATGTTCAAAATTTCATACATACTTTAAAAAAGGAGATAAAATTATCAATCTTTATTAATTTTTAATCGTGTTATTTGTGCACGTTGACATAACGTGTGATGTGTCAAGTTATGGGTACAAGAAATGTTTTGATATTTTAGCCAATGAGGTTAAATATCAAAATTTTGCTTGTTACGGACAAAAATATTAAAGAATTCTCTTATACACGTTCTTTTGTTCAAACTTTTGCATGTACTTTCAAAAAAGAAATAAATTTTTTTTTATATATATTAAATTTTCATCGCCATTTTTTTGCATGTTGATGTAGTATGTAACGTATCAAGTCACATATATATTTGTTTTAAATTTGCTAATATGGACAACATGTAGCACCCGGAAAGGAGGAAAAAAAAAAAAAAAAAAAGGGGCCACGTCAGCAGCCACGTCAGCAGGCCCGGTCAGCAGTCCCGGCCAACCGGGGCCTGCCACGTGGCAAGATCGCGTCACTCCGAAAGGAGCCACGTTGGCGATCCGCGTGGGTGCGATCCGACGGCCCAGATCAATCGCGCGATCGGACGGCCCAGATTCAAACGCACGGACGGCCCAGATTCAATCAAAAACGAACGGCCCAGATTAAAACGAAATGAACGGCTGTGATCAAAAGGCAAGGGGTTATAAATAGAACCCCCACACCAGACCACAAACCCTAGCCGCCAGCCGCTCGCCGGAGAAGACGAACCAGAGGCCGACCGCCGCCACCCGCCGCCACTCGCTGCCGCACCGGGGAAATTTCCGACCGCCGATCGAGGTAAATTTCATACCCCCGACTCGTTTTTCCCCGCTGATTCCTCCTATGGCCAAATCGAGGCCGAAATCCCGGCCAAACGGCCGGAATACGCGGCCGAAGTCCAGCGGCGCCGCCGCGCCCCCGCGCCCCCTCTCGATTTTTGCCTCCGACGAGGCCCTTCCTGGCCTCCGTTCGATGCAATTTTTATATCACCGTGATCACCATTCTTTTCTCTACAGGTTGACCGGAGCCGAATCACCAAAACACGAACCTCGCCGGAGAGCCGCCGCACCCGAGAGCGCCGCCGCCGGTAAGCTCCGTTTTTCCGTGATTTTTTGGCCCCCCGAGGGCCCTAGGGTTGTTTTCTGACAAGGACCAATGCGAGTGTGGCCGAATTCGGCCAAAAACGGCCGAAAACAGCCAACCCGAGGCGACTCGCCGCCGCCAGCGGCGGCGCTGTCGCCGGAGCACGGCGGAGCCGCCGTGCCGGAGTTGCGATTTGGGCCGAAAGAGGCCCTGGGCCTAATTTGGATTTTTTTTGGAACACGTGCAGGTACTCTTAGTGTGTTTCAGTTTCCCGGGAAAAATTCAGGGAAAATTAGGGACGGCCTGCAGGCGCACTGTGAATCGTATTCGGATCTCGAAAACAAGTAAGGACCCCTCACCCTATTTTCTATCACGGTATTAAAGTTCAAAATGATAAAACGGTATTTCTTGAATTAACGAAAGTGTGAAATTGCTTAAGGTAGCTAATGGAGCCCGAGTCTAGTGTGATTGGTGATTTACTGTTATTTGGCATGTTTACAGCTTTAAATGCAAAATGAGGTTTGATGTGTTCATTTTACAGATTTGTGTGCATATACTACGTTTTTATTAATCATGGGTTGAATGACTGAAAAACTGATACTGTATGTTGTCTGTTTGGCATGAATTACTGTTTGCTTGTTTGTATGTTAATTGATGATGCTGATTGAGGAAAAGGAAAATGAAAGATTGTGTAGACTGATAATTGTATTATGGGGGTCAGCCTGACTAGATATCCTGGGAGATGGTGGACGGACCGGGTCCGTAGGGAACCCTACCGGGATTGTGGTCTCACATGCCGGACGGGGTATGGAGATCTTACGGTTTTGGCGCCCATACCGGACGGGGTATGGAGACGGCCCGTTTCACCCTCATACCGGACGGGGTATTGAGGTTTATGGTTTTGGCGCTCGTACCGGACGGGGTATGGGGACGGCCCGTTTCACCCTCATACCGGACGGGGTATTGAGGTTCATGGTTTTGGCGCCCATACCGGACGGGGTATGGGAATGGCCCTGGAAACTGATTATGAATGTTAAAGGTTAACGGGTAGCGGAACCCCTATGGACCCCCACGGATACTAGTAGGCTGGTAAATGAGAAAAAGATATGTTGTACAATGATTGAATTACAAGAGGCGTGATAAGTGTTATGTTTTACAGCTTAGATTATTCAATGATTATGATAATGTTATTGTTTTTCTTATATTGTTTTCATAAATTCCACCAAGGTAAGTGGATGGTAAAGGTTTTCATGTTAATAAACGAGTTTGTTGTAAATTATGCTCCATTGGTCTTTTTGTGTTTTTCTACCCACCTTTATCTCCGTGACGGTGAGATATCGTGATGTTCTTACTGGGCTAGTGTAGCTCACTCCTTAATTAACCATTTCAGATCAGGAAGACATGGTTCCCGAGCCCGTTCCGCAGGAGGACGACGAAGGGGATGCCTAGAGACTCTGTAGTCATACGCATAGTTTATTTTCGAGTTTCTTTCTTAGTTAGTTTAATCTTTTATATTTTAAGTACGTTTTTGGTTTTTCGTGTAAGGGATGTTAACTGAAATTTTGATCTCGCTTCCGCATTCGATATATTTAAATACTAATTTCTTTTTAATATTTCCGGGGCTGTTACACAACACATGGGTGTTGCATCATTGTCTATACTAGCATTTTTTAGGTAATAATATTAGTAAATGAGTAAATTAATTAATCAATTAATTTTAACTAATCTTAATTAATTTTAATAATTTAAGCTATGTTCTATGTCTAAGAGGATTTGATAGAGAGAGATGAAGAAAAATTTGTTAGTCTTGGAGAGGCAAAGTCAGTCATTTACATCTTTTTCAATGAAGAAGAAGAAGATTAACTAAAACTAAAAACTCTTAGACTATGGGATGAACCATATTGCATATCTTGACCTTTTACTACCTTCGTTGTTCCATATAGAAAGAAGAGCAATATCTTCAACTCTAACTGAGGACTGTACCTTTGGACCATGGTTTAAGCAAGTTGGATCACTTCTGGAAAGTCCACAACAAGGAAAAAAATATTTGAAGTTATCAAAGAGCAGACAGAGGGAACTACAACTTATACCAAGCCATCTTACCATATTCCCTATCCCACATCGTATAAAGAGCATTGTTATCGTCTAAGCAACATTTTTGTTAATTCATATAATTATTTATTTTAACTGGACCACATCTTGGAAAGTTACTGGGCCTTACACAGCGAAGAATGCGCTCATAATTGATCACATCTTTGATTTCCTATTAGCCACTTGAAGTAGTCTATCAAAAAGCATGACCTACGGGCACCACATACCCTTAGACTGATTGGATAAATTTTAGTAATAAGTAATTAATGTATGGTAATAGGAATGATTGGATAACAATGACACATGATGTGAATGACAAAATTTTTTTATATTTAGATAATTATGTATTAATGTATGTTAATGATAACTATTTTGTTTGGATAATAGAATGATATGTTTGTATTTTAGTCAAATTACTAACTTACCTCTATCTTATTATATGTAATAGTAAATAATATATAAAAAGTATGTAATGAGAAAAAAAATTATATAAGAATATACTTAAATTTATATTTAAATAAATAGTTATTATACATAATCAAATTAAATTTTTGTATTTGATAAAATAAATAATTATTATTTATATTATCATATTAATTTAATTTTAATAAAAATAAAATTATTTATATATTAAAAACAAATGATTGTAATTATATATTATTATATTAAACCTAAAATTATTTTAAGAAATAAAAAATTAAAATATGTTTGAAATAATTATTTATATACGAGAGTATAACGAAAATTAAGTATATTTTATGAGGGTATAATGAAAAATACAATTATTTGTTTGTCACATACCAGCGATTTAGTGATTTTTAAAATTCATTCAAAATATACCAATTAAATACTGTTTATTACCATCTCATCAGGTTGTAAGTTAAAATAAATAGAATTTTATTACGCCCGTGAAGTACCATACATTAATTTATTACTATTTACTACTATCCAAACATGACGATAGTCTTTTTACCATATTCCTTGTCGGACAGTGAAGGAAGATGCAATATTTCATCCTCCAGGCAGTTGTTTTAACGAACCTCAAGATGGTGTGGTAGGAGAATGGTTTGAGTTGTTCATCTTCTACACCATCGAAAATATACTTCAATTAGCTATAATTGTAAATATATTTTCAAGAACTACACCCTGCATCTTAGTCTTTTTTTTTAACCACATATCTTGTCCCACATCGAAAGAAGAGAATGTCTGCCACATTCCTTGTATGGAATATCAATTTTGATGCGTACCATCTGGCGTTTTACCACATTAACGTCCCGCATCGCAAAGAGGTGATACTTTTTCAACTGTTTATATATGCATCATGAGGATGAGCTCGGAGCAGACACCAAGTTGGTGTGGTTGGATAATAGTTTAATTAGATTTAATAGTGCCTTGGAAAGTCTCCGGGCCGTAATATGCAGAAATCGCAGGCTCGTGATTGGTTTAACAAACTTCATCATGAGATAACAGACTTCACCATCTGTGAAAGGCTGAGACGTGTGTTGGAGCCTTTCGATTTATGCTGGGAGATTTTTTGGTCGATTTGACAATACACATGGCCTAATGGACTAATTGAACGGGGTTTTCCGTACTTGTGGTCCACCTTTTTTTTTCCTTTTTCAGAATTTGTAATTTTATAAAATGCCTGTATATGTACATATATTTGTTTTTTAAATGGTTGGTTTTGGTTAATATGTGTTGATTTAATTTGAAAAAAGATTGTACATCGTTTTAAAAATAAATTTTTTGGTCAATGTTAGATTAGATTTTTCCTTAAAAAAATTACAACAGTGTTACTATTTTTATTTCGTAAATAATTAAATAAAAATACGCTTATCTAGTATATTTTCATAAGCAATGTTTTGTTAAATATCTATTATTTATTTGAAATTGATATATTCAAAAAAATTACACATATGAAACATATTTTTGTTATCGATACTTCATAAATTTTTAAGCTTTAGTTTTATCTAATTATAAATTATTCTAGCAGGGGATTTTAGAATTGCCTATCACCTGTTGTATAACGATATTCAAATTTTATATTTTGTGAGAGTGTTTGTTAATTTTTAAAAATGATTTTTTATGTCTACTTGAATTTTTAAAAATTATAAATAAATTGTGCATATTTTAATTAATGAAGTACTCGAGTTCCTAAACTTAATACTATTGACATTTGTTATATCAAGACTTACCAATTTACCTATTTGATTAACTTCATATCTTTTTCACATGAAATTCTTCAAATGTAATCAATAATATCACATTCTCAGTTCATAAAAAAAAAAAAAAAAAAAACCAACCTATTTGCCCATATAAACTTTACATAATTAGATAAAATCAATATGCAGGAGTAGAATATCTTCGCATTGTGTGCGTGTGTGTGTGGGATATGATACCCTATGAAACACTGGTACATAAATATATATATATATATATATATATGTAATTCTCAAAGAAAGAGAGAAGAAATAAGAGAATTACAAAATTGCACAATAAGATGGTTCAAATCACAGCACATGGCATGGTCTACCAAGTTTGGGACAACATCACATTTCATATAAGGCTGCTGACTTTTCTACATCATATTGTTCGTGCATTTATTTTTGGCAAATTATAAATTACCAAACAAGAAATTACAATTACTTATATAATTAATTACAATGCTGCAGCTTTGGTAGCAATAAAACAAAACCTGAGGGCAGCATTGGACACATACATATAGACCTTACATGTATAACACCTAAAATTTCTACACCCCCCCAAAAAAAAAAAAAAAAAAGGAGAAGCGATCAAGAATAGAATATGTATATTTGATCGTACACACATATATAATGTATATTGATTTTATATATATATATATATATATCATTAAAAAAAATATATATATGATATGAATTTCTTAGTTTGAGATTTTGTAATGAGGATCAGTCAACAAGGAGAAGAAGCCCATAACCGAGCATTTTTGACCTTGGAGACACTCTCCAGCACTTCAAATGGGAGTATGTCTCCAATAACTACCACCCTATTGCTTTCCAGGTCTACTGTGTATGACGTCACTCCTGTTAATTTTTCACAATTTAATTACATTAATTAAAAACATAAAATGTAGATTAATATATTTTTCTTTTTAAGAAAAAAGGATTTCTTTAAAGACACAATGAGATAAATAAATTAATTCCTCTAAAATATAAATAAATTAGTTTTAGAAAATGAAAACAAAAAACAATAAAAGTAGGTACCTTCTAATCTGGAGACGTGCTTCTCAACTTTTCTTGCACAGCCATGGCAGTGCATAGAAACCCGTAGCACAACCATCTGCACCACCATATCATTCAAATCAACAAATTAAAATTTACTGTATAACCCATCAAATATATATATATATATGTGTATATTATACAACCCATCAATATAAATATGCATATATATATACATATATATACACACACACACAGAGGGAGAGAGAGATTGAATCAAGTAGATACCTTGGGCTTCAACTGAAAGGCCAGAGTCTGGCTTCCTCCAACAACATCTTTCAATTTGAGCAGCTGGGATTTTTTGTGATCAGAATCATTAATCAATGGTTTCTTTTCATCAAATTCATCCCTTTCGAGAGTATTCATGCAGAAACAAGAGCATCCTGTAGAAACACTAAAACAATCCAACACCCTCCCAAAACTCAGCTTCCCCATACCATATATATAGATATATGTATCTATCACCCTAACTGGCTAGATATATAATCTTCCTACACTGTACAAATCTAGCTAACTTAAAAGATCTGGTCCTCCTTCCTCAACTGGAAAAGACTATCCCTTACATATATATAGAAGGGCAACAGAACAATTCTTTGTACTTTAGTATGCATATTTTATATGAATATATATATATATATATATAATATTACAGTACCAGAGATCAGAAAGGAAAAATAATTAAAAAAAAGAAGAAGAATATGGGATGGCAGAAGAGACAGACAGAGGGTAGTAGCAATGGGTCAAATTTTATTGGGAGAAGGAAAAAAAAAAGACCCAGGAAATTAAACAAAAAAAATGATCAGCAAAGGCCAAGACCCATTTTAGCCAGCCATGATCAAGAAATTTGAGAAATTAGAAGCAGAAACTAATAAAGACACAGAAAAGAAATGCCGTAGCTTAATTAAGTGACAAAAAACTAAAAGCCTGCTACTCATCCAATTATAACCAGGAAATACATACGTGTATATGTATATGTATACGTATGTATACAAGTGTTGATAGGAAGTACTTATATATGAGAAGTGAGTGGTGTAACGAAGTGGGTTATAAGTGAGGAAGTGAGGAGGAAGGAAGGGAATTGAGTTAGAACATGTGAGTTATAGCTAAAAAATTAAAGAAAGAAATATTTATGTTTATTATTAGATTACATTTGGATAAGCTACCATCTCCCACTACTAATTAATATTAAAAAATTATGTATTTGAATGAAATTATGTTTATATATATGTATTGCTTTGTATTTTTCAAACAAATGTATTAATATTTACATCCCCTCTTTTCTCTTTCTATACGTAAGTATGTATATATAGCTGAAACTGTATAAAAGGATGATTCATACAATTAGTTCTCACTATTTGATAGGAGCAAGATAGATTTGACTCACTGCTACTACATAATATTTCAAAATCTGAAGTGATGCACGGGAAGAATTCATGATATATGTTGTGTCATATCAAGACAAAATTCCATGACTGCCCTCTCATTTCATCTGCCCCATTAGCCTATTTAATCCTACGAAATGTTTTTTTACAACCAGTAATTATTTTTCAGAAATTACAACTCTGATAAGGATTTAGAAGCTTATATAACTTTTAATAGCTTTGAACCATATGTGTCCCTTGGCTTCTTCTGATAAAAGATAGACAGAAGTATTGTATTATTATAGGTAATGGGATAAGCGGCCTTGAATTATTGGATGGGTGAGCTCAGAAATGTATGCGTGAATTAATTATTGGATCTTTGAATGTGTGTGCATGTATGTATATATATATATATATATATATGTATACAAGTAATACAAACATATATATAATATATATATATATGTGTGTGCATACATTATGCATTATGTATTGATCGTTAATGGATCTGTTTTCCTCTATATGTACAGGTTGGTCCATGTGATGATAATTATTCTCTTTAATTTCGTGGGAATTTTGAGCCAAAAAAAAAAAAAAAAAAAGAAGAAGAAATGTCATGCAAGGCACGTGTTGGTCACGTGACTTTGGGTGTTGAAAGCAGGCAAAGCTGGCTTTAACCAAACGCTTCATGTGGATTATATAGTTGTAGCCGTGGAGGCATTTTCCAGAATTTATTTATTTATTTTTATTTTTTATAATTGTTTTCAAATTTTATGTTATTGTTTTGTTTTATTTTATTCCAATTCAGATTATTTTAAATAATATATGAATTAAAAATGATAAATTGTTCTTCTTTTCCCTGTAGAGACACTCAAAATAATAATTGAGAGGCAAAGGCAATGAGAGAGAGACTTGCTTATTGGATTACTACAACCTCCCATTTGCTTCATCTCTTCAAACTTTAGGATTTGAAAACTCTCGTTATATTATTATTTCTATTAATTATATAATATATATTATCTTCTATTAAGAAGGTACAGTTTAATTTAAATTTAAATTTAAATTTTTATAATAAAAAAATAAAAATTAACTTAATTTTATTATTATATTAAGTAAAAAGCTAACGATAAATTTATTACTATATTGGTAATGACAGAGGAGTAATGAATTTAATTTAGCAAATAAAATAACAACCACCAATCAAATTAAACGTTTTGGATCTATCTCTCTCTCTTTTTCTTTACATGATTAAAACTGTAAAAATACTAATTGATATAATTTTAAACATGCATAATGATTAACATACACGTATAGATAAAAGTACCAAACATATATAATTCCACTCTTTGGTAGGTAATACAAAAAAAGTAAAGATTGAAGTTGAAGAAAGTTTTTGGGAGGGGTTAGTTAACCTAATTTCCATGTGACCTCCTCCTATTTTAATGTTAAATCACATCTGTACTTACTATTTACAGTTGTTCAAATCAAGTGCTTGCTTTATTCCCAGCCGCCTCCTCGTGAACCCTCTGCACTGATCTGAATCTAATTCCAATTAATAACTTCTTCTTCTTCTATAATAATATTATTATTATATTTTCAATTTTTTAGGTTTGACCCTCTTACAGGAGGCAAAACATTAACTATTCTTTATAACATTTATATATACATATATATATATATATATATATATAACAAGTTAAATATTCTATGAACCATAAAAATATGCTTGTATCAATACAAGATTTCAGTAGTATCATAGGGAATTAGCAAGCACCCACAAGGCATGATAGGCGAGCATTCGTATGTACATATACGTGTATAGACCTACGAGACAATTTATGATTTGAAAGAAATATAGAACAGATGTGGTTTGTAATATTCGAAATGGCTGGAAACCCAAAGGCATAATTAGGTAAGACCACCGACAATCTGCAAGAAGAAAACTAACATCATTAACAAGAAGCAAGAAGCAAGATGAAGCATCACACATGGTTGACATAATCTTTTAGGGTTTATAACTATAATACCCATCTCCAACATCACTGCCGCCCACATTACTTCATCCTTAATTAATCAATTAATTATTTGTAATGACCACGCTTCCATCACAGTTCAAGAAGGATAAGATTCAAATTTGAGTTAATTAATTTTTTACAAATGTAATATATGATCTAAACTATATAATATTAATATACTATACTTATATCCATACGGCATTCTTAAATGACAAAAACTGAGCATCTTTTAGAAGTACTATTCAAATAGTTGCAAGATCCAACACCAATTGGCTTCCACTACTACATCTTTGTAAGCTACTAGATACTTGCAGAATTCTTTTATCAGGAAGAATAATAACTATTAAGAACTATTACAAGAACCAAGCAGCACAAAAAAAAAAAAAAAAAAAAAAAAAAAAGGTTACTTATAAACCAAAAGGTAACATGTAGGTCAAAGTTTGCCTGAGAATTTTTTAAGCGCTTGGGATATTCTTAAACGAAACTAATTTTCTTGAGTTTTGCCAAAAACTTAAAAACAAGTAACTCAGGCCAAAATTAAGGAATTCAAGAAAAAATTCTCATAAAGTAACTAAAAACCAATCAAATACTGAACCACCCTAAGGGTAGCAAATAATCACAGCTCATGATGAGGGAGAAGAGGAGTAAACGCATTAGGGAGATGACATCATACCATACAATTAGACTTAAGATCGAACTCAATATGCTACTGAAAAAATTAATAGATATAATTAGAAAAGAGAAAGTATAGATAGAATATTAATTTTTTCTTATTATATCGTGTTCAAGATACAAAAAGAAAATTATATAAGAAAGAAAATACATGCACCTTAAAATTTATGTAGCTACATGCACCTTAAAATTATGTACCTTAAGAGTTTTCTTTGTAATGATCCTGAAATTTCAAAGAAAATAAATCATAAATTAAGTGCGGATCGTCCTTTCTGACTGTTCATTGGTCTGAGAGTGGAATATAGTAATAAGGGACAATTTCGTTCCCATGACTTGCTGAAGGCTAGACCAAAACTGAGAAGTAAACCTGGGGTCCTTGTCGGACACTATTATCACTGGTACTTCATATAATCTAACTATCTCCCGGATATACATTCTTGTTAACTTGTCCAATGAATCGATCATCTTGATGGCTAAAAAATAAAAAGACTTGGTAAGTCGGTCAACAATTACCCAAATGGTATCATGTCCTGAGTGTGTTCTAGGCAATCATGTCACGAAATCCATGGTGATATGCTCCCACTTCTACTCTAGAATTAGTAATGGCTGAAGTAACCCACCTGAGCGTTGATGTTCTGTCTTGACTTGCTGACATACCAAACACTTCAAAATAAAATCAACCACATATCTTTTCATCCCGTTCTACCAAAATCGGAGTCGCATGCTTTGATACATCTTAGTGCTTCTGGGATGCATGAAAAACTTTGAGCTATGGGCCTTTGTCATGATATCCATTTTAACTCACTGTCACCTGAAACACACACCATATCCTAAAATCTGAGCAACCCGTCGGCAGATACTTGAAATTCTGAATTAACTATATGTTCTACATCTTTCTTCAGGGCTACTAAGGTGGAATCGGCGGACTGAACTTCTTTTATTCTCTGGATTAACTCAAGTTGAACGGTCAGGTGGACCAAATATGTGACTTTCTTCAGGTCTTGAAGTCATACCTGTTGTGCGACCCATATTACTCTGCATTCTAAAACCATCAAATGAGCTAATATACCTGCATTTTTTTTGCTGAGTGCGTCGGCTACCACGTTGCCCTTACTTGAGTGATATAAGATGTCGCAATCATAGTACTTAAGGAGTTCTATCTACATTCTCTGACGCATGTTGAGATCATTTTGAGTGAATATGTGTTTCAAGCTCTTATTATCGGTATAGATCTGAAAGGTCTCCCCATACAAGTAATGGCGCCAAGTATTCAAAGCGTGGATAATTGTGGCCAGTTCTAAATCATGGGTGAGATAGTTTTTCTCATGACTCTTCAACTGCCTAGACCCTTAGATTATGACATTCTCATGCTGCATTAAAACACAACCCAACCCTAGGTAGGAGCCATCACTATAAACTGTATATCCACCCGATTCGCTCGGCAAAGCTAACACAGGTGCGGTAGTCAACTGTCTCTTTAGTTTTGAAAAACTTCTTTCACAGTTCTCATTCTACTTAAACTTGACGTTCTTCTTTGTGAGCCGAGTCAAAGGAGTAGCTAGGCTAGAAAGTCATTCCACAAATCTGCGGTAATAACCTGTCATCCTCAGAAAGCTTCGGATATCCTTAATCGAGGTCAATTTTTTCCACCCGAGTACTGCTTCAACTTTTTTGGGGTTCACTGATACTCCATCTTTTGATATGATGTGCCCTAAGAAAGTAGTCTACTCAAGTCAGAACCCATACTGACTCAACTTTGCATACAATTTCTTCTTTCTGAGAACCTACAAAATCTAAGTTAGATGTTGAACGTGTTCCTCTCTGCTTTTTGAATAAATTAAGATATTATCGATGAATAAAATTACGAACTGATATAAGAATTGTTTGAAAATCCTGTTCATCAAGTCCATGAAGATGGCTGGAGTGTTGGTTAGTCCAAATGGCATGACCAGGAACTCATAGTGTCCGTACCTGATTCGAAAAACTATTTGAAAATGTCTTCGGTCCTGATCTTTATCTGATGGTAACATGAACGCAGGTCTATCTTGGAGAAGATCTAGGCACCCTGCAACTGATCAAAAAGGTCATCGATTCTACGGATGGGATACATATTCTTGATCATGATCCTATTCAGGCCTCTGTAGTTAATACATAACCTCAACGTCTCATCTCTTTTTTTTGCAAATGTGACTCTGGCACCCCAAGGGGACACACTATGTCAGATGAATCCACTGTCCTACAATTCAGTGATCTGTTTTCTTAGTTACTCCATCTCAACATGACTCATGCGGTAAAGAGCAATCAAAATAGGCTGGGTGTCTGGCTGAAAGTATATGGTGAATTCGACTTCTCTGTCCACTAACAGTCCTGGTAGTTCATTCAGGAACACATATGAAAAGTCTCGAACAATCAGAATCTCTTGAATATAAATTTTTTTCTTGGGTTTGCCTAGTTAGAGAAAATAGTCGGGTTAAAATACTTGATAATAAGAGAATTTGCCATAAGGGAAGCAAATATTAAAGAATTTTATTAACTTGTAAATGACTCCTTATTAGGAGGGTTGAATATAACATTCTTGTGAAAATAATCTATGGTGATGTGATACGCCGCACGCCAATTCATTCCTAAAATTACATCAAAGTCACATGTGTTAATTTCTATTAGGTCCACATTCAATTTCCTATCTGTTATATCTATGACACATGCTCTGTATACAACTTCCTCCAATAGTGTCATATTCCCAAGAGTAGACACAAACAATACATAATCAAGTTTTTTAAGTAATATATTTAATTTTGATGCAAAAATATGTGAAATAAATGAATGTAATGCCCCAATATCAATCAAAACATGAGCATAATGGTCACAGATAGCGTACGTACCATGTACCACGTCCGAGTTGGCTTCTGCATTCTGCTGAGTGAGGTTGTAAGCTCTGCCATGAATAGAACGTCTTACTTGGTTCTAATTTTTCGGGCACTCCCTTGCATAATGTTGGATCTACCACATATACGGCATGTGTTGTTGAGGCGATAACATGGTCAGTCCCTATGATCCTTATCACAGTGCTGACAGGTCTTACCGCGCCCTGCTGCTAGAACCTGAGGAGTAGCCTGAGTCATTGGTCTGGGTCTCTTGTTCTATTAAACAGGTGTAGTAGGTGCTGGTTTGCGGTGTGGAGGCGAGGGCTTGAGGTTCCTTACTGTTGGAGGGAAGGTGCGAAGGTTTCTCTCCACTAACTGTGCCTTAGCAAGAACAGCCGAATAGGTTTTAAGCTTAAGCACATACAACTGTTGTCTGATATTATAACGGAGGCCCCAGTCGAACCTTCTAGCCTTCCTGCCTTTATCTGTCATGCTTTCAGGGGAATACCGGCCCAACTTAAGGAACTTGTGAGCATATTCTGATACAGTCATGTCTCCATGTACCAAGTGTGCAAACTCCATCTTCTTCATATGTCGGAGATACTCTAGAAGGTACTCTGCATGAAAGGCCGTTAGGAACTGTTCCCAAGTGACTGGAACGGGTAGGGTGGCCTGTTTGAGTTGTCACCAGCGGCCTGCTTCTCCCACCAGCATGTAGGTAGCAAGGATGACTTTCTGTTCAGGAATCAACCCAAGCGTCATGAAGGCCTTTTCTATCTCAGCTAACTAGCACTCGGCCTCTTCAAAGGAGGATCTCCCTGTAAAAGTATATGGATTTAGTCTTTTATACCTCTCGATGTAGTTTGGATCCATCATGAGAGGAGCTGGGTCCTGTGGAAGAGGGACTGAACTGTGTTGAGGATGTACTAGATAGTTTTGCGGTGGTACTAGATGATACGGTAGGGACACCAGATTATATTGTGGTGGTGTAGGGTGATGCGGTTGGGGCACCGGGCCATACTATGGTGGTGCCAGGTGGTACTGTGGAGGAGCAGGGTCGTACTGGGGTGGCTCGGGATCCTCTCACTACAGAGGTGGCTCAACATGTGGCAGTGGGGGAGGGTCAGGTAGCTCCCTCCTTTCCTCCCGAGCCTGCTGGGTAGCAATGAGTCTCTCCAGTATCTCAAATAACCGATCAACATCATTTCGTAGTGAACCCTCCCGGGCTACTCGGTTTAGTGGGAACCTTCCTCTCCTCATCTATCTGTGCCTGCATTTCACAAGGAACGGTTGAGTGATAATTCATTATTTTTGGTGTTTTCTAAGGATTTTGTGTGAGGAATGGGTCCGAGAAATGCAACTTTGATACCAACTGTGACGATCCCAGAATTTTAAAGGAAATAAATCATAAATTAAGTTCAGAAGTGAAATAATTAGTTAGGATTTACATTCTTTACACAATAACTTAAAGTACCAAATAGTGCTACAGAAATTACCCTTTTGAAGGAAATACAAAAAAATTAAGGAAATAAATGGAAAATAATAAAACTGGCATCATACTTGCAACTCTCTTGTGGATTGGGCTCTGGATCCTAATACTTTTGATCTGAAATTGTTAATAAAGGAATGAGCTATACTAGCTCAGTAAAAATATCACGCTACTCACCGATATAGAAATAAATATCGGTAGAAAAATCAAAACAACTAATGGAGCTTTTAATTAAGCAAATTCATTTATCATAAACAAAATCATTTACCGTCTACTTATTGTAATAAGATTTACAAAATAACTTATAGAGATAATAACATAACACATATCAAGATTTCATATGCAATTGGTTGGAACAACAATTTTCTCTTTTATCAGCTTACTAGTATCCATAGGGGTTCATAAGGATGTCCCCATAATGCGTGAACCATTTTTTTTAATATTTTCAATTAACAGACCGTCCCCTTACCCCGTCCGGTATAAGTACCAAATTAGAAAACCTCAATACCTCGTCCTGTATGAGGGTGAAACAGGCCATCCCCATATCCCATCCGCTATGAGACAGCGGTCTCACGGTAGGATTTTCTATGCACTCGGTTCATCTACCATCTCCCAAGATATCCAGTAAGGCTGTCGTTTCATTCATTCATTTAATCACATAGTTCCCCGTTTACCTTTAATCTTCAGTTTTCCAATTCAACCATAATCACATAAAATAAACAATACGTCCATTTAAAACTATAAAATCGATCAATCAGATACTATCATGTATTTAAATTGTAAAATTAATCAACAGAATCAACAGTGAATAATTTCCGTTTCTAACTTCATTAGTAACCTGTAATTAATTATGAATATTTTTTAAATTGCATAAAACACCGTATTATTGTTAATTTGATTTCAATTCCATAACAGAGAATAGGGTGAGGGATTCTTACTCAAATTGATGTTCGAAAAGGTAAACTTGTTGACTACAACTACTGGCGATACTCGGGTTCCCTAAATTTTTTTTCGGGGATTAAAACGCGTTATAAGTACCTACAAATATCACAAAAATCCAAAATCAGTGTCAGGACCTCTTTTTGGCCAATTTCGAAATTCTGGCACCGCGGCTCCGCCGTGCTCCAACAACGGTGCCGTCGCTTGTGGCTGTAGTTTGTCTCGGGTCAGCTGTTTTCGACCGTTTTTGGCCAAATTCGGCTGATTTTGCATCAATTCCTGCGAGAAAACACGTTAAGGGGCTTCAGTTAACAAAAAAAAATGAAAAATCAGAACTCACTAGCGGCGGGGTTCTCCGGTGCGGCGGCTCCGCCGGTTTACCTTTGCAGTTGGGTGTTTTGCTTCGATCAGCCTATAGAGAAGAAAACGATGGTTATAATGGTGAAAGAATAACGCAGAATAGGAATCGGGAAGGGCCTCATCGGAGGCATTTTTTAAAATTTTTTACGGTGGCGCCGCCAGACTTTACCTGTAATTTTTGGTCAATACGCCAGTCTTTTTGCTCCTATTCTGCTATGGTAGTGTTTAAATTAAATTCTGAGCAAAGGGAGAAATTTTTACCTCTTTTGGCGGTCGGAAGTGGCGGCAGGTGGCGGCGGCTCTCCTTCCCGGCAGTTGGGTCTTCTTCTCCGATAAGGGTATTTGACGGGTAGGGTTAGGGTTTAGTGTGAAGAAAATTATTTATATCTATTTCTTTTTAATATGGACTGTACATCGTATTTGATCTAAACCGTCCGATCACGATTAAATAGAGATTGAATCTGGGCGGTTTATTGCAATCTGATATAGGCCATCCGATCGCATTTAAGTAGGAAGTAGATCTGAATTGTTGATCGCGTTTAAATCTGACTGTCCGATCGCGTTTGGAGGAGGAAACGCATCCGGGTCGTCCGTGCACGCAGGAATGAATCTGGGTCGTCCGATCACAGGCACGCGGATCGCCCGCGTGGTACCGCATCAGTGTTCGTTGTCATGCAGCGCATTCTGATTCGTTGGGGCTGCTGACTGGGTATCCTACGTGACACAACTTTCTTAAATTACGTTTTAACCCTCAGTTTCTGATTTTTCTTTTAAAAATATTCCCAGAACTCAAAATTTCACCAATTTTTTCTAAAATTATTTTCAATTTTATCCTCCTTCTATTTTTCTTCATTTTTACATTAAATTAAAATTCAAAAAATTCTTCCTATAATTCTCCATTCAGAAATGTAGGCTTTAGATTAAGAACAAATATTTATCATCCTTCTCAAGCTACAAGTGCCCATAATAGTCTTATAGTTTTATGCCTTACCACAAGTACAAATGTATCTCCAAAATCCACACCAGGTTGCTGAGAATACCCTTTGATTACCAGACTTGCTTCATATTTGTGAATGGTTCCATCAAGATTTAATTTGATCCTGAAAATAAACTTTACACCTATGATATTTTTTTAATCTGGTTTGTTTATCAAACTCCAGGTGTCATTCTTTTTTATCACAGAAATCTCCTCTTGCATAGCTTGCTTTTCCATTTCTTATATTTGGATGCCTCTTTACAGGATGAAATTCAAGGTTCACAAAGTGCAATTTTCATAGATTTCAAACAAGGATTTTGTCTTGAATACAAGTGACTCAGTTGAGGTGTCTGAAAGTGCATTAATATTCTCTTCTGGTGGAGTGTTAAGTTCAACCGAGTTTTGTAGCTGCTTTAAATCTCCTTCTTCATCTTTTCTGCTCTCAATTCCAAAGAGTATATTCATCAACTTTGACATCTTTACTGACTTGAACCTGATTTGATTTCAGGTTATATATCCTATAACTTTTTGAGGTTGTTGCATAGCCTAGAAAGAGTCCTAGTTTTGCCTTTTGATTAAGTTTGGTCCTCTTTGTTACAGACACATGTACATAACACATTGGAGTTTTACTCTCAACTACTTTAGTTGGCAATCTGCTAAACAAGTATACTGAAGTATGCACAGCTTCTGCCCAGAATTCTTTAGGCAAGCCTTTGTCACTCATTAAACACCTGCCCATCTCAACCACTGGTATGTTCTTTATCTCTGAAATACCACTTTGTTGAGATGAATAGCTTATAATCAGTTGGTGTACAATGTCTTGATCTGCACAGAACTTCTGACATTCTCAAGAAGTGTATTCCTTGCCATTGTCTGACCTTATAGCCTTTAATCTACATCCACTTTGCATTTCAACCATATTCTTGAATCTTTTAGACACATCAAGAACTTCTGATTTGCTCCTCAAGAAATAAACTCAGGTCATTCTTGTATAGTTATCAATGAAGAGCACAAAGTACTAGCTTTTGTTGAAAGATTCGATGTTCATGAGGCCACATACATCTGTGCGAAGTAGCTCCAACTTTTCTTTTGCTCTCCAAGTTGACTTTGATGAGACTGGTTGCCTATGAGACTTTCCCAATTCATAGTTACCACATACAGGATTTTCTTACATTGAGATTTGCAGATCTCTTGTCAAGCTTTAAGACTGCATTTGCTTCAAAGAAACAAGATTAAAGTTTTCATATCTTCCACATCACAATTATGAATCCTCATATTTGCCATAAAAAGATTTGACGTTGAAAGAGGACAAAGTATTTGTTTTTGTTGAAAGATTTGTTGCTCATGACACCACATACATCTGTGTGAACCAGCTCCAACTTTTCTTTTGGTCTCCAAGTTGACTTTAATGGGAATGGTTGCCTGTGAGACCTTCCCAATTCACAGTTGCCATATGCAAGATTTCCTTCTATTGAGATTTGCAGATCTCTTGTCAAGCCTTGAGACTGCATTTGCTTCAAAGAAACAAGATTAAAGTGATCATATCTTCTATGCCACAATAATGAATTCTCATATTTGCCATAAAAAGCACTATCATTTGCTGAATTCCAATTTAAATTGAAAGATTTATCAATCATAGAAACATGTGCAACTAGATGTTGGTTTGAGTTATGCTGCAGCTTTGATCTTTGATATTTAAATGTTAAAGAATAGTCCTTTGAAATCATTTGAGTACACTAAGCAAGTTTTGAGTCAGACAAGGTATATAAAGCACATTATGAATATACTTGGTACCTTGCTTGGAGTGAACAATATCTGAGCCCTCTCCTTGTGTTTCTACCACTTGATCATTTCAAAGCCTACTTTAGTGTTGACAAACTTGTCTAGGTTGCTGAACAAGCCTTCATCATACACATATGTGACTAGTACAACCATTGTCAACATACTAGATATATTTGCTTAAGTTGTGAAAAACATGAGAAGTCATAAACAAATTAGTTTGCTGCTCCTCCCTTTTATCTGTATAATTAGCATTTGTGTTTGCTCTTCTTTTCCCCTTGTTTGATTTTTCTTGACCCAGTGTCCCAACTTTTGCTATTCTTATATTCTATCTTAGTTTTATCTTTAAACCTACAATATTTTTCCAAGTGATTCATTCTTTCATATGTTACAAGGAGGAAATCTATTTCTTCTTCCAAAATTTTTTGGGGTGTCTACAGCTTTACCCTTTTTTAACTCATTCTTCTTGTATCTCTTCCCATGATGCTTCATTTTTTGTCTAGCCTGGAATGCACCTTCAATAGTCTCCTAATCTCTCAGACTTGTTCTTTCTCTCGTACATATAGCTTGCTGATAAGTTCTGCAATAGTGAGCTTTGTTAGATCCAATACTCCTCAATTGTTGGAATCTTATCAACAGTTTTTCAACTAGTTTGTTGTCTGGAAATGATTCTCCAAATAACTTTATTTTGTTCACAATCTTCAACGCTTTCCAGCATGCTCTTTGACAATCTCACTTTCCTTCATTTTATGTTTCTCAAACTCCCTTTTCAGTACAAGAAGTTTGACATTTTTCATCCTATCACTGCCTTCATACTCCTCCAACTTTTTCTAAATTTCTTTAGGAGTTTTACAAGTCATTACACTCAAGAAAATAGTTTCTGACGAGGCTGAGCGCAGACATATTAAAGCTCTTGACTTCTTGGCCTTTTGCTCTTCATAATTTTTAAGTTGCACAATAGTTGGATCATCTCCAAGTGGAGTTGGTTCTCCACCACTTTCAACAACTTCCCACAAATTCAAGGCCTTCAAGTAGGCTTTTATTTTAATCACTTATACCTGATAGTTTTCTTCAATTAACAATGAACGTTCAATCCCTAAAAAATTATTTTTGGATATACTTCTGTTGCTCTCAAGATATTTAATTTCTTTTTCTTATAATACTCCATATTGTATTCTCACATATCTTTCAAGAATGAGAATTTTAATACCATTTGATATATATATATATATATATATATATATTTAGGAATGAGAAAGTATATATAAGAACTTAACTTTTCCTTATTATTTTGTATTGAAAATACGAAACATGTTTATATCGAAAAGAAGATACATGCATATAGTAAACCACACATAAATATAGTTACATACACATTAAAATTCATGTAACCACATACACATTAAAATTCATGTAGTTATTTAATGTATACATGCACTTTAATATAAATATGTACTAAGAAAAGTGTTAATACATTTGCAAAAACAACATAATATTAAGGATAAAGTTTGCGACCTGATTAAGATATGTATAACTTGATTATAACTTTCAAATACTTAGACTGTAAAAAAATTAAAAAAGAAAGATTTATACTTATAGCATTGTTATTCAATAATTCAAACTCTATAAAATGTGGAAGAGCAGAGAAGAAATGATCAATTGGGGATCACCTCCACCACGATATGCAGAATATCTCAACTTTTCATAATTCTCAATCCAAACGAAAAGACCATTGCCCTCAGCAATTTCCAATCCAAAATTTCTTAAATTTATTTTCAAACTCATGCAAAGTTTAGTTAGATGCGGATAAAATTTTATTTTTTTTATAAAGTAAAAATTTTATTAGATTACAATAAAAACTGATCTTTTATAAAATTTTATATGAAACTGAAATAAAATATAAAAAATTTATTATTTTTAACGAACTTTAAAATGCATTGTTCTAATATCCCAAAAAATTTTGTATAACATCAATTTTTATATTCTTCACTAAAGAAGGTTTTCATCAGTTTACAAACAAATTCTGTAAAATTTCTAATTTCTTCCAACCACAGGCTAGAGTTGCCACTTCCAAAGCTACGTATACACTTCTCAGCTCAGGATTGTACAGACAACAAGGAAATCTTCTATGGTTGCATGAACCGGAGTACATATAAATATGGAGTAGTTAGTTTATGCACCCAAAGGGCCACATCTAAAAGCAATTATCTAACCAGTAAAAGCTTCGCTACTGGCCACATTATAAAAGGATCTAATATTTTCAAAATAACTATGAAAGTTTGAATTGGAATTCAATGCCAAAGGCAGTCACAAATGCTTTAATTTCAAGACCTTCAAATTTACAAGGGCCATTATTTTTGCTGTCTCCAATGTGTTTTCAAGAATTTTTTTAAAAAAAGCGGCATGACGCTCAATGAAAGAGGGAAAATGTGTTTAAATAGTTTGTATCAATAGAAAACTGGATTCAACTTCTTAGCAAAACTTGGTTTCATGGGATTCTATTCCTCAACAATCCACGTATTTCTATAGCTATCCTCCCATCTTTTCTTGCAGAGGGGAAAAAAAAAAAAAAAATCCTCAAGCCAAGGTGTTTTGTTTCACCAGAAAAGAGGGGGGCAGAAACTGCACCTTCACCAAGGCCTAATTGTCTCGCTCATATTCATCATGTTCCAACGAATTCTGAGGCAATTCAACAAAAAAAACCATGGGCCAAAAGCAAAAAGTCGTTAAAACTTCTTTACAGCATTTCTAAAAATAATAATTTTACAAATTAAAAAAATTATTGGTTCGGTGGAGATATTTTATGGTGTAAGAATTAGTTAACAGAGCTTTGAAAAGTACTCTCAACTAAGCATGTTTTAGACACATCACGCCGTAAATAAATGGCAGTAATAGAGTAGTGAATGACTGAGAAAAAAGGAAGGGAAGAATGGAGGATATTTCTTCAAACATGTCAAAATGTCAAGGAATAGCAGTTAAATAATCCACCAGTTGAATTATGAGGATCATCATTCTACCTGCTAGCAGTAAGTGAAACACAAATTTCTCTACTTGGTTCATTGCCTTATGTTCATCCTTGAATATACGTACAACAGATTCCGTTAGAAACAGGCACACGAGTTAATGCAAACAAATGAGAAAAAGAGAAACACTTTTGAGGTTTAGTTAGCTGTTTCTGGGGCAAATCATTTACAAACTCTGGAATTAAATTTCAGTGTTATTGATTATGAGATACTAAGAAATTGAAGCACCACAAATATGAACTATAAACTGCAAAGGGAACAACATAATGGAACTCAACAGTTCTCTCTGAATGCTCAACACCATCAGAAGGTTTTGCAGTACACAATCTGCCATCAGAAAAATTCAATAACTTAAGACATTCTCTGGATATAAATAACACCTCACTCCTAACTTGAATTCAAAAAACAAGAAAAGAAAAAGATAAAAGCATCCAGCGCCAATGAAAAGGAAGCAGCTGGTATAAAGAGAAGTCAACACAGTCAGAAGATGAGTTCAAAGATTCTGGATTTGATATCTGCAACCAATGGAGGACTATGTTTCTAGTTTCTGATACCATAAACCCTGTTTTACAGAAAAAGAGAAAACAGTGCACTCATGGCAGTTTTACTAAGTTAATTCTTTATAAATCCTTAGCCACTTTCAAAGAACAACAATAAGCAATGTCGGAATAGAACATGAGTTTTGTCAGTTGCCAGGCATGAAATGAAGCTTTAATTCATTAATTAACCATGAGGACAACTTTACTCTAAAACCCATTATCCATGTCTAAGAACAAGCCAAACCAAATAAGTAGCGAAACAAAATTGAACCTTCCGTTTATAAATGGTATAAAATTAACCATCTAGACCCTATCAGAGTATTACTAATTTAAGAAATAAGATAGAACAAAGAAAAAGGAATATGCTTTGATATTTCTAACCTGGGAACACCAGCAGAAGAAACCTGTCCTGTTGAATGATCATAGAAACCACTAACAGCACTAGCATTTAGAGAATGATACACAGCATTTGCAGCTCCAGCATCAGATTGCACAACTTTGTAACCTGGAGGCACCAACTCCTCTTACAGGATCCAATAACAGATATGGATATATATACTATATATAAGCTTAGTATCACTTATTTCTTCAACTAGGCAACTTTAAATCATGTAGGATACATACAAATCATTTAATATCAATCACAAAAAAAGGAATTCAAAAAAATTTAAATTGTTTGCAATATTGGTTTGGTTTAAAGCAACATCCAAAATACCAATATATTGTACCGGTGTATGAGAAGAAATGGATATACAGGACTTCTCCAAATGCTAAGAATATGATGATTGCATACCACAAAGTCAAATGATCTCAACAGATCAACTCAATGGCCTTAGTATTAAACTAATTTGTGTCAGCTCTATACACTTGAAGTTTTAGCAACCTAAATTCACATCCTAACTAAATCGAATATGTTTTTTCCACTTCTTCCGCCAATGCAGGTTTTGGATGAAAGCTATGAATTCAAATTAACAAGTAAAACTGATACTTATCCTCCTACACCAGTAAAATAACGATGGAACAGGAACAAGAACAGAATGCCTTGTCAAAGACATTATAAATTGAAAATTATATGGGCCTTTGTAACTCAGAGATCCATCCATAATGCTGGCTAGACATTGAATCTGAGAAAAACAAGATTAAGTCAGAGACCTGAAAGAAATAGAGAGGTTGTCAGCATACGATGCCATTCTGGAAGTGACAAAACCAGGTTGAGATTGAGAAATGTTTAAACAAAGATCAATAGCAACTATACTAATATCGAAAGTTTCAACAACCTTCCGGTTATCCACTCTATAGCATGCTCTATGTCCCCTTGCATTCATGTTCCGGTAACCATGTTCGAAAGTCCAAATGGAGAACCTGGACAACACGAATACACAAACAGCAACAATATAAAAAAGTAATTGCCGTTGTGGAAGTTACAATTAAGACTCAAGAGTAGAAGCTCTATGCACGATATAAATTATTTCTATTGCATCTACTCTAAATTGGCAAAAGACATAAGAAAAAAGAGGGAGCACACAATGCAAAGGCACAGGAATCAAAGTTAATTTCTGATCATCATTAGTCCCAGGAGCCAGAAAGAAACCTTTAGTACTTTCATCAAGAATGTTGCTTCCACCAACCAACACTACTTTTGATTCACTTGATACACATGGAAATTCCAACGATCCAGGTCCAAGTGAACTTAGTGAAGCTTGAGATCCACTTGCAGAGCATAGACTAAAGAGCTGAGTAAGATCTTGCAGTGAAGGATAAATAGAATTCTCTAGAGACATTAGTTGAACAGCAAGGTTCTCTGGCAGTGGAGAAATTTGACTGATTAGGTTAGCCGATGGGAACTGCTGATGAGTAAGCCGTCTAGGAAAAGATAAACCCATTGTTTGATCTATTAACTGGGGAAATTGAGCAATGTATGCTGGTCAGGACATTGAGCACTGAAAAGGCAGTTTGCTGAAATGGTTCCAGTAAGTGGATTATTTAAAATGTAAAGCATCTCCTGTCCAACAGGACCAGCATTGGTCATTCCTTGTATAAATGGATTCAATTTAAGTGTACAATTATCATTCAGTGTTAAAGAAGTTGGAAATGTCCATCTGTTCTTGTGGGTCATACATTTCTATCTGGTGTCATTTCCTGAGCATGATAGAGCATGTTGAATCCAGAAAAAGAGTTTGATGCTGAAAAACACTTTCTAGATGCACACGAATCTGAAACCACGTTTTCCCTATCTGAATATATTTGCACTGAATCAATGTAGGATCAAATCTCCAGGGGTTTAATATTTGATTTGAGGTTTGCGAGGTACTTCGGCTCAATAAGTAAATATTTGAAGAAATCTCTAGGGGCTCCCTGCATCTGAGAAGAAAGAAAATACGAGCACAAAATGATACTCCATGGCAAGAGAACATTAAAAGGAACTCATGTAGCAATAAACTTACTGCTTGCTTTTAGGTGACGATGATTTTGCTGAATCAGCAGTTGAAGTTCTTAGAGGCTTCCTAAATATGAAAGGCCAGAAAGTAATAAATAACTTTTATGCCAATGCTCAATAGGAATGGATTTTTAAAAAAATTTGGTCTGGAGAAAGATAACAAACTTTTGTTTCTTTCCTGAAAACATTTCGGCTGGGTCAATTTTTGAAGTCTTCCAGCAAAAGATAAATAACTCTAAATATATATTTGAATTGAGTTTTTTTCTTTTTTCTAAAAAGATAGGGTTAATTTACTTCTCGTTTATTGGAATCGATCTCCTTCCTTACCAGTATTAGAAGCCATTTTCTTGGGATTTTCCAGGTCCAGATATCAGAGCAGTAAATAGAAATCCAAAATATATAGAACAAAAGAGAGATCTAAAAGAATTTCAATATCCACACAACCTTACTGGTTTTCTCTTGATGGATCAACCTGCTGCTTCTTGATTGGGTTACGTACTTTACAGGCCCTCTTCCTTTTACAACATTCAATGAAGGATTTTGAGGGTCACAAATATCCTAGCATTGCTCTGCTTTCAGATGACCATGAGCTCTGCCTTGATTCCTTCTGCAACATTGATGATAATCTTTATGACTCTTGCTTCCCTAATGACATGGTTATAAACGTGTTAGAAGTTGCATTCACCATTGACATTAACCTTAAAAGAAACGATATAGATCAATCCTGTATATCTTCCCACCACCATGTAAAATATTATATCTGTTTAAAGAGAAAAACAGTATTTAGCATGCAGGCAGAACTTCAACTAGGCATTAGATTCCTTGTGTTTTTCCTTCAGTGCCATCTCTTTGAACTTGTCATGCTTCCACTTTTATTTATCTGCTTCTTTATTTTCTTAATTATATACTACTACATTCTCAATTGGCACAGTTAACGATAATCGAGAATATAGTAGTATATATAAGAAAATAAAGAAGCAGAAAAGTAGTTCAAGATATAAAGATTGATTTTCTAGTCATGGATACATATAATTACTAGTAAAAGAAAAACATGAAAGGTTTCACACAAGAAGCTATATGTGTTTTTAAGATTCGGCAATCAATTTTAGAAAATCTTCAGAAGAAACATGAAAGGTTTCACACAAGAAGCGATACGTATTTTTCAGATTTAGCAATCAAATTCTGAAAATTTTCAGAAGTGACCAAGGGTAGGCAGGGAGACACAAAAATAACCCAGTGCACTGAAGATCAACCAGATGTAATCCATGAAAATTATGTTGAAACAGTTCCATGTTTCATGACAAGGAAAAAATTACTTATTGATATTTGGATCCTTATAAAACTTTGGTGGCAAAAATCTCAATTCTTACGTCACATGAAAAAAAAGTGTGCTTATTTCATTAAACATAAGCATAATTTTAAATTCATTTTCAAAGTTATTTCAACTCTAGATATTGCGCCTCATGTACTAAATACACAGAGTCGTATTCAGCATGAAACACGACCAAAAACCGGTAACATGTAGTAGCCAAAACAAGTAGAACATGAATATCAGAAAAACATCACAAATTACTAATTTACAAAACCCAAAGCAACAAGACGCTCTTCTACAACTATCAGCTACTCTTTCACAAATCTCTCAAATCCAAGACGATCGGTACACCGTAAATACATCCTTGACCCTTCATAAATGAATGAACACATGCAAGTACCCGACTCAAATTTTGAATTATTCGAGACAAAAACATGAATATGCAATAATGTTCGGATATAATAGTGGAAAAATATAAGACAATAGTATGTGAATACCTGCCCGCAGGACCAGGACGCCAACGATGGGACCAAACCAATCATCGTGAATATAGAAGGCTCCGACTGTGGGGAAATGAAAGCGCGTCTCTCTCCTCTTCTCCTTTCTCTGTCTCTTTTCACCATCACCTTCCTTGCTCCCTTCTTGTTCTTCTTCTTCGTACTCCTCAAAACGCACCTTCTCATCCAACTACTTCTTCAACCGCTTCAAGATTCTCCATGATGTCAACCTCCCCCTCCCCGACATCGTCATGGAAATCTGGAGCTCCACTTAAACAATCCGACTCATCTCCCCAAGCAACCCCAACCCTCGGACTAATCCCTTCGCCCCTACCCCTTTCATCCCGTATGCCGCTGCTTTCTCCTTTGTCGCGCGCTTCTCTTCTTATCCGCATTGTCCGTGGGGGCATAGAATCCGTCGATTTACTTTCGCTCTATGCTCTTTCCACCTTCCCGACTTCGAAACTCACAATTGATACTCAGTTTCCTCACAAAAGCTCAAAAAGAAAATCAATATATGGTAAAACACCAATAAACTAAATTTGAATTTTTCAGTAGCAGTTTCAGGACTAGTTACAGAGAGAAAAAAAAAACAGTGAAGAGATACATCTAAAAGTTACCATATGTAAGCGGTAAGGGTTTTGATTTTTCTCTTTTTCCGTGTTTACCCGGTACTGAATTAATCCGTTTGAACAGAGAGAGCGCGAAATGTTCATTTGGTTTTTTGTCCTTTTTCTCACCTCCCGAACTCGGCGCTCTAGGAAGTTCAGCCACCGGAGTCTTCCTCTCCTCTACAGTCCTTATCATCCGTACGCTTGTCCGCTCTGTTACGTTCTTGCCAGCTCAGCAGAACCCTGTCTCACTACAGATTTGTGTGTGGGACCCACGTCTCACGCAGCCATTTCTAAGTAGAGAATTTGGAAGACTGAACTGGTGCTCGAGACTTATGACGCGCACAATTTTTGTTCTGAGTAATTGGATTTTTATCTATTTATTTTTGAAGTCTAATTTTGGATCAATTTCAGTTTCAAAATTTTAAAGTTTGTAAAATTAATATTTTGAAATAATTTCAATTAATTTTTTTTTTATAATCTAAATTTGAATTTGATCTTTGCATGTGTCAAATTGTAATCTCAGATAACATTCAATTCTTTGTTTTTTTTATTCCATTCAAGCTCAATGATGAAAACAACCAATGCATGTGCTGCCACTTCTGAGTGAAAAAAATAAAAATAAAGATTTTGATATGTCGTGATCCTACAAATTGTGTGTGACACCTTTTTTAGAGGGTAATTTTAACGATAAAAGAAGTTTATACTATATATTAAGAATAAATAAGTAAATTTGAATTATATTTAATGTTTATACATTCTCACGATTAATACGTTCTATTTTAGATTTACTAATTATTAAATAACGAGAATGGTAAGATTGATTCTCAAAAAATTACTTGTGATGCCATTGTGGGAGACAATGAATCCTTTTTGGTTAGCTATCTTGATAAATTGTGACAGAAAATTTATAAAATCAAAAAGGAAAAATGAATTCAATATAGACATATGGCTTAAATAGAGGGCTCAAATGAGTGAATAATTTTTTTTTTCTTTCCAAAAAAATCACCAACTATTAGACTCATGATTAATTATATCTAGTTTCTTGATGTACAAATATATATTTATATATACATTGATATTAGCTGTAATAGAAAAATAGAGCTCAAATTCAATAAAATATCTTTAAAAATGACATTTGAAATATATGTTATATATAACATTTAAGTTATATTATTAGAAAATTAAACTGGAATTAATCAACAATCAAGAGGGAAAAGAAAAGGAGGTAACTTTGCTTCTTATATAGGTTTGACAAGAGCAAAAACATATATTGGAGTGTGAAGTGAAAAAAAATTGAGTGAGATTTGTTATCTTCAACAATCTACTGTATATCAGATTTAGCATGTGAAATTTTTTTATGAGTGTTATAAAATTTGTGTTTTCTCTATCAATAAAATTTTTTAATTATCAAATTCATTCTTTTAATAATTAAACTAAATGTAAAATTCCGAAACTTAAATGAAAATAAAGTCATAAATTAAATACGGAAGCGAAATAATAAAGTTAGAGTTACGAGAATGTCTCTTCTTAAAAATAAACGAAAACAAAAAAAAATAACGAAAGGTAAATAACTAAACAATCCTAAAATGACTTTCACTAGCTCTTGAAAGGAATCCAGGTGGTGAATTGTAACGACTCCGAAAATATCTAAAGGAAATAAAAGATAATTGAAATACGGAAGCGTAATAAATGTTCAGAGTTTACATTCCTTACACAAATAACTTAAAGTGCCAAACAATATTACGAAATTCACTCTATTGAAAGAAACATAAGAATAAGGAAATAAACGGAAAATAAAGAAATCTAGCATCTACTCGTAATTCTCATGCAGATCGAGCTCTAAAACCTGGTCATCTTGATATGAATGGTTAAATAAGGGATGAACTATACTACCCCAGTAAGGATATTATATTATATCACCGACACAAAAGTAAAGGTTGGTATAACATCAATACACTAATGGAGCACTTAATTTAGATAAATTCATTTATCATAAATAAAATCATTTACTATTCACTTACTGTAGTGAGATTCATAAAAATAATCTATGCAGACAATTAATATCATATAGATCATAGTTTCATATAAAATCAACAACATAACACATATCACAAATCTATATACATCGTTAATAAACCAAACAATAACTATCATTTTTTCACCAACCTACTAGTATCCATGGAGATTCATAGTCATGTCCCCGTTACACGCGAATCATTTCTTTTAACAATCTCAATTCCGGGCTGTCCCCATACCCCGTCCGGTATGAGCACCAAATTATTAAATCTCAATACCCTATCCGGTATGAGGGTGAAGCGGGTTGTCCCCATACTCTGTCCGGTATGAGCACCAAATTATCATGTCTCCATACCCCGTCCGGTATGAGACAATATTCACGGTAGGGTTCCCTATGTACACGGTTCGTCCACCATCTCTCAGGATATCCAGTAAGATTGTCGTCTTCATCTTCCCACACAACTTTTTCGTTTTCCGTTAGTCTCCATTTTCTAAATCAACCATAATCACACAAATAAACAAACATGCATCAGGGAATACAATCATATCTCAATTTTTCAATTAAACGATGATCACGTAAGACAGCAATACATGCATTCAAAACATAAAATTGATAAATCAGATACTATATTGCCTTTAAACTGTAAAATAAATCAATAAAGAACAATTTTTTATTTTGGCTCCATTAGTAATCCGTAATTAATTATGCACATTTATTAAATTTACACAAAATACTATATTATTATTTATTTAAACTTCAATTCTATGATAAGGAATGGGGTGAGGGATCCTTACTCAATTTGATGTCCGAAAAGTTAAGCTATTCGACTGCACTTACGGGTGATTCCCGGGTTCCCTAAATTTTTCTTCGAAAATTAGAACTCGCTAATAGTACCTATAAATATCCCCAAAAAATCCAAAATCAGTCTCGACGCCCACTTGGCCAATTTTGAAATTCCAGCACGGCGGCTTCTCCGTGCTCCGGCGACAGCATCGCTGCCTGTGGGGGCGATCCGCCTTGGATCGGTTGTTTTCGACTGAATTTGGCCGATTTTGTATCAATCCCTACGAAAAAAACACGTTAAAGAGCTTCAATTGGCCTAAAAAAACAAAAAATTAAAACTCACCAGCAGCGGGGCTCTCTAGTGCGGCGGCTCCTCCGGCTTACGTTGCGGTTGGGTGTTTTGCTCTGGTCAACCTATAGAGAAGGACATGATGATCACAAAGGTGAAAAAATTTCACAAAACGGGAATCGGGAAGGGCCTCATCGGAGGCATTTTGTGAAATTCCCTACGGCAGTACCACCGGGCTTCGCCGGTGTTTTTCGGTCAATTGGCCGATATTTTTACTCCTATTTGGTCATGGGTGAGCTTAAAATTGAATTTCGAGCAAAAGAAAAAGCTTTTACCTATTTTGGCAGTTGGAAAGGGTTTCGGTACAACGGCGGGTGGCGGATGTCTCCTTCCCGGCGGCCAAGTCTTCTTCTCTGACGAGGGGTTCTGGTGGCTAGGGTTAGAGTTTGGTGCGAATGAGAGTTATTTATATCCGTCTGCTTTTGATCTGGGTCGTCCATCGCGTTTAATCTGGACCGTCTGATTACGATTAAATAGGGAGTGAATCTGGGTCATTCATTGCTTTTGATCTAGGTCGTCCATCGTGATCTAATCTGGATCGACTAATCGCGTTTGAATCTGGTCGTTTGATCGCATTTGGGAGGGAGTGCATTTAGGCCGTCCGTGCACGCGGGAACGGACCAGGACCGTTCGATCACGGGCATGTAGATCGCCAGTGTGGCACCGCATCAGCGCCCGTTGCCACGTGGCACGTCCTAGTTCGTCAGGGCTGCTGATCGAGCATCCTACATGATAATTTTTTTAAAATTGCGTTTTGATCCCTATTTTTTGATTTTTCTTTCAAAAATACACTCAAAACCCAAAATTTTACCTATTTCCCCCAAAATTGCTTTCAATTTCATCATTCATCAATTTTACTTCCTTTTTTACTCTAAATTAAAATTAAAAATTAAAAAATTATGAAATTATATTTATAAATAAATATTAAATTACATTAAAATTTAATTTAGGGTATTACAACTCTCCATCCCTTAAAAGAATTTGATCCCTCAAATTTGTCTCTCTCACTCTTAATCAAATAGCTGAGGATATTTGGGTCTGAAGTCTGATTCTAGCTCCCATGTGGTCTCTCTCAGTATGTGATTCTTCCATAAGACCTTAACAAAGGAAATTTTCTGATTGCGGAGTAATATGCTCTTTCGGTCCACAATGCCGATCGATACTTCTTCGTAGGACAGATCCTCCTGAAGTGAAAGAGACTCGTGGGCCAAGACGTGAGAGGAGTCCGAATTGCACTTTCGTATTATAGACACATGAAACACATTATGGACCTTGGAAAGTTCTGGAGGCAGTGCGACTCTATAGGCGGCGGTACTAATTCTGTCTAATATTTCAAATGGTCCAATAAATCGGAAATTGAGTTTCCCTATCTTGCCGAACCTACTAATTTCTTTGAAATGAGTGACCTTGAGGAACACCCGATCGTCTTTCTCAAATTCCAAATCCCTCATCCGAGTGTCCGCATAGCTCTTCTGTCTGCTCTGAGCCATCTGAATGTTCTTCCTGATCTTAATTATTTTGGATGTAGTCTCCTCTACCATACAAATAATGGCACCAAGTTTTCAAGACATGTATGATTGTGGCAAGCTCTAAGTCGTGGGTGAGATAGTTTTTCTCATGACTTTTCAACTATCTGGACCCATAGGCTATAACTTTCTTATGCTGCATCAACACACAACCCAGACCTAGGTAGGAGGCATCACTGTAAACTGTATATCCATTCAATCCGCTTGGCAAGGCCAACACAGGTGCAGTAGTCTGTTGTTTCTTTAGTTTTGAAAAACTTGTTTCACAGTCCTCGTTCCACTCAAACTTGACATTCTTCTTCGTGAGCCAATTCAAAGGAGCAGCTAGACTAGAAAAGCCTTCCACAAACTTGCGGTAATAACCTGTCATTCCCAGAAACTACAGATCTCCTTAACTGATGTCAATTTTTTTCAATCCAGCACTGGTTCAACCTTTTCAGGGTTCACTGACACTCCATCCTTTGATATGATGTGTCCTTAGAAGATGGTCTGTTCAAGCCAGAACCCGCACTTACTCAACTTTGCATACAACTTCTTTTCTCTAAGAACCTGCAAAACTTGAGTCAGATGGGGGGCGTGTTGCTCTTTGCTTTTTGAATAAAACAAGATGTTATCAATGAATACAATAACAAACTAATCCATGAATTGTCTGAAAACCCTGTTCATCAAGTCTATAAAGATGGCTGGAGCGTTGGTTAGTCCAAAAGACATGATCAGGAACTCATAGTGTCCGTACCTAGTTCGAAAGGCTGTCTTGAGGATGTCTTCTGCCCTGATTCTTACCTAATGGTAACCTGAACATAGGTCTATTTTGGAGAAGACTTGCGCACCCTACAACTGATCGAAGAGATCATCAATTTTGGGAAGGGGATACTTGTTCTTGATTGTGACTCTGTTCAATCCTTTGTAATCAATACATAACTTCAACGTTCCATCTCCCTTTCTGAAAAAGGTGACTCCGGCACCGCAAGGGGACACACTATGTCGGATAAACCTACTATCCTGTAATTCAGTGATCTGTTTCCTCAGTTCCTCCATTTCAACACGGCTTATGTGGTAAGGAGCGACCGAAATGGACTGGGTGACTAGCTGAAGGTCTATGGTGAATTCGAGTTCTTCGTCCACTGGCAGTCTGAGTAATTCATCCGAAAACACATCTACAAAGTCTCAGACTATTAGAATCCATTGAATACAACTCTCTTTCTTAAGTTTGTCTAGTTAGAGAAAACAGCAGAGTTAAAGTACTTGATAATAACCGTGAGGGAAAAAATACTAAACGATTTTATTAATTTGTAAACGGCTCCTCATTAGGATGATTAAATACAACCTTCTTGCTAAAACAATCTACGGTGGCGTGATACGCTGCTAACCAGTTCATTCCTAAAATTACATCAAAATTCATCGTGTCTAATTCTATTAGGTCCACACTTAATTTCTAATCTGCTATATCTATGACACAGGCTCTGTATACAACTTATTTCAATAGTGTCATACTCTCAGTAGTAGACGCAAACAACATAGAATCAAGTTTATCAGGTAATACATTAAATTTTGATGCAAAAATAGGTGAAACAAATGAATGTGATGACCAGTATCAATCAAAACATGAGTAAGATAGTTACAGATAGTATACATACCCTATACCACATCCGGGTTGGCTTCTGAATCCTGCTAGGTGAGATTGTAAGCTCTGCCTTAGATAGGAGGTCTTCCTTGATTCTGGTTCCTTAGGCACTCCCTCGCATAATGTTAGGCACTACCACATATACGACAGGTGTTGTTGAGACGATAACAAGGTCGGTACCCATGATCCCTACCACAATGCTGACAGATCTTACCGAGTCCTACCACTAGAGTCCGAGGGGGAGCTTGGATCATTGACCTGGGCCTCTTGTTCTATTGAAAAAGCGCAGTAGGTGCTGGTCTGTGGGGTGGAGTTGAGGGTCTAAGGTTCCCTGCTGCTTGAGAGAAAGTGCGAAAGCTCCTCTCCACTAGCTGTGCCTTGGCCAGAATAGCCAAATAAGTCTTGAACTCCAACATAAACAACTACTGTATGATCTTTGGGCGGAGACCCCACTCGAACCTTCTAGCCTTCCTACCTTCATCTAACAATGTCTCAGGGAAATATCGGTCCAACTCTAGAAACTTGCGAGCATATTCTGACATTGTTATGTTTCCGTGGACCAATTGTACAAACTTCATATCCTTCAAATGTCGGATATGCTCTAGAAGGTATTATGCACGAAAAGCCGTCAGGAACTGTTCCCAAGTAACTGGAATAGGCAAGGTGGTCTATTTGAGTTCCCACCAGCGGTCTGCTTCTCCTACTAGCATGTAGGTAGCAAGGGTAATTTTCTATTCGGGAGTCACTCCTAAGGTCTTGAGGGCCTTCTCTGTCTCTGCTAACTAGTACTCGACATCTTTAAAAGAGAATTCTCCTACAAAAGTAAATGAATTTAATCTTTTATATATCTCTATGTAGCTTATGTCCATCATGGGAGGAGCTGGTTCCCGTAGAAGAGGGACTGGGCCATACTGAGGATAGACTGGGTGACCCTGCGTGGTACTTACTGATACGGTGGGGGTACCAGATTGTACTGTGATGGTGCCAGGTGGTACTATGGCTGGGGTACCGGATCAAACTGTGGTGGTGTCGGGTGGTACTATAGAGGAGTAGGGTCGTACAGGGATAGCTCAAGATCTTCTCGTTACAGGGGTGGCTCAACCTGTGTTAGCGGATGAGGGTCAGGTAGCTCATTCTTTTCCTCTCTGCCCTGCTGGACAACAATGAGTCTCTCCAGCATCTCAAATATCTGGTCAACATCTTCTCTAATCGAGTCATCCCGGGCTGCTCGATTTAGTGGGGGTCTTCCTCTCCTTATCTATCTGTACCTGCATTTCATAAGGAACGGTTGAGTGATAATCCATTTTTTTAGTGTTCCCTAAGAATTTTGTGTAAGGAATAGGTCTGAGGAACACGACTCTAATACCAACTGTAACGACCCCAAAAATATCCAAAAGAAATAAAAGATAATTAAAGTGTGGAAGCGCAATAAATGTTCAGGGTTTACATTCCTTACACAAATAACTTAACTACCAAATAGCTTTACGGAATTCACTCTTTTGAAAGAAACATGAGAATAAGGAAATAAACGGAAAATAAAGAAATCTAGCATCTACTCGCAATCCTCCTGCGGATCGGGCTCTAGAACCTGGTTTTCTTGATCAGAAATGGTTAAATAAGGGATGAGCTACACTAGCCCAGTAAAGATATTACACTATATCACCGACATAAAAGTAAAAGTTGGTATAAAATCAACACACTAATGGAGTACTTAATTTAGATAAATTCGTTTATCATAAATAAAACTATTTACCATTCACTTACTGTAGTGGGATTCATAAAAATAATCTATGCAGACAATTAATATCATACAGATCATAGTTTCATGTAAAATCAGCAACATAGCACATATCACAAGTTTATATACATCGTCAATAAACCAAACAATAACTTTCACTTTTTTACCAACCTACTAGCATCAATGAGGGTTCAAAGGGATGTCCCCGCTACACGAGAACCTTTTCCTTTAACAATCTCATGTTCAGTCTGTCCCTATACCTCGTTCGATATGAGCGCCAAATTATCATGTCTCCATACCCTATCCGGTATGAGATGACGTTCACAATAAGGTTTCCTATGTACCCGGTCCGTTCACTATCTCATAGGATATTCAGTAAGGCTGTCGTTTTCATCTATTCATCTTCCAACATAACTTTTCCGTTTTTTGTTAGTCTCCATTTTCTAAATCAACCATAATCACACAAACAAGCAAACATATATTAGGGAATACAATCATATCTCATTTTTCCAACTAAACGGTGATCACGTAAGGCAATAATACATGCATTCAAATCATAAAATTGATAAATCAGATACTATCATTCCTTTAAACTATAAAATAAATCAACAGAAATCAACAGGGAATAATTTTCGATTTTAGCTCCATTAACAATCCGTAATTAATTATGCACATTTATTAAATTCACATAAAATACTATATTATTATTTATTTAAACTTCAATTCTATGATGGGGAATGGGGTGAGGGATCCTTACTTGATTTGATGTCTGAAAAGTTAAGTTGTACGACTGAGCTTACGGGCGATTCTCGGGTTCTCTAAATTTTTTTTCGGGAATTAAAACATATTAATAGTACCTACAGATGTCCCAAATAAACCGAAAATCAGTTTTGAGGTCCACTTGGCCAATTTTGAAATTTCGGCACGACGGCTTCGCCATGCTCTAGCGACAATGCTGCCACCCACGGCAGCGGTCCGCTTCGGGTCGGCTATTTTCGATCGTTTTCTATCAATTTTATATCAATCCCTACGAGAAAACACGTTAAAGGGTCTTGATTTGCCGAAAAAATATAAAAAATTGAAACTCACCGGCGGCGGGGCTCTCCGGTGCGGTAGCTCCTCTGACTCATGTTGTGGTTGGGTGTTTTGCTCCAGTCAACCTATAGAGAAGGTCACGATGATCACAACGGTAGAAAAATTACACAAAACGGGAATCGGGAAGGGTATCATCGGAGGTATTTTGTGAAATTCCCTACGGCGGCATCACCGAGCTTCGTCGGTATTTTTTGGATAATTAACTGGTCTTTTTGCTCCGATTTAGCCATTGGTGAGCTTAAAATTTAATTTCGAGTAAAAGGGGAAGTTTTTACATTTTTTGGCGGTCGGAAAGGGTTCTGGTGCGGCAGCGGGTGGCGGCGGTCTCCTTCCCGGCGACCAGGTCTTCTTCTCCGGCGAGGGGTTCTGGCGGCTAGAGTTAGGGTTTGGTGTGAATGGGAGTTACTTATATCCATCCGCTTTTGATATGGGCCGCCCATCGCGTTTAATTTGAACTGTCCGATCGCGATTAAATAGGGAGTGAATCTGGACCGTCCATCACGTTTTAATCTCGACCGTCCAATCGCATTTGAATCTGGTTGTTCGATCGCGTTTGGGAGGGAGCGCATCCAGGCCATCCTTACGCGCGGGAACGGACCTGGGTCGTTCCATCGCGGGTGCACGGATCGCCAGCATGGCTTCCCGCGTGGCACCGCATCATCGCCCATTGCCACATGGCGCATCCTGGTTCGTCGGGTCTGCTGACCGGGCATCCTACATGGTAATTTTTTTAAAATTTCATTTTGATCCCTGATTTCTAATTTTTCTTTTAAAAATACCCCAAAAACTTAAATTTTTAGCCATTTTTTCCTTAAATTGCTTTCAATTTTATTCTCCATCAATTTTACTTTCTTTTTTACTCTAAATTAAAATTAAAATTTTAAAATTTAAGAAATTATATTTATAAATAAATATTAAATTACATTAAAATCTAATTTAGGATATTACATGAATTATTCACAACCTTCTTGTTGATTGAGATATGGATCTTTGTTCTCTTGATCTGAAATAGTTAATGAATGGGTGAATTACACTAACTTAGTAAGAATATCAAACTAATCACAGATACGAAAAACTAAAGATTGAGAAAAATCAGAAAAACAACCGATGAATTTAATGTAAATTCATTTACTATAAAGAAGATCATTTATTCCATTTTGTGTAATAAGTCTTCCCCAACAATAACTTATGAAAACTCGTATTCATGCACTATTATTTATTACATAGAAGATAACAAGAACGATCATTTTATATTTTTACCCGCTTACCGGTACCCCTTGGGGTCCATAGGTATGTCCTCCTACTCGTGAATCTAATATTCAATTAAACAATTAACTGGTAGTCCCTATACCCCTTCCGGTAATGGGCATAAAACATTCCACCACTTCAATATATTGTCCGGTATAAATGTGAACCATATCTTTCAAACCTTACTGCTAAGGGACTTTTCAGTCCCGTCCCGACTGAGATAACAAGAACGATCATTTTACATTTTTACCTACTTACCGGTACCTCTTGGGGTCCATAGGTATGTCCTTGTACTCGTGAACCTAGTATTCAATTAAACAATTAACCGGCCGTCCCCATACCCCTTGGAATGTTTTACACCCATACCCCTTCCGGTAATGGGTGTAAAACATTCCACCACTTCAATACCATGTCCGGTATGAAGGTGAACCATATCTTTCAAACCTTATTGTTAAGGGATTTTTCAGCCCCGTCCCGACTGAGATAACGCTCATAGTAGGGTTCCCTATATACCGGGTCTGTCTACCCTTTTCTTGGTACCCAGTAAGTCTTTCCTATACAGATTTCCATAAGTATAACAATCAACTATGCAATAACCAAATCTCATTTTATACTCACTATTCACTTAATAACAATATAATTTAACACAACTAAATAACCAATGACCAGAATATCAGCACGTAATGCAGGACAAATAAATAACACAATAACCAAAAAGACCTAAAGACTATCAATTGAGTTACACATAATATAATAGTAAACAAATATAAGCAATACAGAAAAATAAACAGGAAATCGAAATGATTGTGAACTAAACGGTTCCGGCTTCACTAGTAACTTGTAACTATTTTTAAGGTTCTCTAATTTATTATAAAAACACACAATTATTAATTACTAATCCTCAATCTTACCCGAATCAGTATCCAAAATACTGAACTTTCTATTGCGCCTATTGACGGTCCCCAGATTTCCTGAATTATCCCTGCGAAATGTAAAACACTAATCACGTACCTAAAAATTGGTGTAAAAAATCATTTTCGGCCAATTTCGGGGTTTCGGCACGGCAACAGCACCATCGCCTGCAGTGGTGGTTTGTCTCAACCTGGCCGTTTTTGGCTTACCTTGTCTATTTTTGGTTGGCTTTATATATATTCCTGCAAAAAAATACGTTAGGGGGCCTCAGTTGGCTGAAAAATCAAAAAACAGAAATCTGCCGGCGGTGGAGTTTTTCTGGTGCGGCAGCTCTGCTGACTCACCTTTGCGGCTAAGAGTTTTTCTTTGATCAACCTTTTTTGGCTGTCAGAAGTGCTTCGGTTCGTCGAGGTTGCTGACTGGGCAATACTACGTGGCAAAATTTTTCTTATTTGTACTATAACCCATAGTTTTTAATTTTTCTTTCAAAAATATCCTCCAAACCCATTTTCACCTCTTTTTTTCAAAATTATTTTCAATTTCATCCATAACATATTCTTTTCCATAAATTTAACAAAAAATTAAAATAAATTAATTTAAAAATAATTTTTTATATATTTAAAATGTTAAAATTATTCCGAGGCCAAATTCCGGACCCAGGTATTACAACTCTTCCCCCTTAAAAGAAAGTTCGCCCCTCAAATTTGTCTCTCTCTCACTTAATCAAATAGTTGGGGATATTGGATTCTGAATTCTGATTCTAGCTCTCATGTAGCCTCTCTCTGTATGTGATTTTGTCATCAGATCTTAACGAAGAGAATTTTCCAGTTACGGAGTACCCTACTCTTTCGGTCTACAATGCCTACTGGTACCTCCTCATAGGACAGAACCTCATGGAGTGAAAGGGACTCGTGGGCCAAGACGTGAGAGGAATCCGAGTTGTATTTCTGTAGCAAAGACACATGAAACAAATTATAGATTCTGATAGTTTTAGAGGTAATGTCAGTCTGTAGGCGATGATACCAATTCTGTCTAAGATCTCAAATGGCCAAATAAAGTGGGGATTTAGTTTCTCCCTCTTACAAAACTCGGGGTTCCGACACGACGACCGCTGTGCTTCGACGACAACACCACTGCCTCTAGTATCGGTTTGCCTCAGCCTGGCTGTTTTCGATTAGTTTCAGCCGGTTTTATACATATCTTTGCTAAAAAACACGTTAGGGACACTCGGTTGGCCAAAAAAATTAAAAAACAGAAACCCACCAGCGGTTGGATTTTCCGAGTGCGGCAGTTCCACCGGCTCACCTTCGCGGCTAGGAAGTTTTCTTTGATCAACCCTTTTTGGTGGTCGGAGGTGCTCCAATTCATCGGAGTTACTGACTGGGCGATCCTACGTGGCTCTAACCCCTAGTTTCTAATTTTTCTATCAAAAATACCCCATGAACCCAAATTTTCGCCTCTTTTTCCCAAGATTATTTTTAATTTGATCCCTAACCTATTTTTTTTCATAAATTCAACAAAAAATTAAAATAAATTAATTTAAAAATAATTTTTTATATATTTAAAAAGTTCAAATTATTCTCAAGCTAAATTTCGGGCCTAAAAGAAATTTAGTCTCTCAAATTTGTCTCACTCTCACTCAATCAAACAGTTGGAGATATTGAGTTCTGAAGTCTGATTCTAGCTCTCATGTGGCTTCTCTCTGTGTGTGATTCTGTCATAGTACCTTAATGAAGAGAATTTTCCAATTGTGGGTTACCCTGCTCTTTTGTTCTACAATACCCACTGGTACCTCCTCATAGGACAGATCCTCATGAAGTGAAAGGGGCTCGTGGACCAAGATGTGAGAGGGGTCTGAGTTATATTTGTGTAGCATGGAGACATGAAACATATTATGGACTCTTGATAGTTCTGGAAGTAGTGTCAGTCTGTAGGCGGCAGAACCAATTCTGTCTAAGATCTCAAATGACTTAATAAAACCGGGGATTTAGTTTCTCCCTCTTGTCAAACAAGTTGACTCTCTTGAAAGAGGTGACCTTGAGGACCACTCGATCACCTTTTTAAAATTTTAAATCCCTCCTCTAGGTGTCTGTATAACTCTTCTGTCTGCTCTGAGCCGTCTGGATGTTCTTCTTTATCTTAACTATTTTAGTTGTAGTCTCCTCCACAAGATCTGGGCCGAATAATTTTCTATCACCTACCTCTTCCCAACAGATCGACGATCTGCATGGGCGGTCATATAACGCATCGTACGAAACCATGCCGATACTTGGTAGCTGCTATTGTAAGCGAACTCTATTAAGGGTAAATGATCATCCCAATGGCTCTTAAAGTCAAGAACACAAGCTCGGAGCATATTCTCTAGTGTGCGGATCGTCTTTTTTAATTGTCTATCGTCTAAGGGTGGAATGTTGTACTAAGAGACAGTTTCATTTCCATGACTTGCTAAAAACTAGATCAGAACCGAAAAGTGAACCTGGGGTCCCTATCAGATACTAATGTCATTGGCAATCCATGTAATCTGACTATCTTCTGGATATACATTCTTGCTAGCTTGTTTAAGGAGTTGGTCATTTTGATGGCCAAGAAGTGAGAAGACTTGGTGAGCCGACAATAATTACCCAAATAACATCATGTCCCGAACGTGCCGTAGGTAATCCTGTCGCAAAATCCATTGTGATGTGTTCCTACTTCCACTCCGGAATTGGTAATGGCTGAAGTAGGCCGCCTGAGCGCTGATGCTCTGCCTTGACCTGCTGATGCATTAGACACGTGAAAACAAAGTGGGGTACCTCTCTTTCCATCTTGTTCCACTAAAACCAGGGTCGCATACTTTGATACATTTTAGTGCTTCCGGGATGCATGACAAACTTTGAGCTATGAACCTCTATCATGATGTCTATTTTCATCTCATTGTCACATGAAACACACACCTTGTCCTGAAATCTGAGCAACCTATCGACAGAAACTTGAAATTCTGAATTTACTCCCTATTCTACATCTTTCCTGAAAGTTACTAAGGTGGAATCGGTGGATTAGGCTTCCTTTATTTTCGGATCAACTCAGGTTGAATAGTTAGGTGGGCCAAACATGTAACTCTCTTTAGGTCCTGAAGTCGTATTTGTTGTGTGACCCATATTTTCTTGCATTCTAAAACCATTAGATGAGCTAACATACTTGCACTTTTTCTGCTGAGTGAGTTGGCTACCACATTATTCTTGCATGAGAGATACAAAATGTTGCAATCGTAGTTCTTGAGGAGTTCTATCTATCGTCTCTAACGTATGTTGAGATCTTTTTTTAGTGAATATGTATTTTAAGCTCTTATGGTCTGTATAGATTTGAAAAGTCTCCTCATATAAGTAATGGCGCCAAGTCTTCAAGGCTTGGATAATCGCGGCAAGTCCTACGTCGTGGGTGGGATAGTTTTTCTCATGACCTTCAACTGCCTAGACCCATAGTTTTTGACATTCTTATGCTGCATCAGAACACAACCCAATCCCAGGTAGGAGGCATCATTATAAACTGTATATCCACTTGTCCTATTCGGTAAGACCAACACGGGTGCAGTAGTCAATCACTTCTTTAGTTCTGAAAAGCTCATTTCACAATTCTCGTTCTACTCAAACTTAACGTTCTTTTTTGTGAGCCGAGTCAAAGAAGCAGTTTTGCTAGAAAATTCTTCCACGAACCTGTGGTAATAACTTATTATTTCTAGAAAGCAACGAATCTCCTTTATTGAGGTCAATTTCTTCCAACCAAGTACTGCCTCAACCTTTTCGGGATTCACTGACACTCATCCCTTGATATGATGTGCCCTATGAAGGTAGTCTGCTTGAGTCAGAATTCACACTTACTCAAGTTTACATGCAATTTCTTTTCTTTGAGAATCTGAAACATCTGAGTCAGATGGTGAGCATGTTCCTCTCTGCTTTTTGAATAGACCAGGATATCATCGATAAATACAATTATGAACTAATCCAAAAATTGTCTGAAAATTTTGTTCATCAAATTCATAAAAGTGGCTGTTGCATTGGTTAGTTCAAATGACATGACTAGGAACTCATAATGTCTGTACCTCATTCGAAAGTTATTTTGGGGATATCTTCTGCCTTAATCTTTACCTGATGGTAACTTGAATGCAGCTCTATTTTAGAGAAGACCTGAGTACCCTACAACTGTTCAAAAAGGTCATTGATCATGGGAGGGGGTATTTGTTCTTGATCGTGACCCTATTCAGTCTCTTGTAATTAATACATAATTTTAACGTCTCATCCCCCTTCCTTGCAAATGTGACTCCAGCACTCCAAGTATATACATTATTTCAGATGAATCCACTATCTGCAATTCATTGATCTGTTTCCTTAGATTTTCCATCTCAACACGGTTCATGCGGTAAGGGACAACCGAGATAGGCTGGGTGCCTGGCTGAAGATCTATGGTGAATTTAACTTCTCTGTCCACTGGTAATCTGGATAGTTCATCAAGAAACACATCCGGGAAGTCTTGGACTACCAGAATCTCTCGAATGTAAATTTCTTTCTTAAGTTTGCCTAGTTAGAAAAAACAGCCGAGTTAAAGCAATTTGTAATAGAAAAATTGCCATGAGAGAATAATGTTTAAAAATTTTATTAATTTGTAAATGATTCTTTATTAGGAGGGTTGAATATAAGTTTCTTGTAAAAATAATCTACGGTGGCGTGATACACCGCTAACTAGTTCATTTCTAATATTATATCAAAGTCCCCTGTGTCAATTTCTATTAGGTTTACACTCAATTTCTTATCTGCTATATCTATGATATAGGCTCTCTATATAATCTCCCATAGTAGTGTCCTACTTTCAAGAATAGACATAAATAATATAGAATCAAGTCTTTCAGGAAATACACTCAAGTTTGGTGTAAAAGCATATGAGACAAATGAATGTGAGACACTAATATCAATCAAAACATGTGCAAGATAATTACAGATAGTGTACGTACCATGTATCACATCTGAGTTGGCTTCTGTATCTTACTAAGGGAGGTTGTAAGCTCTACCCTTGATAAGAGGTCTAGCCTAATTCTAGTTTCTCGGGCACTCTCTCGCGTAGTGCTAGACACTCTCACATATACAGCAAGTATTGTTGAAATGATAGCAGGGTCGATCCCCATGATCCTTACCACAGTGCTGGAAAGTCTTACTGCATCCTGTTATTGGAATATGAGGAGGAACCTGAGTCACTAGCCTATGTCTCTTGTTTTGCTGATGTAACGCCCTGTTTTTTTTAAGGGCGTAGTCTAAGACAATTCCGTAACCACACACGAAAGTGTCATTCCAAATCCACCACAAATATAGAAACCTTACTGCAAATCTATTACTCAAAATCACAATAAATCTACAACCCTACATGAAATATCATAGTGAAAGATAATTTCACAAACTCCTAGTAGACCCACTATCTACACTACTACTAGTTATTACACACTCAATCATGCCAAATGACAAAAACATTATTGCCTTGTTCCTCTATCTGCTAGGCTTGGAAATTAGCAACTCCCATCCCGACTCCATCCCTACTCCATCTGTAAATAATACAGAGTGAGTATATACAACTCAGTACAGTAAAAATTAAGTTATAGACATCATATACAACAATAGGGAACTTAGAGGTCCTATATGTACTTCACCTACTTAACCTAATACCTACTCTTGGTAATTTAAAAAATAATATATGTTAATTGTGACCGCCCCTCGATGTCCCCTAACCGTACAAATACTCTCACTCATCACCAGTATCGGTGATCAGTATAAACTGCCTATCTCTCAACTCCTAATAGGCCACACACACACACAAATATCATTATCACCTGTCACCAGTATCAGTGCTCACCAATAAACCGCCTATCTCTCGACCCCTAATAGGCCACACACACACACAGATACCATTCCCACCCGTCACCAGTATTAGCGACCACCAATAAACCGCCTATCTCTCGACCCCTAATAGGCCACACACGCACACAAATACCATTCCCACCCGTCACCAGTATCGGTGGCCACCAATAAACTGCCTATCTCTCGACCTCTAATAGGCCACACACACACATATACAATTCCCACCCGTCACAAGTATCAGTGACCATCAATAAACTGCCTATCCCTCGACCCCTAATAGGCCACGCACTCCCCCAAATACCATTTTTTCCTGTCACAAATATCGGCGACCAAACCCCTTTCCGTCGAAGTCCCCCGACCATTACCACTATCGGCGATCAACTTATTTTTTCTAGGTAGCGACAACCAATATCGGCGTCCCCTAATGCTACCAACTTAACACAATATCATCATGTCCGTGCATAAGAGATGCACTAACACTTCACACACTCACACCTGTAACGTTCCCTTGCCAACTATCACATATACAACAGCTATACCAACCTACATACAGCCCAGACTCTCACACCACACGGCTACACCACTCATCCCTTCTCCCTACACAGAGAACCCCCACACCTCTATTCCGATATTTCATTCCCATGGTCTACGGCCTCCCATTTCTCCTCCCAAATTTTCTACATCCACGCACTCTACTTCCTCCCTTACACACATCCACCTCACTCGCCAAATATCTTATTCTCTCCCCCTCCACGGCCTACTCTAGATACTCCACTCTCAAATCCCGAAATCACCTCTCTCTCCTCCCGTGGTCCCCTCTGCAAACCTCCATTCGTACTCACACAACATCCCCTCCCTCTCACGAACCTCACTCACACACCACACATCTCCCATTCTCTCCTCCCGCGGCCCCCCCTCCATACGCCTCTATTCACACTCACCAACTCTTCTCCGTCACGGTCTGCACTCACAGACACCGCACTCCTTCCCTTCCCTCCTCCCACGGCCTAGCCTCCTCCATACGCCCCTGTTCACACACAACATCTCCTCTCCGTCACTGACTGTACTCACACACACCGTACTCCTTCATTTCTCTCCTCCCGCGACCTAGCCTCCTCCATACGCCCCCGCTCACACACCACATCTCCTCTCTCTCTCTTTTTCTCGAACTTTCTTTTCCCTCCCCGCTCTCTCTTTTCTATGCTTTCTCTTTTCTTTTTCTTTTTCCTCCCCATTCTCTCCTTTTTCGTTCCTCTCTGCTTCGGCTCCTCTCTATCTCTTTCTCGAACCTTCTTTTCCCTCCCCGTTCTCTCTCTTCTATGCTTTCTCTTTTCTTTTTCTTTTTCCTCCCTGTTCTCTCCCTTTTTTGTTTTCTCTTCTTTTTTTTCTTTTTTTACTTTCCCTCCCTTTTTCTCTTTTTCCTTTTTTTTCTTTCCTTCCCGTCTCCTATTTATACCACACCTGTATCCTATCCTGTCTGTCCATCCCACCTCATCCCAACTGTTCACTCCCTCTCCTCCAAACGACGTTGTTTCCTCCTCTTTATTATCATAAAACGACACTATTTCCTCTAAACGATGTCGTTTCCTCCTCATCTTCTCCAAAAGATATTGTCCCCCCCCCTTCTCTAAACGGCACCGTTTCACTCCAACCCTCTCCATATACCCATATATACATACACGTCAAGATCTTCTCTCTTTTTTTTTCCAGTTATTACAGCTGAACAAGTGCAGTAGGTACTAATCTGCAGTGTGAAATCGGGGGCATGAGGTTCCCTATTGCTGGAAGAAAAAAATGAAGGTTCCTCTCCACTAGTTGTACCTTGGCCAAAACAGCTGAGTAGGTACTGAGCTTGAATACATACAGCTATTATCTAATCTCAAGACAAAGGCCCCACTCGAACTTCCTTGCCTTTCTGTCTTCATCCATCATGCTCTCAGGGGAATACCGACTCAATTCTAGGAACTTTCGGGTATACTCTGACACAATCATATTACTTTGGACTAGGTGTGCAAACTCCAATTCCTTCATATGTTGGAGATGCTCTGGGAGGTGCTCTACATTGAAGGTCATCAAGAACTATTCCCAAGTGACTGCAACGGGCAGGGTGGCTTGCTTGAACTGCCACCAGCGACCTGCCTCTCCCACCAGTATGTAGGTAGCAAGTATAACTCTCTATTCGGAAACCACCTCAAGAGTCGTGAAAGTCTTCTCTGTCTCAGCTAACAAGTACTCAGTCTCTTCAAAGGAGGATGCCCCTGCAAAAGTAGTTGAATTTAGTCTTTTGTACCTCTCAATATAGCTTGGGTCCATCATGGGTGGAACTGGATCCTGTGGAAGTGGGACTGGATTGTGTTGGGGAAGGACCGGATGACCCTGTGGTGGTACTGGATGATACGATGGAGGCACTTGATTGTACTGTAGTGGTGTCGGGTGATGTGGTGAAGGCACTAGATTATATTGTGGTGGTGTAAGATGGTACTGTGGAGGAGTAGGATTGTACCGGGGTAGCTCAAGATCGTCCCACTGCAGGGGTGGGTCAAATTATAACAGCGGGGGAGGGTCAGATAGCTCCCTCCTTTCCTCTCAGACCTGCTGGGTAGCAATGAGTCTCTCCAGTATTTCAAATAGTCGGTCAACATCCTTTCAAAGCGAACCCTCCTAGGCTGTTCGGTTTAGTGGGGGTCTTCCTCTCCTCATCTATCTATACCTGTATTTCACCAGGAATGGTTGAGTGATAATTCATTTTTTTTGTGTTTTCTTAGGTCTTTGTATAAGGAATGGTTCCAAGAAACGCGGCTCTGATACCAACTGTAAAAGCCCCGAACTTAACTAGAAAAAAGTCATAAATAAAATACAGAAGTGAAATAATAGAGTTAGGGTTTATATTCCTTACATAATAATTTAGAATATCTGATAGGCTAACAAAATATCTCTTCTGAAAGAACAAACGAAAATAAAAGAAATAACGAAAGACAAATAACTAAGCAATCCTATGACGACCTTCACTAGCTCTTAAAGGGAGTCCGAATGGTAAACTATTCACAACCTTCTTATTGATTAAGATATGGTTCTTGATTCTCTTAAACTGAAATAATTAATGAAGGGGTGAGCTACACTATCCCAGTAAGAATATCACACTAATCACAAATACGAAAAACTGAATATTAGTAAAAATCAGAAAAACAATCAATATAGCCCTTAATTTAATGTAAATTCATTTACTGTAAAGAAAGTCATTTATTTCATTTTGTGTAACAAGTTTTTTCCAACAATAACTTATAAAAACTCATATTCATGCACTATTATTTATCACATAGAAGATAACAAAAATGATCATTTTACACTTTTACCTGTTTACCGATACCCCTAGGGGTCCATAGGGATGTCCTCATATTTGTGAATCTAATATTTAATTAAACAATTAACCGATCATCCTCATATTCCATCCGGTAATAGGTGTAAATATTCTACCACCTCGATACCCCATCCGGTGTGAAAGTGAACCATATCTCCCAAACTTTACTAGTAAGGGAATTCTCAGTTCCATCCGACTGAGATAACGTTTACGGTAGGATTCCTTATGTACCGGACATGTCCGCCCTTAAGTCTTTCATATACAAATTTTTATCAGCATAACAATCAACCATGTAATAACCAAATCTCATTTTATACTCACCGTTCACTTAAACAATAATATAGTTTAACACAGATAAATAACCAATGACCAAAATACCGGTACGCAATATAAGGGAAAAAAATAACAAAATAACCAAAAAGACCCTAAAGGCCATCAATTGAGTTACACACAGTATATTAGTAAACAAATATAGGTAATATAGAAAAATAAACAGGAAATCGAAACGATTGTGAACTAAACGGTTCCGGCTCCACTAGTGACATGTGATTATTTTTAAGGTTCTCTTATTTTTCATTAAAACACACAATTATTAATTATTAAACCTTGATTTATCGTAACAGAGAAAATGGTTAGGGATTCTTACCCGAATCGGTGTTCGAAATACTGAACTTTCTACTATACCTACTAGCGATCCCTGAGTTTCCTGAATTATCCTTGCGGAATCCAAAACACTTGTCATGTATCTAAAAATATCCTAAAAATCTAAAATCGGTGTAAAAAATCCTTTCCGGCCAATTTTGGAGTTCCGACACGGCGGCACCACCGTGCTCCGGCTGTGGCAGTTTGCCTTGGCTTGACCGTTTTCAGCCAACTTTATATATATCATTATGAAAAAATACGTTACGGGATCTCGGTTGGCCGAAAAATCAGAAAATGAAAACCTACGAGCGGTGGAATTTTTTGAGTTCGACGGCTCTGCCGACTCACCTTCGCGGCTGGGAGTTTTTCTTCGGTCAACTTTTTTTTGCGGTCGTAGGTGCTACGGTTCGTCGGGGTTGCTGACTGGTCAGTTTTACGTGACAAAATTTTCTTTATTTGTACTCTGACTTTTAGTTTTCAATTTTTCTTTTAAAAACACCACTTGAATCCAAATTTTCACCATTTTTTTTTAAAATTGTTTTCAATTTCATTCATAACTTTTTTTTTATATATAAATTTAACAAAAAATTAAAATAAATTAATTTAAAAATATTTTTTTATATATTTAAAATGTTAAAATTATTCCCGGGCTAAAGTTTGGGTCCGGGTATTACACTAAAATTAAATTGGCAACATATATACTCTTATATATATATATATATTTTAATTCCTTACGTTTATATAATTTGACTTTAATTTAAATAAATGGAGTTTAAATTTGCTGTTCAAATTGAGTATTGATTAGAAGCATAATTTTTATTATTTAATTAAATCTCTATTTAACAGCAAACAAGATTACTAAGACTATGAAGAAAAGTTTATTGATAATCGAATTCAACATAAAAATGCAGCCCCAAAATATGATACACCATAGAAATGAAGATAGACTTCACATTGCATTGTTTTCGTTTTCATGAAAAAAATAAAATAAATTTCATTGAAGGTGACGTCAAAGTTAATGCTGTCGATTTCGACACCTTGCCCTTGTCTTTGTGAGGCCCAAAGCCTGAAGTAATTCAGCAGTTTCTCAACACATGGGTAGGTGCATAAATTTTATTGAATTAAAAAAAATAAATAAATAAATAATAATTGACAAAATTTTCTATTAGTCTATTATTGAGACAGTACATAAACATTTATAGATTTGGTAGTCTCAATTCTTCAGATTAGATGAAAAAAAACAATATCAATTCATTTAATATTAATAATGATGTTATACTTGTAAAGCTTGGTTAAAGTTTGATTGGATGGGAGAATAAATTGTGAGTTTCTAATTTCAAAAGAAAATCAAATTAGGGGAAGAAAGTTCAAGGGATATAATATAAATGCATCACTTAACAACTTAATATTATGAGAATTGTATACGTAAATGATCTTTGGAAAAGGCTTTGCGTTTGGAGTTCATGTTAAAGGATATATAGTGTCTTTTTGGTTTAATAAATATTCTTCTTTCATTATTATTGATTGTGGTAGGGGAATAAGTATATATCCATAAAAAATGAATAGAAATTTAAAGTGAGTAAAAGTTATGTGTTTTAAAATTTAAGGAGGTTAGATCGATAGGAGAAGTACAAAATTCATAATATCTACTTATTCTTGGATCATTATATGTCGAGTCATGTCTATTAGCTCACAACAAGGATAATAAACATTCTTACAACGCTACTAATGCTTTATATCATAGACAATTAACAATAGAGTTACAAGAAAGTGGTTTTATAAAGTGAGAGGGCCAAATAAAATTAAATTTATTAATTCATACACAATCAAGAATTAATGAGCATACGTTTTTAGTGGAACTATGCCACTACTGTCAAGTGTAGATATACGGATACCATGAAGAGATTGAAATTTATGTGCTTAGAGATTGTATAATTGCTAATAATATTTTGAAATATAATGTGTTATAAGAAAAACACGTAACTTTTATTTTTATCCAAACTAATTAGTTATATGCTAATATAAGAGTTCATGTACAAAGACTGGTAAAAGGTAACTTGAACCCGTTAGTCCTTATGTTTGAACCAAATGTACTCAATTTAAGCAAGTTAACAATTTAATTATATTTTATACCGAATTTATGATAATATTATTTAAAAAAAAACGATGTATGACAAGTATTTAAGAGGGAACTCGTTGAACATTGATGGTCATATACATTTTTGACGTTAGTACATTAGAACAAATAATATTATTTACGGTTATTATTAGGGTAACAGAGGGATGATTTTGCAAATAACTCAATCCATACATTTCTATTGTAAAGGCCTTGAACTTAAAAAGAAATAAAGTCATAAATTAAATGTAGAAGCAGAATAATAAAGTTTAGGGTTTTCATTCCTTACATAATAATTTAGAATACTCAATAAGAATACGAGAATGTCTTTTCTAAAAAAAACAAACGAAAATTAAAGAAATAAATAAAATATAATATACTGAGCATTTTAGGACGACATTCACTACATTTTGAAAGGAGTCCGGATGGAACTATTTACAACCCTCTTATTGATCGGGATTTACGTCTTGACCCTCTTGATTTGAAATAGTTAATGAAAAGGTAAGTTACACTAATCCAGTAAGAATATCACACTATTCACTGATACAGAAACTGAAGGTTGGTAAAAATCATAAAAACAACCAATAGAGCTCTTGATTTAAGTAAATTCATTTATCATAAAGAAAGCCATTTATTGCATATATTTACTGTTGCGAGATTTCTAAAATCGACCTATAAAGACAATAACTCAAATAACATTTCAACCTCATATTCAAGTGAGCAAGAACAATAATTTTTCTTTTTTATTTGCCTATTGGTATCCTTAGATGTAACAACCCCATAAATATTCAAAGGAAATAAAAAATAATTAAAGTGTAGAAACGTGATAAATGTTCAAGGTTTGCATTTCTTGCACAAATAATTTAAAGTATCACACAGTGTTACGGAATTCACTCTTTTGAAAGAAACACAAGAATAAGAAAATAAACGGAAAATAAAGAAATCTAGCATCTACTCGCAATCCTCCTGCAGATCGGGTTCTGGAATCTAGTTCTCTTTATATAAAATGGTTAAATAAGGAATGAGGTATACTATCCCAGTAAGGATATCACACTATATCACCGACACAGAAGTAAATGTTGGTATAAAATCAAAACACTAATGGAGCACTTAATTTAAACCAATATATTTATTAAAAATAAAATAATTTACCGTTCACTTACCGTAATAGGATTCATAAAAACAATATATACAGATAATAATATTGTACAGATAATAATTTCATGTATAATCAACAATCATAGCACACATTATAAATCTATGTCCATCATCAATAAATCCACAATAACTATCGCTCTTTTTACCAGCTTGTTGGTATGCATGGGGGTTCATAAGGATGTTCCCACTACACGTGAACTTTTTCATTTAACATTCTCAATCACGAGCTGTCTCCATACCCCGTCCAGTATGAGCACCAATTTACCCAAATCTCAATACCCCGTCCGGTATGAGGGTGAAGCGGGTTGTCCCCATACTCCGTTCGGTATGAGCACCAAATTATCAAGTCTTCATACCCCGTCCGGTATGAGACGACGTTCACGGTAGGGTTCCTTATATACTCGGTCCATCCACCATCTCTCAGGATATCCAATAAGGTTGTCGTTTCATCTATTCATTTCATCACACAATTTTTACCGTTTAACCTTCATTTTTTTTATTTAGCAGTAAACACATAGAATAAACCATACATGCATTCAAAGCCATAAAATCAATTAATAAGACACCATCATGCATATAAACTGTAAAAACAATCAACAAATAACAGTAGATAATTTCCGATTTTGGCTCTATTAGCAATCCGTAATTAATTATGTACATTCTCTAAATTCACATAAAATATCGTATTATTATTTATTTGGACTTCAACTCTATGATAGGGAATAAGATGAGGGATGCTTACTCGATTTGATGCCCGAAAAGCCAAATTGTTCGACTGCGCCTACGAGTGATTATCAGATTTTCTGAATTTTTCTTCGAAAATTAAAATACGCTAATAGTACCTACAAATGTCCTAAATAAACCCAAAATTAGTCCAAGGAGAATTTTTACTTTTTTTGGTGGTTGGAGGTAGCTCCGGCAGCCCGGTGGGTGGCGATCGGCTCCCTTATCCGGCAGGAGGCTGGCGACTAGGGTTTGAGTTTGGTGTGATGCGAAATATTTATACTTATCTTGCGTAAATTTGAACTGTTCATCGCATTTGATCTCGATCTCCGATCGCGTTTAAAGAAGAAATGAATCTAGACCGTTCATCGCGATTTGATCTCGACTGTCAGATCGCATTGAAAGAAGAAACGAATCTGGGCCATTCATCGCGTTTAATTGCGACCGTCCGATCGTGCCTGAGGAGGGAATGAATCCGAACCGTCTACGGGCATGGAAACGCTTCCGGACCGTCCGATCATGGGGCACCGAGTTAGCGTGCTTGTCACGCGACGCGTTCCGATTCGTCGAGACTGCTGACTGAGCGGTTTTACGTGATGCAATTTTTCTTAATTGCGTTCTAACTCTCAATTTTTAATTTTTTTTTTCAAAAATACAATGCGAACCCAAATTTTCGCTTATTTTTTCTAAAATTATTTTTAATTTCGTCATCAACCTATTTTTTTTTTCATAATTTTGCATTAAATTAAATTTTTATAATTTTTTTAATTTTAAAATTAATCTCGGACCCGGGTATTAGATATGTTCATGTTAAGTTTGAAATTCTCAAGAATTATATAGAGTTAAATAATGAGATAATGACTAATTTTATTACAAAAACTAATATTTTCTCTTTTTAAAATGTTTCATGGAGAGAGATTATTATAAATTGCATGATTTTGTTAACGTAAAATGAGTGAGAGACATTCAAATTTATCTTGAGAAGTAATAAAACATTTGTAAATCTTTTTTTTTTTTTTTGAAGCGATTATATGTTTAGGTGTTACATCTCATTGTCTATTATCAAAATTAAAATAATACTACTTATTGCTCGAAAGCTCTGATAATTTTGAAATTATTTTTGGTGTTTTCTTTATTACCACAGAAAAAGAAATTATTAATTATATATATATATATATATATAAATAATTTTACATTCACAATAGGGAGAATGTTTTATCCGATAAGACTTAAACCTCTTTTCTTAAAATTTGATTATTAACTGACTCTCTCATTTTTTATTTTTGTTCTATTAATTAAAATCATAATTTATTTGTATATTTTTCAAGTAAAATCGTTTGCTTTATTTTTATTTGATTATTCCATAATTATCTGACACATATTATATATTAGAAATTTTATTTAACCCTATAAAAAAACTGAAATTAATTCATAATTATATTTTTTATGCAATAAGTTATACTAAAACATCAAGAACTTCTAATCTAATTTACTCTAAATAAAATTTATCAAAAATATTAAATTTATCTTAAGTTTTCATTATTTTATAATAATTTCAAAATGTTAAATTTATAATGGACATAAAAATCAGATAAATTTCATATGAAAATACTAAATATATATTTGTCATACATAAATAAAAATAGTAAATATATATTCTTTTACCTGAAAGAATAATAGGAAGTACTGAGTCGCCACATGCGACGGATGACGCGTCACCGTAACTTCAACAAAGGCAGACCAAAGCCGTCAAACAAGGGCTTAGTACCGTAATAGGACAAGCTTACTCCACTGTGTCCGAGAACACCGTAAAGTAAATTTAATTATTCGTCTCCTTCAGTTCCATAAAAATATTAAGTTACAGAGAAAAAGGTCTTTGAACCTTTTGTTTAGCTCTTCTTAGCTGTACAAAGCTCCCTCTCCTCCATAGTTACCACTCTCCGAAGATCTACAATCTCTCTCTCTAAACCAGAGGTTATTAATATGATTATGGTGGAGAGAGAGTCAGTGCTGGATCTTCATTAAGCATCATTATCATCGTCTGCCAAAAGTAGAACCATAAAGCTTCTTCCGTCTTCTTTATTTTTTTAAAAAAATTCCGCTTTGCGCTGCTTGCTTGATTGCTTTAACTTTGCAGCCCCGACTCAGGTCAGTTCTCTGTTCTTTTGTCTGCCATATTATCATTTTCTAGGGTTCCAAACAGGTTAGATTGTTTTGCTCTGTCCGTTGCAACTTTGACTTGTCTTGATTTCTCAGATCCGTTCGATTTGGTATTACAATCTTTGACATCTCTGTGGTTGTTGTCGTTATTCAGTTTGTTTAAGGGAAGATGCGTTTGTTGGTTTAGGTATCTTGTCTTAGTTTCTTCATTTGGACTTCAATTTATTGAGAAGCTATGTTAGGGGATGTCTATGGTGGAGATGTAAGAGACGTGATTTGTGGTTCACTTGGTTGATTAATTGGGCTTCGGTTTTGGAGATAATTCAAGTGGACTGATTAAATTTAGCTGTTTGCCTCTTTTAGATTTCTCTATGTTTATCATATATGATTCTTATTCTTAATGATGTAGGAAGTTGGGATGGCAAATAGATTGAAGGAAGACGAGAAAAATGAACGAATAATACGAGGCCTTCTCAAACTTCCTGATAATCGGAGGTGTATTAACTGTAACAGCCTGGTATGCTTCATATTGTTACTATTGTTTCTTCCGTTCATCCTATGTACTCGAGAACAAAAACTGTAACAGTTGTTGGCATTGTCAATTTTACTAATATTAGAATATAGAGGAAATGAATGCATCAGATTTTAGCATGTGGAAAGATTTGAATTGCATATTGTTTTATTTGGTTTTCATGGGTTTTTATTTGCCTTGCTTGAAAGGATCAACAATGTTAATTGATTGGTCCATACTTCTGGGGTTAGCATATGGTAGAGAAACAAGTGTGCACTTGGTAGTGCAGTAACTTGTTTATATTCTCATTTCTTTATGAATGCCGGGGTCTTGATCTCAATAATCAAGCCAGTTTAGTCAATAACGAAGATGATTCATCCCTGATTAAAGTTTAATCACTGGCAAATGCATACACGGGCTTGACATGGATCTATTTACCTTTGAATAGGGAGAGAATGAAGCCTTGAGTTTTATACACTTAGTTATCCGTAAGGATAATGTACTTTACTGATTCAACTGGTAGCTGGAGTAACTTAATGTTAATAAGATACTCAATGGAAGTATTAACAATTTTGGAATTTTTGTTTCTTGATCTCTTTCTTTCTGGCAATAATTTCTGTTTGTAACATTGGCTTTGGAGTACTCATGCTTAGCTGCTTACTGATGCATGGTCTTCTATAACAATTCTATCTTGTTTCTTTGAGCAGGGGCCGCAGTATGTTTGCACTAATTTCTGGACATTTGTCTGCACCACATGTAGTGGGATACAGTAAGTATCTGGATAAAACTATTGCAAATGTTCTTTTAAGCTTGTGAAGTTTGTAGCATGGCTTAGCCATTTAAAAATTTTTCCAGTCGAGAGTTCACACACCGCGTGAAATCAATATCGATGGCCAAATTCACTTCACAGGAAGTAAGTTCTCTGCAAGAAGGGGGAAATCAGGTATATGGCACTTCCTTTTCTCTGAGAGAACCAGAATTTTCCTCTGATATCCGTGTAGTACTCTTTTCAATTGTGATCAGTTATGCCCCTTTATCATTTTGACTCTTCTTTTTCACATATTATCAGCGTGCAAAAGAAATTTATTTTAAAGAATGGGATCCCCAGCGTCAGTCTTTCCCAGATAGCAGGTGATTGCTTATTTGTTTTATGTGTACTTTACTACCTGACTAATTACTATAATCCTCACAAATAGTTATTTTCCAGTAATGTTGAGAGGCTACGAGACTTCATAAAGCATGTATATGTTGATAGAAGATACTCTGGTGAGAAGAACTATGACAGGCCTCCAAGGGTGAAGATGGTAAGGTTCTCCATCTTCTTCCCAAACCTGACTTTCTTTTATTTGTTTATTGATCTTTGACAGAAGAAATTAGTAGGATATAACAGATATTTGACTAGGATAAATGCAACTCATATATTAAAATCTCTTGTTGCTATCAGATAGATATCTTTTTCCATAAAATTTTTTGTAGCAATTGGGAACTGTTAATCATGACAGTTACAAATCTCTCTTCTGGCATATTGTATAGGGGGACAAAGAAGAAATTTATGAGAACAGGAATCAGGGTGGATCTAGAAGCCCTCCGTATGAAGAGACATATGAGCGTCGTTACAGTGACAGGTCTAGTTCTGGAGGAAGAAGTCCAGTATACGAACCAGATAGTCGACAATATGGTGATTACCGGAGAAGCCCTGCTCGTCCTGAGATAATAAATGATTGGCGTCGTGATGATAGATTTGGAAATGGGAGGAAATTTGAAGATCATGGAGATGGAGAATCAAAACTAGAAGGCAGGTCACCTGAGCGTGTAAAAGATATGGAGTCATCCAGCCCACCTGTTGTTCGGCCTGTTAGAGAAATTTTGGGAGAGAATATAGTGCCTCTTCGTATTAGTGAGCCTCCCAAAGCCAATGGTGGGAGAGCTGTTGATAGCTCAGTACATACACAGGTGGGAGTTTCTATTGAGTTGTATTGCACAATATTCAAGATCTTCAAAATTCCATTTGGGTATTGGTCTGTGCATTTCGTTTATCTTTCTTTATCAGTGGTTTTTTGGTTCTCTGAGGATCATGGTGTAAAATTTCCATAAATTGGTTACCTTTATTTGGCAAGAAATAATGATAAATATTTATGGGTTTCTATTCGGTACTGTCCATAATTGATGTTCAAGTGATTTCATCGCAAGTTGTACTGTTCAGCATTCTTGTGTCAGCCATCACCCTTAGTTTTATGATCTGATGAGTATTAAGTTTTAATAAAAATTTTGCTATGATTTCTCGCTGCAGCAGCTTTAGGATACAAATGATCAGTTGGACCATTCAGATTATGGTTGATTTATGCTTTATTTCTAAATTGTGGTGCTTTTGCATCTCTCTCTGCCCTGCAGTTCATGAGATACTTGATAGACATGCTTACCATAATATATACTTCTTGATGTCATGGAACTTCTCAAGATGCTTTTTCTTTGGATTATGGGAAAACAGTTAATTAGTTTAATATCCTATTCCTTCTACTTGCAGAGATACTTGATAGACATGCTTACCATAATATATACTTCTTGACGTCATGGAACTTCTCAAGATGCTTTTTCTTTGGATTATGGTTAATTATTTTATTATCCTATTCCTTCTACTTTCAGAGAACTGCATCATCCGGTAGCTTGGGTTCCACCAACGAGAATCCACCAGAAGTTAAATTGGAGAGTACTAGGAGCTTGATAGATTTTGATTCTGATCCTGAACCTCTTCCAGCTGCTGTAGTTACTCAAGCACAACAAACAGCACCTGCTCAGTCCACTGTGCCATCAACAAGCACTGCCAATGATAACAATTGGGCGTCTTTTGATTTTGCCCCTGACACAAGAGTCTTGCAAGCTCCAGCAAATGCATATCCATTGGATTCTGTTCTTTCTCAGTTATCAGCTCCTGCAACTGTTCCTGGTCATGCAACAGGATTATCTAGCGGAGCTGGTGGTCCAATCGCTTCATCTCCGGGGAATGTGAATCTTTTATCAATTGGTGATCCGCCTTCTGTGCCAATGGGACACACTCCAATGTTGCCCTTTGGTGCTGGTGCACCTGCATCTCCACAAGTTAGCAGCTTTTCAACTTTTCCCTCTTGTGGTCCTTTGTCATCTGCTCAGGGATTAACCCCGGTATCAACTGTCAGTGGGGTTAATTCCTTCGTCAAAGTTACTGATCCATCACAATGGTCCAGCACACAGCATCAACAACCTTCTTTATTTCCTGCTGGTGGTGGTCAGTTCACTAGTCAACAATTTAGACCACCACTTGGTGGTCCATCAGGCAACCAGGTGAGCCTCACAGTCAAATGCTCCGGAGTTTATTTGGTGCTTTATTATATAATAGTTCTATTCACATATTTCTTCCTTGGTCCTTTGGCAGCCATGGAATATGTCAAATGTCTCAAATATACAAGGGCCTTTGAGCACAACAGCTGCACAGGTTCCTCAAGCCATCTCAAAAACTCCACAGCCACAGGAGATGACCTCTAGTGGTACACAACCTTCGCCTGAAGAAGCAAAGTTGACTGGAAGAAAAGAACTTCCTGAGGTACTGGGGGGAAAACAAAGAAAAACAAGTACTTATTGTTTTGCACTTCATATAAAGTCATTATTTATCATGTATTGATTCTTGAATTATCTGCAGGATCTATTTACTGCAACCTACCCATCATATCCTGCCATAGTTCCAGGGTGGCAAACTGGTCCACCCCGTGGCATGGGATTTAGAATGCCATATAACACTGTTATGGTACATTTATGATCCCAGCTCATGAAAATTTCACTATGTTCTATTTTACATTGTTGCTGGTCTAGTTGCTTTGGCATTTTTGTAAATATCTTTGTGTCTGTTGTGGCAGCCCTTGCAAACTTTTTCACAGCCATCAAAGTCGACAAACCCATTTGACTTCAGTGGCGAACAACCTCAACATGCTCAAACACCTCCACATACTCAAATGGTATTTGATTTACTTCGTTTGAATTAATATAAATGAAAAATTTAATTCGCACATTTAAAGAAGCTCAATATTGCTAATAAATCCAGCATAATGAGAGTCTTCTCTTTTTTTTTTGTTGTTGTTTCTTTGTGGGATTGGGGTTGGGGAATTGCTTAGAACTTTGGATTCTCTTAACAACTAGATATTGATTCAAGGATGGGATGCAATTATTTAATTTTTGAGTCCTATCTTGTTTTCCTATCATTACTTGTTTGCAAATAATCAATGCATATTTATCATGGAGATATTTGTGGTGTTTACTTCCAGCACCAGTACTGGAATTTGGAGGTATCTTAAAAATACCGAAGTATCTTTTAAAATACTAGTAATATTTTTGAGCTTACCTAAAAAAAGACTGCAATACCTCTACAAATCGCCATACCTTTAAGATCTTTTAATATCTAAAGAATACTGCTAGTATTATTGAAACTAGCTTCGTGAATCACTATGACACCTTAAGAATAGTACCAACAGTTCATCAGTATTTTTGAAGGTACCATGGTATTTGATATGGTATACTTTACAAATAGCCGTTGATATTCTTTACAATACCAAAATATTGTTATGCTAAGAAAATCATCTCAAATATCAAAATACCATAAAAAAATATCATTAGTATTTATTAAGTAATTATGATCTTTCTCCTGGTATGTTCAAAGTACAGAGAGATTTGGGAAGGTATGTTGATATCTATACCCTAAAAATGTTGACAGAACTTTTGGAGGTATTATGATATTTTATGAAGTGCCTCAGAAGATACGATTGATATCTTTTAACGTATTACTGTATTTCTTTTAATGACATTATTCAAAAATTCAAATGCTTTAAAGGTATTTAACATTTTTCCTTGTGTCTTCTAAGATGCCATGGAATTTTCAAAGTTATTTCTATATTCTTGAAGTACCTCTGAAAATACCAAAAGAGTACCAATACTTTCCTTTTTAAGGTTGTGTGACCTGTCTTGCATGTGATGCAGTTTCCGTCCATGGCTCCCCTGCAAAGTGCTCTGCCAAATGTATCACCACCTTCAGGCTTCTCACATACTTCTAATGTTGGTAATACCCTGCCGGCGTGGATGCCACCCCAAACATTACTTTATGCTTCTGGAATGCCTGCCCAAGCGCCAAATGTTGCATCAGCAATGCCCCCAAGTAAATCAATCTCTTTTTCTTTTTTCTTTTCATCTCACTAGAATGCTAGCTGTGAAAACTCTTCAACATGGTTAACCCTTCTTTAAAAAATTTCAGGGTACATGGAACCCCAATTATCCAGCAATATGCCACCTTCAAGGTAAGCTATCCTTACATAGTCTGATTGGTTCTTGTTTGTTTAATCAAAATGTCAGACACATGATCAAATTGAGTTGATAATGAGCTAACAAATCCCATTAGTTGATTCTTGTTTGGTAGATCAAGACACCATCCATATGATTGTGTTGAATGTATGAATGAACAAAGAACCAAAAAATACCATCTTCCTGGAATGTCTTTGGTATAGTTAAGTTGATTTAGACTTATTTAAATCAATTTTACAAGTGCATGATCGTGTTTACAGTCTTACAGAGTCTAAGTTGGCTTCTGCTGAGGTATGAAGAATTCTCAATCTTAATACGAAAGAATTGGGTTCTCTCTCTGTCTCACTCTCTCTGTCCATCCGTGGTAGATCTGATTGTTGCACATAATGCATGATGTGGATGTGCACATCTTTTGTTGGATACTGCCTGCCAAACCCAACTCATAAGGAAGACTTTTATTCCATACATGAAATTGATGTAGTGTAATTATCCATGCAACATACAGATTAAAGTGAGAGAGTAGAGAGAGAGAGAAAGAACACAAGAATTTTACCTGATTCTGAAATGCGCCTGCATCATGGGACCTCCTATGAGATTTGCCACTATTGAAGAACTTTCTCTACAACTAGGCAGGAAAAAACCCAAAATTACAAGAATAACTGGATAATAAAAAGCCTGTTTTGCAGATTCCCATCTCTTTGCTGGAACCTTTGTTTAACAGTATTAATATGAGCCCCAACTCAACAATTTTATGCACCCATCTTTTTCTTTAAGAACTCTACTGCCACGAGCTTAATCATTCAAATGGTTTGCGAGCACTATTAATCAATTCAAGTATGATAACCATCGTCCAGATTGCTATTTGCAGAATATTATTACCCCTTGTTTTTCCAGTTAAAGCATGGAATTATGAGAATTATTGAATTTCTTGCTTAAAACTAATAGTAGGTCCTTTACACAAGTAAAAGATCTGTTGTTATTAAAACATCCATTTATTTCAAGTTAAAATCTCAGATAGGAAAAAAATCTAGCAGAGGGAAGAAAATAATACTTAGAAAGTTAGCTGGTAGATAAAGATTACAATCTTAGAAATGTCTTTTGTAGTTCAGGATTCTGATACCGTGCTCATGGCATGGGTCGGTTGACTTCAGACAACACTAAATGCTACTATATTGTAGTCTAGCATTTCTAGTTATAGATCATCCCACCTGAAAATACTTTTGAAGTTGCACCAGAAACATAACGTTATTTATCGCTGGTGTTGTCTCATTACACTTACTGAGGTTTTAAAACTATTCTGCAGACAACAAGTTGGATCCGTCCGTGGCGAGGGGGCTTCTTTTGGTTTTGTAAATATGGATCAACAGCTTGCCAGTAGATTTCCAGCTCCTGCTGCTCCACGTCCTTTCTCTTCTGTTGGAGGGAATCCGTTTGGATAAATACAAAAAAAATGGAATCTCTTGTCAGATGGTATCATAAGCATCAGTTTGTTGCTACCTATGAAAAGCTGGGTGGAAAGTTTCTGACTTTATTACTGTAATCGAATGATCCAGCCATATGAAGACCTCTCGTGTACATTCCTGGTGTAAGGATCAAATTCCACACTGCTTATGGAAGCTAGATATATGCAGGTAAGAAAAGGGGGGAAGGGGGAAGGGAGCAGTTTATAATGTCCAAAAGAATATACACTTGTTGAGGAATTTAGGTTATTTTTTATGCAGCTAAGGTTGTCCGTTGGTTATTTTTGTAATTTTCCATGGGTTGAACCCTGTTGCATGCTGCGCTGTTGTATGATTTTGCATCATCTTCATTATTTGTGGTGAGGTTTTCTTGAGTCTGTGAAAAGTTGCTAAATATTTGTCATGTTGGACACGGTCAGTTTGGTAATTATCATATTGGATATAGCCCCATCTCTCTTTCAGATATTGGTTGGTATTGTTGAAGAACGGTGATCTAATACAAGCTTGACATCGAGGAAGTGTTCATTGTTAAACTCAAATTTTGAGTATTGGATTGCTGTAATGCTGTTATAACAATTGGGAAAATTCCAGAAGTAAAAGGCTGTCTTTGAAGCAAATCTATAAGTATGGAATTCATTGTACGTTTAAAGTTGGTTCAGATACACAAATCTGTAACTTGTATTAGGAAAGGAAGATTTAGAAAATTTTATGTAGAATTAAGAGAATGCATTTTAAATTTGATTAGTTTCAGTGGAATTTGAATGTGATGTTCTAATTTTACAGAGAAGGTGTATTTTTATCATCTTTTAGATGCAGAAAGTGTGAATTTTGCAAGTTATTTTTATAAAATTTTGAGGTTTGTTGTAGACATTCTAAAATAACTTGGTCGAAATTATTCGGTTGAAATTCCCGTTAACCAAAAAAAAGAAAAGAAAAAAAAAAAAAGAGGTTATAGTCAAACGTATAAAACAAAAGGATTTAGTCAAAAACTATTTCTTTTTATTTTTAATAAAAGTGAAGTTAAGAGTTGAAAACATATTTCTAGAATTTCTAATTGTAGTTAGTAAAAATATTTTTGTGCATATTTATTAATTTAATATACTATTTATTTGAATTTTTTATTTTAAAATTTCAATAAAAATAAATTGAAATCGATACAAATACTTAGTAAAATATTTAATAAAAATAAATAATTTAAATTGATAGAGAAGATTTTAAGAGGAATAGTATTTAGAAGTTATTTTTTTTACTGTTACATAACGTTTTTCTTATTCAGTATTTATCATTATTTCTTAATGTTATTAATTAAATACAACATATATCACATAAAGAATATTTTTATAGCAAATTTTATATAATTTGCTACTTTTGTTTTTAAAATGTTTTTGCTTGAAGTCAGCTTTCATGAATGCATTAAACAATCTGCAACACAAAAAGTAGAAAATATTTGGTTTGATGTTTTCTTCTGAGCCCTGCCTAGCTAGTTTATTAATTATTTTAACTCTAGAAAAATTGAATGCTTATTTTTATTTGATTTATAACCAAACACCTTATAAATTAAAAAAATTCACTTTTTCTTTTGGTTAAGAAAAATAAAAAAAAACCTCACAGTCTCTATTACAAATTATAAAATTTTATGTTTTTTATAATTATTATACCGACTTTTCAACTTATATAGTTAATTCCTTTTATAAACACCTGCTATTCTGCTTAGAAGCATTATTTTTCAAAAGAATATTTCTGAAAAAGAAAAAAGAAATTGTGGTTTTGAAGGACCTTCTCCGTTCGTTTCCATTTTAATAATACATTTACACATATTGAATTAATATGAATAACTTGAATACTGATTTTTCACATTTCTCTTTTTATCTGAGCCAGAAGAATGCAACAAATCTGATTAGTAGACGGGATAAGATGATTTTACTTGCAACTCTTCGTAGCTGCAATTTAGTTTTGAAGCAACCATAAAGATCAATGGAGCCTCAGCCAAAAAAATTCTGGATATTCACCCTTCAAGTTTATCATGTTTGTTCTGTTGTTTGTCTTCTTTCCAATAAAATCGGAGCCACAAGCATCCATACTGCAAATGTACCATCTTCATTAATATTGCCACAATTTCTCTGACAGAGCTACTACCCTTAATAAGAAATAAAATTATGATGGATACAAATTTGAATATATAAATTAAGATTGATATTGTGTCTTAATGTTATAATATAAAAATATCAGTATGTAGAACTTGTGTTTATTTAGCGAGCAGGCAACCACAAACTAAAGAATGAATGAGAGAGAAACACATTCATTATTTCCAAAAATTTTATTTGTTAATTTAAACTTATTACTTTGTAAAGAAGGTCTCCTTGACCAAACAATATGATTTTTCTGTATTTTTTTTTTTTTTTACTTTTATATTCTAATCTGATTGCCCTTTTTATTCTTTTTCTATATGACACATAAGAGTCTCCGATTAAACACACCACCAAAGGGAATAAAATTCCAGTGATGGTTGTTGTGAGGTAGGAATGTAGTCATATTTGCGGGAGATATACAAGTATAAACACCTAACTCTTTTGTGTATTCTCTCTCTTGATTTTTGCGTGAATTCCTAACAGTTTACTTTGTGAAAGCTCAGTTGAAGAAAGAAACCTCGTAAACCGTAGAGCGATTAGTTTTACTTACAATAAACACAGACGGCCAGCCATTCATTCACAATCCTGACCCAGGTACTAGTCCAACCTACGTCAATCGTCCACCTGCAATACCAAAGGAATAATCAGCTAATTAATTCTCACCATTCAGAACGTAAGATTTATGTCAGGATCTTATATATATATGTGTGTGTGTATTTATATAGCATATGGGCCAAGTAAACAAAAAGATTGAATGCTATTTCTTATCAACTCAGATTGGTTGTAAATGTACAGATAATAAATTTAATCGTTCTCTATCAAACAGAACTTTCAGAAAACTTGGTTAAAATTTTATTTTATTATTGTATCACAGCCTTCTAATATAGGCATGCATTAGTAATAAATTAAGTCGTTTTCTATTAATCTATCATATTTTATCATTTCACATTAATGACGTCTAAATTCATTATTTTGTTGTGTCGTTTAGGGAAGTGCAGGAAATGCTTTTTTAGGACATAACACGTGGATCATTAATCATATGCATAAACCACGAATAAAGCTAAAGAAGGATACATACTTCCTCATGGCATGATGAGTGTTCCAGCCAACTAAGAGCATGGCGAAGTACATAGATCCCGTGGCAAAAACAAAATGGAAGAAGCCATAACCATATGGAACAGCATCTTCATCGGCTTGATTCTCGTCCTTCCTGAACTGCAGTTGTCGTCAGACATTTTCATGGAGAATGAAAGTAAACCTGGAAAGAAGCTTTAAGTTGAACTAACCTGAAAGCATTGAGAATCTATTCCCGTGGAAAATGTTGCAATAACCATTGCAAGTAGTGCAACAATAAAACTCTGTCAAGTATGATGAATATGAATTTATTTGTTGAACCAACTTGAGAAACCATGATGAAAAGTAGTCGTAGTAAACTTATCCTGGCTAGAGTCAAAATTGTATTGAATTTTTCTTGATTTTGTATGTTTGGATCACATAAAAGTTTTAGACCGTCAGAAGTTATTGCTTAATAAAGTAAGAGAACAGCTATCATTAATAAAATTCAAAACTAAATAAGCTAGCAAGAAAACAGTAAAAAACTTCATAGAAATCTTGAAAGCTTCAAAATATTACTATAATGGTTAGCCAATCTGTCCTTGTTGAAGCTTCAGCTTTTCTATTGCATTTTTCACCTGCTGGTTCACTGTAGGACAAAACGAAAAATAAAAAAGAAAAAGTAAGTTGAGGATGTAACAAAGGAAATGGAAAGCAATAACATCTCAACCATCTTTTGAAAACAATGGTAACTTACCATTTTAATTCCCAAATATCCAAAAGTTTTTTTCTGTTTTCATTGTAACTAAAGTTATGTAATTGTTTATTTCAATATCCTTTTATACTTCTGTGAAAATTTTGACAAAAAAAATACATAAATTCTTATGATTTTCACTCATAAATTGTTCTATAAAGTTCAAAGTTATAATAATTAATTATTAGGCTTAATGACAAGAATTAATTTTGTTATAGTTAAGTTATACAGATGATAATAACAAATACCAATAAAGACTGCAACAACTATTAATTTTTTTTCTCAATTATTACTCCTAAGTATAATAATTATATTTTAAAGTCATTTTTACGTCATTAAAATAAAATTTTGTAAAAATTTTATCAAAGAATAATGTTTTGAAACAACTTAATAAAATTTAAGTATTAAATTAGAACAAAAAAGAATTTTTAGATTGAATTGTTGCATAGTTCATAGCTCAAGGACTAAATAAATAGCTAGCTTTAAGATCAAAAGATTATGATTTCAAACCCAGCATAAATCAGAAATTTTCTGGATAATTTGTCTCCTCAACAAGCAGAAATGCTCAATTTAAGTAACATGATTTTATCTTTAAAGCGAATGGATAGGAGTTTGTACTAACATGATTTTATCTTCAAAGTGAATGGACACGGGTTCTGTTAATCTAAGATCATTATAATTGGTATCTCTGAGTTTGTGCAAAACCCCATTGGTTGAGAGGGAGGAGGAAAGAAGGAACCATCTTTTTTTGCTTGTCATCTCGTTTGGATTTACTTCTATATGCCCCTCCCTAATTTTCTGATTGAGCTAAAACTTGACAAGGCTCGAGTTTGAATTAAGCAAGTACTTCAATTGAAAAACATTACGACTAAAGCTAGGAGCCACTAAGGATGCAATTAAACCACAACAAAATTCAAATAGTACATTCACTTAAAGAAAGGAATACAAGTTTTAGAACACATGCCTTCGAATGGCACACCAGCAGATGAATACCACATAAAGCCCCATGAGCCCAGGAGTCAAGAACCCAGCATTCACCTGTTTCGGCGTGAAATAAGTGAACTTTATGTCATTGTAGTTTCAAGAAACATGAAAGAAGTTGATATGGACTTCTTTTTGAAACAAAGCTATGCAAGGGGACAGAGACTTGGACTTAAGTCTATGCTCAAGCTGGGAGATATACCTATCACTACAATAGACCTGCAAATGCAAGATTGACTAAATTGAAAGCAGAACTTACTCTTGGGTGGAGGGAGACACTTGTCATCAGTTGGAGGAGCACCAGAGTCCATGTGATGAAGAAAATGTTTAGGAGGCAAGATGAATCAGGTGCATACCAGATGTACATCATAATGATTCCCACAATGCATATAATATAGGCAACAGTTGCAATTAACATTACATGGATGTGGCTGCAATAAAAATCTTTTTTAAGTGAGCTGATATCCAAGTAATCAAACCGAATTTTTGGTCAAATGAAATTTGTTTTAAACTTTCAAGTGATTAATTGATAGGAAGGTCTGCAAAGAATTCTCTAATTATAGGAAATAAAAACTATTTGTAAGTGCTGCAAGTATAACAAGTACATTGCCCCATCATGCTATGAATTTGATTTACAAAAGTTTGACATGTAGCTCCAAAATTTTGTCAATCACTAGACATTAAGACGGTAATTCTTTAAAAGGAGACTGGATTGGAGATACAACACTATGTTGCATACAATCTCATATTTCTTTTCTATTTCAATCTGCAAAGAAGAAACTCAGAAGGTTGTTGTTTTTTAGAGAAAAGGAGCACATAAAAGCCAATCATTTTCACATATACAAAGAGTTTTCAATCAGCAGTAACTTCAGAATGGGCCAAGACTTACCATCTTGCTAAGTTTTTTTCAGACTGACAACAAGCATTGAGCCATGTGATGAAGCTGATAACGCTTATTAGCTGAATTAGGAGAAAGACCCTGAAATGAATTGACAGAAACCCCTTAAACATAAGGCTCTTAGTTGTCCAACTAAAACAAAAATTTACCAGCTTCTTAATCATGCTTTATAGACAGGAATTCATTAACAGGAATTAACCATACCCGGCACCAAAATGTGCAATCTCCCCTATCGAATAAAGGAGGAAAAAGAAACTGTCAGATTTATGATGTCATCTGGAGATTTTGAATTAAAAATCATAGGTTTGTGATCATAACAATTAAGTGAAAAATCAAAACAGTTGTGGACTTCAGGGAAATCGAACAAACCATATAGCTGAATGAAGGAAGAAGGAAGAAAGAAAGGGATAACGGTGAGGGTAATCCACAATAGAAACTTCACAGACCACCATCCAGAGTGCCATGAGTCTCTTGAACCATACATCTTTGAGGTGCCAACAGCTGACATGAACATTACAAAATAAAATGACTAACATAGTTAAGGCAAAACCTGATCTCCAGCAGTAAGGAAAGATAACATAACAGTCTGTAATTTTAAGATATTGCGTTGTGCTTTATTATATAACAACTTTCCAAGTAAATTTTATAGCAAAAATCGAGGTATCATGTATGTCTAGTCCAGACGGCTTATGTGATCTCTGGTACATCAAGAACTTTGGATTCAATTCGGTTTTGTATCATCATATGCAGTCTGTATTAAACTGTTAAAAACCATCAGAAATCCTATTCTTATATGAAAGGATACGAAGCATCCCAAGCTCACGCGCAGAACACCTTCTGTGCCCAAACAGTCAACCCCACCTTTGCAATTCTTTAGTTCTGCACCCATCATTTAACAAGAAACCAGATTAACGTCACAAACAATACACCGATTATGGTTTAAGACTAAAAATAAATTTTTTTAAAAAATATATGGACTAAAATAGCAAAAAAAAACATGGTATAAGAATCAATTTGAATATTTGAAATAGTACAAGGGCCAAATTAGTATTTTGACCTATTTAACAAAGTATTATCAGATAGTTTGTTGAACAGAAAAGAAATTCAAAACGATTTCAAACAAGCAAGCAATCTTACTTTTCATTTCTGTCAAGGAAGCTCGGCCATAATCTCGAACAACCCATGCTAACAAATTGGCAATGAGAAACATCAAGCCATAAACATATCTCGCCATCCAAGGATTAGAGCCATTGCGGAATTGACTGAACCATGAGTCCTCCTTAAACACTCTGTATCTCCCATTGTTGGTTCTGCTGCTTTGACCGCTTTCCATTTCCCTTCAAAAACAGCAGTACCCTACTCTTCATGACATAGGAGCACCGATATCATATCTTGTCACCTGGATGACCTAGATTACAGTGACGTTTTACAATCATAGAAGATCTTTGTCCCGTTACCTAGAAATCAAAATTGAAATGATTATGACTGATAAAAACATCACCCAGGTCATTTAATTATATTTAACGTCGGCCTAACTTATCTAAGGTTTGGGCTTTTCAGAAAGTACCTGTCTTTTCTTCTGCGCTACTCAAACATCAGTTCCACTCAATCTACATTCTGTAACATAACATGCATGAACCAAACTGCTTGGCTCCTTTGCCACTGATTTATTGTGGCTGATACAAACACACAACCTTATTTTGCTAAAATGTAGATAAAACAATCATTTGAAAATATTATTGAAACAAGAAGCAGCGTTGCGCCTGAAGCTTGTAGCTCAGACGGTTATATATATATATATATATATATATATATATATGTATCTATAGTATTTACTCCCTTACGGAGCTTGTGGACGTGGGTTTTGATGATCCACCACTATTACAAATAGTAGGAAAAAAAAAAGTATGCAACTATCTTAAGATAATCGCTTTATTTATGTTTTTACCCTCTCGCTGCAAATTCTTGTTACACTTGAAAAAGTCCTACTTCTCGACAGAAAGCCTTTTTGTTGATCGGCACAAATGAATGCGTGCAGTGCACGACAAGATCCAGTTTGGGTTTTATGATGATCTAACAAGAGCTGATGGATTCCACCCAGGCTCAGCGCCTAAATAAAGCTTAATCATTGCTTTTTACAGCTCTATGAACCGTGCACTACTAAAAACAGAGCTAGCCACAGAAAAGATTCTGTAACTCACTTTCTTTTTCTCGGTTTGAATCGCTTCTTTTTCTAGTTCAATTCGGACGAAAAAACAATTGATAGACAGAAATTTCTAAATCTTTGGTACACTTCTCGGGAAGCGTGTAAGCAATTTTAAGGGTGAAAGGAATCTTTCCTTCCGTAGCAAGTCCTCCATGGCCTGCGCAGTCTATAAAGAAATCTTCAAATATTTTAAAAAATTAAAACAACTGCCTTTAAGACTTATGTTACTTTACCTTCTCTCTGGTCAGTGATAAATATTCACAATATATATATATATAGCATGGCCGTAAGTCACTGGCCCGATGGGTCCATCGTTTGAAAATCGGTTCAAGCGGTAAGGACACCTCTGTCTCTAACCATTTTTTTCAAAGCACAGGAAGATAATCTTGTTAATTAACTAATAGAATATCCGTTTTCTGGGAAGATCTTGGATGAAAAATAATAATAATAAATAAATAAAATTTTTGGCCATACCTAAGGAGACTGTAGTCCGTAGATAATCTGATTTCTAGATGAAGAAATTTGGTAAAGTTGTATAAATTGGCTGAAAAACGATGAAAATTTTGTTGGAAAATAAATGAAAATTTAGAAACGTTGTCAGTTTTGGATGTTGTAAACATAAACTAAAAAGGTAAAAATAGAAACAGAAAAACAGAAATTCAAATTTAGTATTCCATGGAAAGAAACAAAAATAAAAGGTTCACTGAGGTAGTAAGAGATTCAGTCTTATGGACGTGGCTAAGCCTGAGTGATATCATTTTCCCGGAACCCAAACAGCAAATACACAGCAAAACCGAAATAATAAATAATCAAATTCAGCAATCAAAAAACAATCCACCGGTTATTCCATAACCGATCACGTGATGATCGTTTAAAAATTCAACAAAACAATTACATGCATCCGTCTCTCTCCCTCCCTGTAACTCGGAGACTTTCAAAATTCAAAACAAAACAAAAAGAAAAAGCAGAGCGAAACCTTAATAACAACAGCAAGAAAAATGAAAAATAATCAGGACAAACAGATAGAAAATGACTTAAACTTGACAGCAAAAGAACCAGAATGCAGGAAGTGGAATGCACCTGTGAAGAAGACGGAGGTAGAAGCTTGAGAAGATCCAAACTGGAGAATGTTTCTTCAAGAAGCTAATAACATTGTCTTTAAAAAGTGTAAAACAAGAAAAAATAGAGAGATTTTTATATTTCGTTCTTCTTTTACAGTGGTTTTCAAGGTAAGAGAGAAGGAGTGAAGGGACTGATTGCTTTTGGAGCTTTTTCTTTGCTTATGTGCTTTCTCCCTTTCTTTTTTTTCTGTTTACTTATTTTTTCCCGCCGTTAGCTTCTGTTTCCGTTCCAGTTCGTACTTCGTATCTTTGGAGGCAAATCTGTAACTCCGTCGGCTACAATATTATTATTCTTATTATTAACGTCAGGTAATTAATCAATCATTAGTCATCATGTTCTCGTTAATTACTTACCGGAGTTAACGTGATTTCATAAATTTTTTATGACAATTTCGTTCCTACCAGAACTGTCCTTGCTTAAATAAGAAAATTTTTTAAATAGAAAAACTTAGAACTTATTAGAAATTAAAAAATATATATATGTTACTTTTATATATTATTTTATATTTTTATAATTTCACATATATAAATATATTTATAATTCTAAAACTAGTTGAACGGATACGGATAATTTAAATACTCAAATCAAGATAAATACAAAATATGTCCAATTTGAGTATAGAGTTAGTTCGATATGATAACATATAATCTAAATCATATTTAGGGCAAGCAAAAAAATGGTCTTAAATCATTCCATTACCATATATGTAAAAAATTTAATTTCTTATTGATAGTAGCTTAAAACGATATTATTATCATTTATTTTTGGATTGTTAAATTTAATAGTATGTTATTTAATCCGAACTATTTTTTATATTTTGTTACAGGACATGATATAAAGACAAAATGATGAAAAACAATATGAAAAGATAAAGAGTTCGTGAAAAGAGTCATCGGTCCAAAAATAAGCATTCGGCAAGGATTTGGTCTAGCAGACAAACAACTTAGTCTTGAGCAAGACTAAGAGTCGCACACAATAACATATTTAAATTAAAATGTGTGCTTTTCAAATATGAAAAAATATATCATTTCAGACAAGATCTTAAGCCGAAAATCAAGAAAAAATATTATGAAAAGCTTGTGATCAGCCAAAAATTAAGAAAAATTATCATAATCAACAAAAGAAAAAAAAAAACCCTATCCCCTCTTCTATAAAAAAGGCGCCTGCTAAGCAGGTTCATGATCATTCTTCTTCCCAATGCTGCATAGAGTTTTAGTGGCAAATTCTACACTCTCTTTTCATCATCTTCCTTCTTTTTTATCATAAAAAAAAAAAATATCTTTTGTATTGAAATCTATCATGAGTGGCTAATTTATTTCTTTTCCTAGTTGATAGATCTAGTAAACTTTAGCAATGTATTTGTGAGATCTAATATGTGATAACTTAAAAATACTTCGAGTTAATTTTTTATGTTTAATATGTTTAATTTAGCATTTATATGTGTTTAAAAATATATAATAAGATTAAGGACATAATTTAGAGTCAAACGAAAAAATGATGGATAATGATGAAGGAGCTAAAATAAGCATGAAAAAAATATGAAAAAATGTGGGAACATTTTAAATGAAGTAGTATAATGAAAAGTGGTAACTATTAGATAAAATGACATAAAAGAAAATGACAATTTTTAGATGAAGTGACATGTAAAAAATAATAACTTTTAAATAAAATTATATCACAAAAAATGGCAAGTTTTAGATGAAGTTACATGTGAAAAGTGGTAATCTTTTAGATTAAGTAACATGTTAAAAAGTCTTTTAGATAAAACGACATGTGAAAAGTGGTAACTTTTTAGATGAAGTGACATGATGAAAAGTGACAACTTTTAGGTAACATGCCACCTTTCCCTCGTGGCTCTCTACTCCTATAAATAAGGGATAGGATAAAAGAGGAAGAGACATTTCGGATGAGAGAAAAATAGTAAGAAGCATATAAGTGAAAGAAGAAGAGCGAGTATGAAGTGTGTGATTTTTGAGAGTATTTTGAGGTTTTAGATAAAAATTTTAGAAAAATTCTGCTAAATTTGTGAGAGCGGAGAAAGAGAAAGAGAAGAGGAATAAGGCTCACGATTAAAAAAAGTTATAAACCATTAGAAATGTAAGTATTTTCTTAAGTTTTGAAGTTCAATTTCTCTTTAATTTTTTAAATTAGTTTTTGAGTATTGTGTTGGATATTTTTGAGCAAAAAAAGTGACCTAAAATCATCTCAAAATTTCGCTGGATTTTTTAGACAAAAGAGTCATAAATAAAGTCAGAACTTTACTAGAATTATGATTACGATTGCTAAGGACCTAAGGTAAGCAGATATTATGGATTCATAGCCTATGTAATTTTGAAGTATTCTACATATTTTCAGTATAAAAATGTGCAAGTGTTTAATTTATCTTTCGTATTTGCTAAGTAAGTATTTGTTAAAGTTTTACTTTGATATAAGTGTTATTTTGCTTTGTGATTTTGAAATGTGATTTTGATATGTGTGCCACTCATTATAGAAAGAAATTATTTTGAAAGCACTTGCATTATCTTCAGTATGTCCGTACATAGCCATTCCATGTTCGTGTGTATTGGCATAGTGATAAATATGTACCCATACATAACCATTCCGTGTTCGGGTGTATGAAAAAATAGTCTGATATGCATGCCTTAACCGTTCCGTGTTCTGTGTGTAGTAGTTTTTCAAGGTACTCATGTATGTCGCTCCGTGTTCAGGTACATAAGGAACTAATAATAAGTATCTGTGTCTATGCATAATGTTTGGTACCTGATTGCTTCTTTATAATAGTAATGAAGTATACAACATGAATGTGTTTTTTGATTTGTGCATTTATCTTCTGCTTCATATCTGTTTTGCAAAGATTATATAATATAGGTTTTGTTGTGTGTAAAAAATTATATATTGCATATACTATGCTGTAATTTCATAATATCACTTATTGAGATATTTTATCTCACACCCCCTATCAGCCTCCAGATATTGAAGATATCGCTGCAGAGTGAGCGGTGATATAGGAAAAATTTTTGAAGCTAGACTCTGATATTAAGGTTACTGTTTCGTACTTTTATTTAGTAATGTAGGTAAGTAAATTTAAAGCATTGTACATATATTTATGTTTTACAATTAAAGGATGTAATGCTTCTGCGACTCTTTTATGATTAATAAAGGTAAGTTATTTTACTTAACTCAAGTGTATGTGATTTAAGTAAGTATGTTCTGGTCATTACCCTATAAGACGGGGTGTGATTCGTGATAAGTGGTATCATAGCACAATTCCAAGACATCCTTTGAATACGAGGCTTAGGATTATATGAGACTTAATAGAGTTGTGAAACATAGGAAAATGCATATAAATTTGAATTTCATGAATGTAGAAAATGGCAAGGATACCGAGAGAGTAGGCACATCAGGTTCTGGAAGACCGGATCGAGCAGAGTCTAGATAAACTCATGTGTGTAGTTGAAGGCTTGTCTATGGTGGTAAGTCAACACGTAGTCCACAGCTAAAGTGTTACTAACGGTAATTATACTAGTACCAGTAACACCCAGCTAATAGAGAAAAATTATGAAAAACTCATTAAAAGATTTAAGAGTATGAACCCACCATCATTTGCTGGAGCAACCGATCTGATATTAGCCAAACAGTGGATCATGGAGTTGGAGAAGATATTCAATCTTCTCAGCCCTACTTTAGAGCAAAAGGTACAATCAGCCACATTCATGTTCAAGGGAGTTGTAGAACACTGGTGGCATCTGAAGAAGGGATCCCTGAGGACACCGATCATTTAGGAAGTATTCGAAGCAACATTTTACGAGAAATATTTCCCTGACTTTGTTCAAGAACAAAAACAAATGGAGTTCCTAGAGTTAAAGTAAAAAAATATGAGAGTAACATACTATACAGAAAAGTTCATAGAATTGGTTCAGTTTGCACCCAACATAGTAGCAGATAGAAGCCTAAGAGCCAGGAAGTTTCAAATAGGCTTGCGTAAGGAGATCTGGGATAAAATCTCAGTTTTGAAGATTAATGACTACTAAGAAGCACTAGAACGAGCCCAAATTGCAGAAGATGCTACAAGCTCAATCCCACAATAGATCCAACAAGCTTGACCATTTATACCAAATAATAAAAGCAAGGCCCAAGAGCCACAACAACCTGATAAGAGACAGAAGACGGGTTCATAATTCTCCGAGAGCCCTAGAACAAGAGCCAGAGCAAATCTGCCCTCATTGTGGAAAAAATCATGGTAGCAGACCCGGCTACAAGTTGACAAATAGATGCTTCATATATGGTAGTACTCAACATCATATCAAAAGTGTCTTATCAATAAAGAACAGACCAGACCAATAACTCAAGGAAGAATATATGTCATTACAGAGCGAGATGCTCAAACCTCTCAGGACATAATCCAAGGTATGCTCACTCTCTCTAGTACCATGGCTAAAGTTTTAATAAACTTAGGATCTACATATTTTTTTGCATCACATCAGTTTATTCAATATTTGAACATTGAACAATCACCTTTAGATTATGTATTGGTAGTCTCTACCCTAGCTAATAAGGACTTGATCACTAATACAATATGTCGAGCATGTATTGTAGAGATTGCCAACAGGGAGTTACTGGTAGATCTCATACTCCTGACATACATGATTTTGACGTCATATTAAGAATGGATTGGTTAGCAAAGTACTATGCCAATATAGATTGTTATGGAAAGACGGTGACCTTTAATTTTTCTAATGATAACGCCTTCAAATTCAAAGGGATTAGGAAGCCCCAACATCCATATCTCATATATTGCATTTAAGCTCAGCCATTACTTGAGAAGGGATGTGCAGGGTATTTGGCTTACATAGTGGAGAAACAAAGTAGAGAAGTCAATCTACAATAGATACCAGTGGTGAAGGAATTTTCTAATGTTTTTTAAGAAGATCTTCCAAGTCTACCTGCAGACTAAGAGATCGAGTTCTTTATTGACTTAATTCCTGGTACGAGCCCCATCTTTAAAGCTCTGTATTGAATGGAAAAAGTCAAATTAGAGGAACTTAAGAGACAATTACAAAAATTATTGAATAAGGGTTTTATTAGACCAAATGTATCAACATGGGGAACTCCAGTACTATTTGTGAAGAAGAATGATGGTACCATGCGATTTTGTATCGATTATAAGCAACTAAACAAAGTAACCATAAAGAATAAGTATGTGTTGCCTCATATCGATCATCTAGGCGACTAACTTCAAAGAGCTCAAGTATTCTTAAAGATTGATTTTACATTCTGGATACCATCAACTAAAGATTAAGAAAGATGATATTTCTAAGACTGCCTTCAAGACTAGGTATGGTCATTACGAATTCTTAGTCATACCGTTTGGTCTAACAAATACTTTTGCAACATTAATGGATTTGATGAACATAGTCTTCCAGCCATTCTTAGATAAGTTTGTCATCGTCGTCATTGATGATATACTGATTTATTCATGGAGCGAGGCTAAATGTGCAGAGCATTTGACAATAGTGCTCGAGATACTTAGGAAAAAGAAGTTGTATACCAAGTTTAAGATGTGTGAGTTTTGGTTAAACGATATTGCATTTCTCGGATATATAGTTTCAAAGGATGAGATATCAGTAGGTCCAACTAAGGTAGAAGCGGTAGTAAACTGGAAAAGACCTTCAACAATAACTGAAATTCAAAGTTTCTTCGGTCTAGCTGGATACTATAAGAAGTTTATTGAAAGTTTTTCAAAGATTGCTACTCCATTAACTCAACTCACAAAAAAGGACACAAAGTTTGAGTGGAATGATAAGTGTGAACAAAGTTTCCAAAAACTGAAAAAACGGTTGACAGCAACCTTAATATTGACTACTCATAATGGTACTAGTGGATTTTCTATCTACAGTGATACTTTAAAGCAAGGATTAGGATGCCTGCTAATACAATACAAAAAAGTGATAACTTATAGTTCTAGACAATTAAAGAATTATGAGCAGAATTATCCTACCAATGACTTAAAACTAGCTGCTATAGTTTTTGCCTTAAAGATCTGACGCCATTATTTATATGAAATTTTTTTTGAGATTTACACAAACCATAAGAGTTTGAAGTACTTACTCTTACATAAAGAATTTAATATCGCTAAATAAGATAGATGGATTTACTTAAGGATTATGATTACAAGATCCTATACCATCCAAAAAAAGGCAACATGATTGCAGATGCACTTAGTATGAAGGGTACTTGCACTCTTGCCTACATGATGGCCTCATAGTAGAGACTCGTAGAGGAGTTCCAAAAGTTGAACCTAAATGTCCGACATAAGAGATCAGGTGGATACCTAGCCAATATAAAAATATAACCTATTTTGGTGCAGAGAATTAGAGAAGCCCAACAATTTGATCTTACCTTGAAGTCAATTATGGAAGATGTTAGCAAGGGACTTAAGACAGAATTTAGACTATTAGAAGAAGGTGTATTAAGGTTTGAAAATAGAGTATGTGTGCCGAATAATAACGGTCTAAAAAATGAGATATTAGAAGAAGTGCACTACTTTAAATTTCCTATGTATCCTAACAACATCAAGATGAGGAACTTAAGAACAAAATACCAATGGAGTGGGATGAAAAAGGATATAGCAGAGTTCATTTTAAACGTCTAACGTGCCAACAAGTGAAGACTGAACGTCAGAGACTAGCAGGACTACTTCAGCCTTTGCAAGTAACAGAATAGAAATAAAAACATATTACCATGGATTTTTTTATGAGTCTACCGAACAAAAGATCACAACATGATCCTATTTGGGTTATCGTTTATAGATTAACTAAGTCTGCTCATTTTTTAGCTATCAAAGTGAATGATCCATTGGACAAATTGGTCATACTTTATATTAAGGAGATTGTGAAATTACATGGAATTCTAATCACAATTGTCTCATATTGAGATCCCCGCTTTACATCAAGATTTTATACCAATCTACAGAATACTATTAAGGACCAAGTTATCTTTTAGTACGACTTTCCATGCTCAGACATATGGTCAATCAGAATAGACAATCCAAACTCTAGAAGATATGTTATAAGCCTGTGTCATTGAGTTACGAGGTAATTGGGACGATCATTTGCCTCTAATTGAGTTTGCATATAACAATAGCTATCAGTCCAACATTCAAATGGCACCCTATGAAGCTTTGTACGGAACACCTTGTATATCATCTATTTGTTGGGAATAAGTTATGGATTAAAAATTGGTTAGACCTGAATTGGTAGAAGAAACTACAGAGAAGGTGAAATTGATCAGGAAACTTCTTTTAACAACTTAAAGTAGGCAGAAAAATTATGCCAAAAATCAGAGAAGATATTTAGAATTCGAAGTAGGCGACCATGTATTTTTAAAAATCTCACAAATTAAAGAGATCATGAGATTTGAGAAGAAAGAACATACAAAAATCAAGAAAATGTGATTAGAGCATTTGTTTTAAATCAACCGATAAGTGAGAATAATCAGACAAGTAATCAATGAACGAGAAAGTAATTAAAACAATTAAACAATGACAATTTAGACAGTATAGGAGAACATAAACAACATCGCTAGAACAATTAAACATTGACATGTTTCAATTCCACTATTGACCTATAATTAATTTAAAATTTTTTAATTTTTATAAAATACATCATTATTTGTTATTACACTTTAATTTACCGTAACAGAGGAAAAGGGTGAGGGATTCTTCCCTCGAACCGGTGTTCAAAATACCATTCTTTTTACTGCACCTCCTAGTGGTTCCCGAGTTTTCTGGGTTTTTCCTATGAAAATCAATGGGAATGTTTTCTGCCCTAATCTTTCTTTTAAATGTACCTCCCTTTTTAGGCCAAAATAAGTATTTTTAACTTTTATGACCGGTTTAGAGTTCCGACACAGCGACAACATCGTTCTCTTACGCCAGCCCTGCCACCCACGTTGGTGGTTCTTCTCGACCTGGCTATTTTCGGTTGATTTAGGTTGGTTTTGGCTGGTTTTACATGAAAAAGTGCAAAAAGCAAGGTCAGGGAGCCTCTGTCAGCCAGAAAAGGGGAAAATCGAGACCCTATCGGGCGGAAGGGTCTCTCAGTGCGGCGACTTTGCAGTTCCTCTTTTGCGATTTGAGTTTTTCTTTGGTTAACCTGCACAATAAGGAAACGAGCTACACGATGGTCAAAAAATTGAGGGAAACAGGAATCGGGAAGGGGGTCATCATAGGAGATTTTGGGTTTTGGCTATAACAGCTCAGCCAAGCTTCGCTCTTTTTTTTCGGCTCACCCATCAACCTTTCAGCTCCGAAATGGGCATGGGGAGGTTAGAGATTCAATTCCGAGGGGAAAAAAGAAAAATCTTACTTTTTTAGCATTAGTGGTGGCTCCGGTGTAGCAGCAACGATGGCTGGTCTCCTTCTTCAACGTCTGGTTAACTTTCCCACCCTCATCTCTTCTTCTTCTTCTCTAATCACCCTTTTATCAAGTAGGGTTTTAGTTCCCTGCGAATAGGAGTTTAAATACTCCTCTTCATTAAATCTGAGTCGTACATTTAAGACGGCGTGACCCATTCTCAGTTGTTGGATCTCTATTATTTGAGAAATTAATCTGGACTGCACGATCTGATCAAATCCAATCGTTCGATCATGTTTGAAGAGGGAACGCATCCGGGTTATCTATGCATGGGGGATACGATCTAAGCCATTAGATCGCCCGTATGGCTCCCGTGTGGAACCGGTGCCAGCGTGTCCGCCATGCAGCACATTCTAACTCGTCGCTGTTGCTGACATGGTCGTTCTACATGGTCCACATCTCTCCTATTTGTGATTTGACCCTATGTTTTAAAAATTTCTTTTAAATGCACATCTATTTTTCACAGTTTCACCTTGTTTTTCCAAGATAAATTTCAATTTCATCCCAAATTTATATTTCTCTAAAATTAACAAAAATTAAAATATTTAAATCATTTTGATTCATTATTTTGTAACAATTAAATTATCCCATGCCAAATTTTTGTGCCCAGGTGTTACAACTCTCCCCTTTTAAGAAAAATTTGGTCCATCAAATTTGCCACTCTCTCACTAGTCAAATAGTTAGGGGTACTAGGCTCTGAAGTCCGATTCTACCTTCCAAATGGCCTTGTCCTTCGATTGATTATACCATAAGACCTTGATAAAGGAGAACTTTCTATTGTGAAACACTCTGCTCTTTTAATTCAAAATACCTACCGGTACCTTCTCATAAGATAGATCATCCTAGAGTGGAAGTGACTCATGAGACAAGATATGCGAGTGATTTGGATTGTACTTGCATAGTATAAACACATGAAATATATTATGGACTCTGAATAGCTCTGGAGGTAGTGCTAGTCTGTATGCGAATGTACCAACTCTGTCCAAGATCTCAAACGGTCCGATAAACCGAAGATTTAACGTTTTCTCTTTTTAAATCTACTAATACCCTTAATGGGGTAACCTTAGAAACACTTGATCGCTCTTCTCAAATTTAAAATCTCTCATTCGGGTGTCTACATAACTCTTTTGTTTACTCTAAATTGTCTCGATGTTTTTCTTAAATTTAGTTATCTTAGCTGTGTTCTCCTCTTCCCAACAAATTAATAACCTACAAGTTCGGCCATACAATGGCTCATATGAGGCCATGCCGATACTTACTTGGTAACTGTTATTGTAGGCGAACTCTATCAGAGGTATGTAATCATCCCAATATCCTCCGAAATCTAGAACACAAGCTCTAAGCATATCCTCTAATGTGCGAATGGTTTATTCTGACTGTCATTCTGTTTAAGGGTGAAACACTGTATTGAGGGATAGTTTCGTTCCTATTGCTTGTTGAAAACTTGATTAGAACCGAAAGGTGAACCTGAGGTCCCTGTCAGATACTATTATCACCGAAACTCTATGTAGCCTGACTATCTCCCGAATATAAATTCTTGCTAGTTTGTCTAAGAGATCGATCATTCTGATGGTTAAGAAATAAGATGACTTGGTGAGTCGGTCAATAATTACTCAGATGACATCATGCCCCGAATGCACCTTAGGTAACCCTATTACAAAATTCATAGTGATATGTTCTCATTTCCACTCTGGGATTGATAATGACTTAAGTAGTCTGCCTGAGCATTGATGCTCTGCCTTAATTTGCTGACATACAAGATAATTGGAGATGAAATTAGCAATTTTTCTTTTCATCCTGCTCTACCAAAATCGGGATCGTATGTTTTGATACATCTTTGTACTTTCAGGATGTATGGTAAACTTTGAGCTGTAGGCCTCTGTCATAATATCCCTTTTTAGTTCACTATCATCTGGGACACATACTCTGTCCTGGAACCTGAGCATCTCATCTGCAGAAACTCAAAATTCTAGATCTAGACCTTATTCTGTATCCTTTTTTAGAGCTACTAGGGTGAAATTAGTTAATTATATTTTCTTTATTCTCTGAATCAGTTCGGGTTGAACAGCTAGATGTGCCAAGTATGTAGCCCTTTTTAAATCCTGAAGTCGTATTTGTTGCTCAGCTCCTATTACCATATATTCAGAAATCATTAAGTGAGCCAACATACTTGTATTTTTCTGCTGAGCACGTCGACTACCACTTTGCCTTTATCTGGGTGATACAAGATCTTACAATTGTAGCCCTTGAGGAGCTCGATCTAATGCCTCTGACGCATGTTGAGATTCTTCTGAGTGAACATATACTTCAACCTCTTATGGTTTGTATAAATCTCAAGTCTCTCCATACAAGTAGTGACGTCAGGTCTTCAAGTTATATACTATGTATCCATAGTCTCACTTGGTAGAGTTAAAACTAGTGCGGTAGTCAATCACTTCTTGAGTTCTATAAAATTCCTTTCACAGTCCTTCAACTTCTTGGACCCATAAGCTATGATCTTTCTGTGTTGAATCAAAACACAGCCCAACCCTAGAAAGAAAGCATTATTATATACTGTGTATCCATAGTCTCACTTGGTAGAGTTAAAACTAGTGCGGTAGTCAACCACTTCTTGAGTTCTATAAAATTCCTTTCATAGTCTTATTTCACTCAAACTTGACATTATTCTTTGTAAGCCGAGTCAAGGGATCGGTTAGCCTTGAAAATTCTTCCATGAACCTGCGGTAATAACCTGTCATCCCCAAAAAAAATTACAAATTTTCTTAACCAAAGTCAATTTCTCCTAACCCATTACTGCTTCAACCTTCTCGGGATTCACTAACACCCCTACTTTGATATTATGTGTCTTAAGAAAGTAGTCTGCTCGAGACAGAACCCATACTTGCTTAATTTTGCATATAACATCTTTTTCCTAAGAAACTATAAAATCTGAGTCAGGTGTTGATCATGTTCCTCCCTACTTTTTGAATAGACCAGAATATAGTCAATAAATACTATAGCAAACTGATCTAAAAACTAGCTGAAAACCCTATTTATCAAGTTCGTAAAGATGGCTAGTGCATTAATTAGCCTAAATGGCATAACCAGGAACTCATAGTGTCTGTACCGAGTTCTGTCAGCCATTTTTGGAATGTCCTATGTCCTAATCTTTACCTGATAGTAATCTGAATGCAAGTCGATCTTGGAAAAAATCTAAGCACCCTGTAACTGATCAAAAAGATCATCCATCCTAGAGAGGGGGTACTTGTTCTTGATTGTGACTCTATTCAATTTCTTGTAGTCAATACAGAACCTTAGGGAACCATCCCCTTTTCTTGTAAACGTTACTCCAGCACCCCAAGTAGATATATTGTATCGAATGAATCCATTATCCTGTAATTCTTTGATATGTTTCCTCAGTTCTTCCATCTCCACAAGATTAATATGGTAAGGGACAACTGAAATGGGTTGGGTGCAAAGGTAAAAATCTATGATAAATTCAACTTTCTTATCCACCAACAGTTTGAGTAGTTTATCAGGAAATACATTAAAAATTTCTCAGATCACAGGGATCTATTAAATGCAAATTTCTTTTTTAAGATTGCCTAATATAGAAAAGAACAACTGAGTTACGACATCATATAAATAATGCAGTTATCACGAGGGAATAAAATCTAAAACTTTCATTAATTTATTAATGACTCTTTGTTAGGAAGAAGATTAAATACAAGCTTTTTATGAAAATAATCTACGGTAGCGTGATACGCCACTAACTAATTCATCCCCATAATTACATCAAAATCCTCATGTCTATTGCTGTCAGGTGTACACTTACTTTTTTACCTGTTATTTCTATGATACAAGCTTTGTATACGACCTCTTCTAATAGTGTCTCATTTTTAGGAGTAGACACAAACAGCATAAATCAAAATTTTCAGGTAACACATTCAAATTTTTTGTAAAAACATATGAGACAAAAGAATGTGAAGCACTAGTATCAATCAAAATATGTGTAATGTGATTACAGATAATGTATGTACCCTGTATCATGTCGGGGTTGACGTCAGCGTCCTATTGGGTAAGGGTATAGGCTCTGCCTTGGATTGGAGGTCTAATTTGATTCTGATTTTGTGAGCACTCTTTCGCGTAGTACTGGGCACTTCCACATATGCGGCATGTATTATTGAGGCGATAGCAGGGTCAGTCCCCATGATCCTTGCCACAGTGCCGAAAAGTCCTATCACGTCTTGTTATTAGAGTATGAGAAGGAGCTTGAGTCACAAGTCTAGCTCTCTTGTTATGCTGAATTGGTGTAGTAGGTATTGGCTTGCGGTATAGAACCGGGGGTCTGAAATTGCCCACTGCTGGAGGAAAGATATGAAGGCTCGTCTCTATTAACTGTGCATTGGCTAGAATTACTGAGTAGGTGCTGAGTTCGAATACATATAGTTGTTGTCTTATCTCAAGACAGAGGCCTCACTCAAATTTTCTTATCTTTCTACATTCGTCTATCATGTTCTCAGGAGAATACCAGCTCAATTCCAAGAACTTTTGGGCATATTCAGACACTGTCATCTTACCCTGGACCAGGAGTACAACTATTTTTTTCAAATGCCGGAGATACTTCGAGAGGTACTTTACATTGAAGGCTAACAAGAACTGTTCCAAAGTGACTAAAATGGGTAAGGTGGTCTGCTTCAATTTCCACCAGCGATTTGTCTCACCCACGAGTATGCAGGTAGCAAATATGACCTTCTATTCGAAAACCACCCTAAGAGTCGCAAAAACCTTTTTTATCTCCGCTAACCAGTACTCAATCTCTTCGAAAGATGATGCTCCTACAAAGGTAAATGGGTTAAGTCTTTTATACCTCTCAATGTAGTCTGGGTCCATCATGGGCGAAGCTGGGTCTTGTTGAAGATGGATTGGATTATGCTGGGGAAGGGCCAAGTCACCCTATGGCGACACTTGGTTGTGTGGTGGAGGCATCGGATTATACTGTTTTGGCGGTGTCGGATGATACGGTGGAGGAGTAAGGCTGTATTGGGGTGGTACTGGATCTTCTCATTGCAGTGGTGGCTCATACTGTGGTAGTGGTGGAGGGTCAAACAACTCCCTCCTTTCTTTCCGGGCCTACTAGGCAGAGATAAGTCTCTCCAGCATCTCTAAGAGTCAATCGACATCCTCTCAAAGTGACTCATCCCGAGTTGTTAGGTTGAGTGGGGGCCTTCCTCTCTTCATATCTTTGTATCTATATTTCACAAGAAAATGTTGAGTATCATGTTGTATTTGAATGATTCAAATCTATGTGTAAGGAATGGTTTTGAGGAATATGACTCTGATACTAATTGTAAAGGCCCGAAATTTAATGAATATGAAAATATTGAATCAATAAAATAATGATGGAAGCAATTTAAAGTTTAGAGTTTACATTTCTTACATAATGAATTGAAATATCCAATAGGGTTATGGAAATATCCCTTTAAGGAAGCTTTCAATAACAGAACAAATAAATAAAAGAAAACACAACTAAAGATCCTATGGAGTTAACCTCCGTTGAGCAACTCTGTTGGGATACGGGAGGCAACTTTATTCGCAACCTTCTTCTTACTATTCAGGATCTAGATCTTGGTCTTTCTGATCTGAAAATCGTTAAATAGAGGGATGAGCTACACTATCTTACTAAGAATATCACGTTTAGCACCGATACGAAAAATCATAGGTTAATAAAAATCGTAAACAACCAATGGAACCGTTATCTCTTTTTAAATAAAATCATTTAATATAAAAACCGTTATTCCTATATTTACCCTTATGAGTTTCCAAAACAGACCTATGAAGACAATAATCAGGATAGCATTTTATTTCACATCTAAATGAACAATGACAATAACTTATTTTCTTACCCACTTACTAGTACCTTTGGCAGTCCATAGGGATCCTCTCTTATGCATGGACCCAATATTCAATCTATCATTTAACTAACCGTCTCCATAACACCTCCGGTAATGGGCACCGAACATACCACTGTCTTAATACCCTGTCCGGTATGAGGGTGAACTATACATCCCAACCCCTTCCAGTATGGGACTTTTCAGTCTCGTTCAACTAAGGTAATGTTTACGACATAGTTTTTGCTATGCATTGGGTCCATATACCCTTCCTCATGGTACTCGATAAATATTTCATAGATATATCCACATCATCAACCAATCACCAATTATATGCTAATATTTCATATTTATAAATCAACGGTAAGTCATGCAAATAGACAATAAAAAAATCAAGAAAACATGATTAGGACATTTGTTTCAAATCAATCGATAAGTGAGAATAATCAACCAAGTAATCAATGAACGAAAAAGTAGTTAAAATTAATAAACAATGACAATTTAGACAGTACAAGAGAACATAAACAACACAATTATGACAATTATACACTTACCGGTTCTGGCTTCACTGGTGACTTGTAATTAATTTAGAGATTTTCAATTTTTATAAAACACATCATTATTAGTTATTAGACTTTAATTTACCATAACGGGAGAAAAAAGTGATGGATTCTTACCCTGGAATTATACTCGAAATACCATTCTTTTCACTGCATCTCCTAGTGATTCTCGAGTTTCCTGAATTTTTTCTGCAAAAATAAAAAATACATGTCATGTATCCAAAAAAAACCCCCAAAAGGCCAAAATAAGTGTTTTAAAACTTTTTCAGCCGGTTTAGGGTTCTAGCATGGTGAAGGCGCCGTGCTCCAGCGCCAGCTCACCGCCCACGATTACAGTTCCTCTCACCTAGCCGTTTTCAATCGGTTTAGGCCGGTTTCAGTCAATTTTGCATGGAAACCTGCAAAAAGCAAGGTTAGGGAGCCTCTATCGAATGAAAGAGGGGAAAACTGAGATCCTACCAGAGAGGGGTCTCCCGGTGCAACAGCTCTACCATTCCTCCTTTGCAGTCGAGATTTTTCTTATGCTAACCTACACCATAAGGAAACGAGGAACACGATGGTCAAAAAATTGAGGGAAACGAGAAACGGGAAACGGGTTATCGAGGAGTTTTGAATTTTGGCGTAACGACTCGACCGAGCTTCGCTAGCATTTGTCAGTTCACTCATCGGCCTTTCAGCTCTGATATAGGCATGGAAAGGCTTAGGATTCAATTCCGAGCGGAAGGGAGAAAATTCTTACCTTTTTAGCATCGGTAATGCCTTCGGTGCGGTGGCGATGGTGGCCAGTCTCGTTCTCTAGCATCAAGTTCACTTTATGGCTGCTCCCTTCTTCTTCTCCGATCACTCTTATGTCGGCTAGGGTTTTGGCTCCCTACGAAGAGAAGTTTAAATACTCATCTTCATTAAATCTGGGCTGTCTGTTCGAGGTGACGTGGCATATCCTCAGTCGTTGGATCTCTCTTATTTTGAGAATTAATCTAGGTCACAAAATTTAATCAAATCTAGCAGTTCGATCGCGCTTGAAGAGCGAACACATCTAAACCGTTCGTGCGCGCAGAATGTGATATGGGCTGTTGGATCGCCCAAGCACGTGGATTGCCCATGTGCCTCCTGCGTGGAACTGGTGCCAGTGTGTCTGCCACGTGGCACGTTCTAACTCATCATCCCTGCTGACGTGACCGTCCCATGTGGTCCTTATTTCTCCTATTTGCGATTTGACCTCCTGTTATAAAATTTTCTTTCAAATACATCCATCTTATTCACAATTTTATCCTATTTTTTCAAGATAAATTTCAATTTCATCCCAAATCCATATTTCTCCAAAATTAACAAAAACTAAAAAATTTAAATCGTTTTGATTTATTATTTTGTTAATGTTGAATTATCTGGGATCAAATTTTTGGGGTCAGGTGTTACAGATTTTTCATATTCTGGATAAAACGAATAATTGCATCTATGATCAACTACATTATTGGAGTTAGTTATTTTGTCGACTAAGAATCTTTCTTATAATTGATTTAGTTTCTAACTTGTAGCCAAAATTCTAGTTTGTATTACCTTACTTACTTTCTATTTTATATATTGCACTGATGTTGAATTTATAAAAATTTTATTTTGTATATTTTTTATTCATCGGTCAAGGCAAAAAAAAAATTAGTTTTTAATTTCTTATTGATTCGACCATTCTTACCTTTACTAAAATATTATTTTATTAGTTAATTATGAATTTATTTTTGGTGGATTCGATACTCATCACTTATGAACATTTATTAGTAAATTTTTAATTAATTCAAATAAAAAAGAGAAATTTTCTTTTTAAATTAATAGAAAGTAATCAAATATTGAATTATGTGAAGTTTGAACAAACCATTACAAATATTAAATTCGGATGTAATTTAAAATAAATAATTATAATTCCATATAGGGTTTATTTACCGTGTATATTTTATTTTTAAATAAATTAAGTGTGAATTTATAAATAAATTTGAACATATTTATAAATTAATTCTAAACACAGATCTTAAAAAATAAATACTAAAAATGTACTTTTGGGTAAATTATAAAGAAGTAAATGAGTTGTTAATTCTAACTATAACTAAATTCATTTATATGATAGAATTACAATCTAGTTATATATTTTTAACAAACATAAAAACTCAATCAAATAACAAGTTAAAATATAAAATTGATTATCTTTTAAAAAAATTAATTATATTTTATCTAGTCGATTGAGTAAATTATCTCAACAGTTTCAATCAAACTTTTTTATATTTTGTGAAAATTATTTTTATTCTTTATCAAAATTATTGTGTTCACTCGTGGAAAAAAAGAAATAATTTTTGTTTAATAGTATTTTTATTATTTGTAATTAATTTATTGAAGTAAATAATAATATTTATTGAGAACATGAGGATTAAGTTATAATTTTTTTTAAAAAAAATAATACCCAATATTTTAACTATATATCAATGTTTTCTTTTAGTTTTTATTATTTTGTTTAATCGAGCCAAATTGGCATTCTAATTCTGGTACGTACGCATTATATGTCTTGGATTATTGCATGATACATGTTTTTGTGCCATTAAACTATTAAATAATCTCGTCTTGAACAGTATATAAAGCATGAATTAAAGTAACAAAAAGGAATTTAATTTGTTTTTCCAATCAAAGGAAAACGAAACTTATCTCTTGGTGTCCTCAAAAAGCATCCTTTAGATATTTAATTTCATTAGGCTCTGTGAGTAATCACGAGAAATAATAAGACGACGATTAATAAACAAATCTCAATTTTAATAAATTAATGTTTTGCAATTTTTTAATTACATTTAGTGAGATTGAAGGGTAATTTAGTTTTAGCCTGTATTTAAGGAAATTTCATTTATAAATTTATACTTATTTTACTTAAAATCATAAAGTATATGAAGAGAATATAAAAAGTAGGAATTAAGAGGAAATATAGTTTATATTATGAGTTTTAGCGCACATATAAATGGGACGGAGCATGCATCCAAAAACGTCAGTGCAATAATTTTGGCCGCATTAAACTTTTAGTGTCTCTACCTTCATTATTGAGATGTTGCTTAGGTTCAGTGATTTTGATGTGTATTGCTGATTACATGTTCAAAATAATCATGTCAATTTTTCCATGAATCAGAACCCAAAAATAATAATAATAATAATGTTAATTTAATGATGCTCTAATTTCTATAAAAATTTATAATTAATTCTAATTAAATTTGATTCGAACTTTTAATTTTATAAAATTAAAATTAAAATATAATATAAGTTTTAGGTGTATTCCTTCACGGCGTAATGTTTTATTGAATCAAAAACTTAAAAAGCGAAACATGATAATTGCTTAAACTCCAAGTCGTGTATGATTTGGTTGGTTTGCTTTTTTGTCTTCCATGTGATTTTTTAAGCCTCCTCCAAATTAAACTCTATAATATTGTTATAAAACAAATGAATGAATGAATTTATAGAATGCATAATCTTAAATTATGGTAGCCTTAATAAAATTTATGTTCACGAGTTAATGACATGTTGCCATATTTTAAAAAAGGGGTTATTATGATGGTAGCTTGGCATGTACAACTTTTCAGACAGGATCTGGGACAAAGTAATAATGCTTATGGGAACTCTTGTTATTTTCTTCAAAATTTTCAACGATCGGACGAATTAACTTTAAACACAAAAATTAAGACATCTTTCAGATAATAAACAAAAACGATTTTTTCTGCTTACCACCGTTGGGTAAAGAAAATGCACGCATGAATTACTTTTTTGTAGAGGTTTTACTTTTCTACCGTGCGGTAAATTACTTTCTCGGCGACGTTCTTTTTTTTTTACATTTGTTTTATCATTCGATCATTTGAGCGTGCTGGTGCAATTTTATCACAAATTCTTTTATCCTTAATGATACGATGGTGTAATTATTTTATTCATGAATCGGTTATTTAAATCAAACCATTAATCTATGTATCTAAATGCTTGACTATTAAAATGATAGTTTTCTACAAAGTCATTATTAATTAATAATGTTATTATTTGAAATTTGTAATTAATAAGGACCCTTCTTTTCTATTATTGTTTCAATGGACTTATCAGCCGAATCAATCTATATTTCATATTTTATAAATTAAAAATAATATCATAATGTATTTTTTATATTACAATTAATATAGTAAAAAAATATTACTGAGATATTAAAAATACTAAAGGTATAAGCATCATATTCATCTTTTTTTAAAAAAAAAAATATATATATCATGATATTATTTAATATCAAAATTTGACATAGATCATCTAATTCAATAATAAAAGCTAAAGATGCTAGCAACTTCTGAAAAAATATTTGAATTTTTTTTTTCTATTTTTATTTAAAAACTATGAAATACGGGAAGATTAAATTTTTTAATTTATCCCTTATTTTCTCCTAAGTTCTATTTATCCATCAAAATCTACTTAAGTTCTATTTATCTCTTAAAATTCTCCCAAGCTTTTAATTATGACCTATTTACCACTTATCATTATTTCATCACAATTTCAAACACAATCGATACATTCTTACCCCATCAATAGGCATTCATAATATCTCAACACAACTATTTAAATTAGGACTTTTTAAATTTGTGTATGAGGAAGACCCTTACCCTATGTTCTCCATTTTACCTTATTTTTCAAAAATCTTTTTAATATATCATATCCTTCATGCATACAAGGCTCGATTTTATTTTAATTTAGACTCTGAAATTGTTCTACCACATGCAAGCTATCTCTACAATATTTTATTTCATTAAAATGATAAAAGAAGATTTAAAAAATAACCCACGAAAATTCTAATTCGATCACGCTGAAGAGAGTTGAGTCACTAAAAAACACATCACAAAAATTCTAATTCGACCACGCTGAAGAGAGTCGGATCACTAAAAACCACACCTGTCTTTCGCAATTTTCAGCTCCGGGTGGCCGCAGAATTTCTCCCCATTTATAGTGGGCTCTTTTCTGATACATTTCTCCTTTTTTTTTTCTCTCTTCTCTCCACTTGGAAGAGGGGTGGCCGCATGAGAGATATTAGATCTAGCCTAATTAATGGCAAATATGTAATTTCTTCTTTTACGTGTCTCTAGCTGTCAGATCGTTCGGTTTGTAAATTTTGTCCATTCATTTGCTTAGCCATTGGATCGCCCTTCTGATTGATCTAGGTCGTTTAATTTGCAAATGTTTGCAAGTCGTTCGATCGCTATCTCGTATGTAGCCTGTTGGATCACAATCATTTCCTCTGTATGCCTAAAAGTTGTCGAATTGGCCTCATGATTTCACTGTTGGATCGACATCTTTGCGTATGGCCATTTGATTTGCATACATTAGTACACTTACGTGGCTGACCACATATGCATGTCAAACGCCACGTGGCCCCCCCTGTGATTGACTCGTGACCACATTAATCGACTGAGGTGGCCCATTTTTAGGAATTACAAAATAATTCTCAAAATTAATTTTTTTCTTCATTTGGGTCTATGAATTAAATTTTTAAATAGTTAGGACAAATTTTGATTTTTTATAATTTTCTTGAGATTTAATTTATACATAATTTAATTATTTATATTTAAACGCATAACTTAACACGGTAAATTTGTATATTGCTTAATTTAAAGCTTAAACATGTCGCGTTACAAAAATTATATCCATCCTTAATTTATTATTTCAGAAATTATTTTTTAGAATAAGTATATTTTATTATAATTAATAGTTTTATAAATATTTCCGCAAACTTAATTGGTAGGTTGATTTTTTTTAATAATAATAAAATAAAGTATGTATTATTTATATTCATCGTATAAGATACGCCATCTTTTTTTCGTTTTCTCTCTTCTCTCTCTTACCAGTTCTTGGATCCTAGAGTTTTAAGGTTATGATACGTACCAATTTTCAACCAAAAGAATTATTATGAGAAATGGCAAAATACATTTTTTTCTTGTTACACATAATTTTATTTCATTTAACATGAATACAAAATAAAATAACCTATTATTAATTATTAATATTAATTAAGAATCGTTAAGTTTAAAAAATTAGCAACACTTTGTCATGAATGTAACGTTCCATTTTCCTTTCTCGGCTGTATTGAGATAAGCTATTCCTCTATTTCATATTAACAAACATACTACAATAAATTTAGAATTTTTGTACATTACTGTATTCATTAAGATGACCTTGAACTTTTTATGAATTGTTGTAAAAATATTTGTACCACATTACTGATTGTTATGTAAATCGATTTGAATTCATTGCATTATGTATGCTGATATGAAATAGTAGAATATGTTATTTTAACACCGTCGAAAAAAGGGAACGAGGTATTACAACTAAAATCTATTAATCATTGCCCTATATTTTAGTTGACTAGAGTTATGTAATAATATGTGATATTACTGGGGAAAAAATAATAATAAATATTCTAATTGGTCTAATAATAATAACACTTGGTAAAAGTTTTATTTTTTAATAAAATTATACTCTTGAATTATCGAAATTAATATTCATGAAGATTAATATTATCCAGCTAATATTAGATGGTTGGTGATACGTATTTCAATTAAAAGGATAATGTAGGCATAAAATGTGAATTCGATATTGTGTTCCGGCCCATGAATTATCGGAAATTATATTAGGAATTCTCTCACTTCTGTAACACCCAGCTAGCCTAATGTCTCCGTTGGCCCAAACTAAAAAACCCAAGCCCATTAGCCCGGTCCGAAGCCTTGCACGAACGAGCTCCCTTTTGTTCTTCTCACTCGCAACAAAACAAGGTTTCAGGGTAAGATTACCAGAAGAGAAGGGAGGAAGCTGGAGTGGAGGAGGGGAGCGGCGACCTAGAGAGAGAAAGGGAGTGAGAGCAGAGAGTTCGAGCGAAGAGGAGACGGGCAGCACGATTCGAGGGGGATTCGAAGGAGGGGTTTCCGTCAGGAATCCGCGGGGACGAGAAGGGTCCGAAGGAGGACCACTGCTGCGACGGACGCCAATTTGGAAGCAAGAGGTAAGACAAATTTGAATTTCAAACACTGAACTTGAGATTCGTATTTTAATTCCTTGTTTCGAATGAAGTATGCACGATCGGAGAGTTGAGGAAATGAGATGATGCGATAATCTTAGAGTAAGACGGTGAGACGTGCATCATAAACTGATATATATGTATATATATATATATATGTATAGGATGATTAAATAATGACATAAGGAAGTCGAGAGTAAGATGCTGCGTGATGGAAGGCTAGAGTTATAGGCGGAATTAATGCTAACCTAAACCTGAAAATGATGATCAGCTGAAATTAAACTTAGGAGTGACCAAATCTGCTGAAGACGGGTGAGGAGAACTTAAATAGGATAGATGAGTGAATGGAGGGTATGAGAGAACACTGGGAAAGCAGAAAAGGCAGTGAGCGGACAGCGTTCAAGTTAAAAAGATCAGGGAAAGGAAATGACAGGGTCCAGGTCCTAAATAGTGATGGTTGGAAGTATGAAACTACTGTTGTTTTGCAGAGATGGAGCATGGGAAAGATTAAGGCCAAATGGGAGCTAACCGGACCTGAATTGGGAAGGAATGATGGAGAGAGATGGTAAATGGATAGAATGACTATAAGACAAAATGTGGAGGAGAATCTGGTTGGGAATACAGGGGATTTCAATGTAAATTAGGAAACCTAATCTGGAGAAATTGCTTGCTGTTTCTGATGTAGAGGGTAACTCTGTGTGAGTGTGTGGCCAACTGGTGGCCGGGATATACCTGATAAAGGAGTAACTTTGTGTGAGTGTGTGGCCAACTGCTGGCCGGGATATGTTTGATAAATGGATGCATTGTGTGCTGACTTTTACTACTTGGTTTTACAGCTCATATACATGTTGCATGTGTTAATAAAAATGGTGTAAGAGTTTGGCCGACTGATGGCCGGGATATGTTTGATAAATGGATGCATCGTGTGCTGACTTTTACTTGTTGGTTTTACATCTAATATACATGTTGCATGTGTTAATAAAAATGGTGTAAGAGTGTGGCCAACTGGTGGCCGGGATATGTTTGATAAATGGATACATTGTGTGCTGAAATTTCTTTGTTGGTTTTACATCTAATATACATGTTGCATCTGTTAATAAAAATGGTATGAGTGGCCTGGTAAGGGTGGTTATTCTGTATTTTTCCTGAATAGTAATAACATCTGATTTAATAGGAATATAAGGTGGGAATTGGGAGTACAGATGGGTTGAAGAAATGGATGTTTAGGGTAAATTGTTGTAACAGGAATGAGGCAGGCCTGGGAAGGGTGTGATTGGAAAAATAAATTGGGAAGGGTAAGGGTTTGGCTTGCTGTGTTGAGGGAAGACTGCTGACAGAAAATGGGTACAACCTTTACCCATTCAAGGGTCAGTCTGGTTAGACAAGGGGCAAGAAAATGTATGGGTTAGGTGATAGGTAGTGCTGGGGTGCATATGTGCTGAACTGTATGAAATATTATGGTGGCGAAGTGCTGGAAACCTAGCAGAAAGAAAAGTCAGCGGCTGTTAAGAGTGAGAGCGCGTGTCGAGAGATTCTGCGATGTTCTGTAAGCCTCGCAGAAGAAGGTCAGTGGACTGTGGGGGGTGAGAGAGGGGTGAGAGTGATTCTGTGAAAGGCGAGAGGTATAATAGAGGAAGAGGAAATAATTCTGTTTTGAGTGGGTGAGTCTTGAGTGGGAAGTTCCAGTCTAGGAATTGTACTGATTTCAATACATTGTTTCGGATTCTAAATTTGACTTAGTGGGCATGTGTAGGCTCATTACATGTTTATTTACAGATACAGTGGAGGAACCGGAACAAGAGTTGCCACTGGTGGATTCCGACACCAAGGGGACGCGGAGGGTTCTGAGAGTGACTAAATGGAGACTAACCCCATATTACACACACGCACGCATTAGCCTAAATCAGTATACATGTAATAAGATTACTCTCTTTCAATTCGAATTAGTATAGAATACATTGACAGTATGCATAGAGTTATATTGAAGGCATTGGCTGAGATTATGTTGACATATATTTAGAAATGAAATTCAGTTTCTTTGTTGTTCATGTTGAGAACAGATGTTATTAATCAGTCAGTATGACAGGTTACATTGATGTCCCATCCAAATTAGTCGTGGGGCGTCACACCTTCTGTTTGGTTGACAATAAAAACTGGGAAAGGTACAGAAGTGGAGTCTGGAAATGGATTTCTTACCTTGCAGTTTAGCAATTTGTAAGAAATTCCATCATATGGTTTTTTAGCGTTTCTTTTCTGTTGTCTTCAATAATTTTCCAGTTTGTGGTAAGAACTTTAGTGGCAGAGTTACATTTTCTACATGAGGAATAGCCCCTTGAAGGATCTTCAATTTGTTTTGTTCATGAGTACAGCAATTAATTTTTCTTTTCCAGATAGATACAAATTATTTTTTTTTTAGCATCTGATTTCCACTTTGTTTTTCCCTTGTAGTTTAATAGTGAGATTTGATTTGGATCGCACTGAGCAAAAAGAATAAGAAAAACCAATGAAGAAGTACGGGTTGCAGCTTAGGGTTCCACCCGCGCAGCAGAGGAAGCTGCCAGCAAGACCTCCCCTTCCAAAGCCTTTGGGGTTCCAAGACGAAGACGAGGATGATGTGGAGAGAGAGATTATTCGCCAAGCCAGCAAGAACAAAGCTCTTAAGGAGGTTAGACTTCGTTCCTGTCACTTTTTTCAATACTGACACTCTGCAAGTGCTTTATTGCAATTCATTCCTTTCTAATTCGCTGTTGCTTTGGTGTTCTAAAGGTTGAAGAGCAGCATAAGAAAGCTTTGGAAGAGGATCCATCAGTGTTTGATTATGATGGAGTTTATGATGATATGAAACAGAAGGTTGTCTGTCCTCAAGTACAAGACCGCCAAGAGAGGAAGGTATCTCTCTCTCTCTCTCTCTGTTTTTTCTTTTTTACTTTTTCTACTTTATTACTTTAAATGTCTACAAGTGATTAGCAGAAAATACAGCCACATATTTAGATTGTCAGGTTTCAAGAAAATTACTTATTTAATGGGCAAGTCTCAATTTTATTGGGGGAACTTGTTACGTAGGTTGTTTGAGTGTGATACTTGGATATGATGTTCTGACAAATTTACCTAGCAACCAGATGTAAATAAAGATGTTCTCATTTATCGAATATAAGAGTGTTCCATATGGGTTACTAGATTCATTCTGCTAGTGCAATTGAAGAACTTCTAGACTTTTGTGCTTTATGTTCTTTATTGATTGTCAATAGGCTTGACAAATGTGCATGCCAAAGCAGTGAAAAATGAAACCATTCCCCATATATTTGGATAGATTAGGTTCACTCAGCATTCCTGAGCATGCCAGCTGGGAAGGCAAAGTTTTCTCATGGTGGATAGGCCTAATACATAATGCATTCAACTAAGGCATACAAACACGGAGCATCTTCTGCAATTTTGTTTCTCTTGATTTTTGTTTGAAGCTTCTATGAGTCTTTTGTTATTGTTCATCTTCTCACAAGGAAGAAAGGTACACTTAACTGTTTGGGGTGTTCGTCCTTGTTTCAGCCAAAGTACATTCAGCATTTGATTAAAAAGGCAGAGGAGAGACAACGGGAACATGACATAATATATGAAAGAAAACTCGCTAAAGAGAGAAGCAAAGATGACCATCTTTATGCTGAAAAGGACAAGTTCATCACAAGTGCTTACAAGAAGAAACTCGCAGAGCAGGCGAAATGGATAGAGGAAGAGCGCTTGCGGGAACTTCGAGAAGAGAAAGATGACGTAAGTTCAAGCTTTTCTTTCTAGCTTCATTTGTTACTACTTATAGTTGATCTGCCTATTAGTTTGATCCTCATGTGATATTGAGTTATTTTTTTACTATTATTTTTTGAAATAAAAAATATAATATTTATCATTGATTAACAAATACCAAGGGGATGCCAACCAATATACAAAATATTTACATATCTATCAATACGTTAACAAAGTCCCCTAAATCATTCATTGAATTGGGAGGATGACTCAGTATCGAAAAACCAAGAGTTTGAAACCATATATCCTAACATAACAGAATCATTATCATCATCATCATCTACCCTCACGGAAGCTCTTTTGTTCCTCTCTTTACAAACCATCTAAAAAATGGTGAGCATGATGAGGTCCACATGTTTCCTCTGACCGCTAATACCCTTTCACACCTAGATTTCATCTTTAACTGACTCAACATCACCTAATTGATTTCCAATAACCTGTAAACCATCGTCCATAGCTTGTAGGCAACCGGGTATCATAGTAGTACATGATTACAAGTCTCTGCAGCGCTTTTACACAGATAGCAATTGTTCACCAAAATCTGTTCCATTCTCATCAATTTGTCAATATTAAGAATGCACCCCCTACCGACCTCCCATGCAAAGAAAGCAAATTTGGAAGGGACTTTGACATTCATATTTGTCTAAAAGGAAACCTAGTACTAGTGTTTTCATACTTAGCCAGATATTTGTAAAAAGATCTAACCGAAAAGGACCATGTATTAATGAGACTCCACACTGGCTGGTCATTACTACAATCCAATCACATGAGAGATAGAGTGCTTAGGAGATTCTCATACTCATTAATCTCTCAATTCTTAAGTTTTGTTAGCATATTTACATGTCACTCCTTTCTCCCCCTCCTTTTAGTTCTCTAATTGAATCACTTATCGTAATATCTTTCTGTTGTGCGATGGCAAAAATCTAAGGATATTGATCTTTAAGGACTCTGCCTTCCAGCCATGGATCCTGCCAAAATCTGACTATGTGACCCTTATCAACCCTTTATTTAATGCAAACTTGGAACCGATCCTTGCCATACAAATTTTTTTCCACATTCCTTTCCCTTATGGTCTTGATAAGGCTCTAATACACCAACCTCTCTCATTTGTTCCGAACTTCACTTCTATCACCTTTATCCACGACACACCTTCTTTCATAAACCTCCAAAGCTATTTACCCTGTAAGGCCATTTTCGTTCCCAGGAAAGATCTTAATCCTAAAACTCCTTGGATATTGGCTTCTTTTTTGAGATAAAAAAAACCTATATATTACGTATATGACACCGAGGAGGTGTTGCCTCTATACAAAAAATTTACAAATCGGTGAAAGTATCAAAAATCCACCCTCCCAAAATCATCCCACCTGTATATGTCATGACCCAGGATTAATATCTCAAAAGTATGAAACCATTTATCTCTAATTCTACCAATATCCCTTACACACCCATTGAAAGCTCTATTGTTCATCTCTTTTCAGACAACCTAAAAAATAGACAAAAGAATTATTTTAACAAACTTAGTACTAGTTCTAATCCCATCCCAAGCCCATAACTCATTTTTCGTTGACCCCCCAATCACCCAAGTTATACTCAATAGACTATAAACCATACACCGTAAACTATAAGTCACTAGGTATTAACGAAGAAGATGATTGCACGATTCCGCAGCATTCATGCAAAGATAGCACCCGCTAGCCATAATGTGACCTATTTTCATCAACTTATCAATAGTGAGAATACATTCTTAACACGCTTCCCGAGCAAAAAAAGCGATTCTTGGTGGTGCGTTTACTTTCCATATCTGTTGAACTGGGAAATATTTACTATTGTTCTCTTTGGATGTCAAAAAGTCATAGAAGGATTTCACCGTGAAATTGTCCTCATTCTTGAAGTTCCAAATAATCATATCATTGTCCGAACCCAAGTGAACATCCGCAAGAACCTGTAGAAGCCTTGTAAACTCATCTATCTCCTAATCATTCAAATTTATAACCAAGTCAATATCTCACCCATTCCTCCCATCCCTTCCCCTAAACACCTTCCCCACCTCCACATCCTTCCTCGTCACGAAGTTATAAACTCTTAGGAATTGATTTTTGAGACTACCCCTCTCTAACCACTCATCCTCCCAAAATTTAATGACATTATCCCTCCCAATCTTCCACTGAATCTCTTCCAAAAACTTCTCCCTCCCCATACATATACCCTTCCACAAACCCAACCCATGAGGCCTAACACACCCCTTGCAATTCCTGCACCCCACCTCGCCCCAATGACCGTACACCAAAACATCCACAACCACTTCCCCAACAAAGCTTTATTCAATTCCACCAAGGACCTAATACCCAGACCCCCCCCCCCCCCCCTTTCTCCCTTGGGGCAACGTCACTTCGTCCCACCTAACCAAATAGTATTTCCTATTACTCTTATCATCCCCTCAAAGAAAACGACACTGAATACTGTCCAGCCTCTTAGCAATTTTCATAGGGATGGTCAAAGCGAATAAATTATAGACAGGAACATTAGTGAGAGTGCTTTTAATGACTGTCAAGGATATCTTCTTAATCTCATCCCAGGCTACCAAATGATATCTTCTTTTTTCCTCCAAATTGCCCTATAGGGATCTATACTAAGTTGTTTCTAATCTTTTGGCAACACTTACTGGAATGGTCAGGAGCAACATATAATAAATGGGTAGGTTAAGTAACGTGTTTTTGATGAGAGTGTCTCCCCCTTTTAGAAAGAAGAGTTCTCTTCAATCCCACTAACCTCTTCTCAAACCTTGCCAATACAGGATCCCACGTTCCCACCTCTTTATAATTGGTCTCCAACGGTAACCTCAATCTTTAATTGACAATTTTACTGCTTTACAACCTAAACCCATGCCAGTCTCAGTATCTCTCTCATCACCTTGTCTAATCAACTCAGACTTGGTAAAATTAGTGCCGAGTCCTGAAACGTCTTGGGAACCCATCAAGACACACCTGAGGTTGAGCATTACTCGTTCGTCCGGCTCACAAAATAGCATAATATCATCTGCAAAGAACAGATGGGTTACCTCATTAGCATGTTTCCCTACTCCCACTTTAAGACCTCTGGATAATTTTAACTGTCTGACTCTTATCAACAACTTATTCAAAACTTCTGTTACCACAATAAAGAGCAACAGGTACAACGGGTTTCTCTGTCTGAGACCACTAGTAGCCTTGAGAAAAGAAGACATGCCTCTATTAACCATTACTACAAAAGATGTGGTAGTTATGCAGAATTTAATCCATCTACACTGTTTCTCCCAAATTCTATTCTCATTAGAAAGTAATCCAGAAAGTTCCAATTTACATAACGGTCTGCTTTCTCTATATCAAGCTTACATAGAACCCCCTTCCTCTTCTTGTACACCAATTCGTATCAAGTGCAGCATCTAAAATTTGTCTGCCTCCCACATGTTGGCATTCACCCACATGTTGGCAAGTTATTCTAGCCTCTAGATGTGTTAATGCCTGCCTACTATTCTTAATAGTGTAACTAATTATTTTCATCTTCTGTTTCTCGGATAGATATTCTTTATGATGTGCTATTTATTTATGTTGTGCTTTCAGAGAATGGCTTGAATAATTGCACGGTCTTATTGGACAACTGATCTTTCTTTAGGTTATCATGAGCTAAAGGAAATCTATTTACATTTTTCTTGTACAAGTTTCTCAATATTGACTAGAGGAGTGTTTTTTAGCTTTTTCAGTAATTTGTGGTTCAATTTAAATATCACCTGACCGAGTAATAAAGAAGCAAATGATGCTTCTAAGATGAGAACACATTTCTTTTCTGTTTTTCAGAAGAATGAATGTGTATTCACAAGGCACCAAGTGACTGTCATCTTAATAAGGAGGAATATACATTTAAAGTGAGGAAAGCAGCCCAACTACTTAGAGAGCATTCTCTTGTTGAATCTTCTTATAGACGCTCAATTAGGTTCCCCAATTCATCAGATATCTACTAGTTTCACTACTGATTAGATGGAATCTATCTCAAAGTCCCCCATTGGATTCTGTATTGGATAACCGCTAAGCCCTTTGGCCAACTATCCAGGAAGAGGGAGAATGGTTGCTTTGTAGATAGGAAGGTTAGATTGGGTATTTTCTACAATGGTCAGGTTTGTATCCTATAAAAGGTGATTCCTCTCCCAAACAGCAAGGTGGTTCCGGGTTCTCTCAAGTTGATCTTGAAGGCTAACACCAAAAACATAGAATAACTACCCATATGTGCAGGAGCACTTGCTCTCCGGCTTGCAAGATATAATTGCATCATCTGTTAATAGCAAATGAAAAACTACTCTTCTGCTATAGTTCTATTCCCATTATGAGCACCTAGCCATTTAGTAGATGTTCCTCCTTAGCTTTGATTAAAAAACTGGTTGAGAGCTTCCATGAGTAAAAGGAAGAGCTAGGAGGAGCGAAGATCCCTTTTTCTTGAGCCTGTATTGAACTTGAAAATATTCCAGCACCGAAATGAAAAATCAGTTTGAAAAGGAAAGGGAAAGAACAGAGAAGTGCTTTCCTTGTTTGAATAATTGGAAATTGGAGAAAAATAAAGGAAATGATTGTTGTAATATTTTGTTTGGTTTGCTTTATCTTTTGTTTGGAAGGAAATGGTTAATTACTAACATAGAAAAGTTAGTACTACCTTCCATCAATAAATTGACAAGTCAGCAACTAAGAGTAAAATAGACAAATTTTCTTCAAAATTTGTAAATCATTCCTTTTTCCTGTTTCTCTTAATTTAAAGGGAAAAAAAAAAATTAGAGTTTTAAGGAAAAGAGGAATCTTCTATTCTTTTATGAATTATTTTTTATCCAAATAAGTGAAAGAACAGTAAGCATCCTGTTTTTTCCTTTTTCCTTTCCTTTCTTTCTGCTCTTCTCAATCTAAAGAGGGTGTAAAACTTGGTTTTTAGGCTTTAAGACCTTGAAAAACATTATTTAATTCTATGGTTCAGTATGGAAGAAGATTAAGACTGCCATTTAGAATTGTTGTAGCATTAATAGTGTTGTGACCAAAAAAGTTGGGATGGATGCCACGTCCTTGGTCCTTTAGTAAGTTATTATCATATTAACTTGTAATATATAGCATTTGGTAAAATTACAGAGTTCTGGGATGTGTATAACACAAAAGTTTTTCAATATTAAGATGTTCCTTCTCTTCATCCCCCTGCCTTCCCACTCCCACTTATGACCCTATGTCCATTAACCAGATATTTTCGCATCATGAGTTTTTTTTTCCCTGTAACATTTGGTAAAAATTGCAGTGTTGAGCATGTACAATACATGTATAAAATTTCTATACATTCTGCAGTCTTCTTTTTGGCTTGTTGCTGGATGTCTTAGACATTGTAAACTGGAGTTGAAACCCAATCAAGATGGTGGGGAGAAGGGATCATTAGGACAGCTTTCTTGGTTGTTTCAATTTTAATTATTTCAGTCAACCTTCATGCTTGAAATTCTGCAACTTTATGCGATTAAGTAAGTTTTTGCTGCTGTCTATATTTTTCCGTATAATAAATTGATTGAGATCTATCATTTCCAATATGGTAGAACTTCTGTAGAACTGTGTTTACTGAGAGATTTTGCTTTCATTTGTTTGTTATAAAGGTTACCAAGAAGAGTGACTTGAGTGATTTTTACTTCAATATTGGGAAAAATGTTGCATTTGGTGCAAAAGAGATTGATGAAATAGAGGCAAAGAAGCTTGCTGAGTCCAGGAAGCAAGAGACTCAAGAGGCCAAAGAGATGGATACCTCAGAGAGGCATCAGTCGCACACTTCTTCAGAGTCTTCCAGGGTGAAAGAGGGGCCTCAGGCTGAAACTTCTGCTGCTTCAGTCAGAAGCTTTGAGCCCTCGGATTCAAAAACAGTTTCTGATAAGCGATCTTCAGATGTCTCAGCAGAAGAAAAATCTTCAGATAAACAGCCATCTAGTAATCAGCCAAATCTCAATCATCATAAAAGAAGTGAAGATGCACTTGCTGCTGCTAAAGAACGATTTTTAGCTAGAAAGAGGTCAAAGGTGGAGTAAGTTTAGGTGCTTGCTTTGCCTTCTCATCTCTTTCGGTAAAATGGCAATACTTGATGCAAGGCTTTGTTTGGAATATGGATTTTATTTGTAGAATTAATTTGTAAATTTCTGAACTTAACTAGGAGATTTTGCTGGAATCAAATTCTCGGGGAGTAGGGCTTAAAAATTGCTGGAGTCCTCAATGAGGCCAAAGCTGTATGTAAAAGCATGACCTGATTCTAGCACTTGATTCCTCTCTATATATGCTCAAAAATTCATCTGAAGGAAATACAAAATTTCAACAAATAAACAATGGCTTATATGGATAAAAGCCTTTGATGAGTTTGACAGGTGAAACCTTTTCAAAGAATCACCTAAAGAGGGAAGTGAAAAGGCTAAATGACGAGCACGAGCTCCTCCTCCATTCTTGTAAAGCGAGCAGGGGAAGTTGTAAAGATAGAAATTTTATATGTAACATTTAATTGCTTTGTAATGGAAGTTTTGACGAACTTCAGACGCAGTTCATACGTGCTGTAGATTTGGTTTTAATAAACATGGACTTTTGAAGTTTGTGTTTATATAAGTCTTAATTTTATTTTTGATATTCACTTTTGATATCTTTTCTGAATTACTCTCACGTTAGAAAGTTTTAAAAATATAACGATTTCGGCTGCACGCATGAAACATAAATTCATAATACGACGAGTAAATGTCTTTTTTTTTTTTTTTTTTTTTTTTTTTTTTTCTTGCCTTAGGAGTGATAATGCGTGATTTTGGTATGAGATAAAATTCCAAATAAACACAAATTCTCATTTTGCTTCCACACATTTAAGTGGACAATCTTATTGAAAATGAAATAAAAATTTAAAATTTAGTGAATAACTAATATTTGGTTTTTTTTTTTTTTTTCTAATTTTATTTCGTATCAATGAAAATTGAAAACTGACAAGTCGTAATGTTCAAATATCATATTTGAAAAATATTTATAATTTAAACATAACCCATTTTTAAATGCCAGAGGAACCAATATAAAATTCGAGAAACGGGCTTTACATATTTACACTTGCTTTTTTAATTTCATTTTTTTTTATCAGTCAACTCTTAGTTTTCACCAACTGGGCTCACCATGTCTCTACCAGATCTTTTGCCTGGCTCACCGTATCTACCAGATCAAACTGGCCTCGGTCCCCTTCTGTTTTGATCTTTTAAAAATATCTTTTCTATGGGCAGCGTCAGGTAAGATTTTTTAACTAGTCTGAGTATTGTCTTTTTCTCAACCCTAAGGGATTTAGATTTGAGATGTGGCGTGGAGAAATGCATCAACACAAAAAAAAATATTTCGAGGGCCAGACCATGCTGGATAGACCAGCCTGCAAGTTTGATATTTTTTAGGCCTGGGTCTACTTTGATTTCTTGTTAATGGTCCATTTTTCATCCATCATCCAACTCCCAAATCCCCATATTGGGTCGGCTAGTACCAGCTTCTTGTTTCGCTAATAATTTTATGGTTTGTTTGGTGGCTGAGTGGGTGATGAATCTAAAATTGGTAACAAAATCAAATGGTGAAGATTTTTGAGTTTAGATATCCTGTACCCAGATTAAGCTTCCTAGGAAACTACCAAAAGTATTTTAATAGGAAATTAGTGATTAATGATTTTAGGTTTTCTTTGTTGCAATAGCTTATTATTCTATTAATTATCACTAATTATAGACTTTTTGAATTTTAAGTCCTCCACGAAAACTTAGATATATGTACATCATACGTATACATTTATGTATACGTTTTTCATGACTGCTACTTGCATTGTAAGTTTCCTCCAGTATTTCTTATAATTCATATTTACTTTAATAAAAAAAAAAAAAAAGAATTCTAATAAAAATTAAATTTGTATAAAAATCAATGCAGATTCAAACAATACTTTTAGTTTAAGTTAAATGTTTATTTATAAATGAATGTTACGAACGTATATAAAATTATTTCAAATAAAATCTTAATTAGATATTTTTTTTAAAAAAAAAAACAATATCATTAAACAGATAATAAATTGTCTGACTTTTAAGTTTAGTTTCTCAGTTGTATTCTCATCAGTTCACTATTTTATGTCCGTTCAAATTCAAATAATTAAAAATGATTGACTTGAATTATTATTTAGAATTGTTAATCAAATTCTTTATTTAACGTAATATAAATATATCACAAACGTATCAAATCGTTGTTACAACGGCCTAAAAATAATAAGATAATTGCTGTTTATTTTGGATATATATATATATATGTGTGTGTGTGTATTTCATTTATACAACAAAAAAATAACATACGTGTATATAAATCTCATATAAAAAAACAGAGAAACTATGTAAAATTCTTTATTCTCACACCATAATAATGCATTTAAGTATGCACAGTAAAAAACCACACAAAAAAAAAAAAAAAAAAAAACTTTCTTTTGTGTTTTCCTCGGAACCAGACACCATTTTTGTTTCTCCAAATTAAATTAAAGAAGGCCGGTCATTTATAATATATATTTTGTCTTTATAACATTTTATATGATTTACATGTAGGCATACGTGTGCCCTCTTGTTCATTTTATTTAGATCGAGTAATTTGTTGTTAGTTGAAGGATTCAAATCTTAAGAGATACTGTAGGTGGGGTGGATTAAACAATTCTTTTTTTTCATTTTATTTTATTTTTTTAAAAAAAAGTTAATTTATATATTTGGTAATACACCTACACCTATATTTGGATAGTATTTTGTTTTTGTTTTTTTTTTTTTTGGTTCAACGTTGAAGATCATTATCATGTAATGATATGCTTGACCTAATCACACAGCCTGTCCGCGGAGTTAGTAGTAAAATGACAATATTGTCCCTGTATGAGTTGTACAATTACCTAATTTTAAAATTATTATAAAATGTGATGTGAAAAGCCCATGTGGGTATCATTCCAGTAGGCCCCCCTAATTCTGGCTATCTCTTGCTCTGCTCACACCCAAGTTTTTTTAATTAAATTTCTACTTTACATTTATTTATTGTTTAGTTGAGAATACAAACAAGAACCAAGTAGGGTAGGGTGTTGGGGGGGGGGAAGCTTTTATGTTTTTGTATATTTAAAAATCAAATAACCAAAAGAGTAATTCAAGTTGAATCTATGAGTTTAGGTTTTACCTTGTTGGAGATTGAATATCCTTACAATATTTATGATATGAACTCGAAAAAGATGCAAGAAGAAGATTGGAAATAAATGGAGTTCGTGTAGATCCAGAGATGGGAAAATGACACTAACTTTTTTTTCAATCTACAGTGGATTCCAGCTTTTTTTTTTTTTTTTTTTTTGTGTGGGTTTTTTCTTGTTAATATAAAGAGAGAGCATTTCACATCACACACCGAATATGTATCTCTATATATATTATACGTAATAGGCCTACATATGGATATAAATGTATAGACACAAGTGGGAGCATCTTGTTTGCAGAATTTTATCTTCCAAGTTGAAATTCTTATTCCCATAAATCCCAAATTTTTGTTATAAATCATTGCCTTCGCTTACACGCCACTTTCTTTTTTATTTTCCTTTCTGTTTTTCCATAAAAATTTGAGCACACCCATCTCTGCTCACGGGTACATTTACATCATACATACATACATATATATAAAATCATACATGTATAATTGAATCTACAATGGGAAAATTTTACTATGATTTTATATTTATTTTTATAAACTTGGTTAAAAATAATCTATAAAAAGATTTTTTAGTAAAATCATAAACGTTATATGGATTACATTCTACTAAAAAATAATTATTGGAAAAATAAGAGAAAGATGTGGCAATCAGTGACAGACAAGATTATGAAAGTAAACCATTAAAAGAAAGCTCGGTTAGGGATGGAAACAAAACAGTACTTATAACCATTTATATGTATATATATATATATATATATATGTGTGTGTGTGTGTGTGTTTGTGAAAAATTATCCCACTCATTCCATTCTATAGGTAACCCATGGCCCATACCCTATACAATAGGGGTGTTAAAACAAACAATGAAACTATCTTTTTTTCCTTTAAAAAAAAATAAAAAAGAAATTGAGTTTGAGAATTGGATATTTTACATTATAGTAAAATAATGATTTTACTTTTATATTATAAATTTTTATTTAATATTCAATCAAATTAACTCATCAATTTTTTAATTTAATTTTTTTTTTATTTAGTTTCTCCATTTAATTAGTATTAAGTATGATATTACGTTTCAAATTTAACATCACCCAATACTTTTTAATTGTCCTCTATATAAATAAATGTTATGTGGTATTCAATATAATATTTAAAAAATAAATGTGAATAGATTTGATCTTTTTTTTTTAAGTAAAAAATTGAGCAATCCAATGTAGTGAACCTTAAAATATCCCTTCTCTACTCATCTTTCTTTATATGTCTTCTTCTTTAACATCTCAATCGATCCCATTAGGAAAAGATTTTCGATTTTGGGTGAATAAAAAATGGAAAGGGTAGAAGTTAATGTAACGATTCCGAAAATTTTAGAGAAAATAAATTATAAATTTATTGCAGAAGCGAAATAAATAGTTAGAGTTTACATTTCTTACACAATAACTGAAATTACCAAATAAAACTTACGAGAATAACCATTTTAAAAGAACAACTAATAACCAAAGAAATAAATTAAAAGTAAACAAACTGAACGTCCTACTCGCAACTTTTTGTGGATCGGTCTCTGAATTTTAGTTCTCTTGATATGAAATAGTTGATAAAAGAGTGAGCTACACTAACCCAGTAAGAATATCACGCTACTCACCGACACAAAAATGAAGGTTTGTAGAAATCATAAAAATAATTAATAGAGCTCTTAATTAAGCAAATTTGTTTATCATAAATAAAATTATTTACCGTCTACTTACGTAGCAAGATTTACAAAAATAACCTATAGAGTCAATAACATAACACATATCATAACTTCATATGCAATCGATTGGAACAATAATTTTCTCTTTTATCAGCCTACTAATATCCATGGGGGTCCATAATGATGTTCTAACTACGTGTGAACTCTTTCCTTTAACATTTTATATCAACGGGCCATCCTCATACCCCGTCCAACATGAACGCCAAATTACCAAATCTCGATACTCCGTCCAATATGAGACAACGTTCACAGTAAGGTTTCCTATGTACCCGGTCCATCCACCATCTCCCAAGATATCCAGTAAGGCTAATGTTTCATCCATTCACTTAATTAAATAATTTTTCGTTTATTTTTAATTTCTAATTTTTTAAATTTAACTGTAATCACATAAGGCAAGCAATAGATGCATTAAAACTATAAAATCAATCAATAAGATATTATCATGCATTCAAACTGTAAAATCAATCAACAGGACCAACAGTTAATAAATACTGGTTCTGCCTCCATTAGTAATCTGTAATTAATTAAAGATATTTTTTAAATTATACAAAATACCGTATTATTATTAATTAGACTTCAATTCCATAACAGAGAATAAGGTGATGAATTCTTACTCAAATTGATGTCCAAAATGCTAAATTTTCGACTGCGCCTACTGAGGGTCCTCAGGTTCTCTGAATTTTTTCTTTGATGATCAAAATACACTTCAAGTGCCTAAAAATATCCCAAAAAACCTAAAATCGGTGTTATAAACCCCTTTTGGCCAATTCTTGAATTTCAGCACGGCGGCTCTGCTATGCTCGCGATTTACCTCGGGTTGGCTGTTTTCGGCCGAATTCGGCTGGTTTAATACCAATCTCTGCGAGAAAACACGTTAAGGGCCTCAGTTGACTGAAAAAGAGTTGAAAATTCAAAACTTACTAGCGGCGGGGTTCTCCGGTGCGGCGGCTCCGCTAGCTCACCTTCGCGCTTGGGTATTTTAGTTCTGTCAACTTGTAGAGAAGGAAATGGTGATTACAATGATGGAAGAATTATGCAGAACATGAATCGGAAAGGGGCTCATCGGAGCCATTTTTTATAATTTCCCGCGGCGGCGCTACCGGGCTTTGCCTGCGATTTTCGGCCAATCTGCCGGTCCTTTTGTTCTGATTTGGTCATTGAGATGTTTGAAATCGAATTTCAAGCAAAGGAGAAAATGTTTACCTCTTTTGGCAGTCAAAAGTGTCTCCGACACGGCAGTGGGAAACTTCCTTCCTGGCGGTTGGCTCTTCTTCTCCGGCGGGGGTGTCTGACAACTAGGGTTAGGATTTGGTGTGGAGAGGGTTATTTATATATGTCCCTTTTAATCTAGACCGTCAATCATATTTGATCTAAACCGTCCGATCGCGATTAAATTAGAAGTGAATTTGGGCCGTCCATTGCGATTTGATTTGAACCGTTCGATCGCGTTTAAATAAGAAGTAGATCTAAACCGTTTATCGTGTTTAATCGTGTCATCCGATTGCGTCTGAGGAGGGAACGAATCTGGACCGTCCGTGCATGCAAGAACGAATCTGGACTGTCCGATTGCAAGCACGCAGATCGCCCGCGTGACCTCTCGCGTGGCACCGCGTCAGTATCCCTCACCACACGGCGTGCTCTGGTTCGTCAGGCCTGCTAACTGGGCGTTCTACATGACATAATTTTCTTAAATTATATTTTAACCCCCAAATTTTTTAATTTTCTTTTAAAAATACTCCCAGAACCCAAAATTTCACTCATTTTCTCCAAAATTGTTTTTAATTTCATCATCCATTTAATTTTCTTCATTTGTACATTAAATAAGAATTAAAAAAATTAAAAAATTATATTTATTCATTAATTTTAATTATAATCAAAATTAATTAGGGCATTACAACTCTATCCCCCTTAAAAGAAATTTGATCCCTCAAATTTGTCTATTTTTCACTCAATCAAATAGTCGGGGATATTGAGCTCTGAAGTCTGATTCTAGTTCCCATGTGGCCTCTCTCGGTGTGTGATTTTGCCATAAAACCTTAACAAAGAGAATTTTCCAGTTGCAGAGTACTCTGCCCTTTCGTTCCACAATACTGACTGGTACTTCTTCGTATGACAGATCCTCCTTGAGTGAAAGAGGCTCGTGGGCCAAAATATGAGAGGGGTCCAGGTTGTACTTGCATAGCATGGACACATGAAACACATTGTGGACCCTGAAAAGTTCTGGAGGCAATTACAGTCTGTAGGTGGCGGTGCCAACTCTATCTAAGATTTCAAATGGCCAAATAAACCGGTGATTTAGTTTTTCCCTCTTGTCAAACCTACTAATCCCCTTGAAATGAGTGACCTTAAGGAACACCCGATTACCATTCTCAAATTTTAAATCTCTCTTCCGGGTGTCCGCATAACTATTTTGTCTGCTCTGAGCTGTCTGAATATTTTTCTTCATCTTGACTATTTTGGCTGTAGTCTCCTCTATGATATCTGGGTCGAACAATATTTTATCACCTACTTCTTCCCAACAGATCGGCAATCTACATGGGTGGCCATACAACGCCTCGTACATAGCCATGCCAATACTTATTTGGTAGCTGTTATGATATGCGAACTCTATCAAGAAAAAATGATCGTTCCAATGGCCCCCAAAGTCAAAAATACAAGCTTAAAACATATCTTCTAGTGTGCGGATCGTCCTTTCTAATTGTCCATCGGTCTGATGGTGGAATGCAATACTAAGAGAGAGTTTAATTCCCATGATCTGCTGAAAATTAAATAGAACCGAGAAGTGAACCTGGGGTCCCTGTCGGACACTACTATCACTGACACTTCATGTAATCTGACTATCTTCTGGATGTATATTCTTGCTAACTTGTCCAAGGGATCAATCATCCTAATGGCTAAGAAGTGGAAAGACTTGATAAGTCGGTCAACAATTACCCAGATGGCATCATCTCCTAAGCGTGCCCTAGGCAATCCTTTCACAAAATCCACTGTAATATATTCCCACTTTCACTCCAGAATTGGTAATGGTTGAAGTAGCTTGTCCAGACATTGGTGTTCTGCCTTGACCTGCTGACATACCAAACACTTAGAAACAAAGTCAGCCACATTTCTTTTTATCTCGTTCCACCAAAATCGGAGTCGCATACTTTGATACATCTTAATGTTTTCAGAATGCATGGCAAACTTTGAGCTATAAGCCTTTGTCATGATGTCATTTTTCAACTCATTGTTACCTAAAACACACACATTGTCCTGAAATCGAAGCAACCCATCGGTAGAGACTCGAAATTCTGAATAAACTCCTTATTCTGCATCTTTCTTGAGGACTGTTAGGGTGGAATCGACGGATTGAGTTTCTTTTATTCTTTGGATCAACTCAAGTTGAACAGTCAGGTGGCCCAAATATGTGACTCTTTTTCAAGTCCTGAAGTCGTACCTGTTGTGTGGCCCCTATTTTTCTACATTCTGAAACCATCAAGTGAGCTAATATACCTACATTTTTTCTATTAAGTGCGTTGGCTACCACGTTACCCTTACCCGGGTGATATAAGATATTGCAATCATAGTCCTCAAGGAGTTCTATCCATCTTCTTGATGTATATTGAGATCCTTTTGAGTGAATATGTGTTTGAAGCTCTTATGGTCGATATAGATATGAAAAGTCTCCCCATACAAGTAATGACACCAAGTCTTCAAGGCGTGAATAATTACGGCAAGCTCTAAGTCATGGATGAGGTAGTTTTTCTCATGACTTTTTAACTGCCTGGACCCATAAGTTATGACATTCTCATACTGCATCAAAACACAACCCAACCCTAAGTAGGAGGCATCACTACAAACTGTATATCTACCTGATCCGCTTGCAAGGCCAACACAGATGCGGTACTCAACCGTTTTTTTAGTTCTAAAAAACTTCTTTCACAGTTCTCGTTCCACTCAAACTTGACGTTTTTCTTTATAAGCCGAGTAAGAAGAGCATTTAGGCTAGAAAATCCTTCCACAAACCTGCGGTAATAATCTACTATCCCTAGAAAGCTACGAATTTTCTTGATGGATGTCAATTTTTCATAGCCGAGCACTACTTCAACTTTTTCAGGGTTTATTGACACTCTACCCTTTAATATGATGTGTCCTAGGAAGGTAGTCTGCTCAAGTCAGAACCCACACTTACTCAACTTTGCATACAACTTCTTCTCTTTGAGAACCTACAAAACCTGAGTCAGATGGTGAGCGTATTCCTCTCTACTTTTTGAATAAACTAAGATATTATCAATGAATATAATGACAAACTAATGCTAAAATTGTCTGAAAGTCTTGTTAATCAAATTCATGAAGATTACTTGTGCGTTGATTAGTTTAAATGATATGACCAGAAACTCATAGTTTCCGTACCTGGTTCGAAAGACTGTTTTGAGAATGTCTTCTGTCCTTATCTTTATCTGGTGGTAACCTGAATGCAGGTCTATCTTGGCAAAGAGTTAGGCACCCTACAACTTATCAAAAAAGTCATCGATCCTAGAGAGGGAGTACTTATTATTAATCGTAACCCTATTCACACCTCTGTAGTCAATACATAACCTCAACATTCGATCTTCTTTTCTTGCAAATGTGACTCCAGTACCCCAAGGGGACATACTATATTAGATGAATCCATTATTCTGCAATTCATTGATCTGTTTCTTTAGCTCTTCTATCTCCACACGACTCATGCGGTGAGGAGCAACCGAAATAGGTTGGGTGTTTGGCTGAAGGTCTATGGTGAATTCAACTTCTCTGTCCACTGGCAGTCCAGGTAGTTCATCCGGGAATACATCTGGAAAGTCTCAGACTACCAGAATCTCTTGAATATAAATTTTTCTATTGGGTTTGTCCAGTTAGAGAAAACAGCCGAATTAAAGCACTTAATAATAGAAAAATTACCATGAGGGAACAAATGTTAAAGAGTTTTATTAATTGTAAATGACTCCTTATTAGGAGGGTTAAATACAACTTTCTTATAAAAAAATCTATGGTGGCATCATATGCCGCTAGCCAGTTCCTTCTTAAAATTACATCAACGTCCCCCTTATCAATCTCTATTAGGTCCATACTCAATTTTCTACTATATCTATGATACAAGCTCTGTATATAACTTTTCCCAATAGTGTCCTGCTCCTAGGAGTAGATACAAGCAACACAGAATCAAGTCTTTAAAGTAATACATTTAATTTTGATATAAAAATATGTGAACCAAATAAATGTGAGGCACCAGCATCAATTAAAATATGTGTAAGATGGTTACAGATAGTGTACGTGCCTTGTACCACATCCGGGTTCGCTTTTGCACCTTGCTGAGTGAGGTTATAAGCTCTGCCCTGAATAAGAGGTCTGGTCTGGTTCTGGTTCCTTGAGCACTCCCTTGCATAATGCTAGGCACTACCACATATGCGACAAATGTTGTTGAGGTGATAGTAGGGTCGATCCCCATGATCTTTGTCACAGTACTAGCAAGTCCTACCGTGTCCTATTGTTGGAATCTAAGTGGGAGCCTAAGTCATCGATCTGAGTCTCTTATTCTGTTGAACAGGCGCAATAGGTGCTGGTATACGGTGTGGAGCCGAGGGCCTGAGGTTCCCCACTACTTGAGGGAAAATGCGAAGATTCTTCTCCACTAACTATGCCTTGGCCAGAACAGCCGAGTAAGTACTAAGCTCGAACACATACAACTGTTGTCTGATCTCAGGATGGAGACCCCACTCGAACTTTCTTAATTTTTTGCCTTCATCCATCATGCTCTAAAGGGAATACCGATCAAACTCTAGGAACTTTCGAGCATATTCTGATACATTTATGTCCCCCTAGATCATGTGTGCAAACTCCATTTGCTTCAGATATCGAAAATGCTCTGGAAGGTACTCTGCATGAAAGGCCGTCAAGAATTATTCCCAAGTGACTTGAACAGGCATGGTGGCCTGCTTGAGTTGCCACCAGCGACCTGCCTCTCCCACCAACATGTAGGTAGCAAGAATGATTGTCTGTTCGAGAATCATCCCAAGAGTCATGAAGGCTTTCTCTGTCTCAACTAACCAGTACTCGGCATCTTCAAAGGATGATCCCCCTGCAAAAGTATATGGATTTAGTCTTTTATACCTCTTAATGTAGTTTGGATCCATCATGGGAGGAATTGGGTCCCGTGGAAAAGAGACTGGACTGTGCTGAAGATAGACTGGATGGCCCTGTGATAGTACTGAATGATATGATGGAGGCACCAGATTGTACTCTGGTGGTGTCGGGTGATGTCGTAGAGGAGCAGGGTTATACCAGGGTGGCTCAGGATCCTCTCACTGCAGGAGTGGCTCAACATGTGGCAGCGAGGAGAGGGTCAGGTAGCTCCCTCCTTTCCTCCCAGGCCTGTTGAGCAGCGATGAGTCTCTCCAGTATTTCAAATAACCGGTTAACATCCTCTCGAAGTGAACCCTCCGGGGCTACTCAGTTTAATGGAGGTCTTCCTCTCCTCATCTATCTGTACCTACATTTCATAAGGAATGGTTGAGTAATAATTTATTGTTTTTTGTGTTTTCTAAGGATTTTGTGTAAGTAATGGTTCAAAGGAACGCGGCTCTGATACCAACTGTAATGATCCCAGAAATTTCAAAGAAAATAAATTATAAATTTATTGCGGAAGAGAAATAAATAGTTAGGGTTTACATTCCTTACACAATAACTGAAAGTACCAAATAGAACTTACAAGAATAACTCTTCTAAAACAACAACTAATAACCAAAGAAATAAATTAAAAGTAAACAAACCAAACGTCTTACTTGCAACTCTCTTGTGGATCGGGTTCTAGATCCTAGTCCTTTTGATATGAAATTGTTAATGAAAGAGTGAGCTACACTAACTCAATAAGAATATCATGTTACTCACCGACACAGAAATGAAGGTTGGTAGAAATCATAAAAACAATTAATGGAGCTCTTAATTAAGTAAATTCATTTATCATAAATAAAATCATTTACCGTCTACTTAACGTAGTGAGATTTACAAAAATAACCTATAGAGTCAATAACATAACACATATCATAACTTTATATGCAATCGGTTGGAACAACAATTTTTTCTTTTATCAGCCTACTAGTATCCATGGGGGTCTATAGAGATATCCTCACTACGCGTGAACCATTTCCTTTAATATTTTCAATTAACGAACTGTCCCCATACCTTGTCCGGTATGAACATTAAATTACCAAACATCGATACTCCATCTGGTATGAGGGTAAAACAGACCGTCTTCATACCTCGTCTGGTACGAATGCCAAATTACTAAATCTCGATACCCCGTCCGGTATGAGACAACGTTTACGGTAGGATTTTCTATGTACCCAGTCCGTCCACCATCTCCCAGGATATCCAGTAAGACTGTTGTTTCATCCATTCACTTAATCAAATAATTTTTTATTTACCTTTAATTTTCAATTTTCCAAATTTAACTGTAATCATATAAGGCAAGTAATACATGCATTCAAACTATAAAATCAATCAATTAGGTATTATCATGCATTCAAACTGTAAAATTAATCAACAGGACCAACAGTGAATAACTTCCGGTTCTAGCTCTATTAGTAACATTAATTAATTATGAATATTTTTTAAATTACACAAAATACTGTATTATTATTAATTAGACTTCAATTCCATAATAGAGAATAAAGTGAGGGATTTTTTCTCAAATTGATACCCGAAATGATAACTTTTGACTGCGCCTACTAACGGTCTCCAGGTTCCCTGAATTTTTTCTTCGTTAATGAAAACGAGCTTTAAGTGCCTAGAAATATCCAAAAAACACAAAATCAGTGTTAGGAACCCTTTTTTGTCCAATTTCAGAATTCCGGCACAACGGCTCCGCCATGCTCCGGCGACAACACCGCTACTTGCATTGGCAGTTTGCCTTGGGTCGGCTGTTTTCGACCGATTTTGTACTAATCCCTATGAGAAAACACGTTAAAGGGTCTCAGTTGGCCCAAAAAAGTTAAAAAATCAAAACTTACCAGCATCGGGGTTCTCTGGTGTGGCGGCTCTGTCGGCTCACCTTTGTAGTTGGGTGTTTTGCTTTGGTCAACCTGTAGAGAAGAAAATAATGATTATAATGGTGGAAGAATTACACATAACGGGAATCGGGAAGGCCCTCATTGGAAGCCCTTTTTGTAATTTTTTGCGACTACGCCGTCGGGGTTTACCCATGATTTTCGGCCAATTCACTGGTCTTTTTGCTCTGATTTTGCCATGGGGGTATTTAAAATTGAATTTCGAGTAAAAAAAATTTTTTTTTACCTCTTTTGGCAGTCAAAAGTGTCTCCGGCACGACGGCGGGCGACTGGCTCTTCTTCTCCATCGGGGGTGTCTTGCAGCTAGAATTAGGGTTTGGTGTGAAGAGAGTTAGTTATATCCGTCTTCTTTTAATCTAAAATGTCAATCATGTTTGATCTAAACCGTCCGATCGTAATTAAATAGGGAGTAAATCTGAATCATCCATCGCGATTTGATCTAGGTTGTCCGATCACGTTTAAATAGGAAGTGGATCTGGACCGTTCATCGCATTTAATCGTGACCGTCCGATCGTATCTAAGGAGGGAACGGATCCGGGCCGTCCGTGCGTGCGGAAATGAATCTGGACCATCTGATCATAGGCACGTGGATCGCCCGCGTGGCACCGCGTCAGCGTTCCTCGCCACGCGGCGCACTCCGGTTCGTCGGGACTACTGATTGGGCGTCCTATGTGGCACAATTTTTTTAAATTACATTTTGATCCTCAGTTTTTGAATTTTCTTTCAAAAATACCATCAGAATCCAAATTTTCACATCTTTTTCTCAAAATTATTTTTCAATCATCATCAATTTTATTTTTTTTATTTTTACATTAAATAAGAATTAAGAAATTTATATTTATTCATTAATTTTAATTACAATCAAAATTAATTAGGGCATTGCAGTTAAAGTGAGGAATGTTGATTAGAGAAGCAACAACTTCAGGTTAATTTAATTTCGATTATGAAATGTAAAACTCAAATTCTTGGCATGTGTTAGTAGAACTCTGTCATTGAATCACTGCCAAGAACAACATAACTACAAACTGCAATCAACAAAAAAGAAAGAAAAATAAAAAATCAGGTTTATTTCTTTTTTAATAGACAATTGAAGTAAACATCTAATGGAGAGGTGCATATGCAGACCTTGTGGAAGGAGAGAGCAACAACATTGCCAGAGTTAATTCTAGAAGCTAGCAAGAGAGAAGTAACTCCATTGATTGAGTTGTTAGAGTTGAGAGTGAGCTAACATCGAGCTTTCCAGAGATTCTCTTAATATAAATTCAACATTATATTTATTTATACATAAATCAATCAGAAAATGTTATATTTGTTCTAATCATAGTTTAATAGGGAGGAAGTACTTTCCATATTGTGCTTCTGATTTATTTATGGGTAATGCTCTATATAAAATAATAAAAATGTTATTATTATTTTAAAATATTAAATATATATAAATACAATCTGTTTTGAATTTAGGACATTTTATATAAAAAAAAATACTAATTATTTAGCTAATTAGTAATTGATAATTAAAATAATAATAATAATTGAATCTATTACAATTTTTATTTTTATTTTTTGTATAAATGATATTTTTTTAAGTTCAGCATTTAAAGTCAATTTTTTATGAAAGAAAAAAGTCAAATTGAAGTGATATAAATCGAATAAAAACTAACGAATTTTGCACAATTTGAGGGATTAACAGCGACGAAAGAATAATTCAATGAAACGAAAAATATTTAATATGAGAATTTAATAATTTTTTTATTAATTAAAAATCATAAGTTTTCTGTTTTTTTTTTTTTTTTTTAACAAGGGTAATTTTGGGTTGTGCAAGTGACTAATTTTTTTTGGTAACGTTGGAGCATTAATCACATCTTATCTTACAAATTATTAGCTTAACTCAGGACTAACCCAATTTAATTATTAATCAAGGTTAAAGCTTATGAGAACACATAATTTAATTGCTAACTCAATTTAACAAGTTTCGAATCCAATATGTTTTTCAAAAACTTTTCTCAAAAATAGTAAAAATCACATGGTATTTTTAATTTTAACTCTCAACATAATAAATCAAAACGAAAAGAGAAGAAAAGAGTAAAAGTGAGGTCCAATCTTGCGCCAGTTTTGGGACAAGTTGAATGGCCCCACTAAAAGATCTCAATTACCACCCACCATTCCCGGTTGAATTTTGAAATTATTTGAATAAAAAAAACATTTTACCCATTTGAGTTTTAAATTTTTTATTTTCTAAAAACTGACAGTTGTAATGATTTATTTTTAATATATAAAAAAGAAAAAAAAAAAGAAGAAGAAGAAAAAGAAAAAAATACCGGTACCGCAATCACAGGCCTTTTTGACCATTTCAAAGTTAAACTAATAATTAATATAAAATTTTGTTAAATTAAAATAAAAGATGTAATTACTAATATTTGTTATAAACTATTCTTTTGAAGTCAAAGTGTCACACAAGTTAAACCCACATCACATACTGAGACAGAAAAGGAAAATTATTTAGATAAAGATCAAAAAGTTTAATAAATCTTGTCCCCTCTATATTCTACAACCTGGATGTTGGTTGGACGGACGTTCACTGTATCAGATTATGGAGCATCAAAAAGTTTAAGTCTGTAAAGGATCAATCACTCCATCACCATTCATACACAAAAATTCCCCAGTCAGAATACTGGTGAAAACCCAATTGGATTCGAGCTTTCATTCACAAAAGAAGATATACATTCATAAGGTATAATAATCAATCAAAACACAGAAAATGGATAATACGTATGACTATATATGGATATGTGTGTGTGTGTATGTATCATGGAAGAAACACATGAGAAAAACAAATGGCAGCCTGAAAATGGCCATGGGGAAAGGAATCACCTGAATTGCTGAAATCAATACAAGTAAAATGTTCATGATTATACTATAAAATGAAAAGAGCAAAATAAATTAACAAAAGTATGATAATAAAAAGAAAGGAGAAGATAATAAAAAACCCACAAACCAGCAGCAGCAGCAGAGGAGAAGAGCTGCTGCTGCTTTTGTAAGCCCCTTGATTATGGTGGTCCGATCGTCTCCAAATCATCCCTATACATACATTTTATCTGCAATCTAAAATCTTTCTCTGCCATTTTTTATTTCACCCACTCAAATATCCATAACAATTCGAATAAATATGGAGAGACTTTCTCCTCTTACCTCTCCTCTCTACATATATATAGATATATATCGAATTTTTCTCCTCTTCTTTGTGACCTTCGCAAGCAATCAGTTGAACAGACCATTGCAAGACAGAAATGGAATTCTACAAACTGCACAGACTTTCTCATCTGTTTCCTTTTTTTTTTTTTTATTCTTCTTCCAAGAGCGACGAGAATTGCCCAGAGAGAAGAATTTTCCCAGAAAAAATATGAAGAACAAGAAGAGGAAAAAGAAGCCGTTTTTCGAGCTTTCGACGAAAGGTTAGAGGAGGAAATTTCTCAAAAGAATCAATAGAAAGGTGGAGGCGGAGGTGAAGCATATGAGACTCCAGGAATGGGTGGCAATGGGCCCTCATATACGGGAGCCGGTGGAGGTGGGCTCCCGTAAATAATTGGCGGTGGTGATGAAGGAGGCGGAGGCTCTACGCATGGGATTGGAGGTGGTGGTGATGGGGACGGTGGTGGAGGTGAACTATAATGAACTGGTGGTGGCGGCGAACTGTAATGAACTGGTGGTGGCGGCGAACTGTAATGAACTGGCGGTGGTGGACTGTAATGAACTGGCGGTGGTGATTTGTGAACCGGTGGAGGCGGTGGAGATGGTGAGGGTGGCGGCTTGTAAGGAGTTGGAGATGGTGGTGGAGGTGGTGAATACTCTACACAGGGCGGCGGAGGAGGTGGCTCTATACAAGGAGGTGGCGGTGGGGGAGAATGTACCGGGGGCGGTGGAGAATAGACTGGTGTTGGTGGAGGCGGTGGCGACAAGTAAGGATAGGCTGGTGGTGGAGGAGAATGTGGAGGCGGCGGAGGCGAGTGAGGTGGCGATGGCGGAGGTGGGGAGCTATAGTAGTACGGAACCGGTGGTGGTGGAGAAAACACTGGTGATGGTGGTGGGGGCGAATGTGGTGGAGGTGGCGGCGGGGGATGGACACAGTATGGTGGTGGCGGAGACGGTGAAGGTGGTGGGGGTGGTGATGGTGAGGGTGGAGGGGGAGATGGAGGTGGTGGTGATGGTGAGGGTGGAGGGGGAGATGGAGGTGGTGGTGATGGTGAGGGTGGAGGTGGAGATGGAGGTGGTGGTGATGGTGAGGGAGGAGGAGGAGATGGAGGTGGTGGTGAAGGCGGCGGAGGAGATGGAGGCGGTGGTGGTGGGGGTGAAGGGGACGGCGGTGGAGGTGATGGGGGAGGCGGAGAAGGTGGCGGAGGAGACGGTGGGGGCGGAGAAGGAGATGGTGGAGGTGGAGAAGGGGGTGGAGGTGGTGGTGGTGGTGGAGAGGGAGGTGAAGGAGAAGGCGGGGGCGGCGGCGGGGGTGGAGGTGGTAGTGGAGAAGGCGGTGGCGGAGGCGGAGAGACAACTGGTGCTGGTGGTGGTGAAGGGATTGGCATTGGAGGGGAAGGAGGTGGAGGAGGCAATGAGGGAACAAAAGGAGAACATCTAAAGGAATTACAATCCACAGGCCGAGATAAGAATGCCTTACATTGACCAGCTGACCTCTGTTTTGGCCTCGCCGGCAAGCAGTTCATCATGTCGTCGAAATCCTTCAACCTCAAACACTCCGGCGGCTCTCCGGTGAAGAAATTGAAAGAGTACGTGAAGTTCTCCAAGTTTGGCAGCTTACAAATACTCGCCGGAATGCTACCAGAGAGCATGTTATGAGCCACATTCAGCTGTTCAAGGCTCACCATTCCGCCAATCGTCTCCGGCAAAGGCCCCATCAACTGGTTAAAGCTCACATCAAAAACCGTTAGGTTCTTCAACATGCCTATCTCTTTCGGCAGACAAGATCTCAAGCCGTTGTTCATTAAGATAATCTCGTTTAGATTCGACATGTTCCCCAAGCTCGACGGCACGCAGCCATGGAACTTGTTGTTGGCCAGTACGATGACAGAAACCGGAGAGTTCCCAAAATTATCCGGGAGCTCGAATCTGAACCTGTTATGGTTGATGAAGATGGCATCCAAATCTTTGTCGAAAAGCTCTTTTGGAACAGATCCTTCAAACTCGTTGAATCTCAGATCTAGGAATTTCAGCATTGGCAACTCAAGAACCACGCCCGGGAACTTTCCGGCGAACCTGTTATTGCTAAGATCTAGCTCGAACAGCAGCTTCAACTTGTGAAACTTGTGCGGAACAGTACCGCAAAAACGATTAGAGTTTATGTGAAACAATGCAAGATCAGTGAGTAAGCCAAGCTCCTCCGGCAAGTAGCCGGCGATATCACCGTGGTTAAGATCAATGCCGGCGACGGTGATGATAGAAGAATTATCGGGCGCGGGAGCACAGAAAACTCCGGTGTAGTTGCAGACATGAGATCCAACCCAATCGGCGGTGAGATTAAAAGGATCGGAGAGAATAGCTTGCTTCCAAGCTTGCAAAGCTATGTAAGCATTTCGCTGTCGACTATTCTCGAAAACGAGTGAAGGATCGACATCAACTTTCTCCCCTCTGTCACCAAACTCATCCCTGTAGTAGAGAAGCTGGCGCTGCCGGATGTAGTGGGCTTCCTGGTCAGTAAGCCCGCCATGGCTGGAAATGTGGAGAGAAGAAGAGAGGCATACGGTGCCAAGAAAAGAAAATAAAGCGATAAGAAGAGAGAGACGAGAACAGGGGTTGAAATGAGTACTCTTCCTCTTCATCTCACATGAGACATCTGATTTTCCAAATGCCACTTTTCTTGATTTGGAGTCTGCTATCTTGCTTCTTGTTGTTGTTGTTGTTGTTTGTTCTCAAAAGATGAGACGAGCACAATGGGAGTCGGCAAGTTGCAGAAACGCTGCCGTTTGAGAATGTTTAGGTTAAGATCTGAGAGAGGGAGGGAGGGAGGGAGAGAAGGAAGGGGAAGTTTGGGGGGGGGGGGTTAAGGAGAGAGAGAATGGAGCGGGGGGGTATTTTCTAGGGATTTGGAAGCGTGTGAGAAAGAGAGAGAGAGAGAGAGAGAATGGACAGCTAAATCACAGCTCAAAGCCCACCAGATTCTCCTCCTTTCTCTCTCTTTCCTTTTTACCACTGACTTTTTTTTTTTTTTTAATTATTTAAATCTTGATTTTTTATTTATTAAAATTAATTCTAAAATATTTTCTTCCAAAATTACACCATAAACTTTTTCATTTTTGGTATCCAACCATCCACAGTCTGTTTTCATCACATTATATAAATTATGATAACTTTTATTTTCAACTTGGATTTTATTGTGGACACCTAACATTTATCTTAACAAAAAATAAGAATATTCTGACTCGTAAAGGAATATAATCTTTAACAAAAGTTAAAATCTTAAAAAAAATTATGATTGATTAACAAGTTTAAGACTAATAATTGCTTCTCATTAAAAAAAAAAAAAAATGCAGACTAATAATTTGCCATCATTTGAAAATGTTGTTAAAAAAATAAATGGAGTCGGTGCTGCTGCCGTATTCCGGCGAGTTTTGACCCGCCAACGCGTACAGAATTAAAGCAAACCCAGGTTGCCGGTTATCACGAGATTACTGTGAATATGTCACGAAATATTGATATTTTTGTGGGGGCCACGGATGGTGAAGGGAAAATTTTTTAAGAAGAAGAAACTTTAAATTATTCTTTATAATTTGAATTAATTACTTTGCCTTTTTTATATATATATTTTTTTAATTTGTGCCGAGTTATTATCTCAGAATTGTAATTAATTAATATTTTTATTTTATAACAGCACTTTTGAGCGGTGGTGGTTGTTCCGTTTGTTTGTTTTAAGTTGAGTGCGTCTATTGTCAAATCAAACGACTCTTTTGCAGTAAATGAACTGCTGGTAACGTTCTGTGAAATGACAACATTGCCCCTCGGAGCTTTTTTTCTTTTTATGGAATTCCTCCTTGGGATTTTACAGTCTTGCTTCTTACTCTTGGTAAAAGGCTAGTAACCGTTTAACAATGGACAAAACGCGGAAATTTCAAGTCGTCTTTAATTATTAAAATATACTCTCTCTTAAAGTTGCGCGGAAAAGCCTCGGGTTAGCAGCGCAGCAAGTGCAGTGTCTGTTGAAATATTTTAAGAAATCATATTATAAATTGTAACACTTACTCTTGTGATTTATAATTTTGGTTTTTTTTTTTTTTTAATTTATTATAAAATTTATTTCTGATTTATACTTTTTTATATATAAAAAAAATGGCTAGTTTAAGATGGTATCACAATCAAAATTTAAAAATAAATAATCTCACATTATCAGCTTCCCATTTAAACAAATAAAATAAAAGAGCGGTTATTAGAAGACAAATCCATGCTTGCTTGCTTGCATGCATGCCTGCCACGAGTCCACATCAGGGTTTGATGAGGACGCCACATCTACTCTCCGAAACATAGGAGAATCGCCCATACATCCCACCAGCAGCGCCAGCCGGGGAAAAAAAAAAAAAAGACGGCCAATCAACAGGGAGTGCGTTAGGCCGAATCTGGGACCCACGCGTCACATCCTGCACGGCTGGATCATCTGCGTTCTGAGGGGATAAATGGACCCCACTTCCTTCTGGTGCACCGTATCCGCGTAGCACCACGTCATCTCTCTATTTAATTCATTTCGGACCAAAGTAGCCGCTGCCGGGATTACTAATAATATAATATACACACGGTGGTGTGTGAAGAGCAGCAAGGACGCATATTTGCTCACCTTAGATGGGGTAGGATGGTTTTAACGGTGGTCCCTCAAATGCGATATTAACTGAGATATATGACTCTTAACTAATTTTTGTTAACATATTTTGTACTTGTTATATTATTTTTTAGTATTTTAACATTTAATGAAATTTATTGGTTGAGTTTGAGATTCAGTCCAACTCATGCACCAATTAAGGTTACTAGACCAAATGTGTGGTAGACAATTTGCTTTGACCAATTTTAAGTGGTAAATTTGTTATTTAATTTAATGTAAATCATAAAAACTTAAGTACGCTATTAACTCGTGGAATTCATTCATATATATATGCATATTAAATTGTTAAGTTATCATCTCATTTGTTTTAAGTAATGAAATAAATTGGTTGATTATAAGCTAGCTAAGTAATGATTTACTAAACTTTTGTCTCATCGTATTCATGCACCCACTAAACCTTCAAAATTGTTATAATGTCTCCTTGGCGTTTGTTAAAAATTTAATATGATTTTAAATGAGGTAATGTTTTAACTTAATAAACATATATGTAAAACTAAATATTTAAATATTCAATTAAGTTATCTTATTATGTGTATATAATAATAATGATAACAATAATAATATTATTATATTGAGATTTCATATATGTATACTGATATATTATTATTATATAAATTAGAAATACAATAAATATGAAAATAGTGTATTAAAATTTACAAATATTGATGTATATACTATTCAATTTTTTTAGTACAAAATTTTATATAGAAAATTTAAATTAATTAATAATTGAAACTAATTCTCAAATATATAAAAAAATATATATAATTACCGAGTCAAACTCGTTAGTTTGTTATTATAAATTAAATTATCAATGTGCTATTTAGTATAATATTTATTTATTTTTGTAAGATATGTATACATATATATGTATATATATCTTTTTCATGTGCAACGAACATTGGATTCATGTATAATATCATACCTTTTAAAAAATTGTGGGAAAAAATAAAACAAAGTAGACATAAAATATATGATGATTGGTTCTTGTCAACTACTCCATTTTTACAAATTCCACACCATTAATTTAGACATTTAATCAATCAAAATAATTTAAAATGTTTATACCAATTAAAAAAAAAAGAAAAAAAAAATATATATATATATATAAACATAAAAACAGAAAAAAATAATAAATTAATTACATAAAACATTAAAGTTGCTCTAAAAAAGGAGAGAAAAGGCAAGAAAAAACAGATAAGCTTTCATATGTTTCGCTTACAACTTCTAATTGACTATTTCCATCCGCGTGGCAGAAAATACGTTGCGGCTTACAGATTTGTTTGGATTGGTGTATATGTCAGCACAGAGCGTGCGGGTCCCTTTAACCACGTAGGACGAAGAGCCACTTGAGCCCCCCAAACAACTGCCAGCTGTATGTATTCTTATTTAAAAAAAATGTAATGACACGTGGACTATCCGGTGCGTTTCGTCATCTACTTTCCTAATTGCATATTATAGCCTACAGGAGAGGAAAGCCGAAAGCGGGAAAGGCGGGACCCGCCTCAAGTTGTTTTTAAGGTACAGGTAAAACAATAATTAATATGAGATTTTATTTACAACAATTTTGAGTAAATGAGTTTGTAAGCTCATAACTAATTTAGTTATAATAGAAATTTCAATATAAACACAACCTCATGTAATTTTAATTATTTATAAATGAAATAAAAATATAAAATTGGAAAGTGGGGAATTTCTTGCAAAATTATTTACTCTTTTATTAAAAATATTTATATACATTTAAAAAGAAAAGCACGTTTTTTTTATTTGTTTATTTCCTATGGATGCTTTAACAAGAATCTCACGTAAAGTTAAAAATCATGATTAAGAATTTTTCAAGTCATAAAGAGGTTTTTACTCGGTACGTTTAAAGTAATTGTAATTTTATTTAAGATTAACACCATAAATTACTTATAAAATTACAAGTCAATTAGATATCATCGTACTTTATACACACACACACACACACACACATACATATATATATATATATATATAATTAGGTTTTGGAAAGAGTGTTATTGGGGTAAAATAAAAGCAAAGTCATTGAACATAAAAACGATTCATGTAGATTGCCAAAACGACATGTGGAGTAATTAGTATTATTTTGCAATAAAATTAATACTCTCGTACTTATAATTAATTTTAAAAAAAAAAAAAAGAATTAGCAGTGTAAAGTGAAGAAAACAAGAAACGCATGTAGGAAGAGAGGATATGACACGCAATTTACGGATTTAAAATTCAAAAATTTACCCTGAATTTCAGACTCATTCCATGCTTTTTTTATTTTTTATTTTTATAATTAATCTTTTTTTTACTTTTAGTGTAATATTTAACTCACATGTTTATATTGTTTATTTATTTTAATTAAAAATTGATTCAAATTTATAGTATCTTATATACATTATTAATTAATTCTGGACATAAAATTATTTTTGATTAAATAAAAATAATACAAAATCAAATAATTTATATTTTGGTAGCTTTAAGAAAATTAAAAATTCCGACAAATTTTATTTTTTTTACATTGGGTGGGGCCCGCGCCGAGAAACTGGAGCAAAATCATATATCCCGTATCGGCAGATTTTATTTAAAATATTTTTGAAGAGGCAACGCCGTAACGGACTCTCTGGCAGCTCCGGTGACATGACGTGTGTTATCGTCATCGTATTATTATTATTATTATTTTTAATCTCAAATATAGATGGTTAAGAAAGGAATATAAGGGGATGAACAACCACTCTATGCTTTGAATATCGGAAAAATTCTATAGTGACATGATTATTATATGATTTTAATAGATTAATTATTAAATATTTATGAAATATTAAATAAAGAAAACCTACATGCAAAGTGGCTGCAAAACTAATGTAGCTCGATATAGAAACTCTTGAATAATATACATATATAGTTTTTGAAAAGAAAAATCGAATGAAAATTTAAATTAGGCAATTTTGCATATAACCAATAACATACATTGCTCTCGACTCGGCGTTGGGCACGAGTAGCTCAAGTGAAAAAGCCTAATCCACCACAAACATATTAATAAAGACCACAAGTTGATAAAGTTTTTTTTTTTTTTTTTTTTTTGGTGGCGTTCATAATAAAATTAAATATTTATACCATTATAATTATAACCTTGTTTTTCTCTCGGTTGTTATGGTTCTGCTGGTATTAAAATAATTCACAGACAGATGACAACAATTCAAAAAGCCTTCTGTGTTTATTATGATTTTGGATTCACTCTACTAATTGTTGTTGAGACGTCATAACTTCTGTGCGTTATATGCATTTATTATTCGGAGGAATGATGATAATATATACGACTCTGCATTTAGATAATTGTTTATAGCTTTCACACCAACAACTAATGTTTAAGTTTTTTTTTATAATTTATTGGGAAGTTCATGAGCTCAAATTTTTTTTAAGTAAGTATAACTCAATTATTTTGTAAATGTATTATAGGTTGGTAATCAATTTATACAGTTTAATTTAGCAAAAATAATATTTTAATTTATTACTGTATTGATGGAGTTGTCATGAATAAATTACAATTTTATTATAATTAGTTATGATATATTTAAATAAAAAAAAAAATATATTTCGTAAAAAATAAGTTTGATTAGTCGAAATAAAGATGCAAATAAATTACTGATGTTAAGTAAAAACCAAAATAACTATGGCTTGATGAGTATTACTATGAGAATATAATTAGCGTACTCATTATTCATTAGGTTGAAAGATGTAACGGAGTAAGGAAGGTAGATGTGGTTTCAGTGCATCATTCCCACATTATTAGCATTTGTCTTAGAAGCAACGCAGAAAATTAAAGTGTTATATGCGACTAAAATCATAGACTTATTTGATAAATCAATTGACATTTATTTTTTTAAATCTAAATATGCACTGAAATTTATATATTCTTATGGTATTGAAATTTATTTGCAAATACCATATAATTTGATTTAAATAAACATACTACATGAAAACTACAAATATTTTCAGATATCAAACAAAAAGATATATCTTCTATTTATTATCGTCTCATAAATTTAAAATGATTAAAAATATATTTTCAATATTATAACACACCCACAGAATAACGGTGGGCAAAGTTGCTCGTTACAATAGAACCAAATACCATGACATGACCTTATGAATAGTTATAAAGAGCGACCATTTGCGTATTGACTACATATCTAATTTCTCTAAACTCACATGCTAATACAAATACACTAACCAACATTATTAATCATTAGCCATTTATATAATCTATTTTTCTTAATCAATGTTTAAGTTGGCTAATTAGTTCAGATAATAAAGAAAACAGGAAAACAAAAAAGTAGCAAATGATTAGAAGAGATAAGCGTGGAGAAAATAACAAAAAATTAAAATGAGTGGTCCCCAATTCACAACTGTGGTGAGGAGTGCCATGTGGTGGTTTCTCATCGCATCCAAAGACTTTGTACCCCTTGAAGATAAGATGCCTGCGTCCTCCATGTAAAAGAAACCTCGCCCCACCCTAAAAGCTTCCATGTGATGGGTTTAGCTCCTTCTGCTTAAACTTTAGTAACATTTATTGCTTCCCACTTCTGATATTTGCTAATCTTGTGTTTCCTTGCTCAAAGTTGATTTTGACAAATCCAAAGCTGATTTTTGTAACACAAGAAAAACAATAAAAGCCTAATCCCCCCAAAAACAAATTCTACCCAAATTTTGTTTTAGCTTTTACAAAGAAGGAATTTTATGTCATGGTAATCTCACCAATTTGGAGGTGTAAGCGCCTTCTGCAACAGTCTTATCATCAACATGATAGCAAATAATAATAAAAATATATTCATATATGATAATTATTAAAAAAAACCAAATTAGTAACTATAAATAACCAGAAAATTATGATATGCAAGTACCTCAAAACAGAAAAACGTATGATAGAAAAAAGTTTATAAAAAGAACTTGAGTTGAAGTAGTTATGGTTTCTGGCACATACAATTTGCAGCTGCTAATCAAAGCTAGGAGGAAGAAAAAAGAAAATTATCCTAATCATGGGCCAAGTTGCAGACAATCCTATTTGGAGAGATTTTTTACCAAATGAGAAAAATGTCTACTGTTCTATTCTACTCCCTGACTGCTTAGGGTCAGTATCTTACCACAGGCAACACAAAGTTCGTACACATCCTCCAGTCCCAGCAGGTGAAAAATGGTCGGAAATTAAATCTCTTGCTAAAACGCCTCTTAGATTACAAAATTGATCGTTTCCAAAAACCTTCTGGATTCAAATGCGGTATATCAGATAATGAAATCCTAGTATTAGAAACAATAACAGTAAAAGTGAGGTGCAGGAGAAAGCCTTAAAATGCATGCATTTGATCTCAGTCTATCAATCGTTGTGCATACTTAATAATGTTAAACGCACCGAATGTGAACAAAATTGTTTAACCACTATTTTTAACCCCTATTTACAAGCTACGTATATGCATCTTTTATTTTAGTTTTGAAGCAGGTAATATGTCTCTTTCTCAATACCACAAAGCAAAAAAGGTGCTTTTATGTGGGTTGGCAGAAATCACATTATTTGTACTGAACATGAAGACCACTAGTAATTTTTAAGAGTGGAAGCAGCAAGAAAAGACTAACCTTTATACTAAACTAAATATGTGTGAATCTTTCCCCTAAAAAAAATATGTGAATCTGTCGGCACGCGGGAACAAAAAACCCTTATATAATTGAAACCTAACCACAACAAAGTTAGATTCGCTTTAAACGCTCCCCAATAGCAAAACCTCATACCCAATCAGAAAACACTACATTGAAAATGCCAGCTCAGTTCACCTACCTACTCTATAACACAACACAGCAAGAAAAGGCACAAAAGGCAAAGTTTTAAATGTATATGTGTGTGTATATAAATATATATCATGACATTCTTGTGACTTAAAAAAAAACCCTTTTCTTTACTCTCCCTTACCTCTTTGTTGTTGGCGAATAATTTTGCTGAGTATTCTGGTTCATTGTCAGTGACAACCTTTGCTCTTGCATGAAATAATAACCTTTATTAGAGAGAATATCAAATGATTGGCCTATGATTTAACAATGACTATAAGGCATTACATAATGTTGGACTAATTTAACAATGATGACGAAAGATTAAATTAATACTAGAATAAAAAATTTGAGAATAAAACGAATTCTAAATCAAGAAATGGATGATAAAAGAAACAGGATAAATATGTCAACACAACAAAAATTTACTTAATGCCGGAATGTAGTTCAATTCATTGGAAAAGTTTCAACGATCATGTGACATTTCTCCAATTACTAAATTACTGTCAGCCAAAAACAATGGGGCCATTGATTTGCCCCTTATAGGCAACTGGTCTTCCTGCTATGAACCTGTCATGGTGTAATTGTAAGGTGTAGGACATAACAAAATCTATTAAAAATCTTTATCAGATCTTACATAGAGCACTGTTTGCTCTTTTTTTTTTTTTTTTTAACATTCTTTCGTGGAACGTCAATTTCAGCTGTAAAAGTAAAAAAATGTTCAAACAGAGACTAGCAACTTGAGATATGATAAGAGATATCCGTTGAGGGACTAGATTTACAAAGGAACGAATACAGGTCAGCCAGCAAAAAGAAAGTTTGAAGGGTAAAAAAGAAATTATAAAGGCTTCTTCTAAAGGAGAACAGTAAAAGATGCAAAATTATCAGACGCAAGCCATCAGGGACCTACCTAGAAAGACAGCCTAGTCGTCGGTAAAACTTTCAGAAAATGGATGGAAAACCTGTCTATGAGTGGAACCCACTTTAACAAGTCACCAAAAATTGCCGCTTGATCGAATTCAAGCTTTTACCGTAGTACATGAGCATTATCCTGTGCCTCAGGATGATTTCACTTGGTCTAGAATCAGGTGATGTGCTGTACTCTTTTTTACTGAGAAATTAATAAAGGATAGGTATTAACCACCAGTGGTAAACACATCTATAACAGTAGAAATCATACAAGTCATAGTGATTTCTACCAGCTAGAATTTCACTAAGGCACGTGAGCAAAATGTTTAATGGTTTTGCCCGTTGACGCTCTGCACAGAGAAAACTCTCTACAGAGAGTGGCAGAAATCAATGGTAAAAAGCAAATATTGGCCCTCTATTAAATCGGGTTATTAATTCAAAGGGTCCCGCCTACAAGATTAACCCAAATTTCAAAATGATATTGAATGAATGAACCACTGGGTTGTCTCCATAACAACCGAAATACGAACAGAAGATGCAACATTTCAATTTTTATCACTGTGTGATGGAACATATGAATTCATGGTGGCTCCCAAATTCAGCTGCAAGAATCAATGAGGTGAAGGCAGTTTCTAACACCCCTCCCCAATTCCTTCGACTATGTCAAAAATATTTTTATTTCATTTTTTGGACTAATGTAAGAAGGATCAGGTGAGAAACTAGGCAAATTGTACAGAACCCCACGGGTGAAATAATAAATTGAAAATATCGTGATACGATAATTCTGAATAATACCGAAAATTAGATACTTATCAAGAGGAAACAACAGAGGAACTAAAGATTTCTGGTGCAAGTTTTTATAAGTAAAGAAAAATAGTATATAGCTTTTGTGTAACCTGAAAATTGGTGTTTGACAGCTGGAACAACCTGTCTTGATTGGAGCTGGTGAAATGACGTGGATATTACTACCTCATCCAAAACTTGAAGAAAAGAGGGGAAAAAAAAAAAGGAGAGAAAAATTCAGTCCCATTAAGGTCATGCCATCATAGTACTAAAATATTCAACTTTGGATGATACAAACCTGAAACAGGAGAGCATGCAATACAACCTTCAAAGCAAAAAATGTTCCTCAGCAAGAAACAACGGAAGCAAGAAAAGCACTCTTAGCATCTAATTTCAAACAGGAATTAACAAGCAAGTGAAGAGAAGGCCAGCAAAATACAGACTACTCTGATATGAAATGTCCTAAAGGGATCCATTCACACACAAAGAAAAGTTTATTGGAGGTAATTAGGTATTAACATCTTTGTCCAGGTTACTAGTAAGCAAACCTTACCATATTAAGCAACGAAAGTTGCAAGACTAGGAGAATAACAGAACATGTTTTTGGAACATCTTATATAAACTACAGCATCTTATTCACATTCAGCAGTTGACAAAAAGCTAAAATCTGGAGCAACTAAAATTAAAGACGTATCTAAACTAAAATCTGGAGCAATTAAGAAAAGATCTGCAACATCATTTCCAAACTAAAGTAATAGATATATTCCTTAAAAGGAAAAACTTAAAAAGCCAATTAAAAATTTTAGGAAGGTGACTCACTCTGCTCTATGCATATAGAAATAGAGCAAGTGATTCTGAAGCACCCCTGATTTTGAGCTCAACAACTCGGGTAAAATTCCTGCAAACATAATAAGCCCTACATTGATCATAATGTCTAGATTAGAGATTTTAGGCTTACGAGCTTCGTTCATTATACCTCACTCTCTAATGAGCTTTGTTCATTATACCTCACTCTCTTATGAGCTTCATTAATTATACCTCACTCTTTTCAACCTCATTACCTTGTGACGAGTAAAACACCAGCCCTAGACACTCTTCTCTAAATCTATATCTTCATTTTATTTTAACTCATGCAGAAGATCAAACATGCATGCCTACACAGTTCCATTAGAGCATTCATTGACAGATAACAATCTTAAAGTACTTCAGCTAATGAACGAAAGATAACTTGACAAATCAATTATACTATCATATTAATTTTGCTTACTGCAGTGCGTGTAATTATAGGGTAAGCTCAAATTTTGATATGATATTCTGCATGAGATAAGGGAGATGTTGTTATGGTTTCTGTAAATATAAGGTGAAAATACTAATCTGATTCAGTAGATTAGTTTCAAATTATGATATCTCCTTCTTCAAATTACAATATCTCAGTAGATTAGTTTCAAATGTTGGTACGTAATCGCCCCATTAGAGGAAGAAAGGAAGTATGCCTGATGTAAACAAAAAGGACTTCTAAATGAAGCCTTTGACTTACAAAAATTACACATCCTCGGATTAAGGGCTTAGCAGATAAAAGAAAATGGATCAATACCTTCTTAATTTTAAATTTAAGATTCTATGTGAAGAACAACCATCCAGTAATAACAAGTCAGGGTGGGGGCAATCTTCAGGTTCTTTAGCCAAAATGCTACAAGATTTTAAAACCTGCTAGGAAGGTATAATCAGGCCACTAAAGCAAGTTCCATTAGCAGATAAAAGGACAACGAAAGAGTAGAGCAGAACCAAAATGCAAAAGTTCTCTTACAATAACAAGCAGTAAAGCCTTTTACCTCCCTACCCCAAATAAAATGTGATTTTACTCTTTCCAAGCTCATTTATTAAAGATGCGAGTTTTACTTCTGCTTTCAGCATCCACCAAAAGATAACAAATCATCCAAGTCCATTCCACTAAATAAGCATTTCTTAGCAATATCTAACTGTATAACTATTCAATGCTTCAGATAAACCTTTTAGATATAAATAAAAACCACGTGTACTGAAAGATTTTCACTGAAGCTAGCAACTAAATGTTGGCCAACTCATCCTTCACATAAATAAATAGCAATAACCCTTATTTTTCAAGTCTACTACTGGTTATTGGACACAACCCTGGTTTATAATATAAAGAAGAGGCATAGTTCCACATGTTAAAAGCATGAAAAATCACAGAGATCAAGGCCTAGCAATATCTGCTACAACAACAAGCAAATAACTAAGATGAAATACGTTTATAAATCTAGCTTAATTAACATGTAAACATTAAATACCTTGGATGCAATGAAATCCAATTTTGATAATCTAAAAAAGTTTCAGATTGAACAAAACAAATCAGCTAATCAATGAGCAACTACAATGTGTGTGCATTCATGGAGATGTACAGTATGTTGTATATCTTTAACACACGATAAGTTCTTTATGATGCAGTAATTCATTTTGGCTCCTTCAGGACATGCATGCTTTAAACTTCTCAAGAATTAAACTGTATATATTTTTTTATGTCACCTTAGCGAGAAAATGGTCAATCAGCAAAGAAAAAATATATTGTGTTTGTGCTGGATCAAACACATAATGAGAGCATCTTCATCCAATCTCTTATACGATTAATCTGCCACTTGAGTCAACTTATTTGAGAGTCAGTTTCTGTTTGCATAAAAGTTTCTGATGAAGAGAGTTTACAAGTGAAGATATGAATGGCTTCCGTTTAGCCTCAGCCTGTACTTGCTTAGTGCAATATACAGATGAAAAACACATTAGACAATGGTTAGAAGTGAATCCAATTTAGCTTCTGCGTGAGTTCACTCTATGCTTCCTTAGTGCAATATACAGATGAAAGACATGTCAGACAATGGTTACAAGTGAATGCAGTGAAGTTAATCACTTAAAAAGAAATTGTCAAAACTCATAATGTTTGGACCTTCTTATACATTGTACAGGGGCTGGCACCCCCTAGGTGCCGCATACTAATACATTTCACACTTTATATTTAAAAAAAAAATGTTTAGACCTTCTTAGCCCTAAACAGCTTTATTTTGCTTTCACATTCTCCAGAATATTAGCTTATGCGGTTCTGAATCTAAAGTCGTGATCCGTTACAACTTCTAGAGTATCTGACTAGTTAGCAAAAACTTTTATAACAGAGAACTTCAAATGAAGTGCCCATTAGGTAACACAATTTGTCTATACATGGTTACTTATCATTTCTAACAGTCCCATCCTTGGGACTAGCAAGCCACAGGAAGTTCAGGACAGAAAACAAATTGCATACAAATGAACACTATTTGAGAAGGATAGGCTTCATGTCTCAGCACTACAATGATCAGCATCAATTATTCAAATAATTAGCAGAATTTATCCACTTAGAACTGATATCTGATATAAATTCATGTCAAGTGACTCAAGATTCCAAATCTAAAAACAAAAAGATGATGAATCATCAGTACTATATAAGAGCAAATTATTCTCCAAAGTAAAACAAATTTATAGCTATAAGATTAGTTATCGGCATATTCAATCGTACCTTTTACAGTGATTAAAGGGAGGCACTGGCAAAACTCTTAGTTGTCTTTCTTTGGGTTAAATCACTTGCTGAAAATGCCCCTCAAAGAGTTGACAACAAATCCAACTTTTAATCTCAAACCAAAGCTTTATGAGCACGTCAAAGATGACAATAACAGTGTTGGATTGGCAGCCACAAAACTTTTCTAGTCTGTACGTACTTCAAAAAAATTTAATCTTATCCATTCTATTGCAGTTGCTTGCAAAAATAAACATGTCCTTGGTCCCAGATGACATCCCATTATTTACATCTACTATCGTTTAAGCAAATAAACATATTCTTGTCCCCAATAATTCCCCAATGTTTTGTATAATTTTAATGGCTGAACTACAGCCTATAGCACCTTGCTTCCTAGTTACACAATGAACAATAGCTCTTTGGTTAATTGGCAGTTTAAGGATAGCTTTAAAGAGACAATCATATAGGAACCTTGTATTTTGGGAATCGCAGCAAGACACAATAATGTCAAAATGATGGGATGAAACACATAGACATTAGTATTTCAGCACAGTTCTCTAATAAAAAATAGTGAAAACAATCTAGCCTGTGCACCTTGCTTCTGAAACTGCGACTTTTTTTTTTTATTTCTAATTATGATATGGATATTAAATTAAATAAATTTTAAAGTGCATACAACTCTGCCATAAGATCTATAAAAGAAAGCAATATGTCATTTAGCGCTGAATTACATGCTAAACCTGATGCTTACAGATAATTAGAACTCAAGCTACTGTTAAGAAAATCACAAGAACTGAATTATAGAAATACGACCAAGCTATATCGAGCAATTCCAAAATGCACACAGTTCCGTATTAAAGACTTGCAAGTACCATGCCGGAAATATATACGACATAACAGATAATGCATTTATTATCTGTAAAGTAATCAATACAAGTATCAATATACCTCTTTTGAACTTGAAAATACAGGAAGTATTAACCGTAGGTGGAAGAACTTAATTTAGAGTAACATCATTTCTCAAAATCGGATTAACAAGGTTCAGATTAACAGGCTTAACACTCCCGGCTCTTTGCCAAAATTTCTCTGATTATGATTAATAGAAGTCTACATGATTATTAGCAGAATTGCTAGACAATAAAGTAAAAGCAAGAACTAAGACAAAGATAGAGATTATTAGTAGAAATAATATAAACCAAACTGAAGTTTGAATGCGTTGATTGCAAGCACACGCGGCAAAATCACCAAGAGAACACGCACAACAAATAAAAACTAATTGGCACAAACCAAACAGCAGTGAGTTGAGTTTCGGGACGCAGACTGGGGAAATCCCTACTCATGTTTGGCTTACGAGAAAGAAATAATAATTCCGAGAAAATTTCTGTAGGAAACCAAACAATATCATGTAAACGAACAAGAGCGAGAAATCCGAACCATGACAGAACGTGGAGAATCCATGATGATATCTTAACACAACTTTAGCAGTGAAGGTAAAGATAATTAGATGATCGAACATGTAATTTGGTTGAAGAAGCACCGGCGACGGAGAAATGGCAGAACCGCAGAATAGGTAGCGTGTTGCTGATTTTGTACGGAACGGGTATCTCCTGGTGGATCTTGATAGACCCGGTTGGCCAAAAGATTTCGGCCGTCTTGGATCGGGTAAAAATAAGAGCAGGCCCCATTTAAAATTCTAAAGCCCGGGTTACGTTGGTCAACTACTTCAACAACTCCATCTATTTCAAATGAATTTTCTAGTAAAACAAGAGAGAAAGAATAATAAACAAATAAAAAATCCTCTCTATGAGGCTTCCTCCTCTTAGTGAGCCTAAAGACCCACTTTCTTTTTTTTTTTAAAAGTGAATCTTTATTTCTAAAGATTTATTTTTCGTCTAAAAATTATTTTAAAAAGCGAAGTTACCGTTTCTATACTATTTACTAATTACATAGCAACACATAGGAGGGTTATGTAGTCTCCAAATCATCTGCCAAAAGAAACAAAGAGATCAAATTCAAGCATTTAATAGTCAAATGGAGCCATTACTAATCAAGACAAAGTCTACATAGAAGAGTCTTTATTGCTATAGAAAGAGTCAAACAACAATAATCTTTAGGAGCTACCATTGGTAGGTAAAATACTAAGTAACATTAGGAGAATAAATGAATATGTCTCCTTTAAATCCCTAGGCAGGAACTCATTTGTTTGCTTATTTGAGCATGAAACTGACAAAAAAAAAAAAAAATCAATTAGTAGATGTCTATTGAATGTAAGGGGGTTTGCAAAACTCTCAATTGAAAAATTGAATTTTTCAAAAACATTTTTATAGGTTAGAATTACTAGAATATTATTGAAAAATATTCTATGAATATTCTAATATTTTATGAATATTTTCAATATTCCGTGAGTATATATTATTATTAACTATTTCAATTGTAAATGTATAAATTATTTCTCTTTACAAATCAAACCATTTTCTACATATATACATGTATTTTGTATCATATCAATACAATAAAAAAGAATATACTGATTATCCATTAAACGGTTTTTTTACTTTTTTTTTTTCATGGTATTAGAGCGGTGATCCTACCTCTTTATTTGTGTTTGATTTTTATTTTTCCTTCATATGGTTGACAACGGAAGCACCAATACAAACCAAGGTATTTCAAATGCCTTTATGACTACATTAGAAATTAGTAACTTAAATGATTTATGAGTTGATGACAAATAAACTAACTAATATCCCTGAGTTTAATTCTTATACAATTCTTTTGCTTCGTTAAACTAATGAAAAATGTGCTCCTTTCAAGGATAAAGATAAAATCAACCTTGTCTTTAGTACCGTAGAGTTTGATGTCTTTATGTTCCTTCTTTTCCCTTTGAATTGCTCTCTGTTCAAAAATTGATATCACCTTCTAATTGTGAAGTTATATTTTCTCCTTACAAGATTATCTTTTAGGACCTTATTACCAAAAAGACGACTGGTGAAAGATTTTATTTGCATAGACTCTATTATTTTCCTAATTCTTGAGTTTCTAAGAGCTTTCAAGTTGTTTCTTCTTCTATCAATGAACATCTCTTATGGCATCATTGTCTAACACATCCATTAGAATCTATTTTTTCAAAACTAAATCTGGGTTTGCCTAAAGGAATTTATGATTGTGAGATCTGACATGACTCTAAGTTTGTTAGGCTTCTCTTTAATTTATTGTTATCTAAAAGTACTCAAGCGTTTGAACTTGTTCATTTAGATGTTTGAGGATCTTTTTCAACTTCTGTTGATGGTTTTATATATTTTCTAACCTTTATTGATGACTTTTCAAAGGTGACTTGAGTATATTTATTAAAGTCTAAATGCAAAGTTTTTAGTTATTTTAAGGGCTTTCATAGGTTGATTACTACTCAATTCTCAACCCATAGTAAAATTCTTCAAATTGATGATGAAACAAAATACATGTCTCATAACATAAAAAGTTACTTAATTTCTAATGACATACTGTATCAAACTAGTCATGTTAAAATACCTTAGATAAATAGGATTATTGAAAGCAAAAATCATGATTTGCTATAGAAAACTCCAGTCATAATGCTTCAAATGAATGTTCCAAAATCCTTTTAGTCTTATAGAGTCATAACTGTCACTTATCTTGTTAATCGCTTACCCAGTCGGGTGTTGGATTTTCAATGTCCTCTTGAAGTATTGTAGGCTAAAAACCAAATATATCTCATTTAAAAATTTTTGATTGTACTTGTTTTATACATTTATTTGTGACTTACCGTAACAAACTTGATCCGCGAGTAGTTAAGTGCGTATTTCTATGGTATTCATAAATAAAGAAGGGGTACACGTGTTACAATGCTGTCAATAGAACACTCTATGTTAGTATAGATGTTCAATTTATTAAAATAAGTCCATATTTTACGACCTCTACTCAGGAGGAGATGTTAATTGAATTATTTCCTTTACCAAGTGTTGAAGCTTCCCAATAATAACTAGTTAATTTGCTTTACAGAGCATGATACACCTACTAAAGATTCAAATGACAATTCTCTATTAAATATATATACTAGTGATAATTCCTTAAAAATAGACGATGATGTATCTCAAATAGCTCTTATCAATTTACATGAACATAAATAATCTAATATATAACAGTTCTTATTAATTTAAATGAACATGAATCATCTAATACATAAGACTAATCGGTAGTCCCTTGGTGTAATCCTCTTTGGGATCATCATCCTCCTACATAACTACAAGATTATACTATTTATATAGTCAGATATCCTTTTACTAAATTTTCGACTTATCAAAAGTTATCACCTTTTACTCAGCTTTCCTTACAATTATTTTGCATTGATGTCATTTATGCAATTCTCAAAATGGGAATAGAACTAAGATGAACAAAGTCTACGCTTTTCTTTCGCTTGTTCTATTAACGAGCCTGTATAAAGCAGACTAACCCGACCCACGTGACAAAAGACCAAAACACACCGGTTCATTAAATAGTGATTCAGTGCGTTCGAGCTCATGTAAGCTCAGGGACAGAACGGGTTTTTAAACCCATATTCTTCCTTGAAAAACCCTAATTTTTTCTCTTCTCTGCTACCACCGATGGACACCGAAAGCTTCCAGTTTGCTTTATTTTCTTGCATTTTGTTTCTGGTTGTTTGTAGGTGAATACATATGCACATCGCACAACCACTCTAGCGAAGAACTTCTCTCTCCATTCACTCGCCTCCACGCCTTCCGCCTCCACCAAGCTTCTCTCCCCATTCGCTCGCCTCTGTACCTTTCGCCTTTGCCGAGTTTTTCTTTCAATTCACTCGCTTCTGTGCCTTCTGCCCTCACCAAGGATCACCTGCACAATCCAATATTTTTCTTCAACTTTACTTGTTATTTTTTATACAAAACGTTGATTTCTAGATAGCTTGAATAGTAAAATTTATTTTCTTTCATGGTATCAGAGTATATTAGGAATGGAGAGTCAAAATTCTTACCAAACCACTGTAAACTTGAACCCAAACTTTAGGGATTTGGCTATAGCAAACCTGGACCCCTAAAATGTCAACAACTCATATTATCTTGATAAATCACTGAATTTTATGACGGTTCTTATCCTAGAACTACTTAATGACAACAACTATTACATATGGACAATTTCTATGGAGTGGGCATTGAGTATACAAAACATGATAGGGTTTATAGATGGAACCTTAACACAACCCACGGATCCAAACCCATTGAGAATGCACTAAAAACAGTGCAATGATATGGTGATTATTTGGATACAAAATGCGCTAGCACTTGATATTAAGATCGACACATTTTATGTTCAAACAACACATCAGCTATGACATAAACTAGAACAAAGACATTCTGAACAAAATGCAACTAGAGTGTATCAAATTAAGCTATCGATATTTGTTCTCATGCAAAACCAAGAGCCAGTATGGGCTTATTTTTCAAAATTCAAATTTTTTATTGATGAACTCGTAAATTATGAAACCATTCCCATATGCTCATGAGGGGACTTAATCCGATTATTGGGTACCAGGAGAGGGATCACACAATGAGGTTTTTAATGTGACTTAATGAGTCATATGATAAATTAACATACTAAATCTTGGCAAGGAAGCCTCTCCCTAGTCTGAACGAGGCATTTTCTATCATCTAACAAGAGGAGAAAATGAGAGAAATTTTTTTGAAGTCTGCCATTAACCATGCTATGACCTTCAGTATAAAAGAGGCCAACAAGCCACAGAGGACTACCAGCCCAAATAAGGAGAAGTATTATTGTACCTATTATAAGAAGATTATACACTCTTTAAAAAGATGCTTTAAGGCCAATCCAAATAGACTTGTATGCACCAATTGCAATTTGCCAAAACATACATGTGAGGTATGCTATAGAGATAAGAACTAAGTAAAAGGACAAAGGACCCAAAACAAGATAAGACAACCCACTATCAATAAGGTATTCTCTATTTATGCACAAACTGAACTCAAGGGAGAAGAACACAATCTATTGACAAAGGATCAACTCCATTAACTTATGGCCTTCATTTAACGAAGTTAAGCTACTGTCAATATGGTACAAGCAACTTCAGAACAAACTCAAGATTAGAAACTCACTGTATTCTCTTATACATTTTCTTATTTCAGTGTATGGACAATAAATAGAAATATCAACAGACACAACTTGGATAATTGATACTGGGGCCTCAGATCACATAGTACACACACCGCAATTATATATTGAGATAACATCGAATGTTAAATATAAAGTTGTATTATCAAATGGAGAAAGTGTAGATGTGTTTCATGTAGGAGTAGTAAGATTAGTGATAAACTTGTGTTAAACAATATGCTATGTGTGCCCTCATTTAGATTTAATTTATTATCTGTAAGAAGGTTAACACAGGATATTAGGTGTTGTCTAATTTTTTTACAACAACATTGTATCATTCAGGACCTTTTGACCTGAAAGACACTTTAGATGAACGAGATTAAAGATGGACTATATCAGCTTAGACAACCCAAGGATTTAGAAAATGCAAGTCAACAAATCTTTGTAGAAATGACACTACAAAGCTTCAGCAAAGAGGAGAGAGACTTTGATTTATGGCACTACAGGCTTGGACACCCTTCATTCAAATATAGTTTTGATTTTGATATGTTACTAAACAAAGGCTCTAAGTTATGTTGTGTATGCCCATTAGCAAGATGCATAAATCTTCATTTTTTGATAGTAGTAATAAAAAAAAAATAATGTTTTAATTTAATACATTGTGCTATTTGGGGACCTTGTAATAAAATTTCTTATGATAGTTTTAAATATTTTTTAAAAATTATTGATGATTTTACTATATGTACTTGGGTAAATATGATGCAAGGTAAGGTTAAAATAGGTTCACATTTGCAACATTTTTGCACATTTGTTGAGACCCAATTTGACAAAAAAGTAAGAATAATTAGAATTGATAACGGAAGAGAATTCTAAATGAAGAGATTGTATGATGAGAAGGGAATCATACATCAAAAGAGTTGTGTGGAAACTCCACAACAGAATGGGAGAGTAGAGAGAAAACATCAATAAATACTTAACACTGCAAGGGCATTAAAATTCCAAAGTGGAATGGACACTAAATATTGGAGCGATTTTGTTCTTACTACTGCTTATTTAATTAACAGAACACCCTCCTCCGTGTTAAGTGGGAAGACACCTTTTAAGGTTCTACATGGAAAGAAACCAAATTATAGTCACCTGGAAGTATTTGGGTTCTTAGCCTTTGTGTCTACTTTATTGAGTGAAAGACAAAAATTTGATGCAAGAGCAAGAAGATGTGTGTTCATAGGATTTTTTTTTAGTATAAAGGGATACAAATTGTTAGATGAAGAGATCGATGAGATTATTATTTATAGAAATGTAATATTTTATGAAAAAGTATTTCCTCATAAGGAAAGGAAGTGTATAAAGGATATGCAAACTATACATGAGCATAGAAATATATTGATAGACGAACTAGAATCAAACACCTTTGTACAAGATAGCATCAGGGACCAAGTGATGGATCAAGATAGCCCAGATATGGAGGTTAGAGACCTCACACAGATAGAAGAGATATCCAACAATCAAAAAATGATTGATGGGGAAGGAGAAAGAAAAGAAGACCATATGAAAGATGAAGAGATTTCAAGGAGAAAATCAACGAGGACAAAGAAGCCACTAGAATACATAAGAGACTATATATGTGATTAGATTCAGGGGAACAACGATTGCATAGAGCTGTCTGAACCACAAGTCTGCAATGGTGGTGTTGTTCCCCTATCAAGCACAGTTGTATACAGTAGACTTATGGGGGGACATAAGAAGTACATACTTGCTGTAGCATCCCATAATGAACTAAGTTCATATGAGGAGGCCAGCAAGGACCCAAACTGGAGAAATACTATGGAAAACAAACTCCAAGCTCTTGAAGAAAACAAGACTTGGAAAGTAGTTGACTTACCGGCTGGGAAAAGAGCAATAAGATATAAGTGGGTCTACAAGGTGAAATTCAAAGCAGATGGAACCATTGAAAGACACAAAGCTAGACTTGTTGCTAAGGGCTTCACTCAAAGAGAATGTCTAGACTATCACTAGACATTCTCACCTATGGCCAAAATCGACTCTGTAAGAGTATTGTTGGCTCTAGCTGCAATTAGAGGATGACACCTTCAATAGTTAAATGTCAACAATGTTTCTTTACAATGAGATTTAAATGAAGAAGTGTACATGGAGCTTCATCCTGGACATCCTAAAAGGAAAGAAAGAAAAATATGTAGACTTCAAAAGAGCTTGTATGGGCTTAAGCAAGTATCCAGACAGTGGTATGCCAAATTCTCTAAATTTATTACTCAATAAGGATTCAAGCAATCCAAGGCCGACTACAGTTTGTTCGTGGGGACCAATGGCAAAAGCTTTACTATACTACTTGTATATGTTGACGACATTATTGTGGCAGGTAATAATGAATATGTTATTAAAAAACTAAAGATAATATTGGATAATGAATTTAAAATTACGGATTTAGGAAACTTAAAGTATTTCCTTGGGGTTGAAGTTGTTAGGTCAAAGAGAGGGGTTCATATAAGCCAAAGGAAATATGTCATAGACCTTTTGAAGGATGTAAAGGGTTAGGAAACAAAACTTCGTCGCTCCCCTTAGACCAGAGTATTAAACTTTTGAAGGATAAAGGAGAGTCAATACTAGATCCAACGATGTATAAAAGGTTGATTGGAAGGTTAATGTACCTCACATTAACAAGACCTAATATGGCTTACTCTATTTAAGTTTTAAGCCAGTTTATGGAGAGTCCTAGAGATTGTCACTTGAAGGCTGCATACAAAGTCCTAAGGTATGTTAAGGGCACACTAGGCCAAAGTTTATTTTACTCAAATATATATGAGCTAAAACTAAATGCTTATATTGACAGTAACTGGGTGGGATGCCCAGATATAAGAAAATCTGTTACAGGATATTGTGTTCTTCTAAGTAATTCATTGATATCTTGGAAATATAAGAAACAATAAATAGTTTCTAAATCTTCAGCAGAGGCGAAATATAGAGCCATGGCCAGTGTGTGTTATGAGTTAACTTGATAAGATACTTGCTTGATGACCTTAAGGTGTGTAATTTAGGGGCAACAGACTTATATTGTGATAATAGGGCAGCCATACACATAGCTGTTAATTCTGTGTTTCATGAAAGAACCAAATACATTGAGATAGATTATTATTTAGTTAGGGATAAGGTACAAGAAAGAAGTATAGTTACAAAGCATGTGAACAACAAACAACAACTAGCAGATATTTTCACTAAAGCTCTATCTAGTTGGCTTTTCAAGGAGCATATGATCAAGATGGGAGCAGAAAACGTCTACTCTCCACCTTGAGGGGGGATGTTATCGAGTCTATATAAAACAGGCTGACCCGACCCACGTAACAAAAGACCAAGAAGCACTGGTTCACTAAAGAGTGATTCGGTGCGTTCGAACTCATATAAGCATGGGGACAAAACGCGTATTTAAACCCGTCTCCTTCTACGAGAAATCTTAATTTTTTCTCCTATTTGCTACTGCCAACAGACACCAAAAGCTTATAGTGTGCTTTCTTTTCTTGCATTTTGTTTATGGTTGTTTGCAAGTGAATACATATGTATATCACACACCCACTCCCGCAAAGAACTTCTCTCTCCGTTCACTCGCCTTCACACCTTCTGCCCTCAACGAGCTTCTCTCCCCGTTCGCTCGCCTCCACTCCTTCTGCCTTCGCCAAGTTTCTCTCTCCGTTCACTCGCTTCCGCGTCTTTCGCTCTCATCGAGGATCACCTGCATAATACAGTATTTTCCTTCAACTTTATTTATTATTTTTTATACAAAATGTTGATTTCTAGATAACTTGAATGGTAAACTTCATTTTCTTTCATGTTCACTTACCTATTTATATGTTTTTAAAATTATTTTTATCCCTCAATATATAGAGTATTAAGGTTAAAATTTTAATTTGTTATTACTACATTCTTGTCTAAACTTTAATATTGAATAATATCTTTACTTTTATTGTTAATTTAACTTGTCTATTATATATATTCATTCGAAAAAAATCAATGTTTATTATTAAAAAAATCAACAATTTTAGAAACTCATTCTCAAACACACTCACAATATGCAACCAAAAAAAGCAAACGAAACAATTTACTTGCAAAACATTAGTCTTTTGCTCAAGAATCCCTCCAAGTATCCCCTCTATTTTATTGCATCCATTGCAAATCTCTCTGTTCTCCTCTCTCAATTTCACATCTCCCTCATGTCAGAAAACTTTTTAGGTTTTTTTTTTTTTTTTTAGTTTTCCAAATTGCAAGATGAGCTTTTTAGCATCTATTTTCATTGATGAAGTAAAGATGCTGTTTGTGTAGAAGAAAAGAAGAGAATGTGGAGAAGTAAACATTAGGAAGACTGAAAAAGTAAATTGTCCCAAACAATTTGAGAAATTTTTATTTTAAAATTTTTAAGAGTTTTGTTTGTTTTTTTTTTAATTTTTAATTTTATTTTTTCCATAGGACTATCTTTTCTACTATAACTATAGATGTTTATTTGGTTCAAGCCATATTAAACTGTAATAAAGATCAAAATTTTAAACTTTTACTGAAGACTAGACTAAAGGAAGGAGATATTGGATTTGATCAAACTATTTTTCAAATATACTTAACTTGGTACTAATATAAATTAATATTATAAATTAAAATAAAATAATAAAACATCTTTCAGTTAACTTTTCTAAATATACTATCAAAAGATGATGAAAACCAAAATATAATTAGCACATAACTTATTAGAATAAAATTAATAAAAAAAATATATATATAATAAACTGCAATTTTTAGCTTGGACTAGATTTAATCCTTTGGTTTCAATGAGGAAGGGAAAGAATCAACAAAATGAAAAGAAAAAAAAAAAAGAAGATTAAAAAATATTTTTTTTTTGAAATTTTTTTGTATATTTATCAACCATGTGTATATATACACAAATATTAATACAATGAAAAGTACTTCCAAACTAAAGCACATGTGGGACAAATCCAAAATTTTATACAGCAAACATTCTTAAAAAAATTAAATTTTCATTTGACCAACTAAAGTCAACAACCATATCAACTAATTTAATATCTTAAGTTAAAATAATTAATTATTATCTTAAGTTAAAAGAGAATTCATTATTCAAATAAAACTAAAATTTTTTGAACTTAATAGGAAAATAAAATTATAATTAATTTGAACAATTTAAAAGGAAGTGATGGAATTTAGGATTCTTAGCCATCCATTGTTTTTAAGTTTTTGCAAACCTTATTATTATTATTATTATTATTACTACGTAGTAGTAATATTGATGAGGACAGTCAAAGTGGAGAAGCTTACTCTTGGTGTGAACACCATAGAATTTTATTTCTGATAACAATAACAAGGAAAGTAGTAATTAAATCAAGGAAACAAAAGTTCTAACCTGAATTACAATTGATGCTAATTCATCTTTTATTCTTAAAAGGCATCAATTGCAATTTGTGCTAAATACCCTGACAATTAGATTAAAAAAATATATACATAAATGGACTAAAATTAATCTAATCTAATCTAATCTTTCTGAACTTCAGTTGATGCAGTATTATCGTCATCATTCGTACTGTCGTCTATTGTTGCTAATTGCTTTTCTTTAGAACTATTTAGAGAAAATCGGCATGCCTCCACCGCATCTTCAATGCACAAAAAGATCGATTCTTTTCCAACCGTGTCGACAAAATGTGATAATGTGAACTTCTCTAGCACTTCTAATCTGGGATTTATCAGTAAAGTCTGTTGCAACAACACAAAGATTGAGGTTTCAGTGTTAAAATTATATTATTTTTTAATAATTAATATGTATATCACAAAAATCGCAAAAAATATATAACAATTGTAAGGAACAATCAATATTCACTCACCTTGATTCCATTTCTCTGCATAGCTCTACGTATTTCCATCAATATGTCAATGCCAGGCAAGTCAATAGATGAAACTCCTACACACACAATTGTAAGTAATTGACATGAATATAATGTATATATAAATGTGTATTATGAATCATAGTGTTATACGTATATATATGTATCCTACCTGTCAAATCTATTAGAAGGTGCTCGATAACATCGTCTTCGGCATTTGAAATAGACTGTTCTTCTCGAATCCACCTCATTACCCTACTCAAGAAGCAGTATAAAAAAAATAACTTTAGAATCAGAAGCTACAACAAACATCTGACTTTTACAAAAAAAAAAAAAAAAAAGTTAAACATCTTCAAAATGGTAATAACACCTCTGATTATATTAAACAATTGAATTAATAAACAAAAAAAATGAAATAAAATCAAATTATGAGTTAAATTAGTATAAATAATACATAATATATTACCTTTCTTTAATGTAAGATACATTTGCATAGTAAACAGGAGATCCAAGTTGCAGAATTAGGATTCCTGGCACAGTTGCAACTCCTGGATATTGCTCTGTGTCGCGATATAAATTTGAATTTGGTAGTCTCCCAAGCTTGCAAGGTGCTGGCCTTGCAACATACAGAAGTCCCCTGATTATCGCCAGTAAAACCTGAGAAGAAAATTAATTTAATTATTAATTGATATATAACGTTACATAAAAGTTGGAAAAAAAAAAAAAAAAAGCCTCAAGTAAACAAATTAAATTCGTACAAAATGTTTGCCGGAATTAAAGGATAGAAATTGGATTAATAGTGTTTGTGATGTGAGTTTGTACTTACAGAGAGGCTGATGCCGACATCCATGCTCAAGAAGGCGACACCCAAGAAGGCAGTCATAGCAATACAGAAATCAAATTTGTCTACTACGAATAAGTGATAAAACTTTTCATATTTGATGAGACCTAACATTGCGGACATAATAATGGCGGAGAGAGCCACGATAGGAGTGTAACTAAAGAGAGGAGCCAAGAACAAAAGCACCAGCATCATGGAAATCGCCATTACTATATTCGACATTGCTGTTCTAGCCCCTGCGTTGAAGTTCACCGCAGTTTTGGAAAATGGCCCTGCCAAAACCATTTCAAAAATTTTTATAAATTAAAGAAAATCACATATCTTTAAGTAATAGTTAAAATCATATATCACAATCTACCGGATGTCAAGTAGCAGGAAGCGAAAGATCCAAAGATGTTCATCAGACCCAAAGCTATCATCTCTTTATTCCCATCAGTTTGCTCGTTTCTCATTACAGCAAAGCTCCTTCCAACTGCTATACCTTCCTGCAAGCATTATTAGTTTTCAAATTAAATGACATTTATCAATTATTTAATAATTAAAATATGAATTAAGGCAGCATTATAGATACAGAAAAAACAAAAAAAAAAAAAAAAAAAAGAAGAAGAAAGAAATAGGGAGGAGAAGTCTTACTGCCAGAGCCACAAGGCCAGTGACGGTGCCAGCTTTCAATACGGCAGGGAGAAACTCGGGGTTAAAGTTCAAAAATTGAATTGATATCGGATTCAATCCTTTCTTCAATTCACCAACCTGAAGTAAATTACAGATTTTTAAAATTTTTTAACAATGTTTTCAAATTATTGAATCGAAAAAAGTAATAATGGCTTACAATTTGGATTCCGTGTTTCTCAATATCGGCTAAGTAGGCAAACAAACAACCGGCTGCAACAGAAATCATTGGAGCCACGGCCGATACCCAAAACAACTTTGGATTTCTTTTACTCTGCCATAATTTAATATCAGTATAAATGTAAATATTATCTATTTAATTTCTAATATTAAAATAGTTTAGATTAACTAATTATATTAATTTAATTTTATAAATACTTTTTAAAATTAAAAAAAAAAAAAAAAAAAAAAAAGTGATGTAGATAACCCACTCACCACACATCTCGTCACTTGAAGGAAAATGAGGAAGCATACACCAACAACTGCGCTTTGCCACCTCCACTGTAATGATAATTACGGAATTAGCTTCAACTTTTTTATATCACAAGTGGATAAATACATTTAATACATGTTGTTTGATACACCAACCACTGATTTATTCTTTCTGACCGGGATGATTTTCTTTTTAAGACGGAATTTGGAAAAAGAAGACTAAAGTTGACAAACCTCGGCTCTATTCTCGAAGATGCTATGCAAAACTGATATGACGTCGGTTTTATTGGTAAATTTTACCAACCCGAGCATTCCCTTCATCTGTTGCAGGCTTATGATCACGGCTGTGCCTCCCATGAAACCAGTAATCGTAGAATGAGACAAGAAGTCCACCAGAATCCCCAGTCTGCATAAATTACACCATAAACATCCATATGTAATTAATACATGCATACAAAACAGATTGATAAATGGGATAATAGCAACAATAAGGAAGAAAATCAGTAAATATTATTAATTCATGTAATGATGATATTTGCTCTACATTTTCATCTTTCGCCTATGTTTCAAATTTTTAGAGTTGTTCGCATTATAAATAAAATAAAAATAGCCGGTAATTAATTTAAATAAAAGGATAAAAATAAGATCCGATAGTAAAGAAGATCACTGCTATAACACACTAATACTAAATCTTCTTCATTCTAGATTCACAATTTTTATAAGACAATCATATATATACACATATCCGGAATTAAATAAAAACACACACATATATATGTATGCATAGGAAAAAAAAATGCAGGGTAGCGGGAGACTGCACCTTAGAAAACCTAAGGCAGCTTGGATAACGCCGGTGACGAAGGCAGTGGTGAAAACCAGGTGAAGATACAACGTGGGTTGTTCTGTGGGAGACGCTTTTTCTCCAAGTGTTTCTGCTATGAGCAAGGTGCAAGCCGCCAGCGTCCCCACGGCTAGATATTTGGAGCTCCCGAAAATGGCGTACACTATGGGTGGTAAAAAGCTGGAATCTGCCCAAAATTAAACACAACAGATTTGAAACACGCCATTGGTGTGTCTTAGATATGCAAAATAATTAATTAATTTAAAATCTCCAACCGTCCATAAAATTAGGCAGGCAATACAATGGTTAATATTCTAGTTAAACAATTAATTAATAGGTAAGAAGACATTAATTCGAAAGAGGAGTCATACAGAGGCCGATAATGGGAGGAATGCTGCCGAGTTTGGCATAGCTAATGCCCTGAGGGATGGCGAGGCTGGTGATGGTCATTCCGGCGAGCAAATCGTATCTAAACAAACGGAAATTATAGGACGGGAGCCATCCGAAGATAGGAACAAAGTATTGGAGAGCCTTTCTGGCTCGTCGGAGAGGCTTGTCATCAGAGAATTGCTTAAAAGGATCGTCGGGGAAGAAAGTCTCTCTGCAGTCAGATTTGAAGGTGGATATAAATCCTCTTGGGGGGGCAAAGTTGACACGATTGGCAGATGCCATAATTGGTGAGTATACACGTTAGCTTGTGATGGAGAAAGAGGAAGACGATGTGAGGGTGAGTGTTTGAGAAAGAGCAATATATAGGAGAGGTGGAAGCAGCTAAGTAGGCATTTATGTAGAGAGCAGGAAGCAGGTAGTGGAAGATGAAATTACAAAAAAGACAAGTTAATTAGGAAAACATTAACGTGAGTGAATCTGTTAGGATTTTGAGTAATTGTCAAATTAGTTAGTTTATCTCTCTCTCTCTTTCTTGCCCTAGTTTTCAGTCAAATAAGACCAAGCAACTAACTACTTTTACAGCTCCAACCAGTTTCAGTAAAATAATATAACTGATGCCAGTGACTGTAAACACTTGTTTTATTATTTATAATTAAGATTTTAATAATTTTATTGAACATCTACAAATATGGATCCACCAAAGAGCGAGTCAGATACCCCATGATCATGGTAATTACTATGCTAATAATATGTTGTAAAGTAACACAAATAATGAGGAAATAGTAATCTCAATTAAAACATGCATTTAATTTAAAATCTGTTGTGGAAATGATAACATAATTAAGCACTTAATTAGAAAATAATTAATAAAAATAAAAATTAAGCATTTATATTATGCCTAAGTGTTTTAGAATTAGAAATGGTTGTCATCATTAACCCGGAAGTGGTAAATTTTAAATACGACGGAGAAATGAAATATATATACTTGGAAATTAATCTTTTTGATCCCTTTATTCCGCACCCATAGAATTAAAATAAAATATATATGATTATTACACATTCATATCATTTGTCTATATAACACGTGCCTAATTAAAATAACTAATTTCCTGTTCTTCCTCTCCTTCTTTTTCTTTTTTGAATTTAAAGTTTGACTCTGTATGTTTCGGAACAAATTAATCACCTACTTTTTTTTTTTTTTTTTTTTTTTTTTTTTTTTTAAATTTGCTTTAAAATTCTTATTTAAATTTTATAAAATCTTTCCAAACAAATACGGCAAAAATATATATATATATATATATATATACATGTAAGTAAATTATATTAATTAGCCTAACATCAATACCAAATTCATATCCATATTTTTAGATAAAAGTTTATATATCTCAATATTGATAAAAGTACAATTAATAATGTTATAATTTTTAATGATAACACACATTTTATTTTGAATTTATATATAAATTATATCACACAACTGAAGGAGAAAATAATAATGAAAAATGACATTTTAGATTTCAATAATCATTCCATTATTACGGTTAAAATGTATAACGTACGGAAAGAAGAGCTCATAGGGCCAGAACTCAGGCCGGCAAAGCAAAATATTTAGCCCAACACAATCCGAATAATCTAAAACTTGAATTACAAGCTGCAATTTCTCAATAATCGAACATATATTGATTAAGAACAAATCAACGAGAAGAATCAATTGGCTTTTCTTTTCTTTTCTTGAAAAAAGTTGGAAAATAACACAATATCCATTAATTAAATAAATTTATACCCACATTAGGATATAATTAACTTAGTTAATTAATTGATTAACGTATTGATTTTTGCTTCCAGAACATCAGAGTAAAAACCCAACCCAGATCACCACACACACACCTCCCTCAAATGCGAACTTTCATAATGCACATCTCTCTGCGCATGCACTGCCACCACATCCATTTCTCTGATTGAGTTTAATTTAAAGTAACTAATTTTAGATCTTAATCATTTCATATGTAACAATTAATCATTAAATTAATTCTATGTTATGTCTGCTTGTACACAATAAGAATTAGAAAACTGTGTTATTTTCATTCACATTTCTAGTTTATGTAACTAGAAATTTGGACCGAATTAATTTAATAGTTAAAATATTAATGCTTCTCGTTAATACCTTTATAGATAAATCAATCATAAACCATAACTACCGGTTTTAGAGTAATTTGAGTTCAAATCATTACGAAATCGATTTGTTTTAAATATATTCTTATTTACTTTCTAAATTTTAATTATTTAATATTTAATAAAAATATTAAAATTCTTAATCAAAATATTCTAATGAGCTTTTTTTAATTTATCATTAGAGTTCAAAATGTCGGAAAATTAAGTATCAATTGCCTATTGACATATTTAATATATTACGATTAGGATCTAAACAATCTTGAGTTAATATAAATTTATTATTTATATTAGGCGTTAGTAATTATTGATTAGAAATCACTAGTTCATCGTTTTAATGAAATTGAATAAAGTGGGAGTGCATGATAATGATGCATTATTTGCATAAATTATAGTTATATAGTTGAGTTTGTATAAGTGTGTTAGTGTACAAATGGTGTTTTGGGAAATGATTATGTTCCATATAATGTAAATATTTCCCACATCAACTCACCCATCTATATAGATGTCAAAAGTAATAGTTAGTTATTTAATTTTTGTTGGTATATTAATGGGTAATGCTAATTAAATATTTCTAAAGTATGATACTAGAATGAAGTAAATAAAATTTTTTGATTAAATTTTGTTTGGTCGAACTTAATATGTTAAAATGTTAATAATGTGTGAATTGAAAAGTAGACACGGTTAAAATATTACATGAAAATTAGTCTACTCCTCAAAACTAACAAAACATATATATAACTTATAGATTATTATACACATTGCAGCTTCCTTACTGTAGCTAATATATTAAAGATTTTGTTTTGTATTTTTTTTTTTAGACAATTCATAAAATATTTTATTAATATTAAAAATATCAAAGAATAATTTTTTTATAAAATCAATAATATAAAAGTCAAAGTACTGTCTAATAGTTTATAAAATAATGAATTTTTATTTAATATTTAAAAAGATGATGATTTTACATACTACAACAAATTTTGGTGGGCAAAATGCAATTATTCTAAAGGATATTATAATATATACATACATAATATATATATATATATATATATGTATAGAGATGAATATCTATTACATTGTGTAACACGTTTTAATATACTTTTCCGAAATTCTTTAACCGATTTAAAAATAAAATCCTAAAAATAATTTTTTTTTATTTTTATTTTTTTTACATCCAGTTACTACACTACGGTTTGTTAATTGTGGCGTACACCTACTAGATAAAGTATTCACTTAGTATCTTTAAAACAGTAAATGTAATTAATAAATTTATGAAATGTTGCCTGTTGATGATAATTTGTAATAATATATTATTCCTGTTTATTAGAGGTAATATATAGCTTAATTTTTACTTGTCCGTTTTTCATACACGCTGTTATGCACGAAGAAGCTATTTAAGAGATGATAATCCCATAATAGCCAAATACAAATATTTAATTATAAAACCCATTTATTGGTTTATTATAGTATAAAATAATGTCTTTTCTTTGTCACCACTTGTAGTTTTTTTAGCTAAAAACTTGTAAATGATTAATAGGAATGAGATACTAAAATCGATATGTCAAATCTCATATCGTATGAATATTTAATGAGATTAACTTTGTGATTGGATTAACCCATTAATTCAATAAGCTTAATAGTAATTTCCTCCAAAAATATGTGAGAGTCAATTTTAGAATTTAACCTTAATCTCATATTATGATTAAAAAAAAATATTTTATTTGAGAAGGTTAAAAAAAAATTAAATTAAATATCTGCTATACATTTTCAGTTATTACTAATGCAATAAATATATGCAAAATAAATTTTTTTTTTAAAAAAAAAAACAAATCATGATTTTAGCACGAATAACTCAAAAAATAAAGAAAAAATATAACTATTCAAAATACACAAAAGCTAATCGGACGCGGCCTCTTTTTTACCTCAAAAAATATATAAGCCTTTGACAAATTCATTGACTGTGATATATAGTATTGCAGAAGTCTTGAAAGTTAAACGCCTCATATTTGTTGGTCATATACACATATATATATATATATATATATATATGGAAATATACGTGGCACCCATTTTTGTATATACTGTATATCTATTTATTGAAATCGAACGTAGATATTGTTGATGCAGAAGATTTCCTCACCAAATCCCATTATTGCTAATGACCAAAAGGTTTGTACATAAATGAAGCTACTCGGGCAGCACCTATTGATAAGATGTTAAATTAAGAACAATTATTAAGTATTTTAATAACATAAATCAGTTAGTAGATTTTATGTATACTTTTAATTTTTTTTTTAAAAAATTGAAATAAACTAATAATATATTTTTAAAATTTATCAGTTCATATATATTTTTAAAAACATTTTATAATTACTCTATCATAAATCTATATTTAGAGAATATTTATATATGTATGACGCCCATGCTATTCCTTAAAGGAATTACAATTGTCAAATACTATATATGCAGCAGAAATACAATTAACAAAATATTTATAAATTCAAAATATTCATCATCTATCATTTGACCATATTATAACATTGTTTACAATACATGATATTCGTATGATAGAGTTAAAACAACATAGATACTCGTTTGGTTGTAAAATATAATTTTTGTCACGGGTGCTCATACAGTTTCTTCTTGATTCGGTTCACATGTGAGATTCTCATAATTCACAATCGGATCATCTTGATCTAGAAAAATGATAATTTAATGGGATGGATAATTTCAACGCGCTCAGTAAGTATGAAAAATAGTTTACACTCTAAGCATATGACATGAAGTCAAACAATCAATCAAGGATGTAAATTTTTTTTTTCTCTTTTTATTTGAAACCTATGAAATGCAAAAGTATTTCATTTCTTATCTCATCTCTCATTGTTCCCCCTAACTTCCTTCTATCTCTCAAAATTCCCCTAAGTTTAGGTATTATCCCTCTAAATTTTCTTACACTTATTTTTCCTCAAAATCCATCTAAATTCATTTTATTCCACAATTTCAAACCATCTTTTTTCTCTCAGAATCACTACAAGAATTTCTCACAAATTTTTGGTCAAATCAAGACATATGTAATTCAATATCCAGGTCTGAAAATTAAGTTCGGGATAATTAAATTATAATAATAAGATAAATTAGAAAATTTTAGTTTTAATTTTTAATTGAAATTTTTAAGAAACTTATGTTTCGAGTGTATTTGAAAATATTTTCAAAAATTAGGGTCAAAGAAAAAATAAGAGAAGATGTACTTAAAAAGAAATCTGAAAAACTGAAGAAAAAAATGAAAATAACAAGAATTCGGCTACGTGGATCGCCACGTCAGCAACGCGGCCGGTCGCCGTGCACTACGTGGTAGACATGCAAACACATGTTCACCCGAGAAGTCACGCAGGAAGCCACGCAAGTGATTCGTGTGCCCACAGATCCAACGACCTAGATCTCCTCCCATGCGAACGGACGACCCATATCCGTTTCCTCTTCAAGAACGATCGAACGGTAAGATTTAATTCGATCATGCGGTCTAAGTTAATTTTCTAAATAAGAGCGATTTGACGGCTGAGAATGGGCCACGGTTCCTGCATGGACGATTGAGATCGATCCGGAGAGGGTATTTAACCTCACTTCCTAAAAAACTCTAACCCTAGCTACAGTCAACCCTCGTCGGATAAGAAGAAGAAGGGCGGCCGAAAAGAAGGCCTATTTCTGTTTCACGTGATTTTTCGATCATTGTACTCACCGTCATTTTTTGTACAGGCAACCAAAGAAAGAACCTCAACCGCGAAGGAGGACTGGCAGAGCCACCGTACTCGGAGGTTCTCCCGTCGGTAGGTTCAGTTTTTTTTTTTTGAAATATTCTAGCCAACTGGGGCCCTAACGTATTTTTCTACAAGAATACAGCCAAAACCAGCCAAAAACTGACTAGGCTGAGGTGAACCGCCGCCGTGCCGAAACCCTAAAAATTGGTCGAAATGAGTTTTGGACACTAATTTTAGATTTTTGAGGTATTTTTAAATGTGTGACGAGTGTTTTGAATTCTATAAGAAAAATTCAGGGAACTTCGTACTCATTAGAAGACGTAGTAGATAGTTTGACATCTCAAAATGCCGATCTGAGTAAAGATCCCTCACCCTATTCTCCATTATGGTAAATTGAGACGTAACGATATATAATTACATGTTTTGTGAAAATTTGAAAAATCCTAAAAATAATTACAGGTCACTAATAGAGCTGGAACTGGTTAGTTGACAATTATCTTGATTTTCTGTTTATTTTTCTGTACTGTCCTACTTACTTGATTTTTGTATAGTACATGTTTTTAATTTATAGCTTCAATAGTTTTATCGACTTATCTGATTATTTTAGTTATGTACCATCAGCATGAATGTAATTCAATTGATATGTGAATGTGATATAAGATATTAATGTAGCACCCGGAAAGGAGGAGGAAAAGAAAAAAAAAAAAAAAAAAAAAAAGGGGGGGGGGGGGGGCCACGTCAGCAGCCACGTCAGCAGTCCCGGCCAACCGGGGCCTGCCACGTGGCAAGATCGCGTCACTCCAAAAGGAGCCACGTTGGCGATCCGCGTGGGTGCGATCCGACGGCCCAGATCAATCGCGCGATCGGACGGCCCAGATTCAAACGCACGGACGGCCCAGATTCAATCAAAAACGAACGGCCCAGATTAAAACGAAATGAACGGCTGTGATCAAAAGGCAAGGGGTTATAAATAGAACCCCCACACCAGACCACAAACCCTAGCCGCCAGCCGCTCGCCGGAGAAGACGAACCAGAGGCCGACCGCCGCCACCCGCCGCCACTCGCCGCCGCACCGGGGAAATTTCCGACCGCCGATCGAGGTAAATTTCATACCCCCGACTCGTTTTTCCCCACTGATTCCTCCTATGGCCAAATCGAAGCTGAAATCCCGGCCAAACGGCCGGAATACGCGGCCGAAGCCCAGCGGCGCCGCCGCGCCCCCTCTCGGTTTTTGCCTCCGACGAGGCCCTTCCCGGCCTCCGTTCGATGAAATTTTTATATCACCGTGATCACCATTCTTTTCTCTACAGGTTGACCGAAGCCAAATCACCAAAACACGAACCTCTCCGGAGAGTCGCTGCACCCGAGAGCGCCGCCGCCGGTAAGCTCCGTTTTTCCGTGATTTTTTGGCCCCCCGAGGGCCCTAGGGTTGTTTTCTGACAAGAACCAATGCGAGCGTGGCCGAATTCGGCCGAAAACGGCCGAAAACAGCCAACCCGAGGCGACTCGCCGCCGCCAGCGGCGGTGCCGTCGCCGGAGCACGGCGGAGCCGCCGTGCCGGAGTTGCGATTTGGGCCGAAAGAGGCCCTGGGCCTAATTTGGATTTTTTTTGGAACACGTGCAGGTACTCTTAGTGTGTTTCAGTTTCCCGGGAAAAAAATTCAGGGAAAATTAGGGACGGCCTGCAGGCGCACTGTGAATCGTATTCGGATCTCGAAAACAAGTAAGGACCCCTCACCCTATTTCCTATCACGGTATTAAAGTTCAAAATGATAAAACGGTATTTCTTGAATTAACGAATGTGTGAAATTGCTTAAGGTGGCTAATGGAGCCCGAGTCTAGTGTGATTGATGATTTACTGTTATTTGGCCTGTTTACAGCTTTAAATGCAAAATGAGGTTTGATGTGTTCATTTTACAGATTTGTGTGCATGTACTACGTTTTTATTAATTATGGGTTGAATGACTGAAAAACTGATACTGTATGTTGTCTGTTTGGTATGAATTACGATTTGTTTGTTTAAATGTGAATTGATGATGCTGATTGAGGAAAAGGAAAATGAAAGATTGTGTAGACTGATAATTGTATTATGGGGGTCAGCCTGACTAGATATCCTGGGAGATGGTGGACGGACCAGGTCCGTAGGGAACCCTACCGGGATTGTGGTCTCACATGCCGGACGGGGTATGGAGATCTTATGGTTTTGGCGCCCATACCGGACGGGGTATGGGGACGGCCCGTTTCACCCTCATACCGGACGGGGTATTGAGGTTTATGGTTTTGGCGCCCATACCGGACGGGGTATGGGGACGGCCCGTTTCACCCTCATACCGGACGGGGTATTGAGGTTCATGGTTTTGGCGCCCATACCGGACGGGGTATGGGGACGGCCCTGGAAACTGATTATGAATGTTAAAGGTTAACGGGTAGCGGAACCCCTATGGACCCCCACGGATACTAGTAGGCTGGTAAATGAGAAAAAAAGATATGTTGTACAATGATTGAATTACAAGAGGCGTGATAAGTGTTATGTTTTACAGCTTAGATTATTCAATGATTATGATAATGTTATTGTTTTTCTCATATTGTTTTCATAAATTCCACCAAGGTAAGTGGATGGTAAAGGTTTTCATGTTAATAAACGAGTTTGTTGTAAATTATGCTCCATTGGTCTTTTTGTGTTTTTCTACCCACCTTTATCTCCGTGACGGTGAGATATCGTGATGTTCTTACTGGGCTAGTGTAGCTCACTCCTTAATTAACCATTTCAGATCAGGAAGACATGGTTCCCGAGCCCGTTCCGCAGGAGGACGACGAAGGGGATGCCTAGAGACTCTGTAGTCATACGCATAGTTTATTTTCGAGTTTTCTTTCTTAGTTAGTTTAACCTTTTATATTTTAAGTACGTTTTTAGTTTTTCGTGTAAGGGATGTTAACTGAAATTTTGATCTCGCTTCCGCATTCGATATATTTAAATACTCATTTCTTTTTAATATTTTCCGGGGCTGTTACAATTAACATGCGTTGTTGGTTGTTTACTGATTAAAATTTGTATGTGAAAGACTTACTAGGGACCTATGAAAAAGGTAGACAGGTCCGGTACATAAGAAACTCTACTATGAACATTATCTCAGTCAGACAGAGCTGGAAAGTCCCTTATCGGGATAGTTTGGGAGATATGATTCACTCTCATACCGGATGAGATATCGAGACAATGGAATGTTTGACACTCATTACCGGATGGGGTATGGGGATGACCGATTAATTGTTAAAATTGGTTATTGGATTCACGAATAAGGGAGATACCCCTATGGACCCCCTAGGCTACCAGTAAGCAGGTGAGGAAAGAAAGCTATTATTTTTTTTTTCTCTTATGTGTCAAAGTAAAGAGTGATATAGATATGGGTCTTTATAAGTTGTTTTGAAAAACTCTTTACGGTAAGTTCGTAATAAACAGTTTTCTTTATAGTAAATGAATTTACTCAAATTAAGTGCTCCATTAGTTTTGTTATGATTTTTACTAATCTTCAGTTTTTTGTATATGTAATTAGCGTAATATTTTTACTGGGGTAATATAACTCACCATTTCATTAACTACTTCAGATCAAGAGGATTAAGATTTAGATCCCGATCAGCAAGATGTTTGAGAGTAGTTCATTATCCAGACTCCTTCAAGTGTTAGTGAATGTTGTTCTAGGATGTTTAGTTATTCGCTTTTAGTTTCATTTCTTTATTTTTTATTTATTTTTTAGAAGGGACATTCCCGTAATCCTATTAAACATTCTAAATTATTGTGTAAGGAATGTAAACTCTAACTCTATTAATCACTTTCGCATTAAATTTATGAATTTATTTCCCTTCTAATTCGGGGTCCTAACATTATCCACTAGTAAGTCACAATTTTTCCCTTTTTTCGACCAATAGAGGCCACCTAACCTCGTCTTTTGTAGGTTTTCGCATGAAATCAATCGAAACTGGCCAAAATCGATCAGACCGAGAGGAGATGAAGCTGTAGCGGCTGAGCCGGCCCCGGAGCACGGCACCGCCGCCGTGCCGGAACCCTTAATCGACTGAAAAATTTCAAAACCCTTATTTTGTCTTTTTTTGGGTATTTCGGGATATGTAATACGTGTTTTCAATTTTTGCAGAAAAAATCCAAGAAATCTTAGAACCACCGAGAAGTGCAATGAAAAAGGCAGTATTTTGAACATCGACCCGGGGTAAGAATCTCTCACCCTTTCTCATGTTACAGTTAATTAAAGTTTAATAAATAATAAACGGTAAAATTTGTGAATATTAAAAATCCTTAATTAATTAAATACAGGTCACTAGTGGAGTCGGTAACTGGTCAGTACGAAATTACTTATTTTATTTATACTATTCATTTATTGCTAAACTATTATTGTTCCTTACGACATGTACTTTAATTCATAGGTTTATTTGCCTTCTCGTTTATTGATTACTTAACCATTTATCCCTATATGTTGATTGTTTTGAAATAAATGACCTGATCACATTTTTCTTAGTTGTTAAAGCGTCAATTTATATTGCTTGTTTAATTGTTGTTCTATCATTATGTAAATATAAAATGAGATGGTTGTGTGTAATTAGTGGCTGGTTGATGATGTGAACATGCATGTAAAAGGTTTAGCAGGTATCATGGGAAAGGGTGTACGGACCCAGTACATAAGAAAAATCTTAACGTGGATATTACTTCAGTCGAACGAGGTTGAGAAGTTTTATATCGAAAAGGGTTGGGAATTATTTGTTTACCCTTATACCAGACGAAGTATCGAGGCAGTGGTACGTTGGCACCCATTATCAAATGGCGTATGGGGACAACCGGTTAAATGATAGATTGAATATTGGGTCCACATGTAGGGAGAACCCCTATAGACCCCCAGAAGTACTAGTAAGTAGGTAAAAAGGGTGAGGTTTGACTATTATTGTTACTTAAAATGTATAATTAATTGTTATCTTGATTATTGCCTTCACTAGTTGAATTTGAAAACTTAGAAGGTGGATATGAAACTTATGTTTTCACATTAAATCAATTTTCCTAAAAATGAAAAATGGCTCCATTGGTTATTTTGTGATTTTTACTAACCTTTAATTTTTTGTATCGGTTGTTAAGTATTGACATTTTTACTAGAGTAGTGTAGCTCATTCCCCTTATTAACCATTTCATATTAGGAAGATCAAAATTCAGATCTTGAACAGTAAGAAAGTTAGCAACTAAAGGTTATCTCTCGCGTCCCATCAGAGTTGCCCTGCGGAGGTTGACCCTATAGAAATTTTAGTTACATTTCTAATTCTATTATTTTAATCTCATTAAAGGATATTTTTGTAACCTTATTGAATATTCTAATTTACTGTGAAAGGAATATAAACCTTAAATTCTCAATTACGTCTTATATTATTTTCATGAATTCAATATTCCATTTCAATTAAATTTTAGGCTTTTACAGTTGGTATCAGAGCAGCGTTCCTTAGAACCATTCATTACACAAAAGGTTATAATCATTCAATACAATCCAACTCTCAACCTTTATTGTGAAACGCGGGTACAAGAACATAAGGAGAGGAAGGCCCCCACTCAACAGAGTAGCCCGGGATGGGTCACTTCGAGAGGATGTTGATTGGCTCTTCGAGATGGTAGAAAGAATCATCTCTGCGCAGCAGGCTAGAGAAGAAAAGAGAGCTGCATGATCTTCCACCACTGCCACAGTATGAGCCACCCTTACAACGAGAGGATCCAATGCCACATCAATATAATCCTGCTCCTCCACGCCACAATACAATTTGGTACCCCCACCATACAACTAGGTGCTGCCATAGGATCACCTAGCCCCTCCCTAGCATAATTTAGTTCTCCTTCAACAGGACCCAGCTCCACCCATGATGGACCCAGGCTATATTGAGAGGTACAAAAGACTTAGTTCATCTACTTTTGCAAGAGCATCCATTTTTGAAGAAACTGAGTACGGGTTAGCAGAGACAGAGAAGATCTTTGCAACTCTTGTGGTAGTTATCAAATAGAAGGTCATACTTACTATTTACATGCTCGTGGGTGAGGCAGGTCATTGGTGACAACTGAAGTAGGTCATTCTACCCATTCCAATTACCTAGGAATAGTTCCTGACAACTTTTAATATAGACTACCTCCCAGAACACCTTCGACATTTGAAGGAGATGAACTTTGCACACCTGGTCCAAAGCGATATGATAGTGTTTGAGTATGCCCAGAAATTCCTAGAGTTAGGTCGATATTCTCCTGAGAGTATGATGGACGGAGGTAGAAATGTGAGAAAGTTTGAGTGGGGTCTCCGTCCTGAGATTAGACAGAAACTATATGTATTCGAGCTCAGTACCTACTCAATAGTTTTGGCCAAGGCACAACTGATAGAAATGAACATCTGCATCTTCCCTTTAATAGTGGGCTTTTAGGACCCTGCACCGATTCAACATAATAAGAGACTTAGGCCCACGACTCAAACTCCTCATCAGGCCCCGGTAATAGGATGCAACAAGACTTACCAGCACTGTGGCAAGGACCATGGGGACCAACCCTGCTATTACATCAACAATACCTACCGCATATGTGAAAGTGCTCAGCACTACGCGATAGAGTATCCACGAATAAAAATCAATCCAGACTTCAAATCCAAGGCAGAGCCTATACCCTCACCTAGTAGGATACTAAAGCTAACTCGGACGTGATATATGATACGTACCCTATTTGTGGTTACCTTGTACATGTTTTAATTGATACTGGTGCTTCACATTCTTTTGTTTCACATATTTTTACAAAAAATTTAAATGTGTTACTGAAAGCCTTAATTCTATATTATTTATGTCTACACTTGGGAATGAGACACTATTAGAAAATGTCATATACAAAGCTTAATATCATAAAAATAGTAAATAGAAAATTGAGTGTAGATCTGATAGCACTAGACACGAGGGATTTCGATGTAATTCTAGAAATGAACTGGTTAGCAGCGTATCACGCCACCGTGAATTATTTTTATAAGAAACTTGTATTCAACCTTCCTAATGAAAAGTCATTCATAAATTAATAAAAGTTTTAGATATTATTCACTTATGGTAACTATATTTTTTATCAAATGCTTTAACTCAATTATTCTTTTTTACGTTAGGCAAACCTAAAAAAGAAATTTGCATGCAAGAGATTCTTGTGGTTTAAGATTTTTTGGACGTATTCCCTGATGAATTACTAAGACAGGTAGTGGATAGAGAAGTTGAATTTGTCATAAATCTTCAGCCTAACACCCAATCCATTTTGATTGTCCCCTACTAAAGGAGTCGTGTCGAGATGAAAGGACTGGGGAAACCGATCAAAGAATTGTAGGATAATAGATTAATCCAACATAGTATATCTCCTTGGGGTTCTAAAGTCACGTTTGCAAGGAAATGTGTTGGGTCCTTGAGGTTGTGTATTGACTATAGGGAATTAAACATGGTCACAATCAAGAACAAGTACCCCATCCTTTTCGATTAGTTACAAGGTACTCAGGTTTTTTTCAAGATTGATTTACGTTCGGGTTACCATTAGGTAAAGATCAAAGTAAAAGACATCCTCAAGATGACGTTTAGAACCTAGTATGGGCACTATGAGTTCTTGGTCATGTCATTTAGGTTAACCAATGCACCTGCTATTTTTATGGACTTGATGAACAAGGTCTTCAAGTAGTTCTTGGATCAGTTCATCATAGTATTTATTGATGATATTCTATTCTATTTAAAGAGTAGAGAGGAATACCTCAATATCTGACTCAAATTTACAGGTTTTTAGGAAAAAAAATTATATATAAAACTGAGTAAGTGTGAGTTTTGACTTGAGCAGACTACCTTCTTAGGGCATATAATATCAAAGGATGGGGTGTCAGTAAATCTCGAGAAGGTTGATGCAATGATGGGTTGGAAAAGGTTGACTTCAGTTAATAAAATTTGAAGCTTCTTGGGCATGACAGGTTATTACTGCAGGTTTGTAGAGGGGTTTTCAAACCTAGCCGCCCTCCTGACCCGACTTACAAAGAAAAATATCAAATTTGAGCGGAATAATAAATGTGAAAGGAGCTTTACAGAACTGAAGAAATGATTGACTATCGTGCTAATTTTGGCTCTACCAAGTGAGTCTGGTAGATATACAATTTATAGTGATATGTCCTACCAATGACTGAGTTGTATTCTAATGCAGCACAGATAGGTCATAACCTATGGGTTCAGGCAGTTGAAAATTCATGAAAAGAATTATCCCACCCACAACTTGGAACTTGCTGCCATTATCCACACCTTGAAAACCTAACGCCACTACTTGTATGGGGAGACATTTAAGATTTATAAAGATCATAGAGTTTAAAATATATATTCACGAAGAATGATCTCAATATGAGTCCAAAGCGTTTGATAGAGCTCCTCAAGGACTATGATTGTAAAATCTTGTATCACCCGCGTAAGGCTAATATGGTAACTGATGCTCTCAGTAGGAAGAGTGCAGTTATGTTGGTTCACATAATGGTTTCTGAATGCAGGATAATAAAGACTGCGCAGCAATATAACTCTAGGATTTGAAAATGGCCACATGTCTTGCCTATCTAGTAGTCCAACTTGAATTGATTCAAAGAATAAAGGAAGCTCAACTGATTGATCCTACCCTAGCAGCTCTTAGAAAATATACAGAACAAGGCTTAAATTCTGAATTCTTAGTCTCTGTCGATGGGTTACTCAAATTCCAGGAAATGGTATGTGTTTCAAATGATAGTGAACTGAAAATATATATCATGACAGCGGCTCACAGTTAAAAGTTCACTATGCATCCCGGAAGTACTAAGATATATGAAAGCATACGACCCTGATTTTGGTGGAATGGGATGAAAAGAGAAATTGTTTATTTCGTCTCCAAATGCCTTGTATGTCAACATGTCAAGGCGAAACATCAACGTCCAAACAGGCTACTTCAGCCATTACCAATCCCGGAATGGAAATGGAAATATATCACCATAGATTTTATAACATAGTTGCTTAGGGCACGCTCGGGGTATGACGCAATCTAGGTAATTGTTGATCGATTCACTAAGTCCTCTCATTTCTTGGCCATCAAAATGACCGACCATTTGGATAAACTATGTAGAATCTACAATTGGGAGATTGTCAGGCTATATGGAGTTCTAGTGAGTAATATCATACAGGGACCCCAGGTTCACATATCAGTTTTGGACAAGTTTTCAGCAAGTAATGAAGACGAAACTGTCCCGTAGCACAACATTTTACCCTCAAACAAATGGATAATTAGAACAAATCATTCGTACATTAGAAGATATGCTCACAGCTTGTATTCTAGACTTCAAAGGGCATTTGGACGACCACCTACTCCTAATAGAGTTCACTTACAATAACAGTTATCAAGCAAGTATTAATATGGCTCCGTATGAGACATTGTATGCCTGACTCGATAGATTGTCATTTTGTTGGGAAGAGGTGAGTGATAGAAAATTAATTGGACCAGACCTTGTAGATGAGACTATAGAAAATATAATTAAAATCAGAAAAAAATATTCAGATAGCCCAGAGTAGGTAGAAAAGTTATCCGAACACCCAAATGAGAGATTTAAAATTTAAGAAGGGTGATCGAGTGTTCCTTAAGGTCACTCCCTTTAAGGGTATCAACAAGTTTGAAAAGAGAGGGAAGTTAAATCCCTAGTTCATTGGACTGTTTGAGATCTCAGACAGGATTGAAACATCCGCCTACAGACTAGCACTACCTCCAGAACTATCCAGAGTACATAATGTATTTTTTGTGTTTATGCTACGCAAGTACAACCCGGACCCTTTACACATCTTATCTTATGAGCCACTTTTACTCCATGCGAATCTATCATACGAGGAGGTATCAGTTGGTATTTTGGACTAGAAGAGCAGAGTGTTTTGCAACAGAAAAATTTCCTTCGTCAAGGTCCTATGATAGAATCACTCGAAGGACAAGGCCACTTGGGAGCTAGAATCAAACTTCAGTGCCCAGTATTCTCAATTGTTTGACTAGTGAGAGAACGATAAATTTGAGGAACTAAATTTTTTTAAGGGAGGAGAGTTATAACACCAAGGTTCGAAAATTAGGCCCGAGATAATTAAATTATAATAATAAGATAAATTATACAATTTTAATTTTAATTTTAATTTTTAATTAAAATTTATAAAAAAAATTGTGTTTTGGGTGTATTTAAAAATAATTTTAAAAATCATGGTCAAACAAGAAATAAGAAAGGACATATTTGAAAAAAAGTCTAAAAAGCTAGGGTAAAAGTGAAAAGAACAGGAATTAAGCCACGTGGACGGCCACGTTAGCAGCACGGCTTGTCATCGTGCGCCATGTGGCAGGCACGCAAACACACATCCACGAGGGCGATCCGCGTGCCCACAGATCCAACGGCCTAGACCTCTTCCCGTGCGCACGGACAACCCAAATCTGTTTCCTCTTCAAGCGTGATCGAACAGTCAGATTTAATTTGATCGTGCAGTTTAGGTTAATTCCCCAAATAAGAGCAATTTGACGGTTGGGAATGGGTCATGTGTCCTTGTACAGATGACCTAGATCAATACAGAGAGGGTATTTAACTTTGTATCCCAGAAAACCCTAACCCTAACAGCAATCGTCCCTCGCTGGAGAAGAAGAAGAAAGGCAGCCGGGAGGAAAGTTGACTATCGTCGCCGCTGCACTAAAAATGCCGCTGATACCAAAGAGGTGAGTTTTTTTCCCCCTTTCGCTTCGAAATTCAATTATAAGCATCTCTACACCTATATCGGCTCCAAAAAGCCAAAAGGGAAGCCAAAAATCAGGAGCATAGCTCGGTTAAGTTACGACACCCACGACCCAAAACTGCTATAATGAGCCCGATCCTGCTTCTCGTTTCCTTCCTTTTTTTGACCTTTGTGTTCCTAATCTTTTTCTGGTGCAAGTCGACTGAAAAAATTATCAACTGTAAGAGAGGAACATTGAAGCCACTGCACTGAAAATCCACATTCAGTAAGCCTCGATTTTCCCCTTTTTTGGCCAACAGAGGCCACCTAACCTCGTCTTTTACAGGTTTTTGCACAAAACCAGCTGAAACCAACCAGATCGAGAGGCGACGCCGTGCCGGAACCCTAAATCGGCCAAAAAATTTCAAAACTCTTCTTTTCGCCTTTTTTTTTTGGGTATTTCGGTATATGTGATGCGTGTATTCGATTTTTGCAGAAAAAATTTAAGAAATTCGAGAACCACCAGGAAGTGCAGTGAAAAATGTAATATTTTGAACACTGATCCGGGGTAAGAATCTATTACTATTTCTCCCGTTACGGTTAATTAAAGTTTAATAAATTAAAAAATAGTAAAATTTGTGAATATTAGAAACTTTTAATTAATTAAATATAGGTCACCAGTCGAGCCGGTAACTGGTCAATACGAAATTGCTTATTTTATTATACTGTTCGTTTATTACTATAATATTATTATTACTTACCGCATGCACATTAATTCATAAATTTATTTGTCTTCTCATTTATTGATTACTTAACTGTTTATTATTATCTATTGATTATTTTGAAATAAATGACCTGATCACATTTTTCTTAGTTATTAAAGTATCAATATGTATTATTTGTTTAATTGTTGTTCTATTATTCTGTAAATATGGAATAAGATGGTTGTGTGTAATTGGTGGCTAGTTGATGATGTGAACATGCATGTAAAAGGCTTACTGAGTATCATAAGAAAGGGTATACAGACCCGGTACCTAAGGCTAACCCTACCATGGACATTACCTCAGTCGAACGGGACTAAGAAGTCCCATACCGGAAGGAGTTAGAAAGTATTTGTTCACCCTCATACCGGATGGGGTATCGAGATGGTGGTACATTGACGTCCATTACCGAACGGGGTATTTATTGGTTAAATGATATATTGAGTATTGGGTTCACGTGTAGGAAAAACCCCTATGGACCCCATAAGTACCGATAAGTAGGTAAAAATTGTAAGGTTTGACTATTATTGTTACTTAAAATGTATAACTAATTGTTATCTTAATTATTGCATTCACTAGTTGAATTTAAAAACTTAGAAGGTGGATCTGAAACTTACGTTTTCACATTAAATGAATTTTCCTAAAAAGAAAAAATGGCTCCATTGATTGTTTTGTAATTTTTACCAATCTTTGGTTTTCCGCATCTATTGTTAAGTGTTGACATTCTTTATTTAACTATTTCAAACTAGGAAGATTAAGATCTGGATCCTGAACAGTAAGAAAGTTAGCGACTAAAAGTTACCTCCTGCGTCCCATCAGAGCTGCCTTGCTGAGGTTGACCCTATAGGAATTTTAGTTACATTTCTAATTTTGTTATTTAATTTTCTTTAAGAGACATTCACGTAACCCTATTAGACATTCTAATTTACTGTACGAGGAATATAAACCATAAATTCTCAATTGCTTCCGTTATTATTTTCATTAATTCAATATTATATTTCAATTAAATTTTGGGCTTTTACACGTAACTCCACAGCAGGTATCCCCGATTCTCAATTTACCCCAACACAATCACCATATTGAAGTTATTAAAGTTTTAGAGTTTTATTTGATATTAATTAATATATTTGTTATTTAATTAGTACTATTATGAGATCAGAATTCTCACTATCACAAGAGGATGCACACACAAACAACACATGCACATTGGTTATAGCAGTGTATCGCCAAGTGATCCGGAACATAACACACATCCCAACTACCTCTAGAAAGGTTTCCATATACTCAAGGATAAGGTTCACCACGCCACTGAATTTTAGCTATACCAATCTTAAATGGTTATCTCTAAATTTTTGTTTCTTTCAATTTTCACATTATTTTCTTTTCTTCCTATTCTAATTAAGATCAATATTTTATTTTACTTTATTTCAGAATTGAAGTTTCACTTGTCACTATTTCCTTTTCTTTTTTAACTAATTCCCTCTTAATTTACTTTAGAAAATTTGTTTAATTATTTGAGTTTTTTTTTTGTTAATATTTGTTTAGTTTATATAATTCTTTATTATTTATTAATATTATATATATATATTTGCTAGTATTTATTATTATTGTTATTATTGTTGTTATTATTACTATCCTATTTTATTAGTAATACTTATATTATTATTGTTATTATTATTATTTAATTTGTTATATATATATATTTTTATTTTAAATATTACTTCTTTTCAATTGTCATTATGTATAATAATTATTATTTTTTATCTTATCCTTACTCTAATTCTTTTTATTTCTAACTTAATTCATTTAGCAACTTAAATCTAATTTTTCTTTATTTCTAATTTATTTTCTTCCCATTTTTTAATCTACTTAATTTCTTAAGTTTAATAACTTATTTTTTTATAGTATATAAGTATCATACATGCATTCAATTAATTCAATCAAATAAATGAGAGCTTAAAAACATGATAAAAAGTATCAAAATATGTAACGCCCCATTTTTTTTTTTGTATTTCTAATGGTGTAATTTACAACAAATCTATGATCAAATACAGAAATTTCGTTTCAAGTCAGGTATGCACATAGAAACACCATCACAATCTATTGTTCAGAGTTAAGATAGATCGGCAATCACACATATAACATCACGTGAAATATAGCTGTATACATTATCAACAGACATACTATCAACTCTATTACCAACTTTTACACATTCAATCTGTCCATAAAGATCCTTATTTTGTTGTTCTATATGCTAGGCTCGAAAACCAGCAACTCCGATCCCGACTCCATTCCTACATCGTCTGTGAATAGTAGAGGATGAGTTCATATAACTCAGTACAGTAAAAATTAAGTTATAATTATGATATGCATCAAATATGAAATGCAGTATTTCTATATGTACCCCATCACCCAACCTAAGCCTACCTTGTCATCACATGGGACTACGGAGGACTAAAACGTACCCCGGTATCCTAAATACCATGCATACCATGTGTGACCACCCCCCAACGTCACCCCAAGAGTATAAATATTCACACCAGTCACCAAGATCGGCGACCACCAATAATCCGCCTATCTCTTGACCCCTAATAGGCAGCTCACACACACAATAATACTATCCTTTACCATCACCAATATCGGCGACCGAATCCATTCTCGTCGGAGTCTCCCGACCATCACCACCATCGGCGATCAACTTACTTTGCCTAGGTAGCGATAACCAATATCGGCGTCCCCCGATGCTACCGACCCAACACAACATCATCCTGTCCTTACTCCTCCACCTTATCTTGAAGCTTTCTTATACTTTTAACCTGTGTACCTAAACTACATCCATCTCCCCATAAAGCATGCACTAACACTCAACATACCCACACCTGCAACGTTCCCTTGCCAACTACTAAATTTACAGCAGCTATACCAACCTATACACGACCCGTACCCTCACACCACACAGCTACCCCACACATCCTGTAACGGCCCCAGAAATTTAAAAGGAAATGTATATAAAAATTTTAAATATAGAAGCGAAATAAAATAGATTATGGTTAACATCCCTTACACAATAACTAAAAGGTATTAAAGATATAAAAGAATAAGCTAACAAAAGAAAATACTAGAAATAAATGCTATAAGGAAAACTATAAAATCTTTAGGCTTCTACTCGCCGTCTTCCTGCAGAACGGTCTCGGAAACCAAGTCCTCCTGATTTGAAATGGTTAAGTAAGGAATGAGTTACACTATCCCAGTAAAGATGTCACACTATCTCCCTGTCACATAAGTAAAGGCTAGTAGAAAACAAAACTAACCAATAGAGCACAATTTGTAACAAATTTATTTATCAATAATAATACCATTTACTGTCTACTTACCTCGATGAGATTCATGAAAATCCCTTATGAAAATAATAACATTATAAATATCATGAAATCATATGAACTCTGTAACATAACACGTGTCATACTTTTATATTTCAAACATCAGGCAATAGATTTATCAGCCTACCAGAATCCATGGGGATCCATAGGGGTCCCCGCTACGCCTGAACCATTCACCTTAACAACTTAGTTCCAGGGCCGTCCCCTTACCCCGTCCGGTATGGGCGCCAAACAATAAACCTTAATACCCCGTCCGGTATGAGGGTGAAGCGAGCCGTCCTCATATCTCATCCGGTATGAGTGTCAAAACTTTTAAAGTCTCCATACCCCGTCCGGTATGAGACAACGTTCTCGGTAGGGTTCCCTATGGATCCGGTCCGTTCACCATCTCTCAGGATATCTAGTGAGGCTGTCAACTTACCCAATTATCAATTCAATCCCATTCCTATTTATCCTTAGTCTTCGTTACCCATTCAAAGATAACTATTTAAGCAAGCAACGTGCATACACAAGGCAAACATATATTAAATTAACAAAATCAAGCAGCAGTGAAGCAAACAGTGATTCATGCATTCAAAATTATAGAATAAATAAGCTACATACCGTAACACATTTAAAACTGTAAAATAAATAAAATAGAAACTGACCAAAAAATATGTCAGATTCGGGCTCTATTAGCAACTTTAATTAATTATACATATCTATTATTTCATAAAATACCGTTTTATCATTTATTAGACTTTAATGCCGTGATAGGAAATAGGGTGAGAGATTCTTACTTGATTTAGAATCTAAAACCGATTTTTAAATGCACCTACGGGCAGTCCCTAGATTCTCTAAATTTCTTCCAAGGAACTGAAACACACTTCCGGTACCTACACATGCCCCCAAATAACTCAAAATCAGACCCAGGGCCTATTCGGCTAATTCTGAAATTTCGACACGGCGGCTCCGCCGTGCTCCGGCGTCGGCGCCGCCGCTTGTGGCAGTGATCCACCTCGGGTTGGCCGTTTCTGGCCATTTTCTACTGAATTCGATCAAACTTGCATTGGTTCCTGTGATAAAAGACCCCTAGGGCCCTCGGTGAGCTGAAAAAATACCGAAAACTGAAACTTACCGGTGGCGGGGCTCTTTGGTGCGGTGGCTCCTTCGGCTTGAGTCGCAATTTGGTATTTTGCTCCGGTCAACCTGTAGAGGAAGGAACGGTGGTCACAATGGTGTAAAAATTACATCGAACAGGAATCTGGAAGGGCCTCATCGGAGGCAAAAATCGAAGAAACCCGCGGCGGCGTTTTTCTGCCAATTGGCCGGTGGTTTGGTTCCTATTTAGCCACAGGTGGGTTTAGAATTGAAATCCGAGCCAAGGGGAAAATTTTTACCTCGTTTGGCTGCCGCAACGTGCTCCGGTGCAACGGCGGGTGGCGGCGGTCGGTTCCCCTGGTGGCTGGGCGGTCTTCTTCGGCGAGGGCTCTGGCGGCTAGGGTTAGGGTTTGGGTGTGGATGAGATTATTTATAACCTTGCACTTTTAATCTGAGCTGTCCATCGCAATTTAATCTGGGTCGTCCGATCGCAATTAAAAAAGAAATGAATCTAGACCGTTCATCGCGATGCAATATGGGCCGTCCGTGCGCGATTTTGATCTGGGCCGTCTGTGCGCGCGGGAACGGATCTCAGCTGTTCGATCACGTGCACACGGATCGCCCACGTGGCTCCCTTCTGCGTGGCCTCCTGCATCAGCGTCTCTGCCACGCGGCGTGTCCTGGTTGGCCGGGGCTGCTGACGTGGCACAATTTTTTAAATTACATTTTGACCCCCTGGTTTTTGATTTTCTTTTCAAAAACACCCTCATAACTCAAATTTTCACCCCTTTTTCCCAAAATTATTTTCAATTAAATCTCAAAAATAATTTTATCCCTTTTTATTATTATTATTAATTTTTTTCCTATTTAATTAAATTAAACCAATTTAAAAACATATATTATTACAATAAAATTTAAAATACAATAAAATAATATATAAAAAAAATAATAATAATAATAATTTGAGGTGTTACAACTCTCTCCCCTTAAAGAAATTTGGTCTCTCAAATTTGCCTCTTTCTCTTGATCGAACAAATGGGGATACTGAGCTCTAAAATCTGATTCTAGCTCCTAGGTAGCCTCCCTTAACGTGTGGTTCTACCACACGACCTTTATAAAGGATATTTTCCGGTTGCAGAGTATTCTGCTCTTTCAGTCTGTAATGTCGACAAGTACTTCCTCATAAGATAAGTATTCCTGGAGTGGGAGGGGTTCATGAGCCAAGACATGAGAGGGGTCTGGGTTGTACTTACGTAACATGGATACATGGAACACATTGTGGACCTTGGAAAGTTCTGGAGGTAGTATTAGTCTGTAGGGGGCAGTACCAATCCTATCTAAGAATTCGAATGGTCCGATGAATCGGGGGTTCAATTTTTCGCTCCTACCAAACCTACTAATTTCCTTGAAAGGAGTGATCTTGAGGAACACCCGGTCGCTTTTCTCAAAGGCTAAATCTCTCCTCCGGGTGTCCGCGTAACTCTTCTGCCTGCTCTGAGCTGTCTGAATGTCTCTTCTGATCTTAACTATCTTGGATGTGGTCTCCTCTACCTGCTCTGGGTCGAACAATTTTCTATCACTCATTTCTTCCCAACAAATCGGCGATCTGCATGAATGCCCATATAACGCCTCATACGGAGCCATGCCAATGCTCTCTTGGTAGCTGTTGTTGTAGGTAAATTTTATCAGGGGCAGATGGTCATCCCAATGGCCCCAAAGTCAAGGACACAAGCTCGAAGCATCTTTTCAAGTGTAGGGATTGTCCGTTCTAATTGTCCATCAGTCTAAGGGTGGAAGGTAGTACTGAGAGATAGCTTTGTTCCCATGGCTTGCTGAAATCTACTCTAAAACCGAGAGGTGAACCTGAGGTCCCTGTCGGATACCACTGTCACTAGAACTCCATGCAATTTGACTATTTTTCAGATATACATTCTTGCCAACTTGTCCAAGGGATCGCTCATCCTGATGGCTAAGAAGTGGGAAGACTTGGTAAGCCGGTCAACAATTACCCAGATGGTGTCATATCCTAAACGCGCCTGGGAGCTGATGTTCTGCCTTGACCTACTGACATACCAAACATTTAGATACAATGTCAGCTATGTCCCTCTTCATCCTATTCCACCAAAACCGGGGTCACATGCTTTGGTACATTTTAGAGCTTCCGGGATGCATGGCAAACTTCGAGTTATGGGACTCTGTCATGATGTCTCTTTTTAACTCACTATCGTCTGGGACACACACCCTGTCCTAGAATCGGAGTAACCCATCGGCAGAGACTCGGAATTCTGAGCCCACTCCCTGTTCTGCATCAATCTTACGGGATACTAGGGCAGGGTCGACTGACTCGGCTTTCCTTATCCTCTGGATTAACTGGGGCTGGACGATCAGATGGCCCAAACATGTGACTCTCTTCAAGTCCTGAAGTCAAATCTGTTGTGTGGCCCCAATTTTTCTGCATTATGAAACCATCAAATGGGCTAAGATACCTGCACTTTTTCTGCTGAGAGCATCTGCCACCACGTTGCCCTTACCCGGATGGTACAAGATATCACAATCATAGTCTTTAAGGAGTTCCATCCATCTTCTCTGATGCATATTGAGATTCTTTTGAGTGAATATGTGTTTCAAACTCTTATGATCGATATAGATATAAAAGGTCTCCTTTTATAAATAATAGCGCAAGGTTTTCAAGGCGTGTATGATTGCGGCAAGCTCCAAGTCATGGGTGGGATAATTCTTCTCATAATTCTTTAACTGTCTGGATCCATAGGCTATGACCTTCCTATGCTGCATTAGAACATAACCTAGGCCTAGATAGGAGGCATCACTATAAACTGTATACCCCCCCGATCCACTCGGTAAGGCCAGCACGGGTGCAGTGGTCAGACGCTTCTTTAAATCTGAAAAAATTCTTTCGTAGTTCTCATTTCACTCAAACTGGGCGTTATTCTTTGTGAGTCGGGTTAGGGAAGCCGCTAGACTAGAGAATCCTTTGACGAACCTACGGTAATAACCTGCCATTCCCAGGAAGCTACGGATTTTCTTAACTAATGTCAACTTCTCCCAGCCAAGTACCGTTTCAACCTTTTTGGGATTCACTAATACTCCTTCCTTCAATATGATGTGTCCTAGGAAGGCGGTCTGCTCAAGCCAGAATCCACACTTACTCAACTTTGCATATAGCTTCTTTTTTCTGAGGACCTGCAAAACTTGGGCTACATGGTGAGCATGTTCTTCTTTACTTTTTGAGTAGACCAAGATATCATCGATGAACACGATAACATATTGATCCAAAAATTCTCTAAAGACCCTGTTCATCAGGTCCATAAAGATGGCAGGGGCGTTGGTTAGACTGAATGGCATGACCAAGAACTCATAGTGTCCGTACCTAGTTCGAAAGGCCGTCTTGGGGATGTCTTCTGTTCTTATTTTCACCTGATGGTAATCTGATCGCAGGTATATTTTGGAGAAGACCTGCGCATTCTACAGTTGATCGAAGAGGTCATCAATTCTGGGAAGGAGATATTTGTTCTTGATTGTGACCTTGTTTAATTCTCTGTAATCAAATACACAGTCTCAATGTTCCACATCCCTTCCTGGCAAAAGTGACTCTGGCACCCCAAGGGGACACACTGTGTCTAATGAAACCACTGTCTTGCAATTCAGTGATCTGTTTTCTCAGCTCTTCCATCTCAACGCAACTCATGTGGTAAGGAGCAACCGAAATGGGCTGGGTTCCTGGCTGTAGGTCTATGGTGAACTCGATTTCCCTATCCACTGGTAGTCTGGGTAGTTCGTTCAGAAACACATATGTAAGGTCTCGAACTACTAGAATCTCTTGAATATTATTCTCTTTCTTAGGCTTGGCTAGTTAGAGAAAATAACAAGGTTAAGGTATTTGATAATTAAAAAAACTTTCCATTAAGGAATAAGTATTAAATGATTTTATTAATTTGTAAATGGCTCCTCATTAGGAGGATTAAATACAACCTTCTTGCTAAAGCAATCTATGGTGGCGTGATACACCGTTAAATCCCCCGTGTCTAACCCTATTAGGTCTACACTCAGTTTCCTATTTGCTATCTCCACGGCACAAGCCCTGTAGACAACTTCTCCCAATAGTGTTTGACCCCCAACAGTAGATACAAATAACATTGAATCAAGTTTATTAGATAATACATTAAATTTAGATGCAAAAACATGTGAAACAAATGAATGCAATGCGCTAGTGTCAAATAAATTATGAGCAATATGGTTATAGATAGTGTACATACCCTGTATCACGTCCGGATCGGCATCGACATCCTGTTGTGTGAGGTTATAAACCCTGCCCTGAATAGGAGGTCTTCATTGATTCTGGTTCCTCGGGCACTCTCTCGCATAGTGTTGGGCACTACCACATATGCGACAGGTGTTGTTGAGGCGGTAGCATGGTCGGTCCCCGTGATCCCTGCCGCAGTGCTGACAGATCTTACCACGTGCTGCCCTTGGAGCCTGAGAGAGAGCCTGGATCACAAGTCTGGGCCTCTAATTTTGTTGGACAGCCGTAATAGGTGCTGGTTTGTGGGGTGGAGCTGAGGGTATGTGACTCCCTGTTGACTGAGGAAGGGTGTTGAAACTCCTCTCCACAATCTGCACCTTTGCCAGGACGGCTGAGTATGTCTTGAGTTCTAGTACAAATAGGTGTTGCTTAATCTCTAGGCAGAGGCCCCACTAGAACCTCCTAGCTTTCCTGCCCTCATCCATCAATGTCTCAGGGGAGTATCGGCCAAGCTCTATGAACTTACGAGTATATTCCGACGCTGTCATGTTTCCCTAGACCAGCTGGACAAACTCCATCTCTTTTAAATGTCGGATGTTCTCGGGGAGATACTCTACATGAAAGGCTGCTAAGAATTGCTCCCAAGTGACTGGTGTAGGCAGGATGGTCTGCTTGAGCTCCCACCAACGATCTGCTTCCTCCACCAGCATATAGGAAGTAAGGGTAATCCTCTGCTCGGGAACCACTCCTAAGGTCTTGAAAGCCTTCTCTATCTCCGCCAACCAGTACTGGGCATCTTCAAAAGAGGATTCCCCTCTAAAAGTGGAAGGGTTCAGTCTCTTGTACCTCTCTACGTAGCCCGAGTCAATCAATGAAGGAGTTGGGTCCCGTGGAAGAGGGACTGGGTCGGGCTGAGGATAGACTTGGGGGCCCTGTGGTGGTACCTGCTGATATAGTGGGGGCACTGGATTATACTGTGGCGGTGCCGGGTAATACTGTAGCTGGGGCATAAAATTATACTACGGCGGTGGTGCCGGGTGGTACTGTGGAGGAGCAGGCTCGTGCCGGGGTGGCTCGGGATCCTCTTGCTGCAGTGATGGCTCAACCTGTGGTAGTGGGGGAGGGTCGGGTAACTTCCTTCTCTCCTCTCGACCTTGCTGGGCAGCAATGATCCTTTCTAGCATCTCAAATATTCTGTCCACATCTTCACGAAGTGAATCATCCCGGGCTACTCGGTTTAGTGGGGGTCTTCCTCTCCTCATCTCTCTGCACCTGCATTTCACAAGGAAAGGTTGAGTAATGATTCATCGGTTGGTATTTCTCTAAGTATTATTGTGTAAGGGATGAGTCCGAGGAATGGGGCTCTGATACCAACTGTAACGGCCCTGAAAATTTAAAAGGAAATGTATATAAAAATTCTAAATGCGGAAGTGAAATAAAATAGATTATGGTTAACATCCCTTACACAATAACCAAAACATATTAAAGATATGAAAGAATAAGCTAATTAAAGGAAATACTAAAATAAATGCTATAAGAAAAACTATAAAATCTTTAGGCTTCTACTCGCCGTCTTCCTGCGGAACGGTCTCGGAAACCAAGTCCTCCTGATCTGGAATGGTTAAGTAAGGAATGAGTTACACTAGCCCAGTAAAGACGTCACACTATCTCACTGTCACAGAAATAAAGGCTAGTAGAAAACAAAAACAACCAATGGAGCACAATTTGTATCAAATTCATTTATCAATAATAATACCCTTTACTGTCTACTTACCTCGATGAGATTCATGAAAACCCCTTATGAAAACAATAACATTATAATTATCATGAAATCATATGCACTCTGTAACATAACATGTGTCATACTTTTATATTTCAAACATCAGGCAATAGATTTATCAGCCTACCAGAATCCATGGGGATCCATAGGGGTCCCCAGTACACGTGAACTATTCACCTTAACAACTTAGTTCAAGGGCCGTCCCCATACCCCGTCCGGTATGGGCGCCAAAATAATAAACCTTAATACCCCGTCCGGTATGAGGGTGAAGCGGGTCTTCCCCATATCCCGTCCGGTATGAGTGCCAAAACTTTTAAAGTCTCCATACCCCGTCCGGTATGAGACAACGTTCCCGGTAGGGTTCCCTATGGACCCGGTCCGTCCACCATCTCCCAAGATATCTAGTGAGGCTGTCAACTTACCCAATTATCAATTCAATCCCATTCCTATTTATCCTTAGTCTTCGTTACCCATTCAAAGATAACTATTTAAGCAAACAACGTGCATACACAAGGCAAACATATATTAAATTAACAAAATCAAGCAGCAGTGAAGCAAACAGTGATTCATGCATTCAAAATCATAGAATAAATAAACCACATACCGTAACACATTTAAAACTGTAAAATAAATAAAACAGAAACTGACCGAAAAACATATCAGATTCGGGCTCCATTAGCAACCTTAATTAATTATACATATCTATTATTTCATAAAATACCCTTTTATCATTTTTTAGACTTTAATGCCGTGATAGGAAATAGGGTGAGAGATCCTTACTTGATTTGGAGCCTAAAACCAGTTTTTCATTGCGCCTACGGACAATCCCTAGATTCTCTGAATTTCTCCTCTAGAACTGAAACACACTTCCAGTACCTACACATGCTCCCAAATAACTCAAAATCAGAGCAAGGGCATATTCGGCCAATTTCGAAATTTCAGCACGGCGGCTTCGCCGTGCTCCGGCGTCGGCACCGCTGCTTGCGGCGGTGATCCGCCTAGAGTTGGCAGTTTTTGATCATTTTCTACTGAATTCGGTTAAACTTGCATTGGTTCCTGTGATAAAACACCCATAGGGCTCTCAGTGGGCTGAAAAAATACCGAAAACTGAAACTTACCTGCGGCGGGGCTCTCCGGTGCGGTAGCTCCTTCGGCTCGAGTCACGATTTGGTGTTTTGCTCTGGTCAACTTATAGAGGAAGGAACGGTGATCATAATGGTGTAAAAATTACATCGAACGGGAATCAGGAAGGGCCTTATCGGACGTAAAAATCGAAGAAACCCGCGGCGGCGCCGCTCGGCTTCGGTGGCATTTTTCGGCTAATCGGCTGGTGGTTTGGCTCCGATTTGGCCACAAGTGGGTTTAGAATCGAAATATGAGCCAAAGGAAAATTTTTTACCTCGTTTGGCGACCGAAAAGTGCTCCGGTGCTGCGGCGGGTGGCGGCGGTCGGTTCCCCCGGGGGCTGGGCGGTCTTCTCCGGCGAGGGCTCTGGCGGCTAGGGTTAGGGTTTTGGTGTGGATGAGATTATTTATAACCTTCCATTCTTAATCTGAGCCGTTCATCGCGATTTAATCTGGACCGGCCGATCGCGATTAAAAAGGAAATGAGTCTGGACCGTTCATTGCGATGCAATATGGGCCGTCCGTGCGTGTGGGAACGGATCTTAGCTGTTCAATCTCTCGCACGCGGATTGCCCACATGGCTCCCTTCTACGTGGCCTCCCGCGTCAGCGTCTCTGCCAAGCGGTGTGTCCTGGTTGGCCGGGGTGGTTGGCCTGGGCTGCTGACGTGGCACAATTTTTTTAAATTATATTTTTACCCCCGATTTTTGATTTTTTTTCAAAAACACTACCAGAACCCAAATTTTCACCTATTTTTTTCAAAATTGTTTTCAATTAAATCTCAAAAATAATTTTATCCCTAATTATTATTATTATTAATTTTATTTCTCTTTAATTAAATTAAACCAATTTAAAAACATATATTATTACAATAAAATTTAAAATACAATAAAATAATATATAAAAAATAATAATAATAATAATAATTTGGGGTGTTACACATCCCCTCGTCCTACACAGAGACACCCCCACACCTCCATACTGACACTTTATTTCCACGGTCTACAGCCCCTCTTTTCTCCTCCTAAACTTTCTACGTCCAAACGCCCTACTTCCTCCCTTATACATATTTACCTCACCTCCCAAATCTATCATTCTCTCCCCCTCCACGGCCTACTCTAGATACTCTACCCTCAAATCCCGAAATTACCTCACTCACACCCTACACATCTTCCTTTCCCTTCTCTCGTGGCCTAGCCTCCTCCATACACCCTCACTCACACACAACAGCTCCTCTCCTTCACAAACCACACTCACACACACCGCACTCCTTCCTTTCTCACCTTCCGCGGCCTAACCTCTTCCATACGCCCTCTCTCATGCACGACCTCACCTCTCCCTCACAGACCTCCCTTCTACGCCACATTATTTTCCTCTCTCTCCTTCCGCGGTCTAACCTAATCCATATGCCTCCACTCACGTTTCCACAGCTCCTCCACCTACAGCAAAATCTCAAATCCACAACAACTAACAGAAAACTTAAAATTACCATACCTCCTATTTCTATCTTCCTTCCTTCCGCTGATCACACTGTCATCGTCCTCTTTCTTCTTCTCTCTCCCTTCTCGTTCCTCTCCGCTCTGACTCCCCTCTCTATCTTTTTCGAACCTTCTTTTCTCTTTCTTTCTCCTTCCCGCTCTCTCCCTTCTCTGTTTTCTCTTTTTTTTTTTCTTTTTTTTTCCTTTTTTCTTTCTTTTCTTTTCCGTCTCCTATTTATACCTCACCTGCCTCATCAAAACGACGTCTAGAAAATTACTCACTAAAGTACGAATTTGATCACACGTTGGGGTCGCGAGTTGTCATAAAACTCGATAAATGTTTGTAATTTCCGGCATCGGTTGGCCACGTATCGCCCTTCCCTTAGCAGTAGGCCCTTCGCCGATAATCTCTACCTCTCTTTCTCCCCTTTTTGTCCTTTCTTCCACCGGGAATGATGGACTGCGGCCTCCTTCTTATTCCTTTCTTCTTTTCTTCTTCTGTTTGTTTTTTTTATTTCCTTCCAAATCGGGCTGGGTTGAGTGGCTTAGATGAGTTTTTAAACCCAATAGTCAATAGATTTAGACCACATAAACACTGCACGCGTGGTCGCGTGCGGTCCATTTGATGGGCCTTCATTAATGACGAAATTTTAATTTTGTCATCCTATTCCCTCATATGTTAGATCTCAATTCTCTTTTAAATCTGAACCCTTCAATCGCGTGACCGTTGGATCAGTTCAAATCGTATACAGACCGTTCGATCGCCATCTCGCACGTGGACGATTGGATCGTAATTATTTTCTCTGCATGTCTACACACTGTTGGATTTGATTACTGGGACCTCACCGTTGGATTCGTCCAAAACACTCAGGACTGTTCAATCTGCTTACCTTGGGTGCCCGCATGGCTGACCACATGTGTGGGTCAAATGTCGCAAGACTTTCTTTGATTGGACAGTTGCAATGTCACCAAGTGGTCCATTTTTTAAAAATTACATAATGACTCAAATTTTGAATTTTTTTAATATTTTTGCTTCTAAATTAATTTTTAAAATTAGAAAAGGCCCAAAATAATTAAAACTCATTCAATTGGGTCGCTAATTCAGTTATTTTTATATTTTGGGCAAATTTTTGATATCTTTATAATTTCTTTAGGTTTCAAATTACACACTAATTAATTATTTGAACTAAAGCCCATAAATTAACACTTGCTAAATAAAAAATGAATTGTTTTAATATTGGAAACTCATATGCAGTGTTACAATATGCACCAATTATTTCCAAAAAAATATATAAAAAAAGATTGATGTTGATGGATAGTAAGGCACGTGTGGCTATGTAAGTTCCTTCTTCGTTTCTTGTACTAAAAAATTGAAATAAATACTTTAAGTTTAAGGCGCCTCCAAACAGAACCTCATATGCCGTTGGGTTATGCTGCCCTTCCCTGTGCATATTCTGCTTGATTTGGTGCGTGGTGGGAAAGTCAAAATTTGACTCTGGCAGATTGTGCTTGTGACACGAGGACTACTGACCACAAGTCAAAAAAGTCAACCACTTTGGATGACCATCCCATATCCCCCTTCAACTTTCATATAGTTGTATTATTTTTTACAATAAATTCAGATATTTTAATAATATTATATATTTAATGTATAATTTGATTCAAATTCATATTTTTATTAAAAAAATAATAAAAATATCAACTCGACCACAATATTCACATAATTATATATATATATATATGAATGCTATACTAATCGAAGTATTCTATAATATTAATTTATATTAATTAATACATATAAATATAGTAAAAAAATATAGAAAAGGAAAAATAATAATGAATTTAATACATACAGTAAAAAATATATAGTTGGATAAGCTTCATATTTTGGAGATAGAATTCTCTTATGCGTCCAATTAAAAAATTGAATAAGCTTAAAAGTAATTTTTGGACCAAGTGTTAATATTTATGGTGACTAATTATAATATGCATAAGATCGATAGTCAAAAAGTTAGTTTTTAGACATGGGAAAGAAAGTAAAACTCACTAATTTGGTTAATAACTTAACAAAATTAAACTTTACCATAAAAATTTTATTAATCAACTCAATTTTTTAAACTAAATTATTAGGGATTAATTTACAAAGTTACCCTTTTAGGTTAATTACATTTGCAAAGATGTTGTTGTAAACAAATATTTTGTAAAAAAAAAAATAAAGTACAAATAATTTTATGATTATCTTTGAAATAAAATTTATATATATATATATATATTTGTAAATTATTCATTATTATATATAAATAAAAACTAAATAAAATATCATCATATGTACCGGATAGAAAATGATAATTAATGAATGTATTCTTATAAAAATATGTCTTGCATAATAATTAGTTTGTACCGAGTATCATAATAAGAGGTTATGAATATGGATGAGGATGCCACGGTGAAAATTTGTCAAGCTGACTATTAGTAATAACCATGTTTATTCATCACAAGCCAACACGTATATAATCTCAATTAATATTTCATTTAATTTTTAAATTGTTTCATCTAATTATGATATTTGTTGAATGTTGTATTCAATTATTAAACAGTTTTTAGCTAAAGTAATTTGGGATGTATACACAAAATGTTTAACTTTAAATTATTGTAATTTCCTTAGTTGATTTACGACTTGATTTTGTTAAATTATTTACCTTTTAATTTGGATTAACAATTTAATTAGATTTGATGGGAAACGACAGTTGTAAAAGTTGTCTAACATCTTATATCTCCTGAAAAGGGGAAGCACTTTTTAATAAATATAATATTTACCTGAATGTTTAAGTTACTAAGAAATTGTTTGCGGTATAAAAATATTTTTATGTAACAGTGTGTTGAATGTATAGTGATGATTTAATGACTGTTTTAGGAAAGGGTTGACAAATCTGTACAAGACAAAAAGTGGAAGTCTCAATTTCCTCACATTTACCATTTTAATTACCTTTAAACCCAAACCCATTTCAATTCAACCCTCTTATCAAGTCATTAAATTTTTTATTATAAACTTAACCTAATCATAATATATATATATATATATATCTCTCTTTTGGGTCCAACAACTGAAAGTCATAGCCCAAGCACAGCCCATTTTCTTGAAGTCCAATAATAACAATACTTGACAAATTTTTTTTGTAAAGAAAATACATATATATTTTTTAATAGAAAAAGTCTTATTATTTCTAATTCATTATGTTATAACATTGGCAATAAACATCAACATTATAGAAAATTTATATAAAAATAAACATTATTGTGATTTAAATGACATTACTTATTTTTCTTAAAAAAATTATAATAACTGAATTATTTATATTTAAAATTATTTTAATTTCTAAATAAATGTAACACCCCATATCTCGGAAGGGCGGGGCGTCATCCTTTCCCTTATCTATATCCAACACATAGAGCATCTTAATTCCAAGATTTGTGACAAGATAAAGTCCCAATTCACAATAAGTATTTATGTATATATAATCCGTTGTTTATTACACATGTACGTGTCAAATCATTTTTTCTATAGAGTAAATATAATGATGCAAGTAAGAAGATACAATATAAATTTCTATAGTGCTGTGTGTGTAATATTTTTAAGACTGAGTTAGACCAATTATCTCCATTAAATGCTCCTATGTAGAGAATTCATTTCCTTTCATATTTTGGCCTTGTTTCTGCTTCACCGGATCTGAAATAAAATAATAATGAGCTATACGAGTCTAGTAAACAAGACTTGAATTTAAAACCAAACGAACTGAAATACGTAGACTTCATCTCCCAATTTCTTCATATCCGACTATGCCAATCTCCTTAAAGTTTGTCATCTCTTATTCTTACAACTTCACCCCTTTCTGTTTAACTCAACTAGATCCATCCACCCTCATTATTTTTCCTTTAACTAGCTGCGACACTCCTTTAGTTTTATCCATTCATCCATTCTGTTTTTACTATGCTTCTTCTTTTTATAGCCTTATTCACTCCAGGATATATTTGTAAAAACTATTCTGTAATCATCAAGCTATGACCTCTTTTCTCACAATGGTTCACCTTGAAATGACCCCTATTCAACCGTTATCCCAAAAATAAAATTAATACAACAAAAAAAATAAAGATAAATTATTATAATTTCATCACCTATTTATTAGCTCCAACTTTTCATAACAGCAACTTCATTCATTTAACCACTGCCAAGAAGAATAATTTTTTTAAAAAATAATAAACAACTTCCTACATCTCTAACCTCTTCTAGCAGAACTCTTTCATTCATTATATCATAGATAACTAAACAAAAATAAATTAGAATATAATTCTATGCATTCTTCTCTTTCATCTTAATGTCCCACAATACTCCTTCACTCCATTATTCCTCAATAACCATAATTAATACACATAAGAAATGTCAGCACAAAAAATATTTTATTATACTCCTCTATATAACTTTATTTTCCCTCACAAATACACCACACAGTCATTGTTTAAACAACTAAGTGATGCATGTAAAAAAAAAAAAATAAAACAGTAAACGTCCTCCTAGGGACTCATCCAATTCACCACTGTCTAAGGTGACACTCATACTATATTCGAACTAATTCAGTAGGCCACACCAAAACATATTTACATATGCATGGTAAACAACTAACAATGCATAGTAAGGGAAAATAAAGCAGTAAATGTCCTTCCAAGGACTCAATTCATTTCACCACTGTCCATGGTGACAGTCATACCATATTCGACCTAATTTAATGGGTCACACCAGAGCACGTTTATAAAAATCGATTAGTAAATGATATTAAAAAAATAAAAAGAAATGTATGCACACAAACATCATGCAATGTCCGACCACCCGGTGGCCACGCACACACACTATTACCAAAGTAGGTTTAAGGTATACTCGATACTTTATACCACTTAGTAAGACCCATCATTTGGTGTTTTCCACCACCACACTTTTAGGTCCTCCAGTTCAAACCCAACAGCCCATGTCCCACTTGTATATTTCTCTAAGATGACCCTATTTTCCTTTTTATTTTGATATATCCTCAAGAACCTCACTCCTTGTCTCGGTTGGCCTTCCCATGTTATTCCCAAAGTTTTCCTCTATTAATAACTCATCTATGTCTACCAGTTCTCTCTACTCGAACAAAATTATGTTCTCTCCTTAAATATGTTTCTTAAAATTTTTCTGAAGAAATCTCTTTTCCTACTCTATCAACTTAGGAATTATTAAACGATTATTTCTTATCAGGACAAAAACTATTTTTTTTTCACTCTTTACCAACTCTAAATTCAAACATAGAATAAGATCTACAATATTTTCTCCAACTACGAATTTTAATTTCGGGTTTAAAACTCAAATATGACTTACCTCTTGTCTCCGCGTGGTCGTTCACTTGCAGTGCTGACTCTCTCTCAAATCCTTCTTGGCGATGCTATAACATAGCACCACCAGTTCCCCTTTTTCTTCCTACTCTTCCTCCCGTTCTTCTCTCGATCAGCCTAGCTATTTTTAAATCTTGTTTCCTCTTTTCTCCCCCTCTGGACTGCAGGCCCCCTTCTTTTTATATTGGGGTAAAAATAAAATATTTGCACCATCTCAGTTATTCTTTTCGAAGTGTTTCAATTTGCATCGTCCGAGGTGCCCGGTCAGCATTACTTGGCTTCATCTAAACCCTTCCTCTCTCTGACGACGCATTCTGACGTTGCTCAACATGCATGGCGATTCCTAATTGGTTTCCCCCACAGAGTGGCTTGCTGATGTGTTAGCTTTTCAAGGTGTATAGTTCTGCCCCTGTTTGATTAATTTTCTGTTTAAGTCCTTCCTTATTTTTGTTAATCCTACTATATTCCCCTTGTTTATTTTACATGCACACGGAATATACATCTGAGTTTAGTTTAACACATGTTGATATTTACTTAAATATTTTATATATTTAGAATTTCCAAAACGTTACAATAAATATTATTTAAATAACTCATAATAAATACAAAATTACATAATAAATAATATTATTTTAAACTATTAAATTAATAAATTTAATAAAATATACTAAAGTACAAAATATTAATTATCTACCTCCTACGTCACCAACTATCTTTGAGAAGCATATATTTCAATATTTTGGTCTCTTTTATTAAAAACTTACAAATTTGTTTGAAAAGATAAATTTTCCTTAAATATTATATAAAAATAGTAAAAATTTTTCTTTTATTACTTGAAATAATATAAAGAAGATAATATTTTATTTATCACTGGAAATTAAAAAAATCAAAATAGTGTTTACCTTAAATCTTTTTTTTTTCCCCTTAATGTCTATTAATTATTATTATAAATATTATAAAATAAATTAGTAAAAATAATATTTAATTATTATAAATAAAATATGGAAGAAGGTAGTTGCAGGAAGACAAATTCGGATTCGATCACACTAATGAAACAATATGCAGCGTGTGTATTTCTAAAAACAAATTGTGCTAATTTATCGATATTCTTATTATATCATTATTTTTTTTATAATTAATAATAAATTGATATTTATTTTTAATATACTATTATTTTTCTATAATTTTAAAAATATAAATTAAATTTTATAGAGTTAAAATACCAAAATATCTCCTAAATTACACTAATAAAAAAAATAAAATTATTTATTTCCAGTAATTTTTGTTAATGTTGTTTAAGCATGCTGACACGTTACATAACATATGAAACTACGTGTACATTATTTTTTAACTTTCTGTCGTGCGTCCAGATCCATACGACGTCGGTTCCCATAGAAGCTTTTTTTCTTTTCACCCCTTTTACCTCCCCATATTCACGTACATGTGTTATATACATATACATATATATATATATATATATATATTCATCCTGTTTTAGTGAGATATTTAATTTTGTTTTGATATTTTTTTATGGTTAATTATGTTATATATCACATACATTATAATATGTACAGGTCTAATTTAAATGGTCCAAACAAATAATATTTTGATTCTTATTTTCTCCTAATTTCTAATTAATCTTAACTATACATACACAACGTTTATTAAAAAAATCCATAACATAACTAACTCTCTATATCCCTAATAGTTTGGACGTGTTTCCACGCTTTCCCCGCGGCGCGTGAGCTTCTCTCCCTCTCTCCTCTGCCAAACAACCGTTTTCAACCACCATTTCTTCTTTTTCTTCTTCTCTCGATTTTCTTTTGACTAAATTTGAACCAAGTCCTATTGTTTCTCCTCCTATAAATGCAGAATCAGAATATCTCGTGGTTTCTTCAACATTGCAAAATTGCAGGAGGAAAATGAGCAGAACCTCCAACCAAGGAGAAGAGGTTTCTTCAGGTGATGAGACTTCTATCACAATCATCTCCTCCGATACCCGTACAACGATAACAAGAACATCCACAACCCACGCTAATTTTCAGATTCATCAGGTTTGTTTGCCGCCTCATATCACCACTTACCAAAAGCTCAAGCACAGGCTACATGAGATCTTCTTCCCCGATGATCCTTTCTACATTTTCAAGAACCAGACGTGTTGTAGAAAATTTGTTCTCGGTTTACGGTATGTGTTTCCCATTTTGGAATGGGGCTCCAACTACAGCTTTTACCTTTTTAGATCTGATCTTATTGCCGGACTCACCATTGCCAGCTTAGCTATCCCTCAGGTGAGATACCTATTATCCATGACACCCGACCACCTGTTTTTTATTTTTTATTTTTATTTTATGTTTTCGTACAAAGCGATTGCTGGATATCTCATAATCTTTTGAGAAGGAGCTTGTTAGCAATGGAAATTTCTCATATTATGCGGAGCAGGTTCTAGTTAATTATTGATTTCATGAAAAGCGAAGAGAAATTTTCTCATAGTTCCGAAGTCCAAAATGAGGAATGTTTTGTGCCTTCAGTGAACTTACAGTGAAATCACTGTTTTGATGTATTGATTAATTTTGCATATTGCAGGGGATCAGCTATGCCAGACTTGCCAACTTGCCTCCAATAATTGGGTTATGTCAGTATTAAATGTTAATAATTCTTGTTTAAAAAAATTCTTGTAAATTAATTTATATGTTTTGCAGATTCAAGCTTTGTGCCGCCATTGGTATATTCTGTGCTTGGGAGTTCTAGACATATCGGTATTGGCCCAGTCTCTATCTCATCTTTGGTCATGGGCACAATGCTGGATGAAGTGGTTCCGTTTAGAAAGAACCAACGTCTCTATATCCAGCTTGCTTTTACTGCCACATTAGTTGCTGGTTTACTTCAAACTTCTTTAGGTCTGTTTAGGTACGAACCATCATGCTTCCTACAATTTTTGGTGCTTTTTCTGTTCATATGTTTAATTGCATGGGTTTCATGAGCATATAATGTAAAATAACATCAAATGCTATATGTATGATTCGATGAGAACCCTGAGGGCAAGGGTATGAATGTGAGATAGAAAGGAGCAAGAGTGGGGGGAAAGAAAAAATAAAACATTATGTTTATGGATTATTTTCAAAATCTAATATGATGGAAAATCTTTTAAAATATCTGCACTTAATTTATTTAAAATACATCAGAAATTAAATTTAATAATTTATTTTTTATATTAAGATATACCAAGAATTAATTCTTGTACAATCTTTTAATTATTGTGCTAAGTGGTCCATGCATCACCTTAATGCAGAGAGCGAGTGTTTAGTTTTGAACTTCAAGTGATGGTGGATAGTTTTCTGTAGCTTGTTGCACTTTTTCAAATCTTATTTTTGAAATTGTATTGTGGTTTTGCTTCTGAGTTTATTTAAGTTTTGACCTTTTAGGTTAGGCTTTATTATTGATTTTCTGTCAAAGGCAACTCTGATTGGATTCACGGCTGGAGCAGCAATCATCGTTTCTCTACAACAGCTTAAAGGATTGCTTGGGATTACCCATTTTACGGGCAAGATGCAGGTCATTCCTGTTATGGATTCGGTTATCAGTAGTCGAAATGAGGTGAGAAGCTAGAATACTAAAATTTAGCTTCTATTCGTGACATAACTGAGGGAGGCAGAGAGATGAGAAATGAAGAGATTTTTCTGCCCTGTATGTGCAGTGGTCGTGGAAAACTGTCGTGATGGGAGGCTGTTTCTTGGCATTTTTATTGACCACAAAACATATAGTGAGTAGAACGATAATCAAACTCAAATTTAATTACATGTTACTAACCTTTTGTTACTTGGTTATGCACATCAGAGTGTGAAGAAGCCGAAACTTTTCTGGATTTCAGCTGCAGCTCCACTAACATCTGTTATTTTGGCTACACTTCTAGTCTTCTTTTTCAGGTCTGCATTTCAAGATATTTCAAAAGTAAGAACATATATGTATATATTTTTAATTAGTTTTTTAGCAATCAAATATTTCTGCATCCACGTTATTTTTCTCTAATGATTATTAACTTTGCTGGCCATGAAACAGATTGGTCGGCTGGCAAAGGGATTGAATCCACCTTCAGTAAACATGCTATATTTCCACGGCCCTCATCTTGGCCTTGTATTTAAAACGGGCATTGTAACTGGCATCTTGTCTCTCACTGTAAGTTCTCATATTTACTTAAACATATATCAATAAGTTCGGGCACCTGAAATTCTACTTCTTGTCTTTCATAGTTGTAATGATTAATTATGTAAATTAAAATAATTATTAAAAAAATAATAGTAATAATTAACAAATAAAATAAGTCATAAAAGCAAATGCACACTAATTTTTACATTAAAAAAAAAATTACTGATCGAACTCTAAAATCATATCTACAATCTACGAAGGGGTACAAAATAATCCACAAAGATTAAAGCAGAAAATAGGGAAAAAAAAAAAAAAAAAAAACTTAATTAATCATGAGAGAGAGAGAGAGGAAATCGATATAAAAATGTGGTGTGGGTTGTGATGATGAGAGAGAAAATAATAAAATATTAATATTGTTTTTGCTTTCCAGAGGCGAGCCATCAACTTCGTGTGTGTGTTCGTGTGTGTATGAAACCTTTCACTCTCCTTTCTCTTTCTTCTCTCTTCTTTCCTCACACACAAACAGAGACTCTCCTTCTCTTTCTTTTTCTTTCTGCTTTCTTCTCCACTCGGCTTGCACTTCTCCGCTTCAAGGCTTCTCGTTTAATAGGCGAGAGATGCCGTGAAGATCAGTTTTCTAACCCGGAAAATCTTCCAAAAATATTGTGAATGGATTTTTCACCATGCCGTCGAAAATCCGTAAAAAGTCACTGACATATCATTTTCGGTTACGTTTACGGCTTCTCCTTATGGTGATGGGCTGGAACTAACAACTGAAACTTCAGAAATTTTGGTTTATCAATTCAGGTGTTTGGAAATATAAATTGCACAGTTTATTGGATTTAAAGTAGCATCTTAACTTTCTGGGGACTAGAAATTCCGATCATAATTTAGTTAATAGGAATCGAGTCAAAATTATCTGGAGTTTGACATATTTCTAACCATTTATTTTCATTCATAAGGAAGGAATTGCAGTAGCAAGAACTTTGGCTTCCCTTCAGAATTATCAAATTGATGGAAACAAAGAAATGATGGCAATTGGTCTTATGAACACGGTTGGTTCTTTCTGTTCTTGCTATGTCACTACTGGTAAGCACCTCTTGCAAAACTGTGCTCTGTTGACAGTTAAATATTACATTTACAGGAGGCTGATAAACATTTTTTATACATTCAACTTTTAGGATCATTCTCTCGATCTGCTGTGAACTACAATGCTGGAGCGAAGACAGCATTTTCAAATATAGTCATGGCAGCAGCGGTGCTTGTAACTCTGTTATTTCTAATGCCACTTTTCAATTACACACCCAATGTTATCTTAGCAGCAATGATTGTTGCAGCTGTTGTTGGCTTGATTGATTATGATGCTGCTTTTAAGTTATGGAAGCTTGATAAGCTTGATTTCTTGGCTTGTTTCTGCTCCTTCTTTGGTGTTCTGTTCATCTCAGTGCAGATAGGGCTAGTCATAGCTGTAAGTAATTTTTAGTTTCTTTCCGTTCATTTCAATTCTTTTATTCTCTATTGTCCATTTGATTGACTTGAAATCTTTAATCTTATGAGTGAAAGAGGAGATCGTCTGAAGTTTTCTCTTGTTAAATTTCTGTACACTTGTATCACTTGGTGTTGGTAAATCAGTGATAGTAATTTATTCAACTCATCATCTTGTAAATATGAGGTTGTGACTTCCATACCTGACAAGCTCCATTGAGGCCAAAAATGGTGCCATCGATGACATTCCAGTTTAAATGGGTCTGGGAGGCTGAGGATCCCAGGTCCACGAGGTCCCCCCTCAAATCTTTTTGTATTATTCAAAAAGAAAACAGTTGATTTGCTTTCTTTTAAATGCACTGCACATTACCAAGGGAAGTATTTTATTTTTTTAGGCCCTATAGAAATATGCAAAATTCTATATCTATATGTATTACTAATGACTTGAGACCCAATTATCAGCAGAAAATCTATGAGCATAGAATAATGATTTAATGTCTCACAAGGATTGAGAGTTCCTTTTTTTTTTTTTTTTTTTTTTCTGATAACTTCAGGTTGGAGTTTCAGTATTCAAGATTATTCTGCATGTTACGAGGCCAAATACCATTATATTGGGGAACATTTCAGGCACTCAAGTATATCAAAGTCTCAACAGATATGAAAAAACGTTAAGAGTGCCGTCTTTTCTCATCCTAAGCATTGAATCTCCTATCTTTTTCGCAAATTCAACTTATCTCCAAGAGAGGTCAATACTTAATAGCATCTCTCATTTCTATGTCTACAGGTCAAAGCTAATTCAAGAAAATTGTGGTGAATTATATAAATGTTTGAAGATCTTGTTGGTCGCCTAATTCATTATATTATTCTAGGATCGTAAGATGGATTCGCGAGGAGGAAGAGAGGATTGAAGAAAATCAAGAAGCTTCCTTGAGATGCGTGATTCTGGACATGACAGGTATGTAGAGAAATCGAGTAATCTACCTTGAATTCCATCACAGTTGCCTACCTTGTTGCTTAACAAGTGAAAAACTAAATTTTTATTTTTTGCTTATTGATGTTTCAGCAGTAACAGCCATAGACACAAGCGGTCTTGATGCTATTTCTGGACTTGATGCCATGATAAAAAGAAGATCTCTTCAGGTAAAAAAACACTCAAATCCTTTTTATGCGTAGAAACCTTACTGATAGCTAGCTGTCATTTTTTCTAAAAAAGAAAATCTTTTTTTTTTTTTTTTACCTGGAAAATCTCACGACATGCCGAGGCTCTTCGATGATGTTAATGGTACTCTTTTATAGCTTGTTCTGGTAAATCCTGTTGGAACTGTGATGGAGAAGCTCTACCGTTCAAAAACGTTGGATTTGTTTCAATCAAACGGTCTTTATTTGACTATTGGGGAAGCAGTCACTGATATTTCATCTTCATGGAGAACTTCACCGTGATTTTTCCCAAGAAATGTCTCCATGAAGAAGGATATTTGGCTCTGCATAGAGAGCTTGTGTATATAATTTTTGTAAGTTGCATTGGCAGATTTCAAGCTTGAACTCTTTTGCACTTTAGATTTAAACTTAACAAAACAGCCTCAATTTTAGTGCAGGACAAGGCTTTGTTTGAGTAGGAGTTAGTGTCCTTACGTGTACAATGTTGAATTCACATCCCCGTAGAAGTAGGTGGATTGTGTCTACCGAGTAGCTAATGAATAGTTAGTACTACTCTTACATTTTTAATGTTTAAGTTTATTCAGATTTTTTTTTTTTTTACCTCTAATAAATCTGAATTGAATTAAATAAGTTCATATTATTTTCAAAATTAATCGTATAAATAATAATTATCTGGCCAATGTAGAGATAATTGATAGTCAAAACCTCAGGTTCACTTGTTTTATCCTAGAAAAAGATATCTAACGTAAAAATGAAAGAAATGGAAGCACCCGAAAGGAGATAAATAAAATGTGGGTAGAAAACTAAAAGCAGGAATTGAGCGAGAGAATTAAGTTGGATGGTCAGAGAAAGATTACATCCGTGAACACGTCAGTTGAAAAGGAGACATTGAAACTGAGAGAGAATGTTTTACTTATTTTGGGAACATAATTTAACCAGGAGGAAGAGACAGAGATGAAAGGAGTCGTCGTCATCCATGACGAGTCTTAAATCCGCCACCACCGCCGCCGCCACCTCCGAATCCTCCTCCTCCGCCACTACCTCCACCAACACCACCTCCGAAGCCTTCTCCGAAGCCGCCACCAACTCCTCCTCCGAACCCACCACCACCCCCCCAGCCGTTACCCCCATCAGTCCCTCCGCCTGCTCCACCACCAAACCCTTCGCCAATGCCTCCCCACCCGCCCCCACCACCACCACCAAATCCCCCGCCACCTCCGATCCCACCACCACCACCTTCACCGCCACCGCCACCAAAGCCACTACCACCACCACCAATAGCCCCTCCATTACCTCTGCCTGCGCCCCCACCGACCCCTTTGCCAACCACCCCGTTTGTGCCACCTCTGCCACCCCCTTTGCCAATTCCTCCGCCACCAAAGCTACTACCCTCACCATTTCCTCCCCCAACTCCTCCTCCTCCTCCTCCTCCTCCTCCTCCTCCTCTATTGCCAATCCCTTGCCCAACGCCTTCACCACTACCTCCTCCAATTCCACCACCATGATGATGTTTTTTCTCCTTTTTCTTATGATTTTTTCCATTACCACCACCACCAACTCCAATCCCTCTGCCACCGTCACCACTCCCATTACCTTCACAATCTGGCTTACTACCAGCACTAGTAACAGGATTTCCATAGCTAAAGCTAAATCTCACACCCCTACCAAAACTAAAAGAATGACCAAAACCACCCTCATCTTTCCCTCTGCTAATAGATCCCCGGTTACCATCAATAACCCACTCTGGTTTCTTCACTGGTTCGTCACTACTCTTCTCATGGTGTCCAAGTACTTCCCAACCCACAACAGACTCCAGAGCCACACACAATAAAATCCAAAAACCCGTCCGCCAAAACTTGGTAACCACCATGGTTGACCAGACACTGCAAACGCTTTACGTAATGAAAAGCTCTTTCATGGGTTTATATAGAAGAAATTTGCAACCCTTGAAGCTGTTTTCTAATAGAAAATAATGAAAAACGAATTGAATCCATTGTGGTTAGAAGTTGGGTGCGGGATAAAATTTATTGCTGCACCGCAAGCTTTACAAAAGGCAAGTGAACCAGCTAGACCTTCATGTCCATGATCTGCGTGATTGCTTCATTTTTAAATTTGCTTTCGTGGTTATGGCAGCAAAGCAACGCAGAAAGAAGAAGATTGAACTTTGCATCACGTTGCCTGAAAGAAGGTAACAAATTAATATTCCAAAATAATAAATAGGATGTCTGGTATATATATACACACAGACAGATAAATGAACGGCTTTATTTGGGAAGATGCTCATAAATGGTAATTGGCTGACACTTGCAAGGTCTTTTCTAGTCTTATTTTGAAAAAATACCGACGAATAATCATGGAAGCAGCAGCAACATTCCTTCAATGACTCACGGGACATGCTTGACATGGTAGATTCCAACATTTAAAATCGTAAGCATGACAGTGAAAGTTTGGTTGACAATTTGAAAAATAAATATAGTTTCTAATTTCCATTTTCTAACCACGAAATCAATAAACTTTTGCAACAATGATGGTTGTAAAGATTGTTGGAATGGTAACTGATAGTGTTGATTGTCTGAATCAAGACGTTGAAGACAATAAAAAATGACCGCAATAATATAAAGAGTGCAAAACTGGTGGTTATAATAATAAAAATAATAATAATAATATCAATAACTTTTGAATAAAAAAATTTTATTAGTATATTACTTCTTAATAAAAATAAATAATTTTGTTCTAATTGTAAGTAAGATATCTGTGGCAAGAAAATTTATTATCCCTCAAACCTAATCTGTAGACTGACAATATTTTCCCTTTGTAACTCTTGCAACAACCAAGCAAGAGTACATAAACCATGGAAGATCCAAAGATCATTGCTCTTAATTACCTCCTCAAACCAAACAATTAATTTAGAAAACTTGTTAAAAAAGTATTTGTGTAGAGTTTTAAAATTTTAACTCAGTTAAAGGATATTAATTATTTTTTAAATTTTCTGAGGAAAACATTAGAGGTATAAAAAGTAATTTTTTTATTATTATTAATTTTCATTTTATATTTTATTTATAAAATACATAAGCCCTTGTTTTTGTTTCTTTCCATAGGCCCAGCCCAATAAACACTGAAAAGCAACAGCACTACGCAAACCAAATCAAAACACTAGAACTTAGGGTTTCCTCTCTCGAATTGAATCTATTCGCTCTATTTGATTTTAGAATCTGAATCTTTAGTAAAACACCATTCAGTTCTCTCCTATAACAACCCCCTCAAATATCTCATAGTATAAAATTCTTGCCTTATTCGTTTTTTCCATCTCAGATTTTAATCAACTGTGTGCTTTGCTTTTCGCTTTGCCACGCAACGAAAAATGGGCGATACTGATGATGATGAGAGGTACCTACAAAAATCCCACTCTTCCAATCTCAAAAAACATCTTTTTTATTCCCATCCAATCCAGAAGCTTAACGACTATTACCTAGAAGGAGAAGATGATGATGCTGACAATGAAGATGAATGCAACGATTACTTTGAACAAAAGGGCAACGAAAATGGCGCTCAACGGGATAACCCTAATGGGTACTATCCGAATTTCGAAGAAAATGACGGTTTTAATAGATATCCGAAAAGGCAAAAGTTAAGATACTCGATTCCAGGTAATGAATTTGCGTTAGCAAGTGATGCAAAATTGTTTGATGGTTGGACAGAGCACGAGGCCTTTGTGTTGCTGGAGGTGTGGAGCGATAGGTTCTTGCAGTTGGGGAGGAGGAGCTTGAGGAGTGAAGATTGGATTGACGTTGCGGACAAGGTAAGCGAAGAATTAAGGATTGACAAAAAGAAGGCGCAATGCAGGCAATTAGTAGATAAACTGAAGAGAAAGTATAAGAAGGAGAAGGTGAAGGTGGAGAAACAAGGATTGAATTCGAGCAAGTGGGTGTTTTTCAGGAAGATGGATATGTTGATGGGATCTTCTTCTAGACAAGAAAGTGGATTGGCTTGCGGGGTGGATTCTGGGGAGTTTGTGTTCATGAACACGAGGGTATATTTGGATCGGTCCAATGGGTTTGATGAAATGGTGGATAGTCCAGACGGTTCAGAGATTGAGGACAATGACGAGGAAGGTGATGGGGATTATGGGAGAAGAGGGGGGATAAGAAAAGAGAGGAGTTCTTGTAGGTTATTGGCAGACTCAGTGCAGAAATTTGGGGAGATATATGAGAAGATTGAGATTAGTAAGAAGGCGCAGATGATGGAGCTGGAGAAAATGAGGCTAGAGTTTCGTAAGGAGTTGGAGTTGCAAAAGAAGCATATTCTAGAAAGAGTTGAAGCAGAGATTGCAAAAATACAAGAAGAAGATGGAGAGGAGGAGAATGATGATGTTTCTACAGAGAGTCTCAGTGAATAGCTACTGGTTTGTATCTACTTCCAAAATGTTTGCTTGCTAGCTGGGTGTCTACTTGTTTAGTATTTTACATTTGGAAAGTCTTATTTTTTTGTTAAAAGATCTCTTGGTCATCATACTGGCTGGACACGTAAACATTTAGGGAGAAACAACTCCAAGAAAATGAATACATTCTTAATTCCTTATTAATTCCTTTGTTACTTACTTTTGATGATTAGCCTTATTTGGATAAAGTAGTGATGCAGTGCCCTTCGTTTTAGTGAAACATAACATCAGAGAAGTAGGAGAAACAAATATTTAACTATATACCTGCTAATTAATTTTGAGGTGCTGAGTTTTTATTGGTGCGAAAAAATGAAAACACGACAATGTACTCTTCTCTTGTTCAGGATTCAAATATTTTGTTATGTTATCTGCTTCTCTTGATTGTTGAACAGAATATGCGGGTATTGTATGATTGTCTCTTTGCTTTATACCAGGAAAATTTGGTCAGAGGGTAGATCTTCTACATGCAAATTTAGGACATTCTTTTTATGTATAGTGTCTCTATCGGCTTGTTAGCATGTTATACCTGTGGCTTTTATTGGGTCTCATACTTTGCTGTCCTGGAAGGGAAATAGAACAGCATTGCTATATCCTTTCAAGTATCCTCTCTAGTGCCTAAGGCTGTATTGCCCTCTTTCGGATACTTTTGGTGCCCATAATGATATTGGAGATGCTATATTTACTTGAGTTTTTCATTTATTGTATAATATAATCGGATACTGTCATTAACTCTTTTCCTCTCGGAAATTTGACTATTCTCAGCAACTAAGTTTTTGGAAGGATGATTACATTTCCAAGTGGTGTAACTGTTTTGGACAACAGATCCTGTATTCTCACTTTGGCAAATTATAACTTGTGCAAGTTCTTTTAGCAGTTTGAGGTTTTCTGTTTGTGGTAGGAATGGATATTTCACTTCAGCAGTCTTTACTTGTAAGTGTTCGACTCGGATTTATTTACTATATCTTCTGTTGGTCCAAATCTCACATGCTACATAAATTGGATACGTTCTCCTTGTCTTATTTATCCTATCTTGAAACTGGCGAAGAGTCATTCTGACAAGATGAAATATGATTTCACGAAGTTTTCTGTTAAAGCAAATGATGTACATTTTTCTTGAATTCTTACTGCATCATTAAATCTGCATGAAGAAGCCATTAGAAAATAATAGGGACTTATCTTTTTCTCCATGGTACACTACAGCTTTCTCCCATTTTGTTTGGGAGGTGTTTTGAGCTTGACGGTTGGATAATATGAACATGTATTGGCATGGACTGCAATTATTGATTTTGTTTTTTTTTTTTTTTGTGAGGATTTATGATAAATTTAGATAGCGGTTGGAATTTTCTTTGTCACATTTGAGTAATTCTAAGCACTATATTTTAATTTATATATTTGGTAAATAAATAAATGAGGTGTTTATGAGTACATGAAAATAACTTTTAAAGTAAAAAAGATAATTTATCACATCCCTAATTTTTTTGTGGGTATTTATTTTTAAATAAATATGTGACTGCTTTAAGAAACTAAAAGCACCTTATGCTATAACTAATTTAAAGGTAAAGCATTTTTTTTTTTTTTGCAGGTGTTTATCATCGCTCCTACTTAAAATTTCTTGACGATGAGAGTTTCCTACCTTGCGGAGATCAAATTTTAGCATAGAAAGATCCAAGGTGGGCAGTAAGAGTTCAGATACAAGAAGTTAAATTTTAACCATGCATGTAGTATAAGATTTAATAGTGGAAATTGAAGGGAAAACAACCAAATATAACTTTTGCTGTTAAATACAAAAAGTTCTTTCTTTGGACCATAGTTAAAGTTTTGATTGATACTTAGTGAATCTGTAAGCTTCTGGAATATATGTGTAGTTGTACTTCAGGTTTTCAGACTTCAATTCCTGCATTTGTATGCATGGTCAGTGTTGTGACCCCTGGGCAATCTTATTACAAGAAGGTGCCAAGAGAAGAAGCTTCTTGTAATAAGATCAACTAGGGTTTTGTTTGTCTGAATCCCTATGAATCATATGATAAATTAGTTTTTTAATTATATGATTAAAAAAGAAGTTTTTCTCCAGAAATCAATTAATTGCAAAGGCAGTTTTCCAAGTCTGCAAAGGCTGCTCTCTTTTTAGTTGTTTTCTAATTGAGATGTACCGAATGCATATATGGCACTTGTGAGATTCAGTTTATATTTGTCGATCTTATTAGAGATGGCAACAGTATTTGCACCTCAGTGGATAATAAATCAATTCGTGATGAGGTAGATTTTTTTTTTTTCCAAAAAAAGAAAATAGTGGTTATGGTTAGTTTGAATTAGAAACTTAAAAATTTTGGAGATTGGAACTGAAACAAAATTAGGTTTGCATAATACAAGTATAATTTATATATTTGTTCTAAAATTTATTATTAATTGAATTGCGATCAAATTTAGGGCATGTTCTATTGTGATGTCTAGTGTCATTCTGTAAGAAGGTATTGCCTCTATTTTGTCACATTTCACTAATTAGGAGTCCCTAATAAGTAATAACCAACTTATGCACCAACTGTTTCTTTTTCTTGTATGTTCATCCTGTTGAAGGAACTTGATGAGCTTTGATCTCCCTAAATGTTAAACTAAACACTCAGAAACTTGGAAAGTTTAAATATGATTTAACCTCAAATTCTCAAATTGAAAATTTAACATTTTCCACCTAAAAGAAACCAATTTAGTATCTTCAAATGTTATACTAACAACCATAGTTAGTATCTGAACGTAATATCTACATTATCTTGACATCTGAATTATAAACAGTAATTCATAAATTAAATTTTACATCGCTGCCATTATGAATAACTCAGAAACTAGCTTACCTGTCTTCCTTATCGTTTTTATCTAAGCCTCTACATTTCATCTTCAGGAAAAATCTCTTCCTTAAGTGACGGAGCTATCCACTGTATTTGGATGTATGTTATCTCCCATAGATCATCACCTTCGTTTGGAACCAAAATCTCCTCCTCTTTCATTTTGGCAGTCATGTTTCTCAGCAAATCTGGTACAACCTCTTTTAACAGTGTCTCTCCATATGTTCCCAAATCAGCCTTCATGCATGTATCCATTCTTCTTAATACTCCCAGCCAAAATGTCCTAAAATCAGGATTCTCTGCTATCTGCTTTAAATATTGCATGTACACATCTTTCAGCAATTCCATTGCAATCCTCAGAGTCCCTTCCATGCTTCTCATTTCCCTCTCTGAATTCTCACGTCTCGAATACTCTAGCATTTTTTCATGCAGATCATCAACCATGGCGAATATCACAAGATTGAAACAGTTAATGCAGTTAGTTGATGTTAATTCAAGTTCTTCAGCCAGTAAAAAACTCTTGCGCAAAGCAATGATTGCTCGATTTCTTATCTCCTCTCGTCGTGCTAAGCTAGTTTTGCGAAGTGCCTCTCCTAGTTTGATAAACAAATTGAGGCCAAAGTTAGGACCCTTTGAGTAGTCCTCTAATGATGAAACACTCGCGCTGCTTGTAGTACTGTAACTGTTCCCCGGTTCAGAGCAGGCATTCTTGTACCATTGAATCAATGAAGTTACAGAATTTGACAATAGATCCAGTATTTTCAGATTCTTCTCCAGCGGACTGTTTTTGAGTGCTACAAAGCCAAATGCACAGTCAATACAGTATGCATAGTTTGTTCTGGAAACATGGGTTGCATCTGACATCAATTTGATTAAAGCCTCGACGGATTGATCATATGTTTCTGGATGTCTGCCACAGACTGATAACAGATGGAGGACTGATTTCCATCCAAGTTGAGTCTGTAAATTTGCAGGGTATTCATTGATGATGTTGCTTACTGATTGTATTATGAACTCACAACATGTATCGAGTATTTCCTTATCAAGCTTCCACATCAAATTTATGGACTTGAAAAGGTTCTCCTCTGGGATTCGTTCCACTTGACAAGAGGAAAGAAGCCTGAGACAAACCTTGAAAAGACCAACAATGGCTTTCTCTGCAAATGGTATAGGGGAAAATAAAGGAAACTGGGCCACTCCTAATAAAAAATCATGGAAATAAGGCCAAAATGCTTGGAATCTGTGAATGTTGGCTAAAGCAATGGCAACAATCAAGTCCCAACAAAAGCCAACAGTTTCTTCTTCTTCAACTGGTGTGCTAAATTTTTGGCCTTTTCCACCAGCTGCGAATATCAGGGAACGCCCAAGATTGAGCAAAGACTCGTCAGGCAAGCTTGAACTATTGCTGAAGATGTTTCCAATTTGACACTGTTTGATAATCTTTTGATTTTGTTCATATTCGCTCATGCCAAGAGATACAGACTCTTCTATGCTTTCTAATGATACAAAATGAGAGAACCGACTTAGTATACTAGTGCCTGGGCGCTTACTACATTTATGGTCATGATTAGAGGACATTACACTCGATTCAGATTTCGAGTGACCCGGTGCATCAGCTGATGAGGAAGTTATATCAAATTCAGTCACTGATTGGGGAAGTATCTTAAGTCTCTTGAGTTTTAATAAGCAATCCACAATATTCCTCCAACCCCCTCGAATTGAGTCTCCAAAGTGGTTTGCAATAGTAAAAACTGCAAGGGTTGCCATTCTCGGTTTCATATCATGACTAAATGCAAACAGTGTCTCTTCTGCCGTGGCATAAGGATTTAACAGTGTAGTAAATTTGCAGAATGAAGCAACAAGCTCATCCAGGGTATCTTCTAGTCCATACTGAGCTATTCTAGCCATGGATATCAACCCATCAATGCATTCATGGAGCAATTCGTCTTCATCAGCATGCTCAAAGAATGCTGAAAGTGCTGCAATTGATGGACCAGCAATGCAAGCAAACATATCTCTGCCTATTCTACGATCAAAATCACAGAGGATGAAAGGCTGCACTTTTTTTGATCTATTCATTAGCTCAATCCATCTGCTAGGACTCATTTCTACTGACCCCGATTGACCAAAAACTGTGATTTCATGGGTTGAAATGGAGTGAAAAAGTTCAGAGAGGTATTCTCTTGGAAGATCCTTTCCTCCATTGATTGCTCTATTGTTTTTGATGAATTCCTCTTCTGTCATTTTCCTCTTCACCTGTGGATTATGTTGATCAGTGTTTAGCATAATGAGGGAGTAGCAAAGGATTAAAACTGTATCTTTACTTGCAAACATTTCTAAGGATTGTTGATCATAAAATCGGTCTGAAAACGCTTCTAAGATTCGTTGAATCTTCTGGGACTCTCCTGGCAAGCGAAATGTTTCCAGATATCTTCGGAGAGCAGAATCAAGAACCATTCCTGAAAATTCAAAAGTTTGTGTGTATTCTCTGAGGACTTGAATGTGGAAGTCATCAGGATTCCCAAGATATTCTCCAATCATCATCTTGTCCAGCCCAGGAGTGTGTCGAAAAAAGAAAGCAAAGCACTTTGGATCAGGTGGATCAGACACTAATTGACTAAGCATTAGGTACTCTAAACCTTTCTTTTCATCTCTATTGAAATGGTTTGAAGCAATGAGAATCTTCCTTTTCTGTGCTTTCCTTAACCTTATATGTTCCACCCATTCCTCTAGATCCTCTTTAGGCATCTCCATCCAAAAGGGTTTGTATTCGGTGATTTCAACTGGGTATGGACCAGAAGGGGTTGAATCATCTTCTTTATCTACATGATCTGCAATATTGTGAATTAGGATGACAAGTCCTTCAAAGGCTTGAATTTGTATAGATGTCATGGGGCCAGAACCTGGAAAAGAGTGCTTGCAAAGCAGTTTCCCAACTTCCTCAAACAAACTTCGACAAGGGGGATCGCAATCATAGTTTGCATAAGCTTCAATTATGAAGGTAGATTGTCTGCAGAAATTTATCATACCTTCAAGCCCAACTTCTTGGAGCTGCATGGAGCTGCCAAGAGCTACATTTTTTAGAAGTACAAATGAGAAGAAAGCTTCCAGTTGGAGGCGAACAAACCTGTGAAAAAAGGAAATTTAACCATTAGATGATGATCAATTCCTTTCCTTTTGATTTGTCATTTTTCAAAGGTCAGAGAATTTAAACCTCCGAAGAAAGTGATATATATTTAACACAGTACTGCAAATCATGGAGAGGACAAGCGGGCTCGAACTGGTCCCATAATGGATTAAATGGTGAAACAGATCATCTTGGACCATTCTCAGAAGTTTTGGGCGTTTCCCAATCCCATCACCACTTAATTCAATCGCTGAATTAATTAAAACCAGAGCAAAAAGCTGAACATCTTCATCAGCCGTATGATATGAAGTTCCTTCTGTCTCTACAAGTTCCACTACGTTCAGCAACGAACACAAAAAATGAAATATATCAACTGCAGAACGTAATCCATAACCCGAATCCAAGGCATTTCCATCGGCATCTTCTGTATCAGATTCTGAGTTATCGTCATTAACCTCAAAGTCAGGTAACCGTGAAAAGATTATCTGAATCAACTCGTGCATTGTAAACCTCGCGTTTCGCTGAAGCAAATCCCCTCGCCCTGCAGATTGTTGAACGACTTGAAAGCACGTATTGACAATAGTACAAACTGCCTGATCAGTGAGCAAATCAGAAGCGGGATGCTTCATTATTCCAGTTAAGACCTGCAAAATCTTCATCATCACAGACTCCTCGGAAACCTGGTTGGTCTTCTCCAGCCGACAACCTGTGATCCCTGTCACAATCGAATTCATTGCATCCTTGGCTCCGGGAGTCTTCTCGTCGAAGATTTCAAACTTGACGATCTTCAAAATGGCGGAGAGCGAGATCCCCGTCGCTGCAGCTGGGATGTCATCGCTCTGTATCACATCGAGAAACGGGGAGAGGTAGATAGAGGGATCGATCGTTCGCCATTCCTGCTGGGGATTGAAGATGAGAGCGCGAAGAGATTTCAACGACTGCTGGACTGCAGAGTCGTAGTGGTCGTCATGGAGGGAGATGTATTGGGTGTTGGGGTCTTGTGGCCGCCGAATGACGGCGAGAACAGCACCAACCTCGGTGTTTAACATGCAAGAAAGGCCGAGCTCTTTCCTCTTGGATTTTGCAGCGTCTTTCTTTCTTCCGCAGCATGATATGCAGCCGTTTTGGTTGCCGCCTTCTTCTTCTTCTTCCCGATTTCGATCCCTTGGTTTCTTCATTTGCTATACAGAGGAAAGGGAAAACTTTTTCGGAGTTGTTAAAAAACGGTTGAGAATGGAAATTGAGGGAACGAAGTGGGGGTTTCTGGCGTTGGGCAGTTGTGGCGTCGTTTTGAGAGTGGGGGACGACCGTTTTAATGATACCAAACAACGCTGGGTTGATAGGATAGGAATGAAATTGGAGGGCATTTTAGGGAAAATAAAATATTTGTTTGTTAAAACTTGAAAGCCTGGGGGAGATTGATGTCCGGATTTCTTGGTAAACAAGAGGCTAATGTAAATTCCTTGAGCCAAAAGCAAAACTGAAGTAATTGAATTTTTTCTTTTAATTAACTAAAATATTGGCTAAGAGCAAAGATTAAATTGTGGAGTAAAGACCGGTTCCAATGATCCATTCACTGATACAATTGCATTATTTAAGTATTTTTAGGTTTTTATTGTTTATAATAACTAAAATTAATTTCAGACTTAAATTATGAAAAACCTGGAAGAACAAATTTAAATTCATTTGGGAAGTACTCCAGATTATTTTTTATTTTAATTATCGATTTATTTACAAACATTTTGTAATGTATACAAAACTAAATTTTGAAAAAGAAGATAAGATCACAGAAAGATAATACAAAACCCCGAGGTGTCAATATCTAATTATTTTGATGTTCAGACCGTACAGAAAAATGCGGCGTTGCCTAACCATACCTCCATGATCCAAAGCAAAAAGCTTTCCTCTACGTGATCCCCTCAAAACATAACAGAATTAATCAATGGGCACTTTAAAAACCAAATTTACAGGAACCAGTTAGCCAAGCAACACCGCTATAGGCAGAGGATAGGAATGTAATATACATAATCATTTCAAATCTAGAACCTCTACAATGCAACCCTAACCCTTTCCGGCACTTCAATTGCTCAACCTATGTGAATTCTTGACCTCATGCCACAAGCAAAACAATGTGTCATACGCATCATCATCCTCCTCAAGACTAAACTCGGGGAGTTGGGAGATATTCATCAGGTTCTTCAGCCAGTCCTCGTGAAGAGTTGAGAACTCCGATCTCTGTTCACTTGACCTGAAATTCTTCCCAATTGATTTTTTCATTACCCTGGCTGCCTGTGAAGCAGCTTCAACAACTTGTTCTGGAATCCCAGCCATGATTGCCACTTGCAGTCCATAACTCTCTGGGCAAGCTCCGGCAGTAAGGCGGTAAAGAAAAACCAGTTCACTGTTACTTCTTGAGCAGCCTTTTGACTCTGTCGTAAAAGCACAGGCCATGTGTTGCAGTGTAACACGTGGATGTGAAGCAAATTCCTTCGTGAGAGGATGATAGTGTGTTGCAAATAGTAACCGGCAGTTAACCTTTTCAACAAGATGACGAAATACCTAGAAAAATTTTGTATTTTATCACAAATTGCAAATTAACACTAATTATGTGTAAGTATAAGATATGAGCTGTTCCGGTAACTAAGAGTATAAAATATGTGCTCTTCTGGTAGCTAACACGACAATATGTCCAAAGTTAAATGTAGCCTTAGAAGCTAGTATCCTCTGTCAATAAAAGTTACCAGACCCGAAAGTTAAATATACATTTGCATCAATTTGAAGTCATTTGCTGGAAGTACATATAGCTCCAACTGATAAGCATGGAGCATCCATAAAGGCCTCCAAAGATCCGTACTAAAACTAAATGTTCGAATGATCATGACAATGTCAGCAGTCAGCTACACAAGTTTAAGGAATAATCATTAACTTGTTGCACAGGTCAAGTAGGTAATCTCCTTTGGTATAAATTCCTACAGGCAAATATGGTACGTGTACAAACATAAACATCCTTTGCTGGTAGGGAGTTATTTAATATGACAGTCTTTTCAATCAGAAAGGTATGTAGTTATATAAAAATGCTTTAATAAGACAAACTCACCGAGGTTAAATTTTGAAAATAAATTTGACTTTTAAGACACTTTTATAGATTAGTAAAAGATTAGAAGCTTACAGCAAATGCAATGGCATATCCATCAAAAGTACTTGTTCCTCGACCCAGTTCATCAAGAAGAACTAGAGAATTTCGAGTAGCATTTTGAAGAACTGAAGCTGTTTCTGTACATTCAACCATGAAGGTACCTGCAAAATTGGGGTTGCTGCATTAGATATTGTAGTTCAATCAAAAGCTATGAGTTACTTCGATGGATGCATCCTATATGCTACATTTTCATGCTTTAAGGTAGCCAGGTTTTCTGTGTGCAGGAGTCAACCATCCACTGCAGCGCTTGTTCCATAAATGATCATATCTCCTGTTTATTATTGACTGACGACCATTAAGACTAAATCACCATAGCAAATGATTTGATTCCATTGGTCAAAGATTGTCTAAAAATAAACATAAAATTGCCCCTTCTGAATCCATATGAATCCCTCTTGTCAAGTTTTACAAACAAAAGCCCAATCCGAAGCAGCCAAGAGTAAAATTGTTGTATACAAATGAAGAACTGTTAATTTGCCAAAGAACTTACTCTCTCCTGTCATGATACGGTCAGTAGCACCAAGCCTTGTGAAAATAATATCTACAAGTGAGAGGATGCACATTTCACAGGGCACAAAACAGCCCAACTGCAAATCAGAAAATAAAATACATGCAAGGGAAACAAAGGTCAATATAAGACTATTAACCATAACCTAAGAGAAATTATTCACGAATGTTCCTAGCTTCTTTGTAAAATAGAAAGAAACAAACAAACCTGTGCAAGTATAACAGCTAGACATGTTGCACGTAAAAGAGTTGATTTCCCACCCATATTAGGTCCAGTCAATAACAAACAACAGGGATGACAGCCATCTGAATCCTCACCAAGAAGTATGTCATTTGGGACAGGCAGTGCTCCATTCTCCCCGAGAGCAAATGGATGCCACAACCTTCCAATTCTTAGTACTGGTCCTCTTGTTTCTTGGTTCAAAGTAGAAAACTTTGATTCAGGCAAAACAACAGGTCTAGTCATGGCACCAGATGACGTAATTCCGGTGACCGCAAAAGATCTTAGCACGTCAATACAACTGATGGCGTGAATGACTTCAGACCATTGAGTAGCTTTCTCAGTAAATAATTCAATCAGTATTGACAGTATCTCAGCATCCTTGTCTGTTACAGCATGGTTCTAGTACCACATACTACGTAAGTTATATGCCAGAATTTAGTACTAAAACAAGTAAAATCACCAAAGCAATTTTTGGAAGAGAAAATGCCATAAATTTGAATGGATTGGCTGCAAATTTTCTAAACAAGTTCAATTTCTAACCATACCAAAATATCTAGCAAACTAACAGTAGGCACTCTTAAGATGGATAGAATTTCCCTCCCTCTCCCCCCTCCATCCCCCAAAAACACAAAAGAAAATAAAAAGGATAGGATAGATAGAATAACATTCATCATCAAGGTGACTTAGATGCCAGGTCAGTTGTGGAGATAAAGTATAAGAGTTCATTATTTCAAAACGAATTTGCAAAATTAAATGAAGCAAAGAATAAATGAGGAAAAAAAAAGTTGAGGCAGGTATATTTTATCAGTACATACCAGCATACAGTAACAATAAGTAACAAGAATGTCTCATCATAAAAGATGATGAACCAAGAAAATTGAAATTTAAAAGAAGAGAAAGCTTAATTCAGAACATCTTTAGGCAATCTATGATTCAGAAAGAAGCAAACCTGGTAATCCGGGAAGTCACTATCTATAGCTGCTTCAAATTGAGCAAGGAATTTATCAAGCCCATCATTACCACCTAGCATCGGAAGTCTAAAAACTTTATGTAATAAAGAGATAACATGCCCTTGCTTCTGTAAAAGCATCAACAAATCTAATCCATTACGGAGACCTTTAATAAGAGAGCCAAATGCTTTTACCTGTAACACAATTCCAGAAGTTAAGCAGAAATAAAGAAATCTGAAATGAGACAAGGAAACTTGAGAGTAAGGTAAAACAAAACGTTGATTTTGGTACACAGTAACCTTGTGCATTTTCTTTGCAAAAAGACATTTGCAAGGAATGCAGGACCCTTCTTGACTAATGATAAAATCAATAAAACAAAGTGATAATAGGGATATTTCTTGTGAAAAGATAAATGTATGGGAGACTATCCAGACAAGACTTACTCGCTGTTTCAGCACTTTTTTGCCAACCATCGGCAGTAAAAGAGTAGCTGATGACTGAATACTGGCTTTAACACGTCCAAGAAGCCTGTCTAAATCAGGAAGTTTCCTAAGAGACTGGGAAACGAGCTGCAGTATTTCTGAATGTGCCATCAGAGCTTCAACTACATCAAGCCTGCTATTGATGCTGTCAACATTTTTCAGCGGATGGCAGATCCAGCTCCTTAAAAGTCGCTTACCAGATGTAGTCAAACAATTATCAAGATACTTGTACAATGTACCTAATGTCAATTAATTTTTTCTTAAATATGATGTCAGTTGATTAACTGAGTTACATATATAAATTTAGCACTTCTCCTGTCATTTGTATACTTAAAATGAACACTTGCCTGAAGGGCCACCATCAGCACTATTATTGAATATCTCAAGATTTACCATTGTCTGCCCATCCATTCTAAGGCATCCAGTATAAACATGGTATGGTAAAATATCTCCATTCCGCAATACATCATCTAACTGCAAGAAAGTAGAACTTATCAAAATTATAGATGCACCTCTTTTCCTAATAAATACACATTAACAAGCAAGCAAGCTTACCATCAACCTGGATAGATGATCAACTAGTCCACCGAGAGCACATAAAGCAAGATCCTCATGTGTTACCCCATTAAGAGCACAGTGCCATAAGTTAGAAGTCCCTTTAAAAAATCCCTTCATCTGAATCATATTTCTAACTTCAGAAGCATCCACAAAGTCAACTGGCAGTGATGATGTCAATTGTGCAGCTGTAGACCCTGCAAGAGAGACAAATATTCTAACTTTCACGATCAATATATTGAATCCCAAAACTTTTTCAGCCATATATTCTTTCAAGAACTAAAAGATAATTGCAATAACAAATAGCAAGCATGAACTTGTAAATTATCTTTATAATACTGCTGATAGCTCATCAGACAAGGCATTACATTATTTTTCGGTTAAATATTCCATTTAAGATAACAAATGATAAAGAGAAATTCATTTGCCCTAATCAATGCGACTGAAATTCTATCTAAAAAAAAAAAACACGGCATGTATATGATTAAACATGGAGAAAAATACACAATAAGTCCTTAGACCACTTTAGCATATTTCTTCCTTGTTATGAATGTAATAAAATCCTTACCGGTTAATGAATACTTTTTGAGTGCTTTTTGAGCTTCTTTGGACAGCCCTGCATTATTTAGCTCAACTTTTGAAATTATACTTCATATGAATTCAGGCAAGAGAAGAGAAAGAAGATTAGGAAAGGAAGGATACCTCTGCCTTCATATATAACCTCCTTTGGGGACACCTAAGTTTAAATCCCAGCCAGAGAATCAGAATATATCCACAAGGCTAGAAACCCAAAAACTGTCGCATAATGAAAAGCAAGATACAGGAACATACTTGCATCAATAGAGCCCCCAAAGCAGCACAAGATGCATCATCTTCGATGGAACCAACCCAAATTCTTAAAGCAGCACAATCAACAAAAGCAAACCCATAGACAACTGAACCATTATCCAACTCATTCTTCACCTATAGAAGAAAATTATGAGACATTAATCATAGGTGATTGCAAGATTCATGCTACTGTTACACTCCGAAGATCTAAGAGACAACCCAAGAAGAATATCAGATATTCAGATAGTTGTAGAAACCACATCAGTTATCAACAACACCAGCAGCCACACTACCATTTGTCAACCACCAACCTGCATGTCTTCCACCTATGTAGTAGTTATTGCAACTTCTGTAATAGTTATCCTAAAGTATGTAAACCATTATTGTAATCTTCTATTTAAACTCTTGCAACTCAATGAAAAAGACCTGTGTTCTTGTTTCCAAAATCAAGGTTATTCTCGCCTAAAAGAGAAAGTGTCATTTAATTACTTAAGGTTCTGACTGGGACCATAACAGCTACCCATTGAACAAAAATATCCTTGCAAATATACAACATATTGAAGTAAAAAAGAAAGAAGTAGCAGATAGGAAATAAATAAAAAATTGAAAAGAGAAGCAGAACATGCAAGGACAAGAAAATGCAGGATCATTTATAAAGACAACTAGCATTCTGCAAAATCTTTCTACTGTATACCCTGTAGAATGAAGTCCATTATTGCTTTTAAATTATCTTTTACCATTTGCTTGAGCTAAAATTATCCTGGTTTTTATCATTTAGAATTGTACTAATGCTTTTTATATATCACAACTCAAAGTTGCTTTTGATTAGAGTTACTTTTAGTGATAATGGAAAATTTCAAGAGCCAAATTATCAAAAATGATACAATTGAATGTTAGTCACAATTCTTGTTTGGTTCAATATTCTAATCTGTAAAGGCTTCCTATTGGCACTTTATTTGGTGAAGGTATTGTTCTCTGTAAATAAAATAGAACTCAGTTTTATGAATTTGTTGGTTTACCTACAGATCTTTTAGAGTTTCTTGCATGAGAGAGGGTAAATTAAAGAGATTTTAACCTTTTTTGAATTCTGAGTAGCACTATGACCTCTTCCTGTTGCATCTACTTGTTTACAAAATTCCCAACCAATTAAAGCTTCACACCTCCATCAACATTTAGTTCCAGATTCTAGTTCAATTGAGCTCAACTGCAATTTCTTTTTGCTTAAGATAGAGAATTCACGGAAGAACAGATTTAGCCTTTGGTTCCATGGCATTTTGAAATTAGCAATCTATCCTCTACAAGAGGATGTCAAGTTTGTGAGATTCAAGATTTGTTTGACTTGTGCTTAAGCAGAAGCCTGCAGATAAACTCTACCGAATGATGCTTATGATGAAAAGCCTCCACAGTATTGTTAAAAGCACATTATTAATTCTTTTCTTTTAATCCATTTGTGGTTGTATGGCACAGCACAGAGATTAAGTTTGCTGTTAACATTCACCGTTTGTTAGCTTTAGAAACCATTTGGTTGAAGTCCTATCCTTCTTTCAGGCCCTTGTTAAAACTGAGAGCAGCCTGCTCCAGAAACACAAAAAATAGAAGAACCAAGACCATTTAATACAAAAAAATATGACAATTATCCAAACAAATCCTTTAATGCACACTGCAGAAGTTCATAGAATGCACATATTGTACAGGGTAAAACAGGATAAGAAATATCATACCTCTTTTATGGAAAGAAGGTGAACAGCATCAGGCCCAATGCTACTATCAGTTGTCGTTGATGGAGTGACCACATGGACTAATTTTCTAGCAATTACCTGAGAACCATCATCATTTTCAAATAAAGCAATATTAGTAGTTGTTAAAGAATTCTGTAGTTATATATAAATCTATATAAATAGGATGTGACCAGAAAAAAAAAAAAAAAAAAAAAAAAGGAAAAAGCAAGCATATGTTTCTGAATTTGCATATTAGATTATCCACTAAAGTTAAAATTAAAATCACCATGTCCAGCATGAACCACAAAATGGTAATGCTTAAAAAAGAGAAAGAGCTAGCCCTTCAATATGCAACAGGACTTACAGAATTTGCACCTCTGGCTTTTGCTTGATCAGAAGTCTCCAACTGCTCCATCCGGCCAACTTTGTACCTTCAGAAAGAAAATGAAGCAACAATTATGACAGGTTAGAATCAGGGACATAGAAATATAAAAAAGTGTACTGACAAAATATGAACAAATGGAAAAGCAAAGCCTAGAAGAAAAGATTCACGTAAAAAGAAAAAGGAAAAAAAAAAAGAAGTGCACTGTAAGTTTAACTCAACCATGGCTTGTCTCAACTACAAGGAAGTGGCTAAAATAAAAACACATTTCACCTCTTCCTAAGTTTAATATCCATGGACAAGATGACCAAACACAAATATAATAAGTGCGTGCACTTATCTCCCGTAGTAAATGTCTACTCCAATCCTGTCTAGCAAAATGTCTATGTAAAACTAAAGGAAGCATAGTCTGCACCATAACTTAAAATGTACTATATCCAATTTTTATATACATACAAAAGCAACTAGAAAAGAGGAATTTAGCTAAATATGCAGCAAAACAATAGGTCGCAAAAATACGTCATAGCCCTTTTTGATGGCATCACGCAAACCAAAGAGAGATATATTTCTAAATATAAGAGCTTTCCCTTACCCACGAGCAACTAGCTTCTGGACTGCATCATCAATCCCACTTTCCGATATACCAACCTGACCAAGATATAAAAAACAATTTCAAGTTACCTCTAAATTAACAATCCAAATTAGTAAACAACCAAGAAGCTCTTTATTACTCACTTGCCGACATTTCCCCACACCACTAATAGTCATCTTCCAGTCAAGCTCTTTATGTCCAATTTCTGCATCCAGCTCATAGAGCTCATAGAACTTACCCTGAAAAATGGGTGAGCTTAGCTCATTTGATCGAAACCAGGGGAGCAGTAAGGAGAGTGATTGAGTTGCTAAAAAAGATGTTGTTTAATGCAAACATATCCCCCTGCACCTAATCTAGTCTCACGTATATACATTTAAAACAAAAGGCACTGTAATAGGATAGACAAACTAAAGCATGATAAGCTATTATGTTCACATTTATAGTAACAGATTTTTTTTTCAACATGTTCTCCAACAGATTTTCTTGAGTATGAAGTAGTGCTACCAGGTAAGCATGCTCCAAAAGAAATGTTAGCAGTCTCAGCACTGCTTTTAACATCCATAGCAAGTTGTATTACCACCTTATATCCAACTTGTCGTAACATCCCCCACAATTTCTTTCTAAGGAAAATGCTCTGAATGACCGGCAAATCTGATCTATCTTATGTGATAGTAAATGATCCTACTAGGAGTAAAATTAAACTGAAATAGGATATAACTAACCACTTTAAAGAAAAGCACAACATCCATGTATTGACATTTGACAGTCCAATATTGTCTTTGGGACGCTGACATTTTCTTCAAAGCATCAGGCGGTATGTAAAGCGTCCTCTTGTCATAAAGGGGGTCATCAGGTCTTCTTCCACTAGCATCCTTAACTCGACCAGGCTCAAGCCATTCAAATTTGCTAACTGAATCAGCTTCTTCCAGATGATTCTTTTTCCCAGAAACTGTGTCTTCAAGTAGTCTACTTCTTTTGCTGGAATCAATCAAACAATGGCCCTTACCCCCAAACTTGGAACCATCGTCCTGGATTCTCTTCAAGCGAGGAACACAACGTTGCATACCTGGTGTTTTGGGACCAAAAACACCATCATCACATCCAATTTCTAGTTCACGTCCCCCATCAAGTACCCTACGGGAACTAAAACCATTTTCCTGTCCGGAAGGTCGAGAAGCCACTTCTACTACATTGGAACTAAAACTATTGTCTCTTCCACAAGGTTGAACAGAGACTTCGTGCTTAGACCTTCCTTTAACATCAGTAGATATGGAGCTAACATCAGAGGAAGCAGCGGAGCCATGGTTCCTGCAAAGTTCAACATTCAATAAAATTCAGCCACTTAAACAAAGAAGGAGAAAACTTATAGAAGGAATTACTGGTGCTTTTGCCAGCACAATAAAGTACATATGCGTAGGACAAAAGTTAAGCTCTTTTGCATGCGTGAAAAACAATAAGGCACAACTGAAATTCTGCTCCAAAGCCAACTTTAATTTTTAAGAGTTTGACCTCAATAAAAAATGAACTGAGATTCGAAGTGACACATTAAGTAGACCAGAATTTACAACTTAATTTTCTAAACAAGTTGGTGGTCAAACTATTTTTGAAGTGACATCCAAATTACCTTAATAGGCTGAAAATTGCACATTAATAGATAAAAGCTCATGGTGTTCAAGTATGGAGACAAATGCAAGAGAAATAGTAGAAGGGATCTAACCATGTATAGACTAAAACTCGATAACAGGTACTAGAAAACTTGACCTTATAATTCTGATGATTCTTGTATCGATATCTTTACTTGTATAATAAAATGTAAAAAAAATTAACTATACATAACACTAGCATCAATTTAATTAGTAGTAGGCATTGATATTCCTTTTGATCCAAAGACTAAATCCTAAAAGAATCTTAAACAAAAGCATAAAGCATTTCTAACGTTAAATACAGTTAAAAAATGTCGAACAAATACAATAAAGCTTTAAGCACATACTATAGAGACCTAAAACTGAGATATATATATGTTAGCCTAAAACTGAGATATATATATGTTAGCCTAAAACTGAGAAAAGAAAACTACCTCCCACTGGCATTTTCTCGATCTTCAACTTTCACAAACTTATGCATAATACTCGAAAATAAAGAACCATTCGTCGCTTTATCCGCCTTGAAGACAGCCGGAAAAACCTGACGCGGCACTTTCTCCGGCGGAGTATCTGTTCCTTTGATTTCTAGAGATGAATGCACTACGTCATGGACAACAGGACGTTTCAAAATGGCGTCATTTCGGTTCTGTAGTTTCTCGGGAAACTGAATAGCTCCGCTCCTTTCTATCTTCTCTCCAGCGCCGGAACCCTGATTCGCAGCGGATGGTTTCTGGAGGAAAGATAGAATTGATCTTTGTCGCTGCATTTTGAAATTGAGGAGAGAGAGAGAGTAAATGAGTGAAAGAGGATGCTGTTTAAGTGGAATTCACTAGCTAGGGAAAGAAATATTTGGCGCCAACTTTTGCCCCTTCCAGTTCCTTTCAGCGTAGAAAAATGGCGGACTCGTTTTGTCGCTTTCATTTTTACCGTCGCTTTCTCACTGAATCCTGACCATTGAATTCTTTTTTATAAAATCGTGACCATTAATTTATACCGCTTAACAAGAGCCGTCTGATTTTCAGACTATTCAACCAAATACCATGTCAACGTCGGTAGGGGTTGTTTGGCAAAATCCTATTGGTCGGTTATGCAGGAGAGAATCGGCGATTTGACGAATACAAATCTTGCCAATCGAACATAACCGCGTAACACGTCTCAGCAAGTATTTTAGCTTGCGCCCCAAGTATAGTTAACATGATTAAGAAAATAAATAATCCATGTCATGAACTATGTCCAATAGGAATTCTCCACATCATAAAATCCTAAAATTGGCCTCGCTGGAGTGGAAGTTTCCAGAGTTAAATATCGGATGAAATGAAAAATCAAAACCGCAAGAACTTTCCACACACTACCTTCTTATAAAAGCTCCCTCTAGTTCATCATCATGCTCGTAGCCAGAGCCATATCTCTGTAAAAATCCCAAAGATAATCTCTCTCTCTCTCTCTCTCTCTCTCTCTCTCTCTCTCTCTCTCTCTCTGTTTCTGTAAATTCTCTCCGTAAACGATGCCGAACAGGTATCCAGGAGCCATGGCTCGGGACTGGGAACCGGTGGTGCTGCACAAGAACAAGCCTAAGGCCCAAGACCTCCGGAACCCAAAGGCGGTGAACCAGGCGCTGCGGACCGGCGCGCCGGTCCAGTCAATTAAGAAGTTCGACGCCGGATCCAACAAGAAGGCGACTGCCCCAGTGGTAAACCCGAGGAAGCTGGATGAGGAGACGGAGCCGGCGGCGCTGGAACGAGTAGCAGTAGAGGTGAGGCGGGCGATCCAGAAGGCTCGGATCGAGAAGAAGATGAGCCAGGCTGAGCTGGCGAAGTTGATCAATGAACGTCCACAAGTAGTGCAGGAGTACGAGAACGGAAAAGCTGTGCCCAACCAAGGCGCGTTGGCTAAGATGGAGAGGGTGCTAGGGGTCAAGCTTAGAGGGAAGATTGGGAAGTGAATAATATGATCGGTCGATTTCAGTGTTTAGTCACTTAGTTTTGGGGGTGTTCGTTTTGTTTTGTTTGAACATAGGTGCTTATTGTGATGGTCTCTGTTTTATATTTTGGTTTTATGGGGATTGAACAGCTTTAGTGAATCTCTGGTAATGAAAATGAAACAAGTGGAACGTAGTCTCTTCTTTTTTTCAATGTTCATCGTTTTCATTGTTTTTTCTTTTTCTTTTTCGAATTGCAATTAAATTAATGTTCTCTGCTAATCTAAAATTTAGAAATAATCAATAATCAAATTATTCGACAGAACTAACCAAATCCCTCAACTCTGATAATCTTATTTATCAACAAAAGAGGGAAAGTATTTCCACTTCTTAAAAACAAAATAAAACCTTCCAACTTTATGCTTTTCTCTTAGCAACATTACAATCCAGACTTGTTTATTTTAGATAATTGAACACTATCATCCATCAAAACGTTTATTCTATCTTTTCTAGGTGCATCTCAGAGCCAAGGAGAATTATGAATGGGAGTTACGACGGATTTAACTTGGAGATACTTATGAAGAGCTTCTAACCCATTGTCTCTCTCAAACCCACTCATCTTGAACCCTCCGAACGGGCAGTCCTTGTCAAAAGCGAAATAGCAGTTTATCCATATTACTCCAGCCCTCAAGGATCTTGACACTGTGTTGGCCACGTCCAGGCTCTTGGTCATAATGCCTGCAGCTAGACCATATTTTGTGTCGTTGCCTCTTCTAATTGCTTCATCGATTGTCCTGCATGGTTTGATTTAGGTCAGATTTACAAGAATGCTTTAATTGCCTTGGTAGACACGAAAGATCGAACATATAGTTTTCTGTTTACTTGAACTTCATCACCGACATCACAGGACCGAAGATTTCATCTCGCGCTATTGCCATGTCATCCTGCGGATAGTTGTTGAGAACAACAGTATGAACTTTAACCAAATCTGATTGCATATTGATTCTTAATTTAATTTTAATATATTTTTTTTATATGCACTATTTAAACATATGAATTATTAAATATAACAAAAAATTTTACTTTTTGTATTCTAAAGATATATCTAAATTTTTAATTATATATTAAAATTAATATGAGAACTAAAACTAAAATAAGTCAATTGCAAAATAGAACTATTTTGAGAGGGGTAAAAAGACAGTAGAATATTTACCCTAACGTTGATGAAAATGGTAGGCTCAATGTAATATCCCTTCGAGTTTAGAGCTTTTCCCCCAGTTAACAAAGTTGCTCCTTCTTTTTTCCCAATCTCAATGTAAGAAAGGATCTTCTCAAACTGTTGCTTATCAACCTTAGATGGAAAAAATTCACATTTCATGTCATTGAAATTACAGTCCAGGAAAACGGTAGTGAAAACTTATTCTAAAAAGTAAATGACATTCAAGACCTGTATATATATATATATATATATAAGTTTTAATTTATTTAATAAATTGCACTTAGTGATACTTTGTTCCTATATTTACTTAATTGTTGAATTTTATTATATAGATAATCATATTGTTTAGTACCTATACATTCAAGAATGAGATCAGTACATCCCAAGTGAGGGAATCATAGTACATCACCAATTACAGATTACTATAACAGGAAGAAATTAGTACCTAAGTTTTAATTCAACTCGTCATAGTGCTCTTAGTGTTAGGTGTCTAAATTTATTCACAACTTATTTTTAACTAAATGCAATTAAATATCAACATCAAAACAGATATTACATATTACTGTAACTTGGAGAAATTGGTAACTAACTTTTAATTGAATTTGTCATGATGCTCTTAGTGTTAGGTGTCTATATTTATCCACAATTTATTTTTAATTAATGGAAGTAAATATCAGCATCAAAACATAAGATGTAAAAGCTGTGAGTACCAATGAAGAGCACCATAGTCAAATAGATAAAGCTGCTTTTTTATGTGCATTTGTATATGGCTCTAACAGTTAAGCTCTCTTCTTTTCTTTTTTTAAGGAGATAATGTTAAAGCTTTTCCAATTGCAGGATTCAGATGCATGTTGAAGCTTCTTTTAAGGAGTAGTTCCTCAGCGATCATATATAATCTTACCTGGGGTCCTTGGCTGACTGTTGGATCAAAAGGATCACCAACTTTCCAACCTTTTGCCTTCTCTGCCAATTTCTTCACAAATTCATCATAAATATCCTCCTGAACAAAGATGCGAGAAGCTGCTACACAAACTTCTCCCTAATAGAATATTAAGCATTTGCTGTTAGAGACATGCTTATATGCAAATTAAATCAGTAGATAATATAAACCCTGCCCAATTGGAAACAAAGAACAAGGAGAAGATAATATATATATATATATATATCTACTATATTGTTTTACTTTATTGTAGATAGTGCTAAAGAAGGCAAGTTCCACTGCTGTATCTACATCAACATCATCAAAAACCAGGAAAGGTGATTTGCCACCCAACTCAAGTGAAACTGGTTTCAAATTGCTTGCCGCTGCCGCCTGCATCACTTTACGCCCAACTTCTGTGGATCCAGTAAAAGAAACCTGAAGAGAACACCACATAGATTGCATATTTAAAACTAAAAAATCAAAGAGTACTCTTACTGACTAAATCACCTAATAACCGGGTGCAAAAATAAATTTTCCAGTTCGAGTAAAACCAGAGACAAATATATACATAAATACATATACATATATGTATAAGAAGGGTAGATATGTCTCACTTTATCAATGTCCATGTGTGAGCTGATTGCAGCACCAGCAGTTGGTCCAAACCCAGGCACAACATTGATCACTCCATCAGGTACACCAGCCTGATATATTGTTCAGAGCATAAAGTTTAATTACCGTATTTTCTATATTGTCAACAAATAGCAGTTATTTTTTCCCATCCAATATCCAAAATCACTTGTTTAGGGTCTGGTTGTAAAGAAAGATAAAAAAACGGAAAGGAAATTAAATGAAGATAACCCTCAAGTTCTTCCTTCTCCTCCTTTCCTATAACGGATCCTAAGCTTAATTAGTTACCTGCTTAGCCAGATGAGCATAAAAAAGGGCCGAAAGCGGAGTTTGCTCGGCTGGCTTGACGATCATGGTGCAGCCTGCAGCCATGGCAGGGGCAACTTTCATGAAAAACATGGTGCTGGGAAAATTCCAAGGAATTATGTGGCCAACAACGCCAATGGGCTCACGCAGAGTGTAGCCAAATAGTGGGCGTGACATTTTCAGGACTTCTCCATGAATTTTATCAGCAGCACCTGCATAATATCTAAGGCAGTTTGCTACTTGAGGAATGTCAACGGCCTTGCCCATACTGAACAACTTTCCAGCATCAACACAATCTAGGGCTGCTAATTCCTCTATGTTCTCGTCAATCAAATCCGCGAATTTCATCATGATTGTTGCCCTTTCCTGTTCATCGTGAATAAATTGAGAGGAAGATATCTCTTTTTCATTAATAATTAAAAAAAGAGTTTTCGTGACTTTTGACAGTAAATTATACCTCAGAATCAGTTTATGCGACAACAATCAATAGTCTATCCCCAATAAACATAGATTTGTAAGTACTTTCTCTCAATCCCATGAACACAAACACTTGATCTTACCCATAAACATAAACATAAACATAAACATAGTCAATTGTTATTCATCAAATTTATTTATTTATTTTTTAAATTCATGCATTTAAATAATTAGTACTCAATCTTATAAAAACAAATACTAGATCCTACCCATAAACATACTTAATGATTATTCATTAAATTTATTTGTTTTATAAATTCATGCATTTAAATAATTAATAAGACCACACTAGTAATAATATAATCAATAATAATAATATGACTCAGAATCCATATCTTAAAATGATGATAATACCACATATCCCTAATAGATTATTTATAAAATTAATTTAAGTTGAAATTAATTTTTTCTTTAATCAAAAGCTTTAATAAATTTTCACAAGAGCTTTCCCTTGTTCTCCTCCTCAGCCTTTGGCAATTGACAACGATGGTTGCCTGTTGCATTTGCTTGGATTAAATTAATATCAACTTCATAGTAGCAACTGCAGATATTTTACTATCGAAAATATATCATATATTTTTTTTGTCAAAATAGGTGATAAAATATGTTACTTACATATACTAATTAAATGAATAAAATGTAAATATTTAAGAAATAGGTATTTCAAGGATAAGTATGTTTGAAAATTGGCTTAAAAAAGCTATGTTTCAAAAGAATCATTTAATAATTCTTATATATTTGATAGAAATCTACATTTAGTCTAATAAAATTATGATCAAAATTTTATGAAATAATTAAAAGGTTTATAAAACTTAAAATATGTTGTTTTAGTTTTATTTATTTTTTAAATCGTCATTTTGCTATATTTTCAGTTCATATTGTGAATAATCTAAAAATGATTAGGTTGATTGAATTATTCATTCCAAATACAAACAAAAAAATATATATGTAAAAAATATTATATGGTCCTCGAGAGCACATGATTTGAGTATAAATTTGATTATACTCATTATATCTACAAAATATGTTAAACCATATTTATTTATTTGGTATCTTATAAGTACTCGTATATCTACTGTCATCATCTTAAAAATAAAAAAAATATAACAAATTAAAGATGTTAATATTGTACTAAATGATGAACTTAGCATTCGTAGAAAATTCAAGTTATGTATGACTTCTGCTTAATTACGTACTGTAGTAATTGGAGGTTAAAAAAAAAAAAGAATTCTGGTGTGTACGTATATATGGGTATATAGAGAGGATTGGAGTGAAACGGTGCCATTTGGAGAAGAGGAAGGAGAAACGGCGTCATTTGGAGAAGAGGAGGAGGAAACGACGTCGTTTGGAGAAGAGGGAGTGAACGGTTGGGATGAAGCAAGATGGACGGACAGGATGGGAAACATGTGGGGTATAAATAGGAGACAGGAAGGAAAAAAAAAGAAAAGAAAGGAAAAAGGAAAAGAAAAAAAAAAGAGGAAAGGAAAGAAAATAGATAAGAGAGATCGAGGGGAAGAGAAGGTTCGAGAGAGAGAGAAGAGCCGGGGCAGAGAGGAACGAGAAGAGAGAGAGGAGGAGACGGAGGACGGTGACAGAACAAGCCAAGGGAAGGAGGAAAATGGAGACGAGAGGTACGGTAGTTTTAAGTTTCATGCATAGTTGATGTGGATTTGAAATTTTACCCATAGGTAGGGGTTTTTGTGTGAGTATGAGTGGAGGTTTACGGAGGAGACCGCGGAAGGAAAGAGAAGAATAAATGTGGCATGGGAGAGAGGTCTGTGAGGGAGAGGAGACGTTGAGTATGAGCGGGGGTATATGGAGGAGGCTAGGTCACAGGAGGAGAGAAAAAAATGAGTGCAGTATGTGAGTGCAGTCTGTGAGGGAGAGGAGATGTTGAGTATGAGTGGGGGCATATGTAGGAGGTTAGGCCGCGAGAAGAGAGAAAGGAAGGTGTGCAGTGTGTGAGTGAGGTTCGCGAGAGGGATGAGATGTTGCGTGAGCACGAATGGAGATTTACGGAGGGGACCGCGGGAGGAGAGAGAGGGAGGAACGTGGTGCGTAAGTAAGGTCCAGGTGGGAGAAAGGATTATGTGTGAGTATGAGGGGAAGTATGAGGAGGAGTCCGCGAGAGGAGAGAGAGGGAGGAATGCGGCATGTGAGTGAGGTCCGTGAGGGAGAGGTGATTTTGGGATTTGAGAGTGGATTACCTAGAATAGGTCGTGGAGAGAGAGAGAAGAAGGGATTTGGTGAGTGAGGTAGATTTGTGTAAGAGAGGAAGTAGTGTGTATGGATGCAAAAAATTTGGGAGAAGGAAAGAGAGGTCATAGAGCGTGGGAATGAAGTGTCGGAATAGAGGTGTGGGGGTATCTCTGTGTAGGGCGAGGGGATGAGTGGGGTAGCTATGTGGTGTGAAAGAGTGGGTTGTATATAGGTTGGTATAGCTGCTGTAAATTTGGTAGTTGACAAGGGAACGTTACAGGTGTGAGTGTGTTAAGTGTTAGTGCATGTCTTATGGGGAGACCCGTGTAGTTTAAGTATACAGGTTAAAAGTATAAGAAAGTTTTAAGATAAGGTGGGGGGAGTAAGGACAGGATGATATTGTTTTTGAGTTGGTAGCATTAGGGGACGCCGATGTTGGTTATCGCTACCTAGAAAAAGTTGTTGATCGCCGATAGTGGTGATGGTCAGGAGACTCCGACGAGAAGAGGTTTGGTCGCCGATATTGGTGATGGGAAAGAATGGTATTTGTGTGTGTGTGTGGCCTATTAGGGGTCGAGAGATAGGCGGTATATTGGTGGTCGCCGATATTGGGGATGGGGGAGAATATTTGTACAGTTAGGGGATGTCGATGGGCAGTCACAATTAACATACATAATATTTAAATTACCAATGGTAAGTATTAAGTTAAGTAGGTGGAGTATATATAGAACCCCTGAGTTCCCTATTGTTGTATATGATGCTTGTAACTTAATTTTTACTGTACTGAGTTGTATATACTAACTTCTTATTATTTACAGATGAAGTAGGGATGGAGTCGGAATTAGAGTTGCTGATTTCTGAGCCTAGCAAATAGAGGAACATGACAATAATTTTTTCGTTATTTGGCATGACGGAGTGTATAATAACTAATAGTAGAGTAGATAATGTATCTGATAGGAGTTTATGAGATTATCCTTCACTGTGATATTACATGTAGGGTTACAAGTTTATTGTGACTTTAAATAATATATTGTGGTAAGGTTTCTATATTTGTGGTGAATTTGGAATGACGCTTTCATATGTGGTTACAGAATTATCTTAGATTATGCCATTAAAAAAAAATAAGACGTTACCCGTACTAAATTAATTTTCTAAAAGGTATTAAATTTATCTTTTAAAAATTGAAGTATTTTAAGTGCGTAATATCACAACCTCAGGGGCTCCATATGTTGATTAGTTGTAACATTTAATTCTTGTACGGTAGCATTTACTTCAGAGAAATTATGAAACGAAAATAAAAGGCAAAGCTAGTTTAATAAAAGAAAAATAATCAAACAAAACAATTATTAATAGAGAAATAGGAAAAGGAAACGTACAGAGCCAGACATGCGGGACCAAGGGCCATGGTCAAAGGCTTGACGTGCAGCCTTGACGGCCAAATCAATGTCCTCCTTAGCTCCTTCTGCAACGATTGCAATCGCTTCTCCTGTTCTTGGATCTATAGTCTCGAAAGTTCCCCCTGTTAAAAAAGTCTTTTACTTTTATTTTCTTATTTCAACGGCCATATTAATTATTGTTCAGCAACTTGCCATGTATATTTTTTATTTTCAGGCAATATTGTCATCCGGTAACAACAGTACAATGACTTTTGTGAGCCGGGGACGACTATGATAGATTTCACAAATAATGAAACTCTTGTAATTTTTGAAAAAAAAAAAATATTTTTTGATTTCGTACAACCATAAACTTCAAGACTTTCAATTTTATTATTTTTAATAAGTTTGTAATTTGTTATTTTAAATTATACAAAATAATATTTTTTTCAAGAAATTTTATATAGTTATTACCATATATTAATAATGGCAGGAATGTAATTAAAAACTATAGAAACATAATATATTTTTTTTCTTGATGCTGTTATCTTCTTTCAAGGAGACAACATAACTCTACCCAGTTTTTTTTTTTTTTTTTTTTTTTAATTTTGTGGTAACTTAACGTATTACATAATAATTTATTGATATTTTGTTGGTAGGTATTTTATGATACTTACTAATTATTTTACAATGTTGATTAATTAGCATATAACACCATAAAATTACCCCATAGATTATATCCCACGTGAGCAAAATAAACGACCACGATCCCAGATATCTAGGAACTTCACCTCTTAACCCATGGCGGTAAGGCAATGTATGATGACGAACCCCCATCAATGAATACTAATAAAGAAGATGTGCTCCATTTATAACAGACACCTACCTCCACATTCATCCAAGAAAATGGAAACGAAAAGACACATACCTATACGTGCCTTCAGTCAAATCAAGGGGCACTCCCCAAAATCAATGAAATAATGGAGGTACTACCGAAAACCAGCGTATTCCCTTAAAAAAAGAGAGGAGATAGCTAGAACAGATATGAAAAAGTGGCTTATGATGGAAATTGTTAGATTCTTTTTTATCAGATAAATAACTTGCAAAAGTATTTTTGAAATGATAAGTAGAAATAAGACAGAATTTAGTAAAAGTTAATTTATTATGTTTAATTTTTTATTAAATTGTTTAAATATTATTATTTTAACAAAAAAGTAGCTCCAATCTGAAATTATTTAAAAAATATATATATTTTTTTTAATTTAAGCATTTTATTTATATAAATATTAATTTTATATTATCTATTATTGAAATAGATATTTTTAAAAATTTATAATAAATATAAAATTATCAATAAACATTAAATTAATAAATTAGTAACAGAAAAAATTAATAAATATCTGAATACAAATATTATTTACATTTATAAAAAGTATTTGTTTCTAATTTTTAATTTTATCTTTGACAAAACCTACAGATAATTTTTGTTTTACCTAAAAAATATTTATGTTTATGTTTATGTTTATGTTTATATTTTTTAGTATTTGGTCAAAGTTTTTTTAATAGTAAATGCCAAAATTCAAACAAATAGACTCTTCAAAAACAAATAAATTGCAAAAGACCCACTAAAGTTTAGCATAGTGTACAAAATTACTATATTTTATCCTCTTAATAAGTTATTAATGTTATATTTGAATGTCTAAATTCAATAGAAATGATAAAATTACTATTATGAAAATAAACTAACATAATAGCTTTAATAATTTATTTAAATAACTTTATTATTTTAAAAAAAAATATGACGATTTCATTATTCAATAATGAGTGTTATAGTAGTTTTTATAATTTCTGTTAAAACTTGAACAGTTAGATGCAGCATTTGATAAGTTAAACACATAATTAATAATTTATAAAATATGAAGTTTTTTGGTTGGTTTTTAATAATTAGTTAATATTTACGTATCATACCAGTCCTCCAGAAAGCTTGTATAATATACCCTCAAAAAAAGGTTATGGGGCAAAAATAGTGGCCGATGGTGAAAAATTTAACAGAACCAAAGTCAATCCATCAAGCAGCAGAAGATCCTTAATAATTCAAACAACAAACACAAACCTGATAAGTTCAAATTTTAATTAAAATAATTAATTATTACTTACTTTTAACAACTACTTGCACGATATGACGACTGTATAATTCCGGTATAAATTGTTTTAAAATAAAAATTTTTAAGGAGAAATTTTAGAAAATAATGGAAAATAATAATAAAGAGTATTTAAAATATAATCGTAGTTATAAATAAAAAAAAATTAATGCAATAATTATTTTTAAAATAACGCGAAACCGACCGCAGTTTAGGGATTCATTTCCCCCGCAGCTGCAGAGGACCAAACCTTTTCTGTTTTACCTTTTTTATTTTGGTCGTAAAAACAGGGCACAGGCTTTGCGCCTCAGTTTCCCCACCGTTTTCATGCTTTTTTTTTTTTTTTGCAGCTCAAAAGTCAGACCAGGAAAATAAAAATTGATTAACAGTAATCTAAAACAACAAGCCCAAGCAGGCAGCAGTCAAGCCCCATCGCCGAGCTTATTGGTGACTTGTATTTGACAGACAACAAATCTAAATTAATCAAATCAACAAAGCAATACTGTCCGTGCAAAACACTCCAAAGCAGTAGAATCCATCCTAAACTGAAAGAGGACGACCACAATAATAAATTAAAGAGAGCACACAGCACGAGCCGAGCCTCTTTTCGTGCGTGCGTTTCTCTGTTTGTGCTGCCTATGTGTATTGTGCGTGATAAAAAAAGAGAGAGAGAAAGATAGAGAGGAGGCAAAGCAAATCGAAACGTACCTGACACAGAATCAACAAACTCGCCATTGATGAAAAGCTTCGTGAATTTTATTGTCGGCAGCTTCATGGAGTAGTCTAATTTTCCATTACAGTGATTCGCCATCTCTCAATCGATTTCGTCTCGTTGGCCTGCTCTCTCTCTCTCTCTCTCTCTCTCTTTTCAGTTGTTGGTGTTCTCTCGTTTACTTTACATGATAAAGGCTACATGCACACACCGGGCACATATATATATATATATATATAAACCAGCCGTATTTTTGTCGTCTTCTGATTAGCGATTGGTTTCAACGTAATCACATTTTTGTTGTGTCCAAGATCCCAAATAATCTAAATCTGATTTTTTAGATATTAACTAATTAAGTAGCAATATCCTTAGGTAGAAAAATCTGTAATGATATTAAAGTAAAAATACCAAATTCAGTTACATGTTAATCAAATATTTTGTTCGTTATTAGTTAACACTCAAACTTATAAATTTATTCAAATGCACAGAATTTGTCCAAATTCTAACATAAAAAGTAAAAGTGTTTGGCTTCCAAAAAAATAAAAGTTATTATTTGTCTTCTTCTCCATAAAATCCAATAAATAACTGAATCAGATTATAGATTAATTAATTTGAACAAATAAATAAGATTATAATATAATGAAAATCAGATTACATAATATTAGTTTAATAAATAAATTAGATTATAACATAACCAATATCATATTTAACATAATCATTCATAATCAAATTATAAAATCATCATAAAAATTTTAAATTCTATATTTACAAATTTATTTACATAAATCCACCATTACTTATTTCTATTCTTCTATCTCCTTTGTTCTACTTTAAAAGTATATGACATATATGTAAAAGCTCAAATCTCTATTAAAAATTTTGAGCATTTAACCTTATTATAATAATACAGTAATACTAAAATAATCATTTTATAGTAGAATTAAAAATTTAAAGGCTATATTCCTTACACACTTATTTAGAATACTCAAATAGAGACTACTGAAATGTTTAGAACTTAAAACGAGAAAACTACTATAAAACAGTAATTAACCTCAACTCAAATTTGACAGAGCAAAAAGAGATAATGTTCTAGCTATTTTCTCACTGTTCGGGATCTGAGTTTTGACTTTCTTGGTATGAAATAGTTAATAAGAAGATGTTGAGCTATACTAACTAAAAAAGAATATCAATAATTTACTACTGACATGAAAATCAAAGGATTATAGAAAATATAAAATATCAATGGAGCATACTTTTAACGAAATTTGAATGCTAATGTATCCCTTATTCGTTTTACTGAAAATGTTATTATTCTCTTATCCAATTAGTAGTCATTCAAACACAACTCATCGAGATAAAGTCAAGATGAAGATTTAAACACAATAAGCATACATTCTAATGACATGTAACGTTGGTTTCTTTACTATTTGCCCAAAATTATGTTACTTACCATATCCATTCTCATCATACTATTTCATTCTCCCTACCAGTGTGGCTGGGGGCCCATAGGGATCCCTGCTACACGTGCATATAAAATATTTATTTTACAATTCATCGACCATTCCCATACTCTGTCTGGTAATTAACGCTATAATTTAAAGACTATCTCAATACTTTATCTGATATAAGCAAAATTCATTAACTCCTAACTCTATCCGATATGGGACATCCCAGCCCTGTATGGCTGAGGATACGTTCATGATAAGGTTTACCCTATGTACCAAGTCTGTATACTATCTCCCATAATACCTTATATGTCATTTTTTTATCAATTTACGAATGCATATTTTCATTATATTTAAGCCATGTAAGACTCGTGCCTCAAATAATAGAAGAATATGAAATTCATGTTTCAAATTTCGTTAAGTGATAAAATCGTAAATAGAAGCGAAGTAAAATGTCATAATAGAATAAGACCTTCAATATTGCAATAATATGAATAACAAAAGGAAATAAATAAATCAAGGCAAAATTAACAAGGTAAGATCCGATAATGAAGTGAAATGAAATAAACAAAATAACACAGCAAAATGGAATGAAACAAAATACAATGATTCAAAATGCGTGATTAATACATTATTTCTAGATGGACATAACGAGATAAGAATAAAAATAGATTAAACCAACAGAAAAGAAATAAACGACTATAAAATAAGTAAATAAGCAAATAAAAATGAAGATAAAATAAAAATAAAAATAATAAACACAATAAGATAATAATGGAGACAAAAATAACAAATAGCACAAAGTAAAACTAGTGGCGAACATAATCGTTTAACCAACTCCATCGACAACCTGTATTTAATTATCAAGAAACTACAGAACTATTTAGAATCATCATTTATTACCTATTAACCTTGATTTCACCATAACTGGAAAAAGGTTTAGGGATTCTTACACTAGGTCGAAGGCCACAACACCACCTCTCTCAACTATGGTTCACGATGGCTCCCGGTTTTAGGATTTCTTAGGTTTTCAGGTGAAATTAGAAAACACGCATCAAAATAGCGTGAAAACACGTAAAGGGCAATGAAAAAGAGTAGAGGAAGCTTACTGGGGTCGGTTTGGGGTTCTAGCACGACGACACAACTGAGCACCGCTGTCTAGTTCTCCTTCTTCAGTCCTCCTCTTTCTTGGCCAAGCCAAATCTAGTATGTTTATGATAGAAATCACCTTAAAACGTGGAAGAAGAGTGTCTTATAGAGAAAGGAGGGAAATTTCGGCCTTATTAGCATCATTTCAGTTTCCAGCACAGCCAAGTTTTGCTATCTACTCTCTCTCGTGTTATGGCTTTTCTTGGTTTATTCTGCATCAAGGTTAGTTTAGATGGTATAGGATAGAAAATAAGAAGAATGGGAGAAAATCGTGCTTACTAGCATTGTTTTCAGTTTTTAGCACGGCGGCGTTGGATCCCTCTAATGGCTGAGCTCCCTCCGGCGCCCCTTTCTTCTTTTTCTCCGATCAGCTTTGCTGGCTAGGGTTTGTGGGCTGACTGAAAAGAGGTTTAAATACCTCTCTTCACCTAATCTCGTCCATCCGATTGAGTTGACATGGGGAAAGGAGGACTGTCTGATTGAGACCTATTTATGCAGATCCAATGTGCAAATTTGGGTCGTCCATCTCAATTTTTAGGAGTGAATATCACTCGTTCATCGTTCAACCGTTAAATCTTCATACGACTGATCATGACTGTCCGTTTAAATCTGGACGGGGTTTATAATCTGACCGTTTGTGCGAGTAGGAATGGATGTGGGTCGTTCGATCCATTTAGCACATGGATCGCCAACTTGGCTTCCCGTATGGAAACGCATGCTGACGCGGCCGCCACACGAGGTGCTGTGGTTCACCATGCTGTTGAGGTGGCCCCGTTCTTTTCCTTTTTTATGAGTTAACCCATGTTTTTCTAATTTCTTTTCAAATAGGCTCTCCCTATATTACAATTGTGCCCAAATCTCTTAAATTATTTTCAAAAAGATCCAAACGAATTCCCTTAATTATTTTTGTATTTTCGTGATGAATTAAATTTATTTACTCGTTCCATAATAAATAAATTAAAAAAAATAAATGGATAGAAATACATGAAATTAAACGAACGAAAATATTTTATTAACTCAAAATTGAATGGGTATTTCTCAACTTTGAGGTGTTATAATATCTCTATACTCCAATCATTTCTTCTTCCTCCTATCTAATCAATAGTAGATTAACATAATCAAATTATACAAACCGAAACCCATAACAAAGAAAACCCTAATACTTGTTCATCATCCAATCCATAACATTATTAGTCTATTAAAATAACTTTCGCGATTTTATCACGTGTTCCTCGATTGTAATGGGAAATGACAACAACCAGTTGCAAAGATGGGTCATCCCTCTGATTGTATATTGTATTAGTGGTCCTTAACCTAATTAGATATGTTAATTCTTCTCATTCTAAAATTAATTAGGCTGAAGGAATTCCTATGTTAAAAGTTATGAAATTAGTGATTTGTAACACCCAGGTCCATAATTTAGGCATAAAATAATTAAATCATAATAATAAGATAAATTAAAAAAAATTAATTTTAATTGAATTTTTAAGGAAAATTATGTTTTGAATGTATTTGAAAATATTTCAAAAATCAGGGACAAAGTATAAATCAGGAAGAACTTATTTGAAAAAAAAATTTAAAAACTGGAGTAAAAGTAAAAATAATAAAAATTTGGCCATGTGGATCACCATGCCAGCAGTGCGGCTGGTCGTCATGTACCGCGTGGCAGACATGCGGACACGTGTCCACGCGGTAAGCCATGTAGGCAATCCGTGTGCCAATGGATCCAACGACCCAAATCTTCCTCCCACACGCACGGACGTCCCATATCTGTTTCCTTTTCAGACATGATCAAACAGCTAGATTTAATCTAATGGTGCGATCTAGATTAATTTTCCAAATAAGAGCGATCCAATAGCTGGGAATGGGCCACGTGTCCCTGCACGAACGGTCCAAATCGATCCGAAGAGGATATTTAAGCATCGCTTAGCAGAAACTCTAACCCTAGCTGCACTAGACCCCGCTAGAGAAGAAGAAGAAGAAGAAGAAGATCGACTGAAAGGAAAGTCGACCATCATCGCCGCTGTAGCAGAGTTGCTGCCGACACCAGGGAAGTGAGTTTTTTTTTTTATTTCACTTCAGAATTCAATTTTTAGCCTCTCCACACCTATATCAACACTGGAAGGCCAAAAAAGAAGCTAAAAAATGAGAGTAGAGCTCGGCTAGCCAAAAAAGAAGCTAAAAAATGAGAGTGGAGCTCGGCTAAGCTGCCCCACCTGCGACCCAAAAATGCTTTGGAGAGCTCGTTTCTGTTTCCCATTCCCTTTAATCGTTCGACCATTGAATTTCTAATACGTTTCTAGTGCAGGATGACCGAAGAAAATCTCTAGCCACGAGAGAGGAACGGCGGAGCTGCCAAACTGAAAAACTCTCCCCCCGGTGAGCTTTAATTTTTCTCTTTTTTCAACCAACACAGGCCCATAATAACTAAGATTTAGGTTTTTTAAAAAATGGTAATAATAATAATAATATTATTATTATATAGTTATATATATGTGGGAGAGGGAGAAGAGTGAACGGTGTCGTTTGGGAGATGGGATGGACGGCTAGGATAGGTGATTTGTGAGAGGGAATAAACAGCTGAGATGAGTGTAGATGGTGGGATGGGATGGACGACTAGGATGAGTAGTAGGTGGAGTATAAATAGAAAGAAGAAAAAAAGAAGAAGAGAAAAACAGAGGAGGAAAAAAAAGGGAGAATGGGAAAGGGAAGAAAGAGGCTGGTGATAGAAGGTTCGAGAGAGAGAGAAGTTGGAGAGGGAAGGGATGAAAAGAGAGACCGGGAGAAGGAGGAGACGAGTAAGACGACAGTGTGAGCTACGGAGGTGTAGAAAATGATGGAAACTAGAGGTATGATGAATTTAAATTTCAAACATAGGATGATAGTGTAATGCAAATTTGATTCTGTAAATTTTGAAATAATGGCTAGACAGTGAAGGAAATAGAAATAGGAAATAGGAAATAGGAAATAGGAAATAGGTTATTGATGGAATAGGAGAGCGAAAAGAGATAGTAAGCGGTAGAGAGGTTTGATTAGGATTGTAGTGAAGAGAAGTAGAGGAAGCCGTCGGAGGAGAGGTCAATAGGTATGGAAATGTGTTGTCGAGAAAGTGTAAGGAAATAGGAAAGAAAATAGAAGACGGAAGGAATAGGGGAGTGAAGGAAGAATTTCAGTTACAGAAAAGTGGGAGGAGGACGGTGAGCGATTAGGTGCAAGGGAATTCGTGGGGAGGAGAAGTGAACTGGTACGGGGAGGATGAGTCGGGAGAAACAGAATATGTACGGGAGAATAAGAGGCAGAATGCCGAGAGAGAGAGAGGGAGGCAGGAAGGGAGAATAACTATGGATGGTCGTGTAGGACACAGAGTGGGTGGCCATGATAGAGAGAATAATGCTGTGAGCCGAGGAACACATAGATGAGAGAAGGGAGGGACTAAGAGCGGGAGTGGTTAGAAAGAGTTTCAGTTGTAGGTGTGGTGAGGGGTGAAGTGAACGGAAGAGAAAGGGGATTGGGAAGAAGGTTAGGGAACAGTGAATGTGTGTATGTACAAGTTGTGTGTGTGTATTTGTGTATACTATGTAAATATGCTTATAAATTTGAACACTACATGGAAATGGTAATTGTTTAGCAATAACTAAAGTTGGAATGATTGGCGTGTGGGTTAAGTATGCATGTATGTGTGGCGTATTGAGTATGGGCGGGGTGAGGTTGCATTAGTGGTGGTCGAGGTTGGGATGCCGATATTGGTTGTCATCATTTAAAAATGGTAAGTTGATCGCCGATATTAGTGATGCCTGGGAGTTGCTAGATTGGTAACGAGATAAGTTGTCGATGTTGGTGACGAAAGAAAATAGTAGCGGTGTGTGTGGGTGGCCAGCTAGGGGTCGAGTGGTGGAAACGAAAAAGGGGTCGCCGATATTAGTGACGAATGGGGGGTAACAGTGTGGGTGAGTGGCCGAGTCAGGGCCGAGGGGATGGTATCATGGGGTGACTACACCTAGTATAGTTGACAATTTATCATCAAGGAGATGGGTAGTTACAGTAGAGTTATATGAGTAGTAGTGGGGGTTGTGGGCAGAAAAGAAGGCATGACCAATGTAACGGGAGGGGAAAACATAGAATAATAGGCTTTTAATTGGGTTTCCATGCTATATTTGTGATTTAAATTTGCTGTGTTGAGTTGTATGTACTCATTCCCTATCATTTACAGACGAAGCAGGACCAGAGACTGGATCGGAGTTGCGGGTTTTCGAATCTAACGTATAGAGGAAACAGAGCAAAGTTTACGATTAATAAAATAGGATGATTATATATTTAGTAGCAATGTAACTCATGTGTAAAAAATAAGAATTTGTGAAAATCGTAAGCTATTATATTGATGCATCTACAGTTGAGAAATTTTTAGAAATTGAGCAATTAGATTTCAGTATTTTCTTTATATGTATGATTGATTTGGAATGAGATACAAGTGTTCTGTATGCTAATATAATTGAGATAACGCCGCAGAAAAAAACGGGCCATTATACCTTTACCATGAATTTTGTAGGTTTTCGCACAAAACCAGCTGAAACCAGCCAGACCGAGAGGAGATGTCGCTGTGGATGGCGAAGTCGACACCAAAGCACAGTAGCGCAGTTGTAACGACCCTGGAAATCCAAAAAGAAATATATAATAATTTAAGTGCAGAAGTGAAATAAAAAGTTAAGGTTTACATCCCTTATACGATAACTTAAAAGTACTAAACAAACATCACAGAATAAATTCTCTAAAAGAAATACGAGAAATGAGAAAAGTAAAAGAAAATATAAAGCATCTAGCATCTACTCGCAGTTTTCTTGCAGGTCGGGCTCGAAAAATAAGTCATCTTGATCTGAAATTGTTAAATAAGGAGTGAGCTACACTACCCCAGTAAGGACATCACACTATATCACCAACACATAAACAAATGTTGGTAGAAAATAAAAAACAACCAATGGAGCTTTAGATTTAAACTAATACATTTATTTAAAATAAAACTATTTACCCTTTTACTTACCATTGAAGAATTTATGAAAACAAATTAGAGAAGCAATAATATCATACAGATCATAACTTCATGCACGACCAATAACATAGAACATTTCATAAATTCATATTCATTAGTAATAACTAAATCATAACTATTTCTCATTTCACCAGCCCACTAGTATCCATGGGGATCCATAAAGGTATCCCTGCTACAAATGAACCATTTCTCTTAACAATCTTAATTACAGAACTGTCCCCATACCCCGTCCGGTATGAGTGCCAAGACATTAAATCTCAATATCTCATCCGATATAAGGGTGAAGCGGGTCATCCCCATACCTCGTCCAGTATGAGTGCCAAATGACCAAGTCTGCATACCCCGTCCGGTATGAGACAACGTTCACGGTAGGGTTCCCTATGAATTCGGTGTGTCCACCATCTCCTAAGATATCTAGTGAGGCTGTCATCTTATTTATTTTATTTGATCACACCCCTTTCCTGTTTTTCCTTAGTTCCCGTTACCAAATCAAATATAATCACATAAATAAATAAACATGCATCCGGTAATGCAATCATATCTTAAATCTCAAAATCAAACAATGATCAAGTAAGGCAGTAATACATGCATTTAAACCATAAAGCAGATAAACCAGATACCATTATACTTTTAAACTGTAAAATAAATCAACAGAGAACAATGTCTAGTTCGGGCTCCATTAGCAATCCGTAATTAATTATGCACATCTATTTAATTTGTACAAAAAATCCTATTATTATTTATTTAAACTTCAAATCTATGATAGGAAATAAGGTGATGGACCCTTACCTAATTTGACCCCGAAAAGCTAAATGGTTTACTGCGTCTATGGGCGGTTCTTAGGTTCCCTGAATTTTTTTTCGGGAACTAAAACGCGCTTACGGTACCTACAAATGTCCCAAATAACACAAAAATAAGTCCTAGGGCCTACTCAGCCGATTTTAGAAATCCGGCAAGGTGGCTATGTCGTGCTCCAGCGACGGCGTCGCCGTAAGTAGCGGCAATCCGCCTCAAGTTGGCTGTTTTCAGCCGCTTTCGTCTGAATTCAGCTAAATTTGCATCAGTTCCTGTGAGAAAACACACTTAGGGTCCTCGGTGTGCCGAAAAATGTAGAAAACCAAAACTCACCGGCGATAGGGCTCTCTGGTGCGGCGGCTCCTCCGACTCAAGTTGCGGTTGGGAGTTTTGCTCCGGTCAACCTTAAAGAAGGAAACGGTGATCACAACGGTAGAAAAATTACACAAAATAGAAATCGGAAAGGGTCTCATCGGAGGCAGTTTGTGAAATTTTATGTGGCGGCGTTTTTCGGTCAATTGGCCAGTTCTTTCACTCCGATTTGGCCATGAGTGGGTTTAAAATTAAATTTCGTGCAAGAGGAGAAATGTTTTACCTCTTTTGGTGGTCAGAAAAGGTTCTGGTGCGGCGGCGGGTGGCGGCGGTCAGCTCCCCGGTGGCTAGGCTGCCTTCTCCAGCGAGGTGTTTTGACGGTTAGGGTTAGGGTTTGGATGCTGATGGGGTTATTTATACCCATTCGCTTTTGATATGGGTCGTCTATCACTTTTGACCTGAACCGTCCGATCGCGATTAAATAGGGAATGAATCTGAACCGTTCATCGCGATTCAATCTAGACCGTCCGTGCGCGATTTCAATCTGGGTCGTCCGTGCACGCGGGAACGGACCTCAGCTGTTCGATCGCGCGCACGCGGATCGCCCACGTGGCTCCCCCCTATGTGGCCTCCCGCGTCAGCACTCTGCCACCTGGTGCGTCCTAGTTGGTTGGGGCTACTGACCGGGCATCTGACATGGTGCAATTTTTGTAAATTGTATTTTTACCTCTAGTTTCTAATTTTTCTTTCAAAAATACCCCCAGAACCCAATTTTCACCCCTTTTTCTAAAATTATTTTCAATTTAATCCTTAACTAATTTTTTCACCCTTTTTATTATTATTTTTTTCATTAAAATAAAATAAAATAAAATAAAATAAATTCAGTTCAATTAATAAATAATTATATAAAAAATAAAAAAATAAAAAAATTAAATGTTGGGTGTTACAGCAGTCGTGCTAGAACCCTAAACCGGCTGAAAAATTTAAAAACTTTTATTTTTTGTCTTTTTGGGGTATTTCAGAATACATGACTTGTATCTTTGGTTTTTGCAGAAAAAATCCAAGAAATCCGAGAACCGCTATAAAGTGCAATAGAAATGGTGATATTTCGATCACTGACCTAGGATAAGAATCCCTCATCTTTTTCTTCTGTTATAATTAATTAAAATTTAATAAATAATAACGGTATAATTTATGAATATTAAAAATTCCTAATTAATTAAGTACAGGTTACCAGTGGACCGATAACTAGTTAGTACGAAATTGCTTATTTTATCTATACTGTTCAATTATTACTAGACTGTTATTATTTGTATTACCGCATGCACTTTAATTCATAGGATTTGTCTTCTCATTCATTGATTCACTTAACTGTTTATCCCCATCCATTGATTGATTTGAAATAAATGCCATAATCACATTTTTCTTAATTGTTAAAGTATCAATTTATATTTCTTGTTTAAAAGTTGTTCTATTGTCCTATAATTATGAGATAAGATTGTGGTATGTGATTGATAGCTGGTTGATGATGTGAATATGTGTATAAAAAACTTACCGAGTACTATGAAAAATGGTGTACGGACCCGCTACATAGGGCAAACCCTACCGTGAGCGTTACCTCAATCGAACGGTGCTGAGAAGTCTCATATCGAAAGGGATTAGAAAGTATTTGTTCACCCTTATACCGGACGTGATATTGAGACGATGGTATGTTTGGCACTCATTACTGGACGAGGTATGGGGACGGTCGATTAATTAATAAATTAGATATTGGGCCCACACGTAGAGAGGACTCCTATGGACCCCCAGAGGTACCAGTAAATAGGTAAAAAAAATAAAGTTTTACTATTATTATCCTTAGAATGTATAATAAATTGCTATCTTAATTTCTGCATTCACATGTCGAATTTGGAAACTTAAAAGGTGGGTTTGAAACTTACATTTTTGCATTAAATGAATTTGTTTAAAAAGAAAAATGGCTTTATTAGTTGTTTTATGATTTTTACCAACATTTGGTTTTCTATATCAGTGTTAAGTGTTGACATTCTTACTAGACTAGTATAGTTCATCTCTCTTATTTAACCATTTCAAATCAAGAAAACTAATATCCGAATCCTAAACAGCAGAAAAGTTAGCGACTAAAGATTGCTTCACGTATCCCATCAGAGTTGCCCAACGGAGGTTGATCCTATAAGATTTTAGTTACATTTCTATTTCTATTATTTTATTTTCCTTAAAAGGACATTTCTGTATCTCTATTGGATATTCTAATTTACTATGTAAGGAATGTAAAATCTAAATTTTTAATTGCTTCTAACACTATTTTATTAATTCAATATTTTCATTTCAATTAAACTTTGGGCCTTTACATGAGTACTTTGAGAAGGCTAGATCATGGGAAAATATGTTGGATATCTGACACACTAGAAATTCTTGTATGGGAGAGAGGCCATGGATGGTTTTGATGAGGTTGTGGAGGTTTTACTTAGTGTTACCAGATACATCCAACTATATACCTAGGCTTAAAATGGTTGCTGATAAGAGAGAGTGGCAAGAGAGGAAGTATGTGTGAGAAAGAGATAAGAAGAGAGATAGAAAGAGTGAGAGGGGTTATTTATCAAAGGACACATAAGATAAAAAGTTGCAAGAGGAAATAGGAAGGGGGGGAGAGAGAGAGAGAGAGAGAGAGAGAGAGAGAGAGAGAGAGAAGAAAAGGAGAAGAGTTGTCAATCTATTTTTTTTTTCCAAAATGATATAAACAAATTTTTTTTTTTTATTTGTAAGAAATGATAAAATAAAGTATTAAGCTAAAACAATAAAGATCTAAGATGATCTAGTCAGATAGCATGTAAAGAACACCAAGAATAATAAACATAATGTAGAGGCGACTACCTAAAAAAAATCCTAAAATAGGGTTATGGATTTTCCTTCTTTTATTCTTTGTTTGAGGAAAAAGAGAGTATTTATAAAAGTACAAATCTAGCACACATACACACCAAATACATATTTACATTCCCTCTCAAATCTTACCTATATATACACATAAATATGTATATATTTAACTTTCTTTCGATGCGAAAAGATGGACGCTGACTCGACTCGGTGTATGGATCATCCAAATTTAACACCCCTCCCCGTCCCCCCTTCGGTGCAATATGGGAGTAAATGTTTTTTACTCCCATCTTGAACATATGTGAATGGAGAAGTACACTTGGGAGAGGTTTAGTGAAGATATTCGTGTCTTGTTGTGTGCTTCCCTTATTAGGATTTTGCAATAGTGTGTATTACTGCTTTATTATCATAACGTAAGTTGGCTGCCTACAAATACTCAACTTCTAAATTAGGTATACATATATAATCCAGGTCAATTCACAATAAATGGTTGTCATTCCACGATATTTTATTTCTATAAAGGATCATGAAACAAAGTGTTTTTTTATTTTTATTTTCAGAAAATTAAAAATAATCCTATAAAGACATAGTATCTAGTCACTAGTTTCCTAATATTATGACAAGCCCCCAATCACCATTATTATATGTATTACATTACAATTTAGATTTACAATGATAAAACAACCCTTCGCTAGTGTCTCTTTGATATACTTGAGTAGTTTGTAAACATCATCTGGCTGATGTCACGTGCGTGCTCCATAAACTAATTGACGAGCAGCACAAAGTAAGACTAATTCAATCTTGTAAGAATTATGCATATCAGTTTACCTTCGAGCCTTCTGTATATTTTTTAGTCAAACTCATTTATAAGCTAGGTTAACTAGAAAATTAGTGAAGTCAAATTTTCAAATATCTTTTTTTTTTAAATAAATAAAAGTGACAGAAATTTGAAAAATAATAAATTTTGCTTTCAGTTATATATTTCTTTTTTAAAAAATTTTTGTTATGTTTAATTTTATAAATTTATATGTTACCAAATTGTGAATTTATGATTTATCAACACTGAATGATATAATTAAATAAATTTATATTATTTAATAAAACACACGTGTGTGTCCTATGATATTAAAATATATTAATTAATGGTACAATATAAAATTGTATGTGTCTCAATAAAGAATTTGTAAGGAAAATAATACATGTATATATTACTTGTTTATTGAGAATTGTCGTTTTGAAAAATAAGATTGGGAGGAGCTCGTGTGATTGCAAGAGTCGACCATCAATATATATATTTTTGCATAGCGTTCAATCAGGTAATAGCTAATCATAAAACAACAATTGACATGTAATATTATTATTGTTATTATATTTAATTTTTTGTTTGACATGTAATATAACTCTATATAATAATCAGATTTATTTAAGTCAATTCAAATAAATTTATTTTTAAAATAAGCACATGATGTCATGGCATATATTGTACTAAATTATTAGTAATTTGACTGTTATTGTAAATGATAATACTATGTATTATTATTAATGTACAAAATTTTGTGAATTATTTATTAGGTAAGTAGTAGATACTTGTATGTGTGTATTTTTATTATATTATAAGGTGTCTTATGTTATTTTATTATAAACATATTGTATTTAGTAAAAAAAAAAAAAAAAAAACCACCGGTGTGAAGGGGTGGAATTTATTAGCTCGAGTACAGATACAGAGAAATTATTTTGAATCAATATTAATGTGAATAACTAGTTGGTTGAACTGACATATGTATACGTACGTATCAGCTATAATTAATGAAAGGAGCAGAAACAAATATTATTATTTCGCTAATAAATACTGATATTGACAATAATTGAATCATTCATCTGGACCTCTTCCTACTAAAACAACAAATCATAAATTCATTAATAAAAAATCATCAACCACCACAAATTATTTGTTTTTAATTCTTTAGTTGTATTTTCTCTTTATATTAATTCCTTCATAAACTATAAAATATATTTTTTCTTAGGAATTATTACACATATACCCTTCCGTCCATTATTGATTTTGTGTCAGTTTGATTCGTTACTTTTTTTTTTTTTTTTTTTTTTAATAATTAAAATTGATTCACTAATTCTAGATCATTGAATAAATAAATAAATCAATCAAAAAAATATCTTATTCAAATTACATAATATTGTTTAAAAAATAAAAAATTCTATACTGATTTTGTATCTTTTGAAAATTAAAATTATCTGTTAAATAAACAAAAATTTTACTAAAATCTATTATATTTTTAAATAAAAAAATATTTTATAGTCACTTAATTAAAATAATTAATAATTAATTAAAAATTCGATATAATTTTTTTCTCTTTTAAAGAAAAAAATCGCACAAAAGACTCCATTGATGGTGGTCTTGTTTTTTTCAGCTAAAAGCTGTGTGTGTTAGCGTTACATATATAGTATTATACATATGAGGCAAACAGAGTTGGTTTGCTGTCTTATTCTGAGTCTAGTTGCAATTTAGTGAAGAAAATTATTATTATTGGAAACACAGTTGTTTACAAACACATTGGGCCTACAATTATAAAAATAATTTTATAATTTCATATATCTCAAAAATGATGAAATGTTGAGTTCCCAAGTTTAATTTTAGTACTTAAAAAGAAGCATTGTAGCGCCCGGAAAGGAGGAGGAAAAAAAAAAAAAAAAAAAAAAAAAAAAGGGGGGGCCACGTCAGCAGCCACGTCAGCAGTCCCGGCCAACCGGGGCCTGCCACGTGGCAAGATCGCGTCACTCCGAAAGGAGCCACGTTGGCGATCCGCGTGGGTGCGATCCGACGGCCCAGATCAATCACGCGATCGGACGGCCCAGATTCAAACGCACGGACGGCCCAGATTCAATCAAAAACGAACGGCCCAGATTAAAACGAAACGAACGGCTGTGATCAAAAGGCAAGGGGTTATAAATAGAACCCCCACACCAGACCAAAAACCCTAGCCGCCAGCCGCTCGCCGGAGAAGACGAACCAGAGGCCGACCGCCGCCACCCGCCGCCACTCGCCGCCGCATCGGGGAAATTTCCGACAGCCGATCGAGGTAAATTTCATACCCCCGACTCGTTTTTCCCCACTGATTCCTCCTATGGCCAAATCGAAGCCGAAATCCCGGCCAAACGGCCGGAATACGCGGCCGAAGCCCAGCGGCGCCGCCGCGCCCCCTCTCGGTTTTTACCTCCGACGAGGCCCTTCCCGGCCTCCGTTCGATGCAATTTTTATATCACCGTGATCACCATTCTTTTCTCTACAGGTTGACCGAAGCCAAATCACCAAAACACGAACTTCGCCGGAGAGTCGCCGTACCCGAGAGCGCCGCCGCCGGTAAGCTCCGCTTTTCCGTGATTTTTTGGCCCCCCGAGGGCCCTAGGGTTGTTTTCTGACAAGGACCAATGCGAGTGTGGCCGAATTCGGCCAAAAACGGCCGAAAACAGTCAACCCGAGGCGACTCGCCGCCGCCAGCGGCGGCGCCGTCGCCGGAGCACGGCGGAGCCGCCGTGCCGGAGTTGCGATTTGGGCCGAAAGAGGCCCTGGGCCTAATTTGGATTTTTTTTGGAACACGTGCAGGTACTGTTAGCGTGTTTCAGTTCCCCAGGAAAAATTCAGGGAAAATTAGGGACAGCCTGCAGGCGCACTGTGAATCGTATTCGGATCCCGAAAACAAGTAAGGACCCCTCACCCTATTTCCTATCACGGTATTAAAGTTCAAAATGATAAAACAGTATTTCTTGAATTAACGCATGTGTGAAATTGCTTAAGGTTGCTAATGGAGCCCGAGTCTAGTGTGATTGATGATTTACTGTTATTTGGCCTGTTTACAGCTTTAAATGCAAAATGAGGTTTGATGTGTTCATTTTACAGATTTGTGTGCATGTACTACGTTTTTATTAATTATGGGTTGAATGACTGAAAAACTGATACTGTATGTTGTCTGTTCGGCATGAATTACGATTTGCTTGTTTAAATGTGAATTGATGATGCTGATTGAGGAAAAGGAAAAATGAAAGATTGTGTAGACTGATAATTGTATTATGGGGGTCAGCCTGACTAGATATCCTGGGAGATGGTGGACGGACCGGGTCCGTAGGGAACCCTACCGGGATTGTGGTCTCACATGCCGGACGGGGTATGGAGATCTTATGGTTTTGGCGCCCATACCGGACGGGGTATGGGGACGGCCCGTTTCACCCTCATACCGGACGGGGTATTGAGGTTTATGGTTTTGGCGCCCATAACGGACGGGGTATGGGGACGGCCCGTTTCACCCTCATACCGGACGGGGTATTGAGGTTCATGGTTTTGGCGCCCATACCGGACGGGGTATGGGGACGGCCCTGGAAACTGATTATGAATGTTAAAGGTTAACGGGTAGCGGAACCCCTATGGACCCCCACGGATACTAGTAGGCTGGTAAATGAGAAAAAAGATATGTTGTACAATGATTGAATTACAAGATGCGTGATAAGTGTTATGTTTTACAGCTTAGATTATTCAATGATTGTGATAATGTTATTGTTTTTCTCATATTGTTTTCATAAATTCCACCGAGGTAAGTGGATGGTAAAGGTTTTCATGTTAATAAACGAGTTTATTATAAATTATGCTCCATTGGTCTTTTTGTGGTTTTCTACCCACCTTTATCTCCGTGACGGTGAGATATCGTGATGTTCTTACTGGGCTAGTGTAGCTCACTCCTTAATTAACCATTTCAGATCAGGAAGACATGGTTCCCGAGCCCGTTCCGCAGGAGGACGACGAAGGGGATGCCTAGAGACTCTGTAGTCATACGCATAGTTTATTTTCGAGTTTTCTTTCTTAGTTAGTTTAACCTTTTATATTTTAAGTACGTTTGTTTGGTTTTTCGTGTAAGGGATGTTAACTGAAATTTTGATCTCGCTTCCGCATTCGATATATTTAAATACTCATTTCATTTTAATATTTTCCGGGGTCGTTACAAGCATCATACGACTACGGAAAAAAAAAAAAATCAATTACAGATATGACTTTTAGTTTTGATTTGATTAAAGTTTAATAATTTATAACTCTGTTGTCATTGTATATGTGTATGTATATTAGTTCTTAAACCATTAATTAGTTTATATTTCTGAGTTTATTTAAATTTGTTTATTCCCTAGCCATTATGTTTTATTTTAGTTTATGTATTCTTGAGTATCTATTTGTTCATAAATATTCGTGTAACTGTCTAAATAAATAAAAATGATATAAAATAACAAAAAAAATGCATAATAGTAGATTATCACAAAAATAATATTAATAGATATAAGTGAAATAAAAAATTGAGACACTTAAATTGTAACGCCCCGTTTTTTTTTTCTTTAATGGCGCAATCTAAGACATTTACATGACCCAACACGCAAGTCTCATGCTAAATCAATCATACACAAAGAAACTTGTCCACACTTCATTATTCAAACTCAGTATAAGCTTGCAATCTTACATATACATCACAGGATAAGACAATCTCCTACACCTCCAGTAGACATTTTCCATACTAATATAAACTTTTACACACTACAATCCGCCCACAAAGAGAATCTTTGCCCTGTGGTGCTATATACTAGGCTCGGAAACCAGCAACTCAGATCCCGACTCCATCCTTACTTCATCTGTTAATGATAAAAAGTGAGTTCACATAACTCAATATTGTAAAAATCAAGTTGCAGGTATAATATACAATAACAAGAAATTTAGTATGTTTATATGCATTTCATCTACACAACCTAAGCCATAATTTAGAACCACCCTAGAACTAGTCATCTTTAACTTATCCCGAAACTCTAGTTATGGTTACTAGTAGCACATACAACAACAGATAACCCAGTATTCCCATAGGTACCCTATCTATACAACCTAAATCCTGCTTTAACACCACCCTAAAACTACAACAACTCAACTTGTCCCGATAAGTTAGTTATATTGCATATCAAATGTGACCGCCTTTCGAAGTCACCCCATGAGCACAAATGTTCTCACTCATCACCAGCATCGGCAACCAACACTCAATCTTCTACCTCTCGACCCCTAATAGGCAACAGACACACACAAATACCATTCTCTCACGTCACCAACATCGACAACCCAACCCCTTGCCCGTCAGGGTCACCCGACCATCACCACTATCGACGATCAACCTACTCTTTCTAGGTAGCGATACCAATATCGGCGTCCCCCAAAGCTACCACTCAAGGACCACATAATCCCGTACTCGCTTCACCATGTTATCTTGAGACTCCCCTATTCCTTTACCCGGTATACCGACCCTACACACATCTCTCCCCGTATGACACACACTAACATTTCACACATACACCGGTAATGTTCCCTCGCCAACCCTTTAATTTACAGCAGCTATACCAACCTATATCTAACCCACACACTCACACCACACAACTACCAACACATCCCTACTCCTATACCTTAAACCACACCTTACAGGCCTCTCCTTTACTTTCCCAATTTTTAGCATCTACACTCTCCTCCCCTTCTATACCTACCTCTCCCTACGGTCATACCGCACCTCTCCTCTCACCCGAATCTCTTCACACACACCGAACTCCTCTTCAACAGCCCACTCTATCGCACAGTCATGAATTCTCCTCTCTCTCTCACGGACCTCACACCCCGCTTTCCTTCTTCTTCTACCTACCACGACCTGTTCAAAATATCACAACTCACACACTCACCATCACCAACACTCATCCCTCTCATAGAACACCCACCGAATGCATTCTTCCTTCTCTCTCCTCTCGTGGCCTCCTCCGCGCACCCCGCTCGCACACACACAAACTCTCCTCACCATCCCGGATCTCACTCACTCACCAACCTCCTCGTTCACTCTCTCTTTACGCGACCTTCACCCTGTGCTTACACTCATTTTACATAAAACATCCACTCTCTCTCACGGATCCTTCCTACTCTCCAACTTCTTCATCCTCTCTCTTCCCCCGGCCTCCTCCGTGAACATCTCCACTGTTCAACCTGCCATCCACACCGCCTATCTCTACATCTTAGTTCAATCACTCTACATACTAACTAAAACCTAGATTTCTCAACCTAAAACCAAAATTTTGAAATCACGCCACACCTATACAAGAACTCAAAATTTTTACCGTACCTCTTATCTCCATCTTCCTTCCTCCCGTAGCTCGCACTGTTCCAGTACTCCTTCCTGTTCACTCTCTTTTCTCGTTTCTCTCCAATCCAGCAACTCTCTTTCTCTCTCTCTCGAACCTTCTCTTCCCGCTCCCGATCTCTCTCTTCTCTGTTTTCTTTCTTTTCCTCTCTTTTATTTCTTTTCTTTCCTTTTATTTTTTTTTTCTTTCCCTTCTCCTATTTATATCCCATCAGCCTCTCATCCTGCCCGTCCATTTCACCTCATCCCATCTGTCCACTTTCCCCTTCTCCAAACGACGTCGTTCCTTCCTCCACTTCTCCAAACGACGTCGTTTTCCTTCCCCTCCTCTCCAAACGACATCGTTTCACCTATGAAATTCCCACCCTACCTATACATCCATACATACATGCAATTTTTTTTTTGTCTTTCCAGTTATTACATAAATTCCTTTAGAATTATTTTATTTTAATATGATGTATGTACTACTTATTTACTTAAATTTTTAGAATACAAAAATAACTTTAAACATATCAAAATAAAACTAATATAATAATAAAAATAGTACTTTCGTACCTATTTAATGTGATAGTATAATATTTAAATATAAAAAAATCTATTTTTGCTACCTGTAACTAATTTTAGACAAATTTCATTAAAAATAAATATCTGAATATCAAGTATGACTCATAATAATTTTTCTTCCAGAGCATACGATGATTTTCACCACCTTAGACGTTAATTTACTTACTATAATATCATTTATCTCAACCCAAAATGTAAAGGTCTAATACTCAATGGAAAGGAAGATATTGACTTAGTAAAATAATAGCAGAAACAATTATTAGTTTGAGATTTACATTATTTATACAGTAAATTAGGATGCACAATAGGGTTACGAGAATATCCATTTTAAGGAAGCTAAAATAAAAAAAATCGAAAAGAAACTAAAATCTTATAGGGTTAACCTCCGCTGGGCAACTTTGATGGGATGTAAGAGGCAACTTTAGTCGTAACCTTCTTACGGTTTAGGATTCAGATATTGTTTTTCTTTATCTAAAATGATTAAATAAAGGGGATGAGATACATTAGCCCAGTAAGAATGTCAACACTTAACACCGATACGAAAAATTAAATATTAGTAAAAATCGTAAAACAACTAATGGAGTTATTGTTCTTTTCAATTAAATTCATTTAATATAAAAAAAAAGAGTTAGTTTCATACTCACCTTTTTGAGTTTTCAAAACCAGTTTATGAAGTCAATAATTAGGATAACAATTTATTACACATTTAAAGGAACATTAATAGTAAATGTTATTTTTTACCTACTCACTGGTATGAGGTAATATTCACGGTAGGGTTTCCTATGTACCCGGTCTGTCCACCATCTTCCAAGATATCCAGTAAGGCTACCATTCATCCATTCACTTAATCAAGCAATTTTTTATTTACATTTAATTTCTTGTTTCACAATTTAATTGTAAATCATGCAAAATAAGCAATACATGCATTAAGGAAACACAACCGAATTATCGTACCAATTCTAATGTATTATCATGTATTTGAAACTGTAAAATTAAACAATTAGTTAAAACATAACAAATACTATTAAATAACTGATTTTGCCTCCATTAGTAACCTATAATTAATCATCGATATTTTTTAAATCACAAAAAATACTGTATTATTTATAATTAAACTTCAATTCCATAACAGGGAATAAGGTGAGAGATTCTTACTCGAATTGATGTCCGAAATACTAAATTTTCAACTGCGCCTATTGGTGGTCCCCAGATTTTTTGAATTTTTCTTTAAAGATTAAAATACATTTCAAGTACCTAAAATACCCCAAAAAACTCAAAATCAGTGTTAAAAACCTCTTCCAGCCAATTTTGGAATTCCAGCACGGCGGTGCCACCGGATAGCACCGCCACCCGCAGCGGTGTTTTGCCTCGTACTAGCCATTTTCAGCCAGTTTTGGTTGATTTTGGCCGATTTTATACTCATCCATATGAGAAAATACATTAAGGAGTCTTGGTTGACGAAAAAAAGTCAAGAAACAAAAACTCATTGGTAGCAGAATTTTCTGGTGCGATGGCTCTGCCGGCTCACCTACGTGGTTGGGTATTTTTCTTTGGTTAACCTGTAGAAAATAGAATGATGATTACAATGGTGGAAAAATCGCACGAAACGGGAATCGAAAAAGGGCTCATCGGAGGTAATTTTTAATTTTTCCCAATTTCTAGTGACTGGTTCTTCTTCTCCGGTGAGGGGCTAGCGCCTAGGGTTAGGGTTCAGTGTGAAGTGAAGTATTTATATCTGTCTTCCTTTAATTTGGGCCGTCTATCGTGTTTAATCTCGAATGTCCGATCGCGTTAAAGAGGAAATGAATCTGGACGATTCATCACGATTTGATATGAACCATATGATTGCGTTTAAAGAGAGAATAAATTTGGACCGTTCATCGTGTTTAATCGCGACCGTCTAATCGCGCATGAGGAGGGAACGAATCCAGACTGTCCACGTGCACGGGAACAAATCTGGACCATCCAATCAGGAGCACGCAAATTGCCAGCATGGAACCGCGTCAGCGTACCTTGCCACGCGACACGCTCTGGTTCGTTAGGGCTGCTGCTGGGCAGTCATACGTGACACATTTTTATTAAATTATATTTTGACCCACAGTTTCTAATTTTTCTTTGAAAAACACCCACAAAATCTAAATTTTCACCATTTTTTTTACAAAATTATTTTCAATTTCATTATCTACCTATTTTTTCTAATTTTTACATTAAATAAAAATTTATAAATTTAAAAATTATATTTTATATATTAATTTAAAATTTTTAAAATTAATTCTGGATATTATATGGGGAGACTTGAAATCAAATTTCAAACGAAAGTGGTGGAAAAAATTTACCTCTTCGGCATCAACAATGGCGCTAGTGCGACGGCGATTGTAGTCGGTCTCTTTTCGGTCGTCCTTCTTCTTCTCCGGCAAGGGTAAGTGTGGGTAGGGTTAGAGTTCCCTAGGATGCAACGCTTAAATACTCCCCCGTGTCGATCTGGGCTATCCGTACCAAGACATGTGACCCTTTCCCATCCGTTGGATCATTCTTATTTGGGAAATAAATTTGGACTGCATGATCATATTAAATTTGACCGTTTGATCGTACCTGAAGAGGGAATAGATCTGGGTTGTCCGTGCGCGGGGGAGGAGATCTGGGCCGTTGGATCTCCTGGCACGTGGATCACCTGCGCGGCTTCCCGCGTGGATGCGTGTCCATGTGTCTGACACACGACACACAACGATCGGCCGCACTATTGACGTGACGGTCCACGCGGTCAAAGTTTCATTATTTTCACTTTTACCATAATTTTTCAGATTTCTTTTCAAATAGGTCTTCATTTATTTTTATTTTAGCACTGATTTTTGAAAATCTTTTCAAATGCATTCAGAATACAATTTTCTTGAAAAATTCAACAAAAACTTAAAATTAATTTTTTATTTTATTTTATTGTTATCATTAAATTATCCCGAACTTAAATTTCGAGACTGAATGTTACACAAGATCCGAGCCTCACAAAATTATTTTGGTCTAAATTACGAAGTAAATGATCTTTTAGATGCAATATTTCATTAGTGATCCTTTTGAGACCTTAACTTATCATATGAGTCCGAATTTTACATTTCTATATTGGAAAAAAAGTATAAACATCTCCATAAAATATCAGTATGGTAATATAATTATATAATTAAATTTGTTTTAATTAAAAATTTTAAAATTATGCATTTTTGATAATTTTTGTCTTCTCATAACTCATTTATTTTAAAGATATTTTATAAAAAATTAAGATATAATTTTTTTTTAATGTTCTCATCAGGAATATAATTTGTATTTATATGAAAAAGCTTATCTTCTTATTAACAATAAGATTTATGTTATGTTGTGCGTGCAACATGAAACAAAACTAGTATATATATATATATTATAAGAAAAGAACCTAGGTATCTTTTTGGGTCAACTAAAGTTTTATTATCAATATGCCAATTTTTTTTTCTTTAAATAGTAAAAAAAAAAAAAAAAGGTTCCAACTCTAACTCAAATAATTAATTCTATAATTAAACCCTCCTACCATTTTCAAGTAAATATTTTTCTTTTATCAAAATTTAATTAAATAGAAAAGGGACAGCCTCATGCCACAAATTGTTGTGTTTTTTTTTTTTTTTGGAAAATAATAATAATAATAATTTGAAATTTGGTCCTTTTATTATTACACAAATCTAGAAGATATATGTTGTGTTTGGTTAGGTGGGAATACGATTCACATCCACTAATTAGGCCGTAGTCTAATAACAATGTGTGATATCGGACAGCCGAGAGTAATTAATAATGTTAAATCAAAAAATTAAGGCCAATAGTAATACGGAAAATGAAATCAAAACAAGGGTTTTTTTTTTTTTTTTTTTTTTTTTTTTTAAAATAACATACAATAATTGGATTGAATTTTGAAATAGTACAAAATTATTGTTTGTCACAAAATAAAAGGAACACCAGACACGCTAAAGAAAAGACTTTTGTCGGTGTTTTGTGACAGTTCCATCTTTATTACTACTCATTTTGGTCATCCTGCACTTTATCAATTTCTTTTATTAGTTTATTAATTTTTCTTGAGATGTGAGAATTTTCTAAATTTTTGTAATGTTTTTTCAATGCATCAGATTTAGTTCCCCTAAAGCTTATCATAACTTAAAAAATAAATAACTTACGTTATTTAATTAATAATACCTTATAAAATAATAATCATTAATTATGGAAGAAAAAAGAAGAAATTTTATCTCTCTATAAAAATAGCATGTGGTTAATGTTTATCTAGAAATTCTTATAATAAATATGATTAAAGGTTTTTTTTTTTTTTTTTTGAGTCTATAAATTAAATAATATATGGTTAAATCTAAAAACCTATAAATTAAATGATATAAATAAAGCATCTGAATTTTAAATTAAAACATAATTTATGCAAATTAAAAGAAAGAGACGAGACAACTAATTTTCTTTTTTGCATTTATGATATTAAGTGATAGCTCGAAATAAATGCTGGAATTTGAACGTATTTAATGTGGGCTTCGGGACAGCTGCGGTCTAGCAAATAATACTCTTCCTTCCTTCCTTCCTCATTGGGAAGCAAAATAGTTTTCTTCCTGTCTTATATTAATTATTATAACAAGTGTAATTTAAACGTTAATAAAAATTTATCAGACTAAAAAAAGAGTAGGTATTTGTTGATGATAGTCTTCATTTGTGAAACATGTCAGAACGATTGGTAAGTCGGGAATTGTGAAATTTCGTAGCCTTTGATATAATTAAAATTATAAGACACAATCCAATCCTACGTTTTATGGCAGAAAAATAAAAGATTTGGGAAGGAGTGTGGGATTTTTCATGATCAATGGAGAGGAGGAATGTGCATTCTCTCCTTCCTTTTCCTCTTCGTTCTTTACTATCCCCACACATATGCCAACTGCAATCCAAGGACTTGCGTAACACTCCATTGTTGTTCTACGGGGTTTTAACTGGATTCGTTGGAGCATTTCTCTTTGCTTTCTTAGTTCGTTTCCTTTATTGGGTCCCCCTTCAATAGGCTCTCTCAACTTACTAGGATCCAGCCCAAATGGAAATTATTACACCATAATGGTTGACAATGGGCTATTAACAAGCCAGAACCCTATGGCACATCAAGTCAGCATAGAGACGTATACAACCAGAGTCTGAGGTTCTTGCAAGCTTGAACCATAGGAACGTGATGAGTTTTAAGGGCTTATGTACAACTGACAGATTATGTCTTGTGTATGATGACTATGTGAGAACGCGGAGTTTTGAAAACGCCATGAATAGGGTTAAAGAGAATGAGTTGCACCTCGGATGAGAAGCTAAGATTGAGGAATGTAGTTAGAATGATTTAGGGTTTTTGCAATATATTGTCAGTTATTTATTTATTTGTAAACTGATTTGAATTAATTCACAATAATTTTTTAATTATCATGTAATATTTGACATAATATTCACTCAGCATATAAATCAATTAATTTACGGTGTTAATAATAAAAGAAGCTAAATCAGAAATTAAAAAAAAAAAAAAACAAAATACAGAAATAATTTGATATAAAATTGAGACAAAAATTAATAATTTAGAGATCAAATTACTATTTAATTCATAAAAGTCGTAAATTACTATGTGATCATAACAAGACTGTATTACTTTTATTTTATTTTTCTAAATTTATATGCAAATCGTTTTTTTTTTTAAAAAAAAAAACTAGTCAGCAGACGCAATAGGTGTTTTATGCAGCTCCGCCGGAGACATGATAACACAAATGAAATTTTTATGAAAATTTATACACGGGTTCCAATTAAAACAAGGACCCAATCTTTCCAAACTTTCGACATGGCCTGAATTTCAAACAAATCAGGACAACAGATTTACAACTTCCTGTTCAAATAGTCAAAGACAAGAAGTCAAAATTCCGAAGGAAGTTTTTGGGGCTATTCCAAAACAGCAGTAATAATGGAAATGTAAAATAAAGGCAGGTATATTTGTGAATGGCTGGTTTCTGGAAACAAACCGGCTTTAAAAGTTGTCCGAATGCTTTCCAGAAATAGAACAGGAAATAGACAATATTGAGAGAGAAAAAAGAAAAAAAGATATATTTTGTTAAATTTATATAGTAGATTAGAGTAAATGACCTCTCACTACATCAACCTTCCCAAACATAGCCCAAGTCTGAGTCAACCAAGCCGATCCTACATTTATCTTAAAAGAATTGCTTCTGCTCCTGAAGCACTTAATAATCTCTCCGGAGAAAGCAATCCATTTTCGATCTTTCAGGGTACATCCATACGGAAATCCTATTAGTTTCCAGTTTCAACCGCAAGAAATGAGGTGGGAGAGGGGGCAAAGTCAAGGGTAGCGTTTCCTTATCCGGCCCAGAAAATCTCCTCACTATTGACCATATGGTGGTGGTTGGTAGGTGGCTGGAGCGGCAGAGCCATAATCATACGAACCATAGCTAGCTTGGCCGCCATAAGAACCACCAACCCGGTACCCAGGGGCAGTTGTGCTCACATTTTCAACAGGTACCGAGTAATGTTGTTGAGAAATTGCAGCAGGACTTTGTGAGGGGGTCCCACCATATGTGGATGCATAGGTACTTGCACCTTCATATACACTCTGGCCAGGATAGGTATATGGTGCCGCGTATCTCCCGGCAGGCCCATGCTGCATGGGTGGACCTGCATTTCTGCGAGCAAAAGACGGATAAGCATTTGAAAACTTAGCAGCTTTGGCAGGACGGAAAAGAGGTCCACCGCTTCGGCCAACAACAGCACCATGGCTTCGTTTGTTTTGAGGCTTGGTGGTGGATGCTGAACTCTTTTTCTTTTCTGCTTTAGCTGTCTCCAGCTGACTAGCTCGTTTGCGTAAACTATCAAGAGAGAACTCTGGCTCGAGTCGGTGATCTTCTACACATTTGATGATGGCTCTAATAGAATTCAACTCTGCGGCATTTGACTCCTCCTGAAAGATTGACTGACTTCAATCAGCATATTGCAGACAGGTGCAAAGTCATTCGTGGGTGACTGAGATATTGCAGGAGCACTAGAAGACTCAGTAAAATTTATACATACCGTTGCACGGGCACTATAACTCCCGTTTTTAAGAATAGTGGAAGCATTCTTTTTGGAGTTGCGGAGATATGATTTTAGCAGAGAAATCGGGGAAAATCTTTCAGTTAAACCAGACTCAGAAGCAAAGTATATGGCCTCAATTTCCTTGCCATTCTTTATTAATTCCTCGATAATATCTGAATACAACCAAAATTCCTCTGTCAATTGTTTGCCATCAAGTCAACTCCATGATACTTAGACACATGCTCAAAAACCTTTTTGTTGTTCCTAATATTTTATATTATGCTATGCTAAAGAATCTTCAGAAGAGGAGAAAAAAAGGGCAGCACAAGAAAGCTTAAGAGAACTGAATTAAACCCATCAACATACAAGGAAAAAGATTGCGAAACTAACACATGATATGATTGCTAGTCATCATACTTCACGATTAGTAAATATGTTTTACATGCCAGAGGAGAAATGAAAGAAAGAAATCCTTTGCACCCCGGAAAGTCGCACTTGCAACAGCAAACAATGTTCTTATCTATCTATATCATATTATTACGATAATCAATAGATGCTCACCCCCCTTTTATTTCTTTTTACTAATTTCTATATTTTTTTAATTTCCTTTTAACTTCCCTCAATGCAAACATAAAGTTAATAAAAAAGACTTATCGCATTTCCCAAACCAAAAACAACCAATGCCCTATAAGAGCTCCATCCCCAAACAATAATTGATTAAAAACTTTCCATGCCACAAAAGATAAAAAATAAGGAGATTTGTACTTGAAAGCTGCAACAAAGTGCGTAACCTTTCACTTAATAGAGTGACTTACAAATAATCAGTTTCATATAACTGCAAGAACTAGTCAGCAGGTAAAAGCATCAAACAGAAGTTCATTCTATCAACCTGTACAGAAAGAATAAAGCTCTTGCTGATTCCCTAGCAACATCATGCAAGAGGATCCTCAGAAGCCAAATGCCAAGACCTCTTCATCTTTGTTGTTTCAATTACTCGGTAAAAAGAGCACATTTTGCTAGCTTTACATATTACCATCTACAACATGGTCAATATGGTTTTAACTACTGGTTAAGACACCATGTTCTCTAAAAAATAAATTCTGTCTGTTAGGATCTTGGCACTTGAGTATTCAATTTCCAGTTTCTTTAGAAAAATGGATTCAATTCCCAGTAGATATGGTATATTACCAACAATTTGTAGCTTTGTTTAGATATCTATATTCACCTCAGCTCTTCTATAGCTTGGCCAGCCACTAGGCAAATTATTGAGAAAATTACTCCGGTTTTCCTTCCATTGTTTTCTACCACTATCTTAAAGCCTTCTTAATTCATAAAATCCTTCTACACCGTACTTACACTCCCTGTCACCAATTATAAACATATTTTGACGGTTGAAAAGGTGTCTGGCATCACCAGTCTAAGGTCAGTTACGCATCAAGTTCTTAATTGACAAATGAAGTCTATTTCCGTAAAAACATTAGAAAAAAGGGTATTTCATCACTAAAATTTTAGAACTTCGAAGCTCAAACTGAACGTATGTGGAATGATGTGAACTACGACTACTAATACCTCAGACTAATGCGTGGCATGTATACTTTATTGTGGACTACCAATGTCTTGAGAAGAAATAAATTGCACTGGTTGTATTTTTTTTCTCAGTTCTCTGAGATGATTTCGAAGGAAAAACAAATTTGTATAACACATTGTCCAACTGGCATCCCATCATAAGAACCATGGAAGAGTTTTTTTAACCACAAAATAGGACCGCCTAAGATTTGGACTATCCTCTACATTAATGACTACAGCTTATCTATGGTTCCGATTGTGGCATTCATGGATATACATTTCTAACCATATTATAACTACGAAATAATTTGTAGCAGCCATACTTTACCAAATCACAAGATGCAGAACAAGAAAAAGCACAAGTTAATCCTAATTAGAAAAAAAAAAAGAGCTGAAACTCAAGTACCTAGTCTCAATGATAGCAATGCCCCACAAGCAATATAACAGAGACGAGTTGATATTGCATACTAATAAGAAGCAATATGAAGTTGGAGAAACACGAACCTCCCATTTGGTTGCCAAAACCCAGTGCAGATGCCAGCTTTGCCATATCTCTCCTGGAAGCAAAATCCAACACCAACTTCTTCAGAAATTCATCATCAAACTCCTCTTTCAAACCGAACCCCAACACCAACTGCAAGAACATAACGGCCTCAGCGGGGCCCATAGCCCCGCTCTGCAATTCACCATCGAACTGAGCTTTCCAGGTTTGCGAGATGCCTCTGGCTCTCTCTACCAAGCTCCGGGCGAATCGTGGCATTTTGTTCTCTGCCAAGTCGGCCTCCGGTAAGAGCGCCTGAACCAGCATCCCGCACGCCCACCTCTTATCCGTGACACCACCTTTTCCGATCTTCTGTGAGAGGAACTCCTCCACGGCGTCCAGGACCAACTTTGGCGGATCCACCGCCTCCATTATTGCACCCGATATCTCGGCTCGCAAAGCAACCGACTCTTTCCTCTTCGCAACGATGAATTTCAGCAGTCCGGAGGCGTCCATCCTCCGGCACAGGGATTTGAGAGATTCCAATATGTCTCCTCCTTGTCTGTCGGGGTTCTGGAACTCGGCGAGCCCGGATTCCTTCTGCTCCTCGACGCGCGCGGCTGCGGCGGACTCGCGCTCGGGTATGGAGTTCTCACGGAATGAGAGGGAGTCAAGGGTCTGTTGGGAACGGGATTGGAGGGATTGGAACTTAGATTCGAAGGCTTGGGTTTTCTGGGAGAGGGAGTCCTGTAGAGAAGCGAAGTGATCAGATAGGCTCTTGAATAGCTGGGTGCAAGAGGCCAGCATGTCTTTTTGGGTCTCCAGGTCCTCGAAAAACTTCTGCACCCTATCTGCGTTAGACGTTGCCAGTTCCGTCGCCATTGCTTGACGCCCGGGGGGGGGGAGGGGGGGGCGCGTGGGGAAAGGCTCAGCTAAACGATGTCGAGTATCGAGTCTGGTGACGTAAGAGAGGTATTCCAAAACCTAGGTACAAGAAGGGAGAAGATGCGGCCTTCTGATGTTAACATCAGTTACGGATTCTGAGCAAAATATCGGAATGCCAATCTCGCAGAAAATGGGGTAAATGGGCATGCAACGTCGTCGTTTCATATACCTGAGAATTCCAGATTTTCAGCTATGAATAAGAGCAAACTAGGTGATAATTGAGCTTCAATTTTTTTTTCTTTTTTTAAAAATTTGGTAAAGTTATATAATTGTTTCGGTTAATTTTTTTATGACTTTCATTTATTCATTAAATTAATAATAGTAAAAAACTATTATTATTTCTAATTATTTTTTAAAATATTTAAATATTTTCTAACTGTTTTAATTTTTTTTCTACAAAAAGATAGAAAAAAATTAAATATTTTAAACAAATAAAAAATATCATAAACTAAATTATAAAAAAAATCAGAGATTAAATTATAACAAATGTTAAACTTTATATAATTTAATAATTTATCCTAATTTTTTATTTATTTATAAAAAAATTGATATATTTTTTTGTTATACTAATATTTTGTTTTTTTTTTAATTAAGGATCATGTTTTTAAATGATTTTGTGACTTTATGAATCAATTCTTTTAAAAAAATTAAAACTAAACTGTTAGATAATTGATAGTCTAACTATTAAATTAACAATTATATGTAATATAATGTATATATTTTATTTATTATGTTTTAATTATTCAGTTGATTTAATGAATTATCCCTTTAAAATTATTTCTACTAAATTTAAGTTTTACTTAAAAAAAATAAAAAGTACATCACTTGACAAACAATCAAGAGGCTAATTAAATAATTTATTACTATTTTAGTTATCAAATGGTTAATTAATGTATATACTTCATAAAACTTGTCGTTTTACATCTGAATATTTTAAATATTAATAATTTATATTATTATTATTTATATTATTAAACTACTGCATGTAGTTATATTTTATTATTATTATAAATTATGTTTTATTAATATAATTATTATTCTTATAATTACTTGCTATTGTAATTTACAGTGTTATCTTTTTTATCCCATTAATGATTACTATATTATATTATTGTTTTAACTATTATAACTGTAAATTTATAGAAAAATTCAGTTATCTAATCTTTTCTACTCTTATAAAGTTGATAAATGGGGGAAAAAACTCAAATAGTGGGCACGATTGTGTAGAAATTTTGTTATCAGGCCCAATGATGGAATGATCGGGAAAAAAAAAAAGGTAAACTCATACCTTGTCCGGTATGAGCGCCAAGACATTAAACTTCAATACTCCGTCCGGTATGAGGGTGAAGCGGGTTGTCCCTATACTCCGTTCAGTATGAGCGCTGAATCACCAAGTCGTCATACCCCATCCGGTATGAGACAACGTTCACGGTAGGGTTCCCCATATACCCGGTTCGTCCACCATTTTTCAGGATATCTAGTAAGACTGTCATTCCATCTGTTTATTTGATGACACCCTTTTCCTGTTTTCCTTTAGTCTCTATTATCAAATCAAACATAATCACATAAACAAATAAACATGCATCCGGTAATGCAATTATATCTCAAATTCCAAATCAAACAATGGTCAGGTAAGACAATAATACGTGCATTTAAACCATAAAATAGATAAATCAGATACTATCATTCTTTTAGACAGTAAAATAAATTAATAGAAAACAATGTCCGGTTCAGCCTCCATTAGCAATCCGTAATTAGTCATGCACATCTATTTAATTTGTACAAAATATCATATTATTATTTATTTAAATTTCAATTCTATAATAAGGAATAGGGAATAGGGTGAGGGGTCCTTACTCGATTTGATGTCGAAAAGCTAAACGGTTTACTACGCCTACGGGCGGTCCCTGGGTTCTCTGAAATTTTCTCGTGGAACTGAAACGCTCTTATAGTACCTACAAATGTTCCAAATAAACCCAAAATCACTCACAGAGCCCACTCGGCCAATTTCAGAAATCTGGCATTGCAGCTTCGCCGTGCTCCGACGACCGACGGCGGTCCGCCTTGGGTCGGTCGTTTTTGACCGAATTTGACCGATTTTGCATCGATTCCTGTTAGCACACACGCTAAAAGGCCTCGGTGGGTCGAAAAAATACGAAAAACTGAAACTCACCAGCGGCGAGTCTCTCTAGTGCGGCGGCTCCTTCGGCTCACGTTGCAGTTGGGTGTTGCGCTTGGGTCAACCTGTAGATAAAAAGATGGTGATCACAACGGTGGAAAAATTACGTGAAACGAGAATAAAAAAGGGCCTCATCGGAGGCAGTTTGTGAAATTTCTCGCGGCAGCGCCGTCAGGCATCGTCGGTGTTTTTCAGCCAATTGGCCGGTTTTTTCACTCTGATTTGACTATGGGTGGGTTTAAAATTGAATTTCGTGCAAAAAGAGAAAGTTTTGCCTTTTTTGGCAGTCGAAAAGGGTTCCGGTGCGGCGGCGGGTGGCGGTGGTCGGCTCCCCAGCGGTTGGGTTATCTTCTCCCGTGAGGGGTTCTGGTGGCTAGGGTTTGGGTTTGGGTACGGATGTGGTTATTTACCCCCTTCCACTTTTGATCTGGACCGTCCATCGTATTTGATCTGGACCGTCCGATCGCGATTAAATAGGAAGTGAATATGGGTCGTTCATCGCCGTCCGTGCGTGCAAGAACGGACCTCAGCCGTTGGATCGCGCGCATTTCTCTCGCATCAGTGCCTCTGCCACTTAGCGCATCCTAGTTGGTCGGGGCTGCTGACCGGGCGTCTAACGTGGCAAAATTTTTTTAAATTATATTTTGACCCCCTAGTTTATGATTCTTCTTTCAAAAATACCCCTCGAACCCAATTTTTCCAAAATTATTTTCAATTTAATCCTTAATAAATTTTACCTTTTTTTCATTAAATTAAAATAAAATAAAATAAAATATAATAAATTAAATTAAATAAATAAATAATTATATTTATTAATAAAAAATTAAAAAAAAAAGGTTTTGGTGGGTGTTACAACTTTCCCCCATTTAGAAGAAATTTGGTCCTTCAAATTTATCTCTCACCCTCAATCGAACAACCGATGATACTGGACTCTAAAATCTAATTCTAGTTCTCATATAACCTCCCTCGGTGTGTGGTTCTGCTATATGACCTTTACAAAGGAAATTTTCTGGTTGCAGAGTAATATGCTCTTTCAATCCACAATGTCGACCGGTACTTCCTCGTAGGATAGATCATCCTGAAGTGGAAGAGGCTTGTGGGCCAAGACATGAGAGGGGTCTAGGTTGTACTTGCGTAGCATGGACACATGAAACACATTGTGGACATTGAGAAGTTCTGGAAGTAGTACTAGTCTGTAGGCGGTGGTACCAATTCTGTCTAAGACTTCAAATGGTCCAATAAATCGGGGGTTCAATTTCCCCCGCCTGCCGAACCTACTGATTCTCTTGAAAAGAGCGACCTTAAGGAACACCCGATCGCCTTTCTCCAATTCTAAATCTCTCATCCGAGTGTCCGCATAACTCTTCTGTCTGCTTTGAGTTGTCTGAATGTTCTTCATGATCTTAACTATTTTGGATGTAGTTTGCTCTATCAGATCTGGGTCGAATAGTTTTCTATCACCCACTTCTTCCCAACAAATCGGCGATCTGCATGGGCGCCCATATAACGCCTCATACGGAGCCATGTCAATACTCGCTTAGTAGCTGTTGTTGTAGGCGAACTCTATTAAGGGTAGATGGTTATCCCAATGGCCCCCGGAGTCAAGGGCACAAGCTCAGAGCATATCCTCAAGTGTACGAATTGTCCTTTCTAATTGTCCATCGGTCTGAGGGTGGAATGCAGTACGAAGGGACAGCTTCATTCGCATGGCTTACTGAAAACTATTCCAAAACTGATAAGAAAACCTGGGATCCCTGTCGGACACTACTGCCACTAGCACTTCATGCAATCTGACTATTTTTCAGATATATATTCTTGCTAACTTGTCCAAGGGATCGGTCATCCTGATAGCCAAGAAGTGGGAAGACTTGATAAGCTGATCAATAATTACTCATATGGCATCATGTCCTGAGCTTGTCTTAGGTAATCTTATCACGAAGTCCATGGTGATATGTTCCCACTTCCATTCTGGGATCAGTAATGGCTAAAGTAGCCCGCCTGGGTATTGATGCTCTGCCTTAACCTGCTGACATACCAAATATTTAGAAACAAAGTCAGCTATATCTCTTTTCATCCCATTCCACCAAAATCGGAGTCGCATACTTTAGTACATTTTAGTGCTTCCGAGATGCATGACAAACTTTGAGCTATGGGCTTCTGTCATGATGTCTCTCTTTAACTCAATGTCATCTGAAACACACACCATGTCCTGGAATCTGAGCAACCCATCGGCTAAGACTCGAAATTCTGAGCTAACTCCCTATTCTGTATTTTTCTTGAGGGCTACTAGGGTGGAATCGGCGAACTGAGCTTCCCTTATTCTCTGGATTAATTCAGGCTGAATGGTCAGATGATCTAAACATGTGACTTTTCTCAAGTCCTGAAGTTATAACTATTGTGTAGCCCCCAATCTGCCTACATTCTGAAACTATCAAATGGTCTAATGTACCTGCACTTTTTCTGCTGAGTGCATCGGCTACCACGTTGCTATTACTCGGGTGATACAAGATGTCACAATCATAGTCCTTAAAAAATTTTATCCACCTTCTTTAACGCATGTTGAGATCATTTTGAGTGAATATGTGTTTCAAACTCTTGTGATCGGTTTAGATATGAAAGGTCTCTTCATATAAATAATGGCGCTAAGTTTTCAAGGTGTGTATGATTGTGACAAGCTCTAAGTCATGGGTGGGATAGTTTTTCTCATGACTCTTCAACTGTCTGCACCCATAGGCCTATGACCTTCCCATGCTGCATTAAAACATAACCCAGGCTTAGATAGGAGGCATAATTGTAAACTGTATATCCCCCTGATCCACTCGATAAGGCAACACAGGTGCAGTAGTCATTCGTTTTTTTAGTTCTGCAAAATTTCTTTCACAGTCCTAATTCCACTTAAACTTGACATTCTTATTTGTGAGTCGGGTCAGGGGAGCAGCTAGACTAGAAAACTCTTTCACAAACCTGCAGTAATAGCCCGCAATTCCCAGAAAGCTACGGATCTCCTTAACTGATGTTAATTTCTCCCAGCTGAGCGCTGCTTCAACCTTTTCAAGGTTCACTGACACTCCATCCTTTGATATGATGTGTCCTAGGAAGGTGGTCTGCTCAAGCCAAAATCCACACTTACTCAACTTTGCATACAGCTTCTTTTCTCTGAAAACCTGCAAAACCTGAACTAGATGAGTATGTTCTTCTCTGCTTTTTTAATAAACCAGGATGTCATTGATGAATACAATAACAAATTTATCAAGAATATTCTGAAGACCCTGTTCATCAAATCCATGAAGATGGTTGGGGTGTTGGTTAGCTCAAATGGCATGACCAGGAGCTCATAGTGTTCGTACCTAGTTCGAAAGGCTATCTTGGGGATGTCTTCTGTCCTGATTTTCACGTAATGGTAACCTGAATGCAGGTCTATTTTGTAGAAGACCTGCACACCCTGTAATTGATCGAAGAGGTCATCAATCTTGGGAAGAGGATACTTGTTCTTGATTGTGACTCTGTTCAACCATCTGTAACCAATACATAACCTCAATGTCCTATCTTCCTTTCTGGCAAAAGTGACTCTGGCACCCCAAGGGGACACACTATGTCTGATAAAATCACTGTCCTGCAATTCGGTGATCTGTTTCCTCAGTTCCTCCATCTCAACATGGCTCATGCCGTAACGAGCAACCGAAATAGGCTGGGTGTCTGGCTGGAGGTCTTTAGTGAATTCGACTTCTCTATCCACTGGTAGTACGAGTAGTTCATATAAAAATACATTTGAAAAGTCTCGGACTACCAGAATATCTTGAATACAATTCTCTTTCTTAGGTTTGTCTAGTTAGAGAAAACAGTAGGGTTAAAGTACTCGACGAATAAAAAAATTTACTATGAAGGAATAAGTGCTAAATGATTTTATTAATTTATAAATGGCTCCTCATTAGGAGGATTGAATACAACTTTTTTGCTAAAACAATCTACGGTGGTGTGATACACCGCTAGCCAATTCATTTTTAAAATTACATCAAAATTCTCCGTGTCTAATTCTATTAGGTCCACACTCAATTTTCTATATGCTATCTCTATGACACAAACCCTGTAGACAACTTCTCCCAATAGTGTCATACTCCCAACTGTAGACACAAACAACATAGAATCAAGTTTATCAAGTAATACATTAAATTTTGATGCAAAAACAGGTGAAACAAATGAATACGATGCACCAATGTCAATTAAAATAGGAGCAAGATAGTTATAGATAGTGTACATACCCTATACCATGTCCGGGTTGGCTTCAGTATCCTGCTGGGTGAGATTGTAAGCTCTGCCCTAGATAAGAGGTCTGTCCTGATTCTAGTTCCTTGGGCACTCTCTTGCATAATGTTGGACATTACCACATATGCGACAGATGTTGTTGAGGCAGTAGTAAGGTCGATCCCGGTGATCCCTGCCCCAATGCTGACAGTCTTACCACGTCCTGCCACTGGAGCCTGAGGGGGAGCTTGGATCATTAGCATGAGCCTCTTGTTCTGTTGAACAGGCGTAGTAGGTACTAGTCTGCTGGGTGGAGCTGAGGGTCTGAGGTTCCCTGCTGCCTGAGAGAGGGTGTGGAAGCTCCTCTCCACTAGCTGTGCCTTGGCCAGAACTGTCGAATAAGTTTTGAGCTCTAGCACAAACTAATGCTGTTTGATTTCTGGGCGAAGGCCCCACTTGAACCTCCTAGCCTTACTGCCTTCGTCCAACAATGTCTCAGGGGAGTATCGGCCCAACTCCAGGAACTTGCGAGCATATTCTAACACAGTCATGTTCTCCTAGACCAACTGGACAAACTCCATCTCCTTCAGATGTCAGAGATGCTCTGGAAGGTACTCTACATGAAAGCCTGCTAGGAACTGTTCCTAAGTAACTAGAACAAGCAGGGTGGTCTGTATGAGCTTCCACCAGTGGTCTGCTTCTCCCACTAGCATGTAGGTAGCAAGGGTGACCTTATGTTCGGGAGTCACCCCTAGGGTCTTGAAGGCATTCTCTGTCTCTATTAACCAGTACTCGGCATCTTCAAAAGAGGATCCCCCTGCAAAAGTAGATTGGTTTAGTCTCTTGTACATCTCTATATAGCCTGGGTCAATCATGGGAAGAACTGGGTCCCGTGGAGGAGGGACTAGGCCAGACTAAGGATAGATTAGGGGCCCTGTGGTGGTACTTACTGATACGGTGGGGGCACCAGATTGTACTGTGGTAGTGTTGGGCGGTACTGTGGCTAGGGCATCGGATCATACTGCGGTGGTGCTGAGTGGTACTATGGAGGAGCAGGGTCGTACCGGAGTGGCTCGGGATCTTCTCGCTGCAGTGGTGGCTCAACCTATAGCAGCGGGGGTGGGTCAGGTAGCTTCCTCCTCTCCTATCGGCATTGCTGGGCAGCAATAAGTCTCTCCAGCATCTCAAATATCCAGTCAACATCTTCCCTAAGTGAACCATCCCGGACTACTCAGTTTAGTGGGAGTCTTCCTCTCCTTATCTCTCTGTACCTGTATTTCACAAGGAAGGGTTGAGTGATAATTCATTGGTTTGGTGTTTCCCTAAGTATCATTGTGTAAGGAATGGGTTCGAGGAACGCGGCTCTGATACCAACTGTAACAGCCCCAGAAATAAAAAAAAATATATAATAATTTAAGTGCAAAAGCGAAATAAAATGTTAAGATTTATATCCCTTACACAATAACTTAAAAGTACTAAACAAATATTACGGAATGAATTCTTTGAAAGGAAAACGAGAAATAAGAAAAGTAATGGAAAATAGAAAGTATCTAGCATCTACTCGCAATCTTCCTGCGAATCGGGCTTTGGAACCAGGTCCTCTTAATCTGAAATAGTTAAATAAAAGATGAGCTACACTAGCCTAGTAAGGATATCACACTATATCACCCGCACATTAGTAAAGGTTAGTATAAAATCAAAACAACTAATAGAGCACTAAATTTAGCAAATTCGTTTATCAATCATAAAATCATTTACCGTTCACTTACCATAGTGCAATTTATGAAAACAGCCTATTGAGACAATAATACCATACAAATCATAACTTTATGAACAATCATCAACATAGAACATATCATAGATTCATCCATTAACAATAAATCAAATCATAGTGTTTCTCATTTTACCAGCCTACTAGTATCCGTGGGGGTTCATAAAAATGTCCCCGCTACACGTGAACCCTTCCCTTTAACAATCTCAATTACAGGACCGTCCCCATACCCCGTCTGGTATGAGTGCCAAGACATTAAACCTCAATACCCTATCCGCTATGAGGGTAAAGCGGGCCGTCCCATATCCCGTCCGGTATGAGCGCCAAATGCCCAAGTCTCCGTACCTCGTCCGATATGAGACAACGTTCACGGTAGGGTTCCCCATGTACTGGGTCCGTTCACCATCTTCTAGGATATCTAGTAAGACTGTCATTCCATCTGTTTATTTGATGACACCCCTTTCCTGTTTTCCTTTAGTCTCCATTACCAAATCAAACATAATCACATAAACAAATAAACATGCATCCGATAATGCAATCATATCTCAAATCTCAAATCAAACAATGGTCAGGTAAGGCAGTAATACATGTATTTAAACCATAAAATAGATAAATCAGATACTATCATATTTTTAGACTATAAAATAAATCAACGGGGAACAATGTCCAGTTCGGGCTCTATTAGTAATCCGTAATTAGTCATTCACATCTATTTAATTTCTATAAAATACTGTATTATTATTTATTTAAACTTCAATTTTATGATAGGGAATAGGATAAGTGGTCCTTACTCGATTTGACGCCGAAAAGCTAAAAGGTTTACTGTGCATACGGGAGGTCCCTGGGTTCCCTGAATTTTTTCTCAGGAACTGAAATGCGTTTATAGTACCTACAATTGTTTCAAATAAACCAAAAATCAGTCCCAGGGCTCGCTAGACTAATTTTAAAAATCCGGCACGGCGACAACGGTCTATCTCGGGTCGGCCATTTTTGGCCGAATTTGGCCGATTTTGCATCGATTCCAGCAAGCACACACGCTGAAGGGCCTCGGTGGACCGAAAAAATACGAAAAATTGAAACTCACTAGCGGCAGGGCTCTCCGGTGCGGTGGCTCCTTCGGTTCATGTTGCGATTGAGTATTTTGTTTCGGTCAACCTGTAGAGAAGAAAATGGTGATCACAACGGTAGAAAAATTACGTGAAACAGGAATCGAAAAAGGCTTCATCGCAGGCAGTTTGTGAAATTCTCCGAGGCAAAGCCCACGGGCTTTGTTTGTGTTTTCTGACCAATTGGTCAGTTCTTTCACTTCCATTTGGCCATGGTGGGTTTAAAATTGAATTTCGTGTAAAAAGAAATTTTTTTACCGTTTTTGGCGGTCGGAAAAGGTTCCGGTGTAGCGGTGGATGGCGGCGGTCAGCTTTCCGGCAACTGGTTTGTCTTCTCCGGCGAGGGGTTCTGGCGGCTAGGGTTAGGGTTTGGGTGCAAATGGGGTTATTTATACATATCCGCTTTTGATCTGGACCGTCCATCGCGTTTAATCTAGACCGTCTGATCACGATTAAATAGGGAGTGAATTTGGGCCATTCTTCGCGATCCAATCTGGTCTGTCCGTACGCGATTCACTCTGGGTCGTCCGTGCGCGTGGGAATGGACCTCGGCAATTCGATCACGCGCACGCGGATTGCCCGCGTGGCTCTCCTCCGCGTGGCCTCCCACATAAGCGCCTCTACCACTTGGTGCATCCTGATTGGTCGGGGTACTGATCGGGCGTCTAACGTGGTAAAATTTTTTTAAATTGCGTTTTGACTCTCGGTTTTCAATTTTTCTTTCAAAAATACCTCCTGAACCCAATTTTTCACCTTTTTTAAAAAAATTATCTTCAATTTAATCCTTAATAAATTTTACCCCTTTTTTCATTAAATTAAAATAAAATATAATAAAATAAATAAATAAATAAATAAATAATTATATTTATTAATAAAAAATGAAAAAAAAAGGTTTCGGTGGGTGTTCCAATATTGTCCCACTAATTTTTTTAATTTATATAAATTATTTATGTAACACCCGCGACTTTATGAATTCCTTAAATTAAACCTAAAATTATAAAAATTAAGATTTTGGGGGCTTAAGTGAAGAAAAAATTAAATTTTAGTGACATTTTGTGAATAAAAAAACCTAAATGACAATAAATACAAAAAATAAAGCTAAAATGTAAATTTGAGAAGTGTTAGACACCTTAGCAAATGAAATGGCAAGGTGGGCCAGGCCGCTCTGTCATGTGTGCATACACATGGCGAGATCTGAAAATGAACGAGTGAGATTGAAGGAGATTGGACTACCAAGGAATAAGATATAAGTGAAAACCCGATTAGGGTTTCCTGAGGAAGGGGGGAGTCGATCAGGGGAGAGAGGGAAGAGATAGAGGTGCAAAGGGAAAGAGAGAGAGAGAGAGAGAACGAGTGGGTCATCACAGCTAGGGGAGAGGAGAGGGCAACCGGAAGAGAGAAAAGAGGGCATGGTGTGCAGTAAAAAAGGGAGATTTGTGCATTAATGGAAGAAGAATCGACGCGACTTGATGAGAAAGGACCAGTAATTGATCGGGATGAAAGAAAGAACCACCGCACAGAAGAAAAAGACACAACAAAGAAGAAAAAAAAAGAAGAAAAAAGGAAGAACAAGGGGTAAAAGAAGGAAAAGAAGAAGGGAGGCGCGAGGCTTGGCGTGCGACGACTATGACCAGATGAGAGCTATATGGCGTGTGATGCCAACAGAAAAGAAATCGAGGGACATCAATTTATTAGGGAAAGAAGATGCGATGTTACAACAGGAAGACAGGCCCATTTCGTGTATGCAGTAACATGGCAGTGGGGAGAAAATTCCGACAGTGTTGGTACTGTGCGTGATGGTGGTTAGATCTATGCACGATGGAAAAGGGCTAGATATATGGAGTTTTTTCGATTGGATTTATGTGAATATTTAGCTCCATGTGCAGCGACGTGTGACAAGTCTAGTGGTGGTGCGCAGGTGGCGTGTGCGACAACACATGGCTATTCCAATGGTGGCACGTGGTGGTGCATGGTGACTGGGGACCGCATGTTCAGTGGTAAAATCAGTCCCCTTTCGTTTTGTATCGTTTTCGATTATTATTCGTTGTTAATAACATATGTATTTTTACTTATGAATGAGAGAAACAAGTGGACGATAACTGAGATTAGAGAAGATTACATACTGCAACTTGAGCCTCCCTCTATAGCCACGAGGTCTCAAACCCGGTTCATCCACCATACATGATGAACAAGGAGGCCATAACTTGGGGCCTGCGTTGATACCATGAGGTAAGTTCATTCTCTGTTATGGTTTCCATCAGCTTGACCAGTCTCTAATCGGACTTGTTTGTGCATGCAGGTTCAAGCCCAGTCCAGCCCTCTCATACAGTGTACCGAGAGTGTTTCCTTTGAGAAATTCGAACCCAGTTCAAGTTAAATATGAAAATTTAGGATTTCACATATTTAATATTCACTTACTTATATTTAAATTATTTAAAGTAAATTGAATAATTTAGATTTAGAATTAATTAGGACTTGTATTTTAGGAAGAAATTGGATCTGTATGCATGTTTGAAGATTTAAAATCTCGATTGTTTACTGATCGAGATAAGATCTTCCTTTCTTTCAGGTAATTCCATGTTTTAGGATATATAAAGCGCCAATATGAAGATAGGTAAATCTCTTAGTATTCTTAGATTAGATTTTCAATTTAAGTTTTTTTTACTAATAAACGTGTAGTTTTATTTAGGATGAAAATGGATTTAGAGAAAACATTTGAAGAGTTTAAATTGAGCCTTAAACATTCAGGATGGTAAATATATCTAGTAGTTAACTCGAAACCACATGTGCATGTTTTCGAAAATAAAAACATTTTCTAAAATAAAAAATTTAAGAGAGTTTGAATGAAGTTAAGTAATATGGAATTGGTAACTTAAAGATCAAATTTTGATAATTTAAAAAATTGTAAAAGATGGGATTTCATTCATATTGTTTGTTTTATGTTTGATTTATGCATGTTGTTGTATTGATTGATTGTGAAAATGATGATGAAAGTGATAGGGTGATTTGATGATGTTGAATTGTTTACGAAATTAGGGTTTGAAAAGTTTTATGGGTGATGATGTAACGACGCCTGAAATATCTAAAGGAAATAGATAATAACTTAAGTGCAGAAGCGAAATAAAAAGTTAAGGTTTACATTCCTTATACAATAACTTAAAGTACTAAACAGTATTACAGAATTTATTCTTTGAAAAAAACACAAGAAATAAGGAAACAAATGAAAAATAGAAAATATCTAGTATCTACTCGTAATCTTCTTGCAGTTCGAGCTTTGGAACCTGATCCTCTTGATCTGAAATAATTAAATAAAGGATGAGCTATACTATCTCAGTAAGGATATCACACTATATCACCGACACAGAAGTAAAAGTTGGTATAAAATTAAAAACAACTAATGGAGTATTAAATTTAACAAATTCATTTATCAATTACAAAATCATTTCTCGTTCACTTGCCATAGTGGAATTTATGAAAACAACCTGTAAGAACAATAATATCATACATACCAATATTTCATGCATGATCAGCTATCATGGTACATATTATAAATCCATATCCATTATCAATAAACCCAACAATAACTACCACTCTTTTCACCAGTTTGCTGGTATCCATGGGGGTTCATAGGGATGCCCCCGCTACACGTGAATCCTTTCATTTATCATTCTCAATTATGGGTCATCCTCATACCCTGTCCGATATGAGCGCGAATTTACCAAACTTCAATACCTTGTCCTGTATGAGGGTGAAGCTGACCGTCCCCATACTCCGTCTGGTATGAGCATCAAATTATCAAGTCTCCACCCCCCATCCAGTATGTGACAAAGTTTACAGTAGGGTTCCCTATGTACCCGGTCCGTCCACCATCTCCTAGGATATCCAGTAAAACTGTCATTTCATCTAATCATTTAATCACAAAATTTTTTTATCGTTTAAACTTCATTTTTTCCCGATTCAGTAGTAAATAAGTAAAATAAACCATACATGCGTTCAAAGCCATAAAATAAAAAAATAAGATACCATCATGCAGGTAAACTATAAAAAAACAATCAACAACAGCAGTAGATAATTTTTTATTCCGGCTCCATTAGCAATCCGTAATTAATTATGCATATTTACTAAAATCGCACAAAATACCATATTATTATTTATTTAAACTTTAGTTCTATGATAGAGAATATGGTAAGGGATCTTTACTCGATTTGAAGCCAGAAAAGCTAAACTGTTTACTGCGCCTATGGGCGGTCCTTGGGTTTCAGAAAATTTTCTCTGGGAACTGAAACGCTCTAATAGTACCTACAAATATTCCAAATAAACCCAAAATCATTCCCAGGGCATACTCAGCAAATTTTGAAATTCCGACACGATAGCTCCACCGTGCTCCAGCGACGGCACCTCCGCCTGCGGTGGCGATCTACCTCAGATCAGCGGTTTTTTGTCAATTTTGCATCGATCCCTGTGAAAAAACGTGTTAAAGGGCCTCGGTTGGCCCAAAAAATACGAAAAACTGAAACTCACTAATGGCGGGGCTCTCCAGTACGGCGGCTTCTCCGGCTCACGTTGCAATTGGGTGTTTTGCTTTGGTCAACCTGTAGAGAAAAAAATAATGATCACAATGGTAGAAAAATTACGCAAAACGAGAATCGGGAAGGGCCTCATCGGAGGCATTTTGTTAAATTCTCCACGGCGGCACCGCTGGTGTTTTTCAGCCAATTGACTGGTCTTTTTGCTCTGATTTGACCATGAGTGTGCTTAAAATTGAATTTCGTGCAAAAAAATTTTTTTTAACTTTTTTGGCTGTCAGAAAGGGTTCCGATATGGCGGCGGTCGGCTCCCTGGCGGCTGGGTCGTCTTCTCCGGCGAGGGGTTCTAGCGGCTAGGGTTAGGGTTTAGTGCAGATGAGGGTTATTTATATCCATCCGTTTTTGATATGGACCGTCCATCGTGATTCACTCTGGATCGTCCATACAGATTCACTCTGGATCGTCCATCACGATTCACTCTGGACCGTCCGATCGCGTTTGAATCTGGCCATTCGATCGCGTTTAGGAGGGAGCACATCCAGGCTGTCCGTGCGCGAGGGAACGGACCTCAGCCGTTCGATCACGGGCAAGCGGATTGCCCACATGGCCTCCCGTGTGGCCTCCCGCATGAGCGTCTCTGCCACTTGACGCGTCCTGGTTGGTCAGGGCTGCTGACCGGGCGTCTGATGTGACGAAACTTCCCAAAATTGCGTTTCGACTCTTGTTTTTCGATTTTTCTTTCAAAAATACTCCCATAACCCAAATTTTCTCCAAATTTTCCCAAATTTATTTTCAATTTAATCCTCCATTAATTTTATTTTATTTTTATCCCAAACAAAATAAAATAAAATACAATAAAATAAAATAAAATAATAAAAATTATATTTATCCTTTGTATAATTAAAAAAAAATTGTGGGTGTTACAGATGATGATTGAATTATGGTTTAAATAGTTTAGACATTAATTGATTGGAACATTGCACGAAAAGAATTAGTGGAAAATTAGGAGATAAAAAAAAACATATTAAATAATCAAAATTTTAAAACCTACACAACTAAAAACCAAATAAACAAATTTTAAATATGATAATTAAACAAAATTTTAAATATCCTTAAACAATTAATTAATATAAAGAGTTTAGGTGATAGGCTGAATTGACTAATTAGTAAGATGGTGGAAAATAAGTTTAGTTAACAGAATTAAAATGAATGAGTTAAGTTAAACACACTATTGCATAATATTAGGAACGCCCACAATAACCACAAAGGAGGTTATGGGCAGTTCTACTTATTACTTAACTCCCTATTTTTCAATAATGTGCATCAGTAAAATAACGACTCTTTGTGAGCCTATAAGAGGGGAAATTGCTTCTGTTTATCAACTCAAAAGTTGCACCAAAGTAAAAAAAATATTATCCTTTCATCTTTCACGTTAAGTCAGGCGATCAATAAACTTAGGTTTTAAGGCGTAAATATTACTCGGTACTCTACTAGCATCCAAGAGAAGACAGAATCAATCAAGAGTTTCAACGAGGCAAAATCATTCTCTACGAGTAGTAAGCGAGCATCTGGTCCTATTGCTTCCGCACTACGGTCAGTCCTAATTACCTCTAGTGATATCAGAGCCTAATTGTTTGCTTGTGACTTTGTAATAATCATGCTCCAATCTGGATTAAGCTTGTTGATTTTTTTTGCATGTTAACTTAATGATGATGAATCCATAAAATATGTTGTTTTTGACTCATGTATATTTAAATGTGCACAACGTTCTATAAATTACATGTAAATTTAAGTGATTTCATTTCATCTCTATGCTATTGTGAGATAGAATACATGAACATTATTTTTTTTTATCATCTAGAACCAATAACTCCCATTTTTTTCTTATGTGTGGTGTAACACCCAAAAAAATAAATTTTTTATTTTTGGGTGTTGGAATCTTTTTTTTGGATTTTATTTTATTTTAATGGTTAATTTATTTTGTAATAATTATGCGTTTAAATTAAATTAATTTAATTTAATAAAAATAAAAATAAAAATAATGACAAAATAGGGTAAAATTATTTTTGGGATTTAATTGTAATTGATTTTGGGAAAAAGGGGTGAAAATTTGGATTCTGGGGGTGTTTTTGAAAAGAAAATTAGAAACCGAAGTTTAAAACGCAATTTAGGAAAGTTGTGCCACGTCAGCAGCCATGTCAGCAGCCCCACTAACCAGAACACGCCGCGTGGCAAGGAAGCTTACGCGGGACAGAGCCACGTGAGCGATCCACGCGCACTAGATCGAACAGCCCATATCTCACGAGCACGGACGGCTCAGATCTCACGCGTGCGGACGGCCCAGATTGAATCATGTACGGACGGCCCAGATTGAATCATACACGGACGACCCAGATTTATTCTCATTTTAATCGCGATCGGACTGTCCAGATTAAATCGTGATGGACGGCTGAGATTAAAAGGGGAAGGTTATAAATAACCTCACCCACACCCGACCCCAAACCCTAGCCGCCAGTACCCTCATCGGAGAGGAAGAACCAGTCGCCGGAGGAGCCGGCCGCCGCCACCCACCACCGCACCAGAGGGTTTTTCGACTGCCAAACGAGGTAAATTTTCTCCCCTTGGCTTGTTTTTCAATGTTGAATCTATCTATGGCCAAATCAGAGCCAAACCACCGGCCAATCGGCCGAAAAACACCGCCGAAGTCCAGCGGCACTGCCGCAACTTCTCTCGATTTTTGCCTCTGATGAGGCCCTTTTCGGTTCCCGTTCGATGCAATTTTTACACCACTGTGATCATTGTCCTTTTCTCTACAGGTTGATTGGAGCAAAACATCAAACTGCGACTCGTGCCGGAGAAGCCGCTGCACCCGAGAGCTTCGCCGTCGGTAAGTCTCAGTTTTTCATGATGTTTTGGTCCACCGAGGGCCCTAGGGTTGTTTTATCGCAGGAATCAATGCAGGTTTGGCCAAATTCGGCCAAAAAGGGCCAACCCGAGGCAGATTGCTACCACGGACGGCGGTGCCGTCGCCGAAGCACGGCGGAGCCGCCATGGTGAAATTCTGATATTGACCGAAAAGGGGCCCTGGGTCTGATTTGAAATTTTTTGGGACACGTGTAGGTACCGGTAGTGCGTTTCAGTTTCTCGAAGAAAATTTAGAGAATTTAGGGACAACCCATAGGCGCATTGTAGAGCCGATTTCAGACCCCGAAACAAGTAAGGATTTCTCACCCTATTTCCTATCACGGTATTAAAGCTCAGTAAATAATAAAATGACATTTCGTGAATTAATAGATATGTATAATTAATTAAGGTTGCTAATGGAGCCCGAGTTTGATATATTTTCGGTCGGTTGCTGTTTTAGTTATTTTACAGTTTTAAATGCAGCATGGTATTTGATGTATTTATTTTATGGTTTCATATGCATGAATCATGATTTCTTTTATTATGGTTTGAATTATAGTGAACCCGATGTTGTGTTGTTTGTTTGGTGTCCATTACTGGTTTACATGTTTATATTTGATTCGATAATTGAGACCAAGGAAAATGGAAAAAGGTTATGTGAATTAATAAATGGATAATGTGGACAGCCTGACTAGATATCCTGGGAGATGGTGGATGGATTGGGTCCGTAGGGAACCCTACCGGAAACGTGGTCTCTCATATCAGACGGGGTATGGAGACCTTATGTGTTTTGGCACCCATACCGAACAGGGTATGGGGACGGCCCGTTTCACCCTCATACCGAACGGGGTATGAGGACGGCCCGTTTTACCCTCATACCGGATGGGGTATTGAGGTTCATGGTTTTGGCGCCCATACCGGACGGGGTATGGGGACGACCCTGGAATCAGATTATTAATGTTAATGGTTCACGTGTAGTGGGGACCCCCTATAGATCTCCATGGATACTAGTAGGCTGGTAAAAGAGAAAATTTGTTGTCTGATTATTAAAATGCAAAAGTATGACATGAGTTATGTTACAAAGTGTATATGATTTTATGATGGTTATAATGCTATTGTTTTCATATGTTATTTTCACAAATCTCACCGAGGTAAGTGGGCAGTAAAAGTTTTTATTATTAATAAATGAGTTTGTTATAAATTATGCTCTATTGGTCGTTTTTGTTTTCTACCAACCTTTACTTCTGTGGCAGTGAGATAGTGTGATGTCTTTACTGGGCTAGTGTAGCTCATTCATTACTTAACTATTTCATATTAGGAAGACGTAGTTCCCGAGCCCGTTCCGCAGGAAGACGGCGAGTTAGACGCCTAAAGATTTTATAGTTCTATTTATAGTTTTTATTTCGAGTATTTCTTTTAATTAGCTTCTTCTTTCATACGTTGAATATGTTTATGGTTATTGTGTAAGGGATATTAATCAGAATTTTTATTACGCTTCCACATTTAAGATTTTTAATACATACATCTTCACTTAAATTTCTGGGGCCGTTACATGTGGAATGTTAAATTGGTCAAATTAGTGAAGCCCAAAAACTTCAAATACCTCGGTAGACTAAGTCCGCCTAAACGAAGTGACACATGATGATACACAGGGCCTTCATGGTTGCACGTGAGCTTCAATTTTCCTCTTGAGCACATTTTCGCGAGTCGATCTATATGATGACATCAAAAAGGGCTACCTTCCCAACACCCAAATGGCGGCGCATGTAGTCACGCACCTATGTCTAAGTGGCGCGTTTAGGGTGTAAAACACTTCCTCCTACTTGCCTTTGGACAAGTTATGCATTGGTGGTGGCTGTGGTCGCTAGCAATAAAAGATCTGGGTACTTTGGTTTCCCAGATAGGCGAAATAAAAAAAAAAAAAAGGAAAGTGAAAAGGTGGAATAATGAATTACTGTGGTTGTTTTTCTGATTCCATCTCTTGGCGTTCCCTGGTGGTTGAATGCTCTGGTGGGGTGAGAGAAAATAAAATGCAGGGACATTAGTTAATAACATGAATGTTTCTCTTATTGAGTATTTTATTTGGACAACAATATAGGTATTTCTAATAGTACAATACATTTTTTTTGTAATACCCGGGCTCAGAAAATTAGCTCGGAATAAATTCTGTTAATTTAGAGATGTATAAAAAATAAAATAAAATAAATTTTATAAATTAATTTAATAAAAATTTTGTTTTATTTGGAAAAAAATGAATTAGGGATGAGATTGAAGACAATTTTAGTAAAAATGGGTGAAAAATTGGGTTCGGGGGGGTGTTTTTGAAAGAAAAATAAAAAACTGGAGGTTAGAACACAATTAAAGAAAATTTTACCATGTAGGATCGCCCAGTCAATAGTCTCGATGAACCTGAGCACGCCGCGTGGCAAGGCACACTGACTCGGTGTCACGCGGGAGGCCGCACTAACGATCCGCGTGCCCCACGATCGAACGACCTAGAAGCCTTCTCGCACGCGTGGATGGTCCGGATCTGTTCCCTCCTTAGGTGCGATCAAATGCAATGAACGGCCCAAAGTTGTTCCCTCCTTATGCACGATCAAACAATCGAGATCAAATGCGATGAACGGTCCAAATTCGTTTTCTCTTTAGGTGTGATCGAACAGTTAAGATCAAACGCGATGAATAGCCACATTAACGCAAGATGAGTATAAATATTTTGCATCACACTAAACCTGAACTCTAACCGCCAGTCCCCTGTCGGAGAAGAAGAACAATTGCCAAAGAAGGGAGCCGACCGCCGACCGCCGCTCGCCGTCGTATCGGAGCCACCTTCGACCACCAAAGCCAAAAAAGGTAAAAATTCTCCTGCCCATTCGGAATTCAATTCTGAGCACCTCTGTTGCCATATCGGAGCAAAACAAACGATGGATGACCCGAAAACCACAGGCAATATCTGCAACTGCCTCCGATGAGCCCCTTCTTATTTTTTATTCCATGCGATTTTTCAACCGTTGTGTTCATCGTTATGTTTTTTAAGGTTGACCAAAGAAAAACTCTCAGCTGCAAAGGTGAGCCAGTGAAGCCGTTGCACTGAAAAATTCCACCACCGATAGATTTCCATTTTTATTTTTTTTTATTTTTTTGACCAACCGAGGCCTGGCCCCATAACGTGTTTTCTCATATGGATAGGTATAAAACTGGCTGAACTGATCAAAATCGGTCAAAAGTAGCCAGGCCGAGGTAAACCACTGTCATGGGCGGCGGTATCGTTGCCGGAGCACGACAGTGTCGCCGTGTCGGAACCCCGAAATTGGCCGAAAAAGGATTTTTAACACCGATTTTTGATTTTTAGGGTATTTTTAGGTGCTTGAAGCGTGTTTTAATCTCCATAAAAAATTTAGGAAACCTGGAGACCGCCAGTAGCCGCAATAAAAAGTTTAGTATTTCGGACACCAATTCGGGTAAGAATCCCTTTCCTTATTCTCTGTTATGGAATTGAAGCTTAATAATCAATAATGTGGTACTTTGTACAATTTAGAAAACTTTGAGAATAATTACAGGTTACTAATAGAGCCGGAACCAGTTAGTCATTTATTTGTCCTGTTTAGTTAATTGTTGAGTTTACACTTTTAAATACATGATAATATGCTCAAATGGTTAAAAGATTCAGTTGTGCTTCTTTTATGTATGTTTATTACTTTTCTTACGTGATTTACGGTTGATTTATGAAATTGAAAATTAATATGCAAACGAAAAATTGCTTAATTATGTGAATTAATGGATTGTTGTCTTACTGGATATCTTGGAAGATGGTGGACGGACTGGGCACATAGGGAATCCTATCGTGAATGTTGCTTCATACTGGACAGGGTATCAATGAATGGTATTTTTTGTGCTCATACCGGATGGGGTATAAGAACGGCCCGATTAACCCTCATACCGGACGGGGTATTGAGGGATGATATTTTTGGCGCTCATACCAGACGAGGTATGAGGATGGCCGGTTAGTTGAGAAAGTTGGATATTGGTTCATGCATAGTGGGACATCTCTATAGACTCCTAAGGATACCAGTAGGTAAATAAAAAGGGAAAAATGTTGTTCTTACTCACTTGAATATGAGATTATAATGTTATTTGAATTATTGTCTCTATAGGTCGATTTTGAAAATATCATAATGGTAAATATATGCAATAAATGGTTTTCCTTATGATAAATGAATTTACTTAAATCAAGAGCTCTATTAGTTGTTTTTATGATTTTTTCCAACTTTCAGTTTTTGTATCAGTGAGTAGTGTGATATTTTTACTGGGGTAGTGTAGCTCACTATTTCATTAACTATTTCAGATCAAGAGGACCAAGATCCAGATCCCGATCAATAAGAGGATTGTAAATAATTTACCACTCGAACTCCATTCAAAAACTAGTGAAGTCGTCCTAGAATGCTCAGTTATTTACCTTTAATTTATTTCTTTGATTTTTATTTGTTCTTTTAGAATGGACATTCCCGTAACCCTATTGAAAATTTTAAATTATTGTGTAAGGAATGTAAACTCTAAACTCTATTATTTGACTTCTGCATTTAATTTACGACTTTATTTCTTTTTTAGTTTCGGATCTTTACAGTTGGTATCAGAGCCACGTTCTTTAGAACAATTCCTTACACAAAAACTTAAGGAAACACCAAAAAATGAATTATCGTTCAACCATTTCTTGTGAAATACAGGTACAGATAGATGAGGAGAGGAAGACCCATACTAAACCTAAGAAAGAAATTTGCATCCGAGAGATTCAAGTAATCCGAAACTTTCCGAATGTATTTCTTAATGAACTACTCGGACTACTAGTGGACAGAGAAGTTGAATTCACTATAGATCTTTAGTCAGGCACCCAACCTATCTCAGTTTTTCCTTACCACATGAGCCGTGTTGAGATGGAAGAATTGTGGAAATAGATAAATGAATTGAAGGATAGTGGGTTCATCTGACATAGTGTGTCCCCTTGGAGTGCTGGAGTCATATTTGCAAGGAAGGGAGATGGGATGTTAAGGTTATGTATTGACTACAGGGGACTGAATAGGGTTACGATCAAGAACAAGTACCCCATCCTCAGGATCGATGACATTTTTGATCAGTTACAGGGTGCCCAAGTTTTCTCCAAAATAGACATGAGTTCAAGTTACATCAGGTAAAGATTAAGGCCAATGACATTCCCAAAAATGTTTATCTGGTTACAAAATAAACTGTTTATCCAGGATATCCGATTGCAGCTTTCTAAGTCAGGTATGGACACTATGAGTTTTTGGTCATGCCATTTGGACGAACCAACGCACCAACCATCTTTATGGATTTGATGAACAGGGTTTTCAGATAATTCATGGATCAGTTTGTCATTGTATTTATCGATGATATCCTAATCTATTAAAAAAGTAAAGAGAAACACGCTCACCATCTAACTCAGGTTTTGCAGGTCCTCATAGAAAAAAAGTTGTATGCAAAGTTGAATAAGTGTGGGTTCTGACTCGAGCAGACTACCTTCTTAGGGCACATCATATCAAGGGATGAAGTATCAGTGAAGCTCAAAAGAGTTGAGGCAGTGCTTGGTTGGGAGAAATTGACATCGGTTAAGAAGATTCGTAACTTTCTGGAAATATCAGGTTATTACCGCAGGTTTGTAAAAAGATTTTCTAGACTAGTTGCTCCTTTAACTTATCTCACAAAGAAGAACATCAAGTTTGAGTGGAACGAGGACTATGAAAGGAGTTTTTCAGAACTAAAGAAACGGTTGACTACTGCACTTATGTTGGCCTTGTCGAGTAGGGTAGGTGGATACACAGTTTACTGTGATGCCTCTTATCTAGGGTTGGGTTGTATTTTGATGCAACATGGGAAGGTCATAGTCTATATGTTCAAGTAGTTGAAGATTCATGAGAAAAACTACCCCACCCACGACTTAGAACTTATCGCAATTATCGATGCATTGAAAACTTGGTGACATTACTTGTATGAGGAGACTTTTCATATCTAGACCGACTATAAGAGCTTGAAACATATATTCACTCAAGAGGATCTCAATATGCATCAGAGACGATGGATAAAACTCCTCAAGAACTATGATTGCAATATTTTATATCACTAAGACAAGGAGAATGTGATAGCCGACGCACTTAGCATAAAAAGTGCAAGTATGTTAGCTTACCTAATAGTTTCAGAATGCAGAATAATAGGGGCTGCACAACAGATACGACTTCAGGACCTGAAGAGAGTTACATACTTTGCTCACCTGACTATTCAACCTGAGTTAATTGAGAGAATAAAAGAAGCCTAATTAGCCGATTCTACCATAGCAGCTCTCAGGAAAGATGCAAAACAGGGAGTACATTTTGAATTTTGAGTCTCTACCGATGCGTTGCACAGATTTCAGGACAGGATGTGTGTCCCATGTGACAGTGAGGTGAAAAAAGACATCATGACAGAGATTCATAGCTCAAAGTTTATCATGCATCCTGGAAGCACTAAAATGTATCAAAGTATGCAACTCTAATTTTGGTGGAACGGGATGAAAAGAGAGGTAGCTGACTTTGTTTCCAAGTGCCTAGTGTGTTAGCAGGTCAAGACAGAGCATCAATGCTCAGACGGCCTACTTCAGCCATTACTGATTCTGAAGTGAAAGTGGGAACACATCACAATGGATTTCATGACAGAATTACCTAAGGCATGTTCGGATATGATGCCATTTGGGTAATTATTAACCGACTCACCAAGTCTTCTCACTTCTTGTCTATCAAGATGACCAACCTTTGGACAAGTTGGTAAGAATGTATATTCGGGAGATAGTCATGTTATATGGAGTGCTGGTAATAATAGTATCCGACAGGGACCCTAGGTTCACTTCTCGGCTCTTGTCTAGTTTTCAGCAAGCCATGTAAATGAAATTGTCTCTTAGTACTGCATTCTACTCTTAGACCGATGGACAATCAGAAAAGACGATATGCACACTAGAGGATATGCTCTGAGCTTGTGTTCTTGACTTCGGGAGGCCATTGAGATGATCATTTACTCTTAATAGGGTTCACATACAATAACAGTTACCAAACAAGTATTGACATGGTTTCGTATGAGGCGTTATATGGCCATCCATGCAAATCGCCGATCTGTTGGGAAGAGCTAAGTGATAGGAAATTGTTCGGCCCAGTTCTTATGGAGGAGATTACAACCAAAATATTAAGATCAGGAAAAATATCCAAACGGCTCAGAGCAGGCAAAAGAGTTATGCGGACACCCAGATGAGGGATTTGGAATTTGAGAAAGATGATCGAGTGTTTCTCAAGGTCACCCATTTCAAGAGAATCAGTAGGTTTGGCAAGAGGGAGAAACTAAATCCCCAATTTATTTGGGCATTTGAGATCTTAGGTAGAATTTGTACTGTCGCCTACAGACTGACACTACCTCCAGAACTATCCAGTGTCCATAATGTGTTCTATGTGTCCATGCTATGTAAGTACAACTCGCACACCTCTTACATCTTGGCCCACGAGCCCCTTTCACTCCAGGAGGATCTGTCCTATGAGGGGGTATTAGTGGACATTGTAGACCGAATGAGTAGAGTACTCTGCAACCAGAAAATTCCCTTTGTCAAGGTCTTATGGCAGAATCACACATAAAGTGAGGCCAAATGGGAGCTAGAATAAGACTTTAGAGACCAGTATCCCCAACTATTTGATTAAGTGAGAGTGACAAATTTGAGGGATCAAATTTCTTTTAAAGGGGGGAGAGTTGTAATACCCGGGCTCTAAAAATTGACCCAGGATAAATTTTGTTAATTTAGAGATGTTATAAAAAGTAAAATAAAATACATTTTATAAATTAATTTAATGAAAGTTTTGTTTTATTTGGGAAAAAATAAATTAGGGATGAAATTGAAAAGAATTTTGGTAAAAACAGGTGAACAATTGGGTTCTAGGTGTATTTTTGAAAGAAAAATCAAAAATTGAGGGTCAGAATGCAATTAAGAAAAATTTTGCCACGTAGGACCGTCCAATCAGCAGCCTCAATGAACAGGAGCACACCGAGTGGCAAGGCACGCTGATGATCCGCGTGCCCCGCGATAAGACGACCCAAAAGCCTTCCTACGCGCGTGGACGGTCTGAATCTGTTCCCTCCTTAGGCGCGATCGGACGGTCGAGATGAAACACAATGAATGGTCCATATTTATTTTTTCCTTAGGCACGATCGAATGGTTGAGATTAAACGCGATGAATGGTTTAGATTAACGCGAGATGAGTATAAATATTTTGCATCACACTTATCTCGAACTCTAACCGCCAGCCTCCCGTCGGAGAAGAAGAACCAGTCGCCAAAGAAGGGAGCTGACTATTTCCCGCCGCCGCACCGAGGTTACCTTTGATCACCAAAAAAATAAAAATTCTCCTACCCTCTCGAAATTCGATTTTGAGCACCCTTGTGGCCATATTAGAGCAAAACAAATGGTGGGTGAGCCAGAAAATGTGGGCAAAGCCCGATAGAGCCGCCACAGGCAAAACCCACAATCGCCTCCAATGAGCCCCTTCTTGTTTCCCGTTACGTCCAATTTTTTCACCGTTTTATTTTTTACAGGTTGACTGAAGAAAAACTCCCAGCCGCGAATGTGAGCCAGCGGAGCTGTCGCACCGAAAAATTCCACCACCTGTAAGTTTTGATTTTTTTTTTATTTTTTTAGCCAACCGAGGCCCCCTGATGTGTTTTCTCGCAGGGATGAGTATAAAACCATCTGAACCGACCAAACCTGGCCAAAAACGACTAGGCCAAGGTAAACTGCCGCCGCTGGCGACGGTGCCGTCGTCGAAGTACGATGATGCCACTGTGCCAAAACCCTAAAATTGGCTGGAAAATGATTTTTAACATTGATTTTATGTTTTGGGGGTATTTTTAGGTACGTGAATCGTGTTTTAATTTTTACCAAAAAATTCAAAAAATCTGAGGACCGCTAGTAGACGTAGTAGAAAGTTCAGTATTTTAGACACCGATTCGGGTAAGAATCCCTCACCTTATTCTCTGTTATGGAATTGAAACTTAATAATCAATAATGTGATATTTTGTACAATTTAAAAAACTCTAAGAATAATTACATGTTACTAATGGAGCTAGAACCGGTTAGTCATTTATTTATCCTTTTTACCTGATTGTTGAGTTTACAGTTTTAAATACATGATAATATTATGAAATGGTTAAATTATTCAGTTGTGCTTCCTTGATGTATATTTATTGCTTGTCTTGCATGATTTACGGTTGATTTATGAAATTAAAAATTAATATGCAAACGAAAAATTGTTTGGTTATGTGAATTAATGAATGATTGTCTTACTGGATATCTTGGGAGATGGTGGACGGACTGGGTACATAGGAAACCCTACCATGAACGTTTCCTCATACCGGACGGGGTATCGAAGAATGGTATTTTTGGTGCTAATACCAGACGGGGTATGGGGACGATCCGATTCACCCTCATACCGGACATAGTATTTAGGGATGATATTTTTGGCACTCATACCAGATGGGGTATGGAGACGGGCAGTTAGTTAACAATGTTGGATATTGGTTCACACGTAGTGGGACATTCCTATGACCCCCAGGGATACTAGTAGGCAAATAAAAAAGGAAAGTTGTTGTTCTTGCTCACTTGAATATGAGATTATAATGTTATTTGAATTATTGTCTTTATAGGTCAATTTTGAAAATTTCGTAACGGTAAATATATGTAATAAATAGTTTTTCTTATTATAAATGAATTTACTTAATTCAAGAGTTTCATTAGTTATTTTTATGATTTTTACCAATCTTCAGTTTTTGTATCGGTGAGTAGTGTGATATTATTACTATGCTAGTGTAACTCACCATTTCATTAACTATTTCAGATCAAGAGGACCAAGATCCAGATCCCGATCAACAAGAGAGTTTTGAATAGTTTACCACCCGGACTCTCTTTAAAAGCTAGCGAAGGTCGTCCTATAATGCTCAGTTATTTGTCTTTTATTTATTTCTTTAATTTTCATTTGTTCTTTTAGAAGAGATATTCTCGTAGTCCTATTTGGTATTCTAAATTATTGTGTAAGGAATGTAAACCCTAAACTCTATTATTTTACTTCCGCATTTAATTTATAACTTTATTTCCTTTTAAATTTCGGGTCTTTATATTTTTATTAAAATATTCAATATATGTATATATATATTTTTTATTTAGACGATAATATTAGTATTTTTGTATACTATTTTTTTTTATCATCACTATACTAATGTGTATTAAGTAATTTATATACATAATTTTGTTACACCTCTTTTGTTAAGTAGAGGTAACTACATATATTTATATGATATTTGATTTTTTCTTATGCTAATTAGTTTTACAAATTAAAGGGTTACATGGATATATTCTATTTAATTTTTAGTTATGATAGTTAAATTTATAATATTTCTTATTTCTATCATATGTAAAAATTGTGAGCCTAGCAAAATTTTTGAATGTGATATAAGTAATGAAATTTTGATAATTTAATTATTAAAAATTATGCATAATGTCCATTTTTTTATACTTGTACAAATGGCAACCAAAAACATAATTGTTGATTTATCCACCAATGAGAAGTTAAATGAGACAAATTATGATATATGGCATAGGAAAATTCAATATCTTTTTAATGAGCGCAAGATTTTTGAAACCTTAACCACTACTGTACCTAAGTGAAAAAAATACCAATAGCAATCGGTACAATGAGGATCACACTGCATATCAGGAATGGTCCAATAAGGATTGTTATATGCACTATACTATGTTATATTGCATGTATAACTATCTCATTAGAGAGTTCAAGAGTTATTAAATGGTTAAGAACATGTGGGACAAGCTTAAGGTCACTTATATCCAGACATCCGCTACAAGGCTCTGTGCCTTCGATTTAAAGTGAATGAAGTATGAAATGGATCTAAAGTACAATATAACTAAACACTTACGTGTCATGAGTGTTATGGTTCGTAACCATAGGGCTGGAGGGCATGACATAAGAGATCATGAACAAGTTCTAAATATAATTCGTTCACTTCCAGATAAACCTAAATGTTAGAAAAATTTTAAGCTCCTGATGGTTCATAGTGAACACATTAATATTTTTTTTGAAATTACTAGGGACGTTGAGATGGTGGTTGAGTGTCAAAAGGCGTTAAATCTTTCTCATGTGGCATTTATTGCCTATGAGACCAAACCCATGGGAAACAAGCCTAATCATGCTAAGTAATTTGAGAAATGTCAACACCTTTCTCAAGCCAATAGACCTAAGGGTAGTGTGGCCAAACAGTATAAGGCTAAGGGCCATAGAAAAAAAATGTAGTGTGTGTGAAGTGCTATAACTACGGTAATAAAGGTCACTTCGCTTGTGATTGTTACGAGTCGAAGAAGGTACCTTTCTTTACTTTACTTTTTGATTTATTTTTTTGTTCCAATGCATTAGTTGTTAATTCTCTTCTTAATTAGATTGTAGTTATGAGAACAAGTAAATATGTAGTTCAGGATTGAGTTAGATTCATGGACTACCATTGTGTCCTAGTGGGCTCACAAATTATTGTATTAGGCAATGATAGCGAAAAAAACGTTCTTAGAATCGAAACACACTAGTTTAAGCTACGTGGAGGAAATACTTTGCTCCTTTATGATACTCTCTATGCACTCAGGGTGCGATGTGGCTTACTTTTAATTATTTTCTTGTTGAAATCGAGATTCTATTTTAACTCTAAGCTTAGTACTTTGGACATTTTATATCATGGCGATGTGTTTTGCCATGGTTCTATAAGAGAAAATTTTTTTGTTCTTGACTTGGATGATAATAGTTATAATAATTCTATGTTTGCTTATGTTTCTCACTTTGTTCGTGATTTTGAATTTGTTAAGTGACATATTAAACTTGGTCATATTGGCCAAGATCGAATGAGTAGACTGGGTAAAAGTCTTTTAAAATGGCTTACTAAAGTTAAGTTGTCTAAATGTGAGTCATGGTTAATCGGTAAAGCGAGTAAGAAACCTTTTGGTAAGACTTCAAGGGCGTCTAGTCCCTTAGCATTAATCCATTCTGACATTTGTGAGTTTTTAAATATCAAAGCACGTCATGTTGTCATATACTTTTTCACTTTTATAGATAACTATTCATGACATGAGTATGTGTATATAATATTTCATTGCTATAAAGCATTAATACATTGAAACATTTTGTAGTAGAAGTGAAAAATCAAATGGATTGAAGAGTCTTTACTCTTCGAACAGATCGTGGTCGTGAAAATTTTTCTGATATGTTCATAGAATATTGTGAGAAAAAAGGTATATTTAGGTAATTTATAATTTCCCATACTCTGCAATAAAATAACCTCTCTAATAATTTTTGGGGGGATGCGAGACTTACAATAACTTGCATCCTTAACCATGTGCAAAGTAAAAGTGTATTCGTAACTCCATATGAGTTATGAAATGATAAGAAGTTCATTTAGATCATTTATGTTCTTGGGATTCGACTGGCTATGTGCATAACCCAACCCACGAGCACAGAAAACTTAGTCCAATAACAACTAAGATGGTGTTCATTAGATATCTCGAGCATTCAAAAGGATATATAATGTTTGAAAAACACTCGAATGGTGATACGACTGAAATTGACTCCTGCAATATTGATTTTCTTGATGATGAGTTCCCAAGCATTAGTGAAATAAAAGAGAATCTCAAACTGTATGAATTATAAGAAGACATGCAACTATCTTGTAAAGGCCCCGGAAATTTAAAATGGAATATGTGTATTAAAAATGTCAAATGCGGAAGCGTAATAAAAATTTTGATTAACATCCCTTACACTAAAACCAAAAACATGCTCAAAGTATAAAAGAACAAACTAACTAAAAGAGATACTCGAAAATAAGAACTATAAATATAACTACTGAGTCCTTAGGCGTCCCCTTCGCTGTCTTCCTACGGAACGGGCTCGGGAACAACGTCTTCCTGATATGAAATGGTTAAATAAGGAGTGAGCTACACCAGCCCAGTAAAGATATCACACTATCTCACCGCCACGAAAGTAAAGGTGGGTAGAAAACACAAAAGACCAATGGAGCATGATTTATAATAAACTCGTTTATTAACATAAAAACCTTTACTGTCCATTTACCTCGGTGAGGTTCATAAAACAACATATGAAAGCATAAACATTATCATCATCATGAAGTCATATGAACTGTATAATAAAATGCTTACTACGCCTTTGCATCTCAATCATTAAACAATACATTTTCCTCATTTATCAGCCTACTAGTATCCATGGGGATCCATAAGGGTCCCGCTACCCGTGAACCCTTAACATTTATAACCTGATTCCAGAGCCGTCCCCATACCCCGTCCGGTATGGGCGCCAAAACCATGAACCCCAATACCCCGTCCGGTATGAGGGTGAAACGGACCGTCCCCATACCCAGTCCGGTGTGGGCGCCAAAACACAGAAGGTCTCCATACCCCGTCCAGTATGAGAGGCCACGTTCCCGGTAGGGTTCCCTATGGACCCGGTCCGTCCACCATATCCCAGGATATCTAGTCAGGCTGTCCCCATTATCCATTTATTAATTCACGTAACATTTTATTCCTTTTTTCCTCAGTCACCATGATCAAATCACACACAAACATGCAACCAGTAGTTTATGCCAAACAAGACAACACAGTACATCGGGTTCTCAGTCATTCAACCCATAATCAGTAGAACAGTGATATATGCACACGAAACTATAAAATGAAAATATCAGACATCATACTGCATTTAAAACTGTAAAATAGAACAAACAACAATTGACCGACAAATACACCATACTCGGGCTCCATTAGCGACCTTAAACAATTTCACACATCTATTGATTCATGAAATACCGTTTTATCATTTATTAAAATTTAATACCGTGATAGGAAATAGAGTGAAGGGTCCTTACTTGTTTCGGGGTCTGAATACGGCTCTACAGTGCACCTACAGCCTGTCCCTAATTTTTTCTGAATTTTTTCCGGGGAGCTGAAACGCACTACTAGTATCTGCACGTGTCCCAAAAAATCCCAAATTAGATCTAGGGCCCCTTTCGACCAATATCGCAATTCCGGCACGGTGGCACCGCCGTGCTCCAGCGACGGTGCTGCCGCTTGCGACGGCGATTCGCCTCAAGTTGGCCGTTTTTGGCCAAATTTGGCCACGCTTGCATCGGTCCCTGCGATAGAACAACCCTAGGGCCCTCGATGGGCCGAAAAATCATGAAAAACCGAAACTTACCAGCGGCGGTGCTCTCGGGTGCGGCGGCTCCTCCGGCGTGAGTCACGTTTTGATGTTTGGCTCTGATCAACCTGTAGAGAAAAGAACGGTAATCACAGTGGTATAAAATTTGCATCAAATGGAGGCCGAGAAAGGCCTCATCGGAGGCAAAAACTGAGGAGGGGCGCGGCGGCGCCGCTGGGTTTTGGCTGAGTTTTTCGGCCGTTTGGCCGGTGGTTTGGCTCTGGTTTGGCCATAGGCGGACTCAGCATCGAAAAACGAGCAAGGAGGAGAAAAATTACCTCGATCGGCGGTCGAAAACTTCCCCGGTGTGGCGGCGGGTGGCGGCGGCCGACTCCTCCGGCGTCTGGTTCTTCTTCTCCAGCGAGCACTGGCGGCTAGGGTTTCTTTGGTCAGGTGTGGGTGGGGGTATTTATACCCTTTGCCTATTAATCTTGACCGTCCATCAAGATTGAATCTAGGCCGTTCGATCGCGATTTAATTGGGATTAAATCTAGGCCGTTCATCGCGATGCAATCTAGGCCGTCCGTGCGCGTGAATTTGGGCCGTTCGTGCACGTGAATCTAGGCCGTTCGTGCGCACGTTTGATCTAGGCCGTCCGTGCGCGCGGGAACAGATCTGGGTCGTCCGATCGCGCGCACGCGGATCGCCCCCGTGGCCCGTCCCCTGGTCAACGTGTCCTTGCCACGCGGCGCATCCTGGTTGGCCGGGGCTGCTGACCGGGCCGCTGACGTGGCTGCTGACGTGGCACAACTTTTCTAAATTACGTTTTGACCCCCGATTTCCGATTTTATTTTCAAAAATACCTCCAGAATCCAAATTTTCACCCCTTTTTCCCAAAATCAATTTCAATTAAATCTAATTAATATTTTTACCCAATTTTATCATTATTATTATTTTTATTTTCATTGAATTAAATTAAATTGAATTAAATAAAAACCCAAATAAATAAATAAATAAATAATAAAAATGAAAATAAATAAATAAAATATTTATTTTCATTTGGGTGTTACATATCTATTAGTGAGAGGGAGGTATTGATAACCTATCAAGTCACCAAGGATAGTGAGATTTCACCAAATAAAAAGATAGCGGGAGTGATCCTACTATCCTATATAGTGAAAATTTATCTACAAATGATGTTCCACTAGAAAATGAGGTTAGTCCTCAAGATCCGAGCTTGGAACATAAAGTTAGTCCTCAAGTTCCAAATTCCACACCAACAAGAGACAATGAAGGAGATTTATTATCTAGTTAGGCAGGTGATGAAGGTCCTAGAATCCGAAGAAATGAACATGGAAAATTTTTCCAATGATATTTTCAAATCGAAAGAGAAATTTTTCTTTGAACTCCTTTAGAAATTGAGGAACCACCTTATTTAAGGAGACTATGAATTCAGCAAACAATAAAGAATAGATTGATGCCATGAGAGATAAGATGGACTCGATGGTAGAAAATAAGGTTTGGAACTATTTGATCTCCTGCCTCGATTTTAATTAATTGAAAACATGGGACAGATAAAACGCAGGACGGATGGATCGATTGAAAACTTTAAGGCCTAACTAGTAATGAAAAGTTTTACCTAAATTGAGGGCATAGACTATGAATAGACTTTTTCTCCTGTGGTGAGATTTGCCTCAATTCACCTCCTTTTAGTCTTTGTTGCCCATTTAGACTTGGAGTTATTTCAAATGGATATAAAAACTATTTTTCCCAATAGTACACTTGAGGAAGAGATATACATGGATCAACCTACTGGTTTTCTTAAAAGGTCAAGAAAACAAAGTTTGATCATGTTAAAAGATCCATGTGTGGTCTCAAGTAGTTTTCTAGGCAATGGTATTTCAAATTCCATAAAGGCATTACTTTATTTGGCTTGTTTATGGTAGATGAAGACCATTGTATGTATGTCAAAAAAATGGAAGAGATTATATTTCTCTTCTTATACGTTGATGACATACTATTGGCTAGAAACAACATAGAGATGATCAATGCCACTGGGTTGTCCTCTATTTTTGAGATAAAAGACATGGGTGAACCCAGGTTTGTTCTTAACATAGAAATAACAAGAGACCGTCCCAAGAAGCTTTTGGGGCTGTGTGAGAAAGCATATATTAAAAAAAGTCTTGGAACCACTTCAGATTTATTACTCCAAACTTGTTGACATTCCTATTGAGAAGGGTTTCATCGTAAATTTTGATCAGTGTCCAAAGATAGATGGAGAGAAAAATAAAATGAGCAGCATTGTTTATGCTAGTGCAATAGGTAGTTTGATGTATGCCATGTTGTGTACATGACCGAACATTTATTTTGCAGTTAGTTTAGTAAGTCATTATCAAAACAATCCTGAACCTGTTCATTGGTAAGTAATCAAGAGAATCTTGCGCTACCTTCATGGTACAAGTGACCTAGTCTTCCATTATCAAGGAGAGGACTTAAAGTTGAAAGGATATTTAGATGCAGACTAGGGTTGTGACTTGGATGATTATAAGTCAACCTCAGGATATGTTTTTATCCTTGGTGGAGGTGTCATATCTTGGTGTAGTAAAAAGAAATATTGTATTGCTTTATCTATAATGGAAGCATAGTATGTCACTAGTTGCTTTGCTATACAGGAGGCAATTTGATTGAGAAGTTTTTTACAAAATTTCAACATCACCTCTGAAGCTAATGAACCTGTAGAGATACATTATGACAACACTACTACTATATAATATGCTCGAGATTTAAAATTCCATAGAAAAATTAAGCATATTAAAAGGCATTACCACTTCGTTCGAGATGCCATAAAAAAAGAATAGGTTGCCATTAAGTATATATCCACTAGCAAAATAGTTCCTGATCCTTTTACTAAACCTATACCTAAAGATGTTTTTCGAGCTCATCTGAAGAGTCTAGGTTTGTATAGGCTTTAGTTTTTTATTGGGATTTGATATGTAGTGGACATATATTTTTGTGTATTGAGCATTTATAAAATAAAAGTTGTTATTTTCTTATAAAATGTTCATGAGCATAATTACATGATTAGTCACGTAATAATATCACCAGGCTTTATGATTGACTTTATCACACAGGTGATTTCCCTAACGCTTGGGTAGCGGATATGATACGACTAAATTATATTTGGGTTAAGTATGTACAATATAGACCATTTATATACTTTGTTGTATTAATGACAAAATATTAATCTTTTATAGTCGCCTTAGTATGTTTAAAATAAGATTCTAGAGAGTTAAGTATGAAATATATCTGATTTCATACTAAAGCCTTAGAGCTAAATCTCAAGTGTTGCATCACACATTGAGTATGTTGATCAAATGGCTTGAGTTAGATACTTGAGTAATATTTGGACTTATGATTTGCACGACATAGAAGAGTGACATGCCCAACTTAGTGAGAGTTATGTTGTGACATACATATCATATTGTACGTGCTATATGACGATCAATATAGGGAGTGACAAAATGATTTCTTACTTTATCAATATGTGAAACTTATGAACTCTTGTGTTCCTCCTTGTATGATACCCTTCGACTTGGAGCTATAACATAAAGTCAAGATTTGGTGTTGCTACTTTAATATGTTTCTAAGGGCCACGATATATATGATCTAGCGGAGCATGTTAGAAATGTAGTCAAGTTAAGATAGATTGTCATGAGTGTCTAAGGAAGAATATTTCTGACATCATCACATAAGCCTGAGTAATTATATTTTGTATATAACCAAGTAATATAATTATAGCCTATGTAACATCACATATAAATTTTAAGTGTTAATTTATGGATTTAAATTCTATTAATTAGTTTATATATAAATTAAATCATGTGAAAAATAAATAAAATTAAAATTTATCTCTAAATATTTTAAAAATTAAATTAGGGACTAAATTGAACAAAATTAAATTTATTTAGAGGTTTTTATAAATTTAAAATTGATTTAGGGGCCAAAATATAAAGAAAACTTGAAATCTGGGCCATTTTATAATTTCTGCAAAATGGGCCACCTGGGTTAGTGACGTGGCAGTCGCTTAATCAAAAAGAGTTGTGTGGCATTTAACCCACACATGTGGTCATCCACGCAGACACTCATGGTAAGTAGATCGGATGATCCTAGGTGTTTTAGGCAAATGCAATGGTGAGATCGCCGTAATTAAATGCAACGGTGTGCAGACATGTAAAAGAAATGATTGTGATCCAATGGTCCATATGCGAGATGCTAATTGGATGCTCTGCATGCATTTTGAGGTGATCCAACAATCATGAGATTGAACGGATCAGATCCAAAGGAATCACGATCTAACAGTTGAGAGAATAAGATGGAGAAATTGTGATTTTGCCATTGATGAAGGCTCATCCAACAGACCACATGCGACAAAGTGTACGATATTTGTGGGGTCCAAATTTATTGAGTGGTGGGTTTGAAAACCCATCCAGGCCACTCAACCCAGCCCAATTTGGAAGGAAAGAAAAAAAAACAAATAAAAGAAGAAAAGAAGAATAAATGAAGAAGAAGAGAAAATCAGGCCAAAGTTCACCATTCTCAGCGGAGGAAAGGAGGAAAAGGGGAGAAAGAGAGGCCGAGATTGCTTGTGAAGGGCCTATACCGAGGGAAGGGCGATTCGCGGCCAACTGGTGTTGGAAATCACGAAAACTCATTGGATTTTCTGGTTATCCACGATTCCAACTTGTGATCAAATCGATATTTTAGTGAGTAATTTTTTAGAGCTCCATTTATCATTTTAATTAAACAAAATGCTCAAGAGATAGCTGGCATGTAATAAAACATGTTTGAAGTTTAAATTAAATCAAAATCAAGTCATGTATGCATGTAAAAGCACATGTGAGTTATGGGTTTATACTGACCCGAGAATAAATTTTTTTCCAACTTTGGAGATATTCTTGGTGCTCAAATCACTTCCTAACAACTTCCAAATTATAAGCATATTAATAGGTAACCCAAAACCTACATAGCATAAATTTTTTATTGAATTTCATGAACTATATAAGAAGTTACAAGCTTGAAAAGAGGGGTTGGTGAGCTGGGTTTAAAACTCATCTCAGAACCTATCCAAGAAGTTCAAACCACAGGGAAAGGTCCCCAAACTGTCTGTTTAGACATTTTGATCTTTTTTGTCATGTTTTTAAACTTTCATTTGCTTGATTGAATTGAATGCATGTATGATGCTTATATAGTGTATATATGTATAAATTTCATTGAAAGAAAAAGTTTGAAAAATATGAAAAATAAGTTGTTAAAATTAAGAAATTAAGCAAACGAAAAAAAATAGAGAATGAAATAAATTAGAAATAAAGGAAAATTAGATTTAAGTTGCTAAATGGGGAAATAGGTAATTAAATTAGAAATAAAAGAAATTAGAATAAGGATAAGATTTAAAAATAAAAAAAATACTAATTATATGTAATAAGAATTGAAAAAGATATATATTTAAAAAATGTAACAAATTAAATAATAATAATAATAATAATATAAGTAATACTAATAAAATAAAATAGCAATAATAATAATAATAATAATAAATAGCAATTATATATATATATAATATTAACAAATCACAAAGAATTACGTAAAGTAAATGAATGTTAACAAAAAAATAAATTTAAATAATTAAATAAAATTTATAAAGTAAATTAAGAAGGAATTAGTTAGAAAAGAAAATCGAAGAGTGATAAGTGAAACTTTAATTGTAAAATAAAACAAAATAAAATATCAATCTTAATTAGGATAGAACAAAAGAAAAATAATACGAAGATTGAAAGAAGTAAAAATTTAGAGATAGTTTGTTTAAGATTGGTATGGTTGAAATTCAGCGGCATGGTGAACCTTATCCTTTGGTGGATGGAAACCCTTCCAGAGATGGTTGGGATGTGTGTTCTATTCAGCGACATGGTATATAATAAGTTACAAGGATAGGGTTCAGATTTTCTAGAGCTGAAGGGTTTCCATCCGATTTAGGGTTTAGGGTTTCCTGGCGATGGACTATTGTGACCAATATGCATGTGTTGTGTGTATATCCCTTTATGACAGTGGGAATCCTGATCTCATAATGGTACCAATCGGATTACAGATATATCCGTTCAATATTAAGTAAAAATCTAAAACTTTAATAACTTCAATATGGTGATTATGTTGGAAAAAATCGAGTATCGAGGATACCCATGAGGGGTTATAGATGTCTCGATTTGACCAAAAATTTGTGAAAAATTCTGGTAGTGATTCTAATGAATAAAAGATGGCTTGAAGAAAAACTATGGGATAAAATGGATTCAGAAAGATTTTAAGAAAAAATGAGTCTAAGATAATTTGGAGGGTTAATACCTAAACTTAGGGGGCTTTGATAGATAGAAAAAAAGTTAGGGGAACAATGAGAGATGAGATAGGAAATGGAATACCTTTGCATTTCATAGTTTTCAAATAAAAAGAAAAAGAAAAGTTTTACATCTTTGATTGTGTTTAACTCTATATCGTATGCCTAGGGTGTAGCCTATTTCTTATACTTACTGAGTGCATTGAAATTGTTCATCCCATTAAATTATCATCTTTTAAGATCAAGAGGATCCCGTTATGGATCAAGAGGATCTCACCCCTGAACCGGATCAAGAAAAAATTGTATGAGCACCCGTGATGAAAACTATATTTTATAAGCAAATAGATATCTATTTTGTTTTGACTTTATCATACGAATCTCATGTATTGTAAACATTATTATAATATAGTCAAGGGATAAATGATGAATATTTTGAATATATAAATATTTTGTTAATTGTATTTCTGTTGCATATTTGGTATTTGACGACTGTAATCCCTTCGATAGAGAACATGAGCATCATAGCATAGAGAGACAATGTATACTAACGGTGATGTTCAAATGATTTGGAGTATTATAAGTATGAAAGTGTTTGTATTAGTTAGATGGTGACTTAATATAACACTACTTATTATTTTTTGGTCGCACGCCCCATTTTTTGTATGAAGCATGATATATATGTTGATGTGGTAATACATTGTGGTTAGTGTGGCTTGTGCGATCGAGTGGGAGATATTGCATAATATTAGGAACGCCCACAGTAGGCATAAAGGGAGTTGTGGGTAATTTCACTTACTACTCAATACCCTATTTTTTAGGGATGTGCATAAGTGAAATAACGACTTTTTGTGAGCGTATAAGAGGGGAAATTGCTTCTGTTTATCAATAGAAAAATTGCACCCAATAAAAAAAATATACTATCCTTTCTTCTCTCATGTTAAACCAAGCCATCAATTGACTTAGATTTTAGGGTGTGAATATTGTCCGGTACTCTAGTAATATTCGGGAGAAGACAGACACATTCAAGAGTTTTAACGAGGGAAAATCATTCTCTGTAGATAATAAGCGAACATCTGGTTCTATTGCTTCTGCATTAAAGTCAGTTATAATTACCTATACACATAAATGAACATTTTAGGATAATAAAAGTAAATTGAAGTAAAAGGGATGAAAAGAGAATAATGAAGGTAATTAAGTTAGGATGTAAATATGTTTAAAAAATTAAAAATGAAAACATTAAACAAAAACGCAGTTACAAAACAAATTAAAACCATAAATAAATTAAAGCTACATTAGAACATATCAAAATAAATAAAACTTAAAATTAATTAAATATTAAAAGTGATAAAAGTAACCAAGAGTTAAGGACAAACAAGTCTTTAGAGAAAATAAGTAAATATGATAGGAAGTGTGAAATGTAATAAAACTCAAGAAACAAAAGGATTATACAAACAAACAAAAAGTACAAAAAACTTCTCAAAACAAAATGTTTAATATACATCAGAACAATATGATTGAAATTCAACGGTGAATGAACCCTACCAATAGGTGGATAAAAACTCTTTTAGACGTGGTTGGAATGCATATTTTGTTCTAAGTCACCTAAAATCGGACTGTTGTGACCAATTATTTTATAATTTGTTATGTGCCTGTCTAGGGAGGTAGTGGAGATCGATATCCTAAAATAGAACTTGTTTTGTTAGACACTACATTTACGATTATGAACGACAATTGATAATTAGAAAAGAAGAGTAGGACAATCAAACTATCTTAAACATAAAATAAAACTCTAAAAATACTTAAACAGTAGGATTATGGAATTGAATTAAAAATCTAGTTGTTTGATTCTCATAGTTTTATTAAAAAATAAGAAAGATTTTACATTCATGTTTGATTGTGTGTTGTATGCCGCATGCCTAGGCAGTTTACTAGGTGTATTTACTGAGTGTGTTGTTTCACTCACCTCAATTCTAATATTTTTCATATTAGATCAGGAAAGATAGTTTGTAGTGCTCGAATCAAAATTTTCATATTTTGTTTTACTTTAGGTAACTTGTAGTTTAGTTTTTGACTCAGCAAAATTTGTTGTCTCATGTATTGTAATTTAATATTACAATGATACAATGGATAAATAGTTATATAATTTTGTATTTTCATATGTTGTGAATGACTAAATTTTTTAAAGTAGTCGATATTCGACGATCGTAGTTCTTCGGTGGGATTGCATGCCATCACAATTTATATTTATTTGTATTAATTGAAATGTAAAAAATAATTTAATAATTTATAATATTTTTATTAAATTCAATAAAATTAAAATTTTAATTTATTTATTAATAATTGTTAGAATTAAATAAATTGAATGGATAATATGGGGGTAATTAAGATTGTCGTATAAAAGCTTTTCTTTTTCTTTTCCTTAATTGCATATGGGTGGTGAGTGGGATTGTAACTCAAATGAGAGCATTGAAATGGTTCAAGCTTGATTTGGTCTAGATGGTTGGGCTTGAGAGAGTTCCATCTGTTGGTCCAATTGTTTCAAGTTGAGATCTCTTATCAATCTCTTTAGCATCAATTTTTTTAGTTACTTGAGTTTGAAGCATTTTTCATTGTTTTTACCAGCCAGAATTAACTGATATATATATATATATGTATGTACTTATGTATATATCCACAGACACATACATACACCAATAAAAGAGAGGCAATGGAGAATGGAGGTATTTAAGTAATCAATGCCTTATTGGTCGTGATTCATAGTATTACAAGGATAAAATTACAGAAAAGAAAAACTGCTGCAACATTCAGCTTCTCCAACTGGGTTGGAAATTACGTGTTAATTATACATATAAAAGTGATTTGAGTAATAAATTATCCTCTTCAAAGAATACATCAAAACCAGGAATTCTTGAAATCAATGCAAGAGGTAAGTGACAGCAAGAGCTACTAGAAGGAGAATGTAAGCAATCCCTTGATCAATTGCAGTACCTGCAACCAAACAAAAAAAGAGTTAAGCTCGTCTTCCATTTTCTTCCCGAGAAAATTAAGACAGAAAATCTGAGGCCGTTAACGCATACCACCACTGGAAGGAGGATCGGCTGAAGGAGAAGGAGCTACGGTCTGCCCTTGAGTCAGCTGCAACATCGCCGTTAATAGCAAACCAATAATTGGAAAAACCATCATCTTCAACGAGCGACTCATTTTTAATCGGCAAAAATACGAATCTTCTAAGATTAATCGGCAAAACAGAAGAGAAATCGGAAAGTCCTAACCGACCTTTTTTAAAAAAAACTTTGAATTGGAAGGCGGCGATCGTGTTATCAAAAAGTTGTTGAGAAATTAGGGGCCGTGTCTAGTTTATATATATATATATATATATATATATGCAGAGAAGGGGTTGGGGGTTTCGGGGAAAGTGTCGGGGAGAAAGGAACGGTTCGTGGATGCGGGCGAGAGCTTTTGACTGGTTGGCGGCGCGTCAACTCGGAATTGAAACGGCGTTTGGGTTTTTCCGTTTGTTAAACGGTAACTTATGTCTGTATTAATGACTTCGTGAAAAAGGAGATGTGACGGAGGGCCAGGGTGGCCGTTTTAGGTAAGGTTTCCACGCGTTTGTCCCATTTTTGTTTTACTTTGAAGGTAAGAACTAAGAAATGGACCAGTCCACTTAACATCCGCCTAATTTGCGTGTGTATATGTATGTCAACGCCGTTAGTTTACACGTAGCACATGTTGATGCTGGATTGTTTGGGAACGAAGTTTAATTAAGATTAAGAGAATATAAGAATTTAAATATGCCTTGGTAATAATATACTAATAATACAAAACATTTTGTACCAATTAATATCTGTCAACCATACTTACCGGTTAATATTAGTATCTATTGATATAAATTATGAATTTTAAAATGTAAAATTTTTAATTAAAAATTAAAATTTTACGTATAAATATTTAGTTTTAGTATATTTCATAGTTGTTTTAATATAATATTTTCATTTTTTATGTTTAAACTTATGAGTTTAACTATCTCATATATTTATAAATTAAATCTTTAAATATATATTTTATTTAAAGATAATATTTTATATATTTAATATAAATTATCAAGTTAAATAATTTATTTTTTATGTCAAAAGCATAGAAAAAATTTATGTTGCTCTAATACAAATATGGCATGTAACAATAAAATTATCAGTAGCCCTCATATCATTAAAAAGATTTTTAATTGAATGTTATCAAAAATATTAAATATTTTATTGAATAAAGTAAAAGGTTTAATTTTTAATTATATTTTTTTGAAACGTTTTCAATATCCACTTAGTGATACTTATAATACTATATGTCTTTATATAATAACTAAATAGTTAAATTATGTATCTTTTCTCTTTTTTTTTTTAAATATATATTTAAATTTTTAATTAAAATTTATTTGTATGGGTATTCCTTTCATCGGATGCGATATGATTTATTAAAATAAAATTTGATTTGAATATTGTAATTTTAATAATAAAATAATAAATTAAGTTTTAAATCTTATTAAATTAAATAATATAAATTAGATATAATTAATGTAACATCCGTATAATTTGACGTTTAAATTTTGGGGGTGTTTTATAAGAGTTTATAAATAATTCAAAGGCCTTCTGCAAATTTAAAAGGGTTAAGGGACTTGAATGAAAGAAAATTTCAAAATCCAAAAATTAACCCCTAAATCCATAATCACCCCACTAAATTAGGGAGAGGGCACCGGCTGAAGAAAAACCCGAGAGAGGGAAAAGGAGTGGCGGAAAGGGGGGAGACTGAGAGCTGAACAATCAACCAAATAGAACGCAGACGAGGGGATTAGAGGCGATTAGAGGGAGGAATTTCTCGTCAAAAATTCGTTGAGATAGGAAGGATTCAAATAAGGACCACCGCTTCAACAGATACCAATTTGGAAGCAAGTGTAAGACGAATTTGAGTTTTAAACACTAAATTTAAAATTTGTGCTTTAATTTCTTGTTTCAGATAACGATTGGTGATGATTAAAAATTGGGAGATAAGAGGACAAAAAGGGACGGTAGTATGACAGTCGATCTTTCGTTCTGAAATAGATTTAGAGAATGTTGTATAGATGGTATATGTAGAATTGGGAGGTGAATCTGTTATGTTTAAAGAAGTGAATCGGAGAGGGGTTAATTGAAATTGTATTAGTGTGTTAGACCTGTTATGGATAGTATAAGGAAGATGTTAGAATAAATAAATTAAGGAGAAGTGAGTGAACAATAGGGGTCTGAAAAAGAAGAATGCGGACAGAAATAGACGGGATGAAATCAGAGATAGAGAGTAGAGTAGAATCTTGGCTTAGGCGAATGACCAAAGGAAGAGATAATAAAGCTGACGGACACGGTAGAGGGAGTGAGTTAAGGAAAATGGTGTTAGTAGAGGAAGGATGAACACACTGTAACTGAAAAGAGAAGAATGAGATGAGTAGTACATGGATAGCAAGTGGGTAAAGCTGGATAGGGAGAGACCCCAGGTTGTGCACATAGAAAATCGAAGAGTGGAATTAAGGGTTCTGATCTAGGGGAAGCTCTTGCTATCACTGATAAGTTGAGCATTGATAAGTTGAGTGGTCCAGGGTGTGTGAGTGGCCAACTAATGGCCGGAACATGCATGGTAATTGAGTATTCATTTGCTGTTATTTAGTTTCTGGTCTAGATATTCCTTTTGGCATGCTGTGTGCTTGAAGGGGATGGTGTGAATGGCCCTATGAGGGTCGTTTATTTTGATCTAGGGGAAGCTCCTGTTGTCGCTAATAAGTTAAGTGGTCCATTGGGTGGAGTGGCCAACCGATGGCCAGAACGTGCTGGGTGATTGAGTATTCATTTGTTGTTATTTATTTTCTGGTTTGGATATTTCTGTCCACGTGTTGTGTGCTTTGAATGGGATGGTGTGAGTGGCCCTATAAGGGTTGTCTATCTTGTATATGATTCTGATTGTGAAATATTTATGAAATAATGATCTAAACTGTTAATCTGTCTGACAAATTCACATGCAGATTATGAAATAATTCTGTATGGGTTTTCAGGTGGGAGAAAATGATTAGTTGGGTATTATGGTGAAGAAGAGGATGAAAATAGAGTTGAGAACGACGAGAAAAAAAAAAAAAATTAAACCAGAGAGGGATGAGACTGTAATGTGAGAAGGGATATTACCGAGGGATCTGATAATTATAGCTTGCAGTGTTAAGAGAATCCTTTGCTAAAAGCGAAGGATAGAAAGTACTGAGGTATATATGTGGGAAACTAAGTAAGAGATGTGAGAGGTCGAGTTCTGGCAACATGATAAGGGAAGGGTCATGGACTGATTTAAGCAGGATAGAAGAGTAATGGGAGAAAACTGGGAAGTTCTGTAAACAGGTTAGAGGAGAAATTCATGGGTTAACTTAAGCAGGGAGTGTAGGGGGAAAACTAAGAGGTTCTGTAATTAAATCAAAGGGGAACTCAAGGATATAATTACACAGGAGTGTGTTGGAAAGAATTCTGTGAAAACCAGAAGGTATACCAGTGGAAAAACTATGGATTGTTTGTGGTGGAGAGGGCTGAGAGAGAATTCTGTAAATTTCCTGGACGTATGACGGAAAAAAAATGGTTGGATTAGGAGTGCGGGTGTTAAGGGAGAATCTGGCCTAGGAATTGCACTAATTTCAATACGTTGTTTCAAATTATAAATTTGACTTACTGGGCATGTGTAGGCTTATTACTGTTTATTTACAGATACAGTGAAGTAGGAACAATTTTAGGAACCTTCAATAACGAACCACACCACCTAGAGGACACAAAGAGTGTCAACGGAAGTAGTATCAGATATGACACTTACCCACTCACACCTATACATGTAGGATATATTTTTCTTTTTCTTTTATTGTGATGAACTATGAGGACCATGACTTACATGAGAATATAGTGTACATAGAAGTGGATAACTTTTATAAGATATATGGATGATTATATCTTCGAATGAGAAGGATTATATTGTGTTGCACTTAATGATGATGTAAAATGAACATTCCACATGGAAATATGAGGGTGCTTTGGCCATTAGGGTACGGGGCGTTATAATTGGTATCAGAGCAATTTGATTCTTGAAACTCGAATCTGAAGTGGGAGCATTTAAATTCCTGGATTATGAAAATTGGAATTAATTTATTAATTCTATGGTGAATAAGGTGTGCGAGTTGGTGTTTGATAGTTTGAATTCTGTGAGAAGTCTTTTCAAGTTGGTATGATGGAAGTGTGAAATAAGAGAATGGGATTGTAAAACCATTGAAAGACATGATAGACTTTAGGTAACTGGGTAGTGTGCAGGAGGGTAAATCGATTTGAATCAAATGACTTACGGGATTTAGTTTAAGGAGAAATATTGATTTCCTAAGTGAGCTAAACAGATTCACCAAATTGTGTGCAGGGAAAGCGGGGACCAGTTGATTTTTAGATATAACTGTGAGAGGATTTTCAAGAAATGACACCTGATTGGCTGAACACTCTATTGAGTGGATGTTAGGGGTACAAGATTTATAAGGTGTAGATATGATAAATGAGATGGTGAGCTAATGTAAAATAAGGTAATTGTAGGGAGGAGCGATGTAGAACTTTGAGTTGTAGATATACGGCAGGTATAGCAATATATGAATTAGAAGTGAAAAATGGGAGGGGGACAGAAAAAACAAGAGAAGAGTAAGTTCAATCCAGCTTTTCACAATAGAATTTGGAAAGAAGTATAAGTAATTTCATGAGCCAATTTAGGAAGGGTTAATGTGGAAATCGGGAGAATGTAGTTGGTTTTCGCAGAATGATAGATACTTATATGCAAATTTATTTAAATATGCTCATATTGTCTCAAATACAACTGTTAAAAGAATGGGTGAGCTACGGTTGTAGAGAGGAGTAGAATTTGTGGAAACATGGGAAAAATGATGGGAAATATTGCAATCTACGAGCGACAAAGAAATAATGAAATTAATATCAACCGAATGCGAGGAAGGGGGGGTACAATATACTAATTGGGAAATAGATAGATAATGAGAGAATTGAGAGATGTGTCCGGATAGTCGTATTTGACTTGACATAAAACTGTGTAAGAATGAGAATATGTTCCAAATGAGTGAACAAGTGTGGTGAAGGAATAAAAAGGAGAAAGCATTAAGGGGGGGGGGGGGGGTCATTAGGTAGTGTAAAACAATATAATTGAGAGCTAAAAGAAAACAAATACTGTATGTGATTAAATCTGGATTGAATTACTAGCCTGGAAGAAAAACTCAGAGTGTAAAAGTCAAAATAGTGGGTTTCTGTGCATATGTAGTGGTATGAAGTAAGTATGTCAGTGAGTAAAAAAGAAGAAAAATGGAATAGGACAAGGGAAATGTAGTAGACATTGAGAGAAGCTGATTTGTGCAGACTGTATTGGTCGAGAACAAGGTGAATTTGCTGGCTTGTGTTGAGTCAGCAAAGTGGACCGGTGATAGTTGGTTCGTGGGGAACAAAAAGCTCCTGGATGTTGTGCGATATGAATGGCTAGTGTCATGGCCGAGAGAGGAGGCCCGGTAGGGTCGTATATGCGTGCAGTTTGAGTTGTGCAATCATGGTGTGTGCATGGCCTGGCTTGTGTTGAGTCAGCAAAGTGGACCGGTGGTAGTTGGTCCGTGGGGAACAAAAAGCTCCCGGATATTGTGCGAGATGAATGGCTAGTGTCATGGCCGAGAGAGGGGACCCTGTAGGGTCATGTATGCGTGTATTTTAAGCTGTGTAATTGTGGTGTGTGCATGGCCCTTACAGTCGGTGTGTGCGCGTGTGGATACTATTTGGTGGGTATATTATTGTCAATGAATTTTGATTTGTCTAAAGCAAGTAAATGAGTGGGACTAATTCGGTACTTGAACTGCAGCTGGTGAAAGCATGAATGGGAGAGTGAACAACATGGTCAAAAACTATAAAAGAAATATAAAAAAAAAAAACACTCATACGTTTAAGAAAGGAAGGGGGAAAGTGGAAACACTCTAGTGAGATCCTTATATAACTGCCAAGGACCCCATAGTCATAAGTTTTCTAGGTTCACGGATTGCAAATCTTAATTGATTTAGATTAAGCCATTCTCAAGATAATTAACCCTGATGAGTTTAAAAATAATAAGAATCAACGAGGGAGAGTAAATTACTTACATAGCAAATCGTTGACTAAGAAGAAGGAATTTTGATGACACAAACACCCACTTCCTAAAGTCCACCAACATTTATTTTGGGAGCTAACAGAAAACATCACTGAGGTAATGTAATTATTTTGAGTAGAACGTAGACATGAAAATGATGCTGAGGTTACTAAGTAAAATAAGGAATCACCATCGTACTTGACAGAGCCAAATGACCCATTTTTGGAAGGAATAGAGTAATTTTGATTAGATCCCTATTAGTGCGCAAAAGAAATATTTTCCAAATCTTTACGAGAAATTAGAAGTTCATGTCTAGATAAATTATTTCTAGATCGAGAGTAAACTATAGTATCGGATCATGTTCTTAAGGTACCAGGACAAAGAGTACCCTAGATATAACTCCAAGTCATACCCTCGATCTTGTTACAGAGAGTCTTTTCAACAAAATATATATACAAAAAAAAAAATTCAAACATCTTACAAGATCAGTTCTCGACTAGGATGCCATAGACCAACAATCCTGAAATAAATTTTTTTTTTAAAAACACGATACAACTATTGGCAATGCAGATGATCGAATTTAACTCAATTAAACTTTCAGTAATCCGTTAGACATAACAGTCTATTCTTTCAAAAACAACCGAACATCCAAGGAACGAGTATACTTGACCAGAAATGTTCCTAAAAGATTTTGTTACTCCTAAATTTAAACCCTTAAAGAAAGAGAACTCCCCAAAGACTGGTTTCATAATTAAAACATTTAACGTGATAACCCGGAATATGGTTCCATTATTTCCAAGTGGGACATCAGGTTATACAAAATACAAATATGCCTAGATAAAACTCAAAAGTAAACACTAGCAGAGTAGCAGTGGAATTTTGGTGGACCATAACCTATAACATATAATTTATATCTTAGAGTCGCGTCTAAGGCTACCACCTTGAGCCTCTGACAACCAAAGGTGTAACACCTACACTCGAAAATAATGAAATGACTAGAATAAAATTCAATTGTGTTTAAGAATACTACGTGATTCCATCAAAGTCAGATAAATTTTCAGCAATAACAATTATGGATTTCATACCTTCCTGCGTAAAGAACGCTAGGAAAAGCGAATCAATTGCCAAGAGATTTTAGGAATCATTTAAACTTCATGGAATTTGAAAGGCTAGTATGACTTAAACTAAGAGTAGATTACTTAGACATTAAGTCACTTGAGTAACGAAGGAGAGGTTTAGCTATTGAAACAATTATTTTCAAATTTATAAAGTAATACTCGAGATTCAGAAAATCTTACTACTAGTGGATTGTTATATATGAGCATGGAAACCAACTTTATTGTTTAGAACTCCAAGTCATTAGAATAAAATGCATGTCTTGGTGATAATTAAAGATTTCGTGGACTAGGGATCATAAAAAAATAATTTTTAAAATATTCATGCATTAATTTTTGAATGTCAGAAAGTAAGCAATTTTTATTGGACGTACGCACATAGGAAAAGATGTAAACATAACATGGCTTTGAGGTCACTTAACTAATTAAGAACTTAATCATGTGGTGAGAAGTAAATATAGTGTATGTTGCTAAGAGACTTTTCATGATGATAATCAAACAAAGGCATGATGCTCCCAAACAGTGGTTGGTAGTGGTGATAATTGCATATACTATTGCTATAAGATATTACGCTCTAATGAATTTTGAAGTTCGACATAATCTAGAATAGTAGTCTTTTGTGAAGATAAAACCTCCTTAGGTTCTAAAACCTCTAAGATTCAAAGGCCAATTCTTCGTGAATATATATCTTTATTTTTGGGAGATAAGAAGAGAGATACCCCAATTTAAAGTGATTCCACTATTAGAAATACCATGACAATTCTATTCCATAAAAGAAAGCATCTAAGAACCGAAAGAGTAATGAAAGACGAATATCCTCATTTGTTACAAGTTCCTGACAAGTTCAAATTTTAGAGATCAATTTTTTAAGGCGGGAGATTGTAACATCCTGTATAATTTGACATTTAAATTTTTGGGGTGTTTTATAAGAGTTTTTAAATAATTCAAGAGCCTCTGCAAATTTAAAAGGGCTTAGGGATTTGAATGAAAGAAAATTTCAAAATCCAGAAATTAATCCCTAAATAAAAAATCACCCCACTAAATTAGGGAGAGGGCACCTACTAAAGAAAAACCAGAGAGATGGAAAAGGAGCGACGGAAAGGGAGGAGAGTGAGAGCTAAGCAATCAACCAAACAGAATGCAGACGAGGGGATTGGAGGCGATTAGAGGGAGGAATTTCTCATAAAAAATTCGTTGAGATAGGAAGAATTCAAATGAGGACCACCGCTTCAACAGATACCAATTTGGAAGCAAGTGCAAGAAGAATTTGAGTTTTAAACAGTGAATTTGAAATTTGTGCTTTAATTTTTTGTTTCAAATAATGATTGGCGATGATTAAAGAAACTACAATGTGAGAAGGGATATTACCGAGGGATATGATAATTATAACTTGCGGTGTTGAGAGAATCCTTTTCATTCAACAACATTATTTCATGTATATCATTTCTTTTATTTACTATTTAGCCTCAAATGATACGTATGCCTGCATCCCCAAGTAAGACAAGAGTTCGAAATTTATATTTTAGAATACGTAAATGTAATAAATATACATTATGCTGACCAAAACGTATTATGTACAAAATTGAACAACGGGAAACATAGATTAAGACAAATAAATTGAAGTAGTTTAAAATAGAATAAGTAAATAGATAAGTACAATATAGCGACTAAAGAAATAGTTAACACAATTAAATAAGCATAGAATGACCGGTTATTGGCTTCATTGAAAACATGTACTTAGTTAATTAAAGAATCACCAATTATCTAAAATTTTTATTTATTATTAATTTAGCTTTAAGGGAAAATAGGTGAGGGATCCTTACTCTTAGTCGGTGTTTAGAACACTGTCTTTTTTACTACGATTCTCAACAGTTCCCGGTTCTTGGATTTCTTGAGTTTTTTTTGATAAGATTGAAAACGTACGTCAAATTGGCTTGAAAATATGTAAAGAACTATGAAAAAAAATCAAAAATCTCACCGGGGGTCGGGTTGGGGTTCCAATGTAGCGGTGCTGCCATGCTCCGCCGCCTGGTCCTCCAGCGGTTCTTCCTCTCGGTCAGACTAGTTTAGGCTGGTTCTTGGTAAAAAAAATGTTTAAATCGTGGTTCGAGGGTGTTTCTCGACGAAAAGAGGGGAAAAACAGGTGCTTACTAGCAATTTCGATGTTTTAGTGTGGCAGTTCAGTCGAGCTCTGCCATCCCTCCCTTGCAGTTTGCAGCTTTTCTCGGTCACCCTACATCGGAAACATGTTAGGCGGCTAAAGGGCGGAGAAATCGGAAGAACGGAAAGAAAATATGACTTATTGGAGTATTTTCAATCTTTGGAATGGTGGCACTGACGTCCTCCAGTGGCTGAGCTTCTCCTCTAGCTGCCTCTCTTCGTCTTCTCCGGCTTGGGTGTCGGCTAAGGTTAAGGTTTAACTGAAAAGAGATTTAAAAACCTCTCTTATAATATCCTAAGCCCAGAAATTAAGCTCGGGATGATATAAATTAATTTTAAAACTAATATTAAAAATATTTAATTTTAATTTTTCTAGAATTTTTTTGATATATATGCATTTTGGATACATTTGAAAATAATTTCAAACGGATTGGGCCAAAATAGAAATAAAGGAGGACCAAATTAAAAAAAAGTGGCCACGTAGGACGGCCATGTCAGCAGCACGGGCAGTCACCGTGCGCCGCGTAGTGGATACGACAGGACGCACTCCACGCGAGAAGCCACACGGGCAATCCGTGTGCCAAGCGATCCAACAGCCCGTGTTCACTCCTGCCATCACGAACGACCTAGATTTATTTTCTCATTAGGTGTGATCGGATGATCCACACACCTTTGATCGTACAACCTAGATCTTTTTTCCTTTTAGGTACAATCAAACGGCTAAGGAAGCACCATGCGGACCCAGATGGACAACTCAGATCGTGAGAAGGGGAGTATTTAAACTCCTCTTCCATCGAAACCCTAACCTTAACCCTAGCCACACAACTGCTCGTTGGAGAAGAAAAAGAAGAAGGGCGGCTAAAGGTGAAGCCAGCCACCATCGTTGCTGCACCGGAGACCTAAATCGACGCTGATAAGTGCAATTGTCTCCTGTTCGTCCCGTTTTTCCATTCTAAGCTACCCAAAACACTTCTTGATGTAGGAAAACGCGAGGAAAAGCCATAAATGGAGGGCGGAGCTCAGTTGAGCCACTGCACCCAAAACAAAAAAATGCTCATTTGAACCTGAAGTCCATTTCTATTACTTCCGTTTCTTGACCTTAGGCCATCTAACATGTTTTTCGGTACAGGGTAATCGAAGGAAAGCCGTGATTACGAGCAAGAAACAACAGAGGTTGGTGGAGCCATCACACCAGAAAGCCAGAACCATTAGTAAGCTTCGTTTTTATTCTTTTTTCCATAGACAGACACTGTCTAACCCCGAAATGAACAGGTTTTCACCCATAACTGGCCGAAACCGGCCTGACCGAGAGGAAGAGCCATCGTAGAAGGAGGAACTAACTGTAGAGCACGGCGGCACTGTTGCGCTGGAAGCCTAAACTGAACCCCGGTGAGAGTTTTTGCCCTTGTTGACATGTTTTGCGTATTTCTATGCTATTTTGACGTAAGTTTTGATTTTACTAGAAAAACCCAAGAAATCCAAGAACTGGGAAGCGTAATGAAAAAAGCGGTGTTCCAGATACTGACTCAAAGTAAGAATCCCTCACTCTTTTTTTATATTACAGTTAAATTGAAGTTGAACTGATAATAAATGAAAATTTTAGTTAATTGGTGGTCCTTTAATTAATTAGGTACAAGTGGCTAATGGAGCAAATAACCGGTCAGTCTATACCTATTTGACTTTTAATTGTAGTATTTATTTCTTTAGTCATTTATTATGTTTATCTCTTCACTGATCTGCTCACTTTAATTTATTCGTTTTACATCTATGACTAACGAAGTAAGGTTTATTAATCTATGTTGTTCGATTACCCTATTGTGCGTATAATACGTTTCTATCAGTATAATGCATGCTTATTTCTCGTACATACTCTAAAATATTAATTTCGTACTCATGTGTCGTTTAGAATACTGATATACGTGTTCTTTAGGGCTAAATATTAAGTAAAAGAGAGTATATGCATGAATTAATTGTGTCAAATAAAAGGGGTTTCCGGATGTTTTGGAAAAGAGTGTACAGACTTGATGCATAAGGTAAACCCTACCGTAGACGTTACTATCAATCAAACGAGACTGAAAAGTCCCAGATTGAAAGGGGTTGAGAATTGTTTTGATCACGCTCATACCAGACGGGTATTGAGGCGGTTGTATGTTTTGTCGTTCATTATCGGACGGGGTATGAGGACGACTGTTTGATTAATAGAATAAATGTTTGGTCCATATGTAGTGGGGATCCTTATGGACACCCAGGATTAGTTAAAATGATAAAAGTGAATAAGATAGGAACCCAGCTCTAGGAATAATGAAGGGTTACTTGTTGCATGTCTTTTGGAATGCATAATGTAGATTATTATTATAATTCATATTTTCATAAATGGCATTTAGGAACTTACAAATAAGTTAAGAAAATTATCGTTTTCAGTTGAAAGAGTTTTATTTAAAAATGAGCTCCATTGATTGATTTACAATTTCTATAAACCTTTAATTTTTTTATCAGTGGTAAAACGTTGATATTATTACTGAGGTAGTGTAGTTTATCCCTTTATTATTAATCATTTCATATCAAGATGATCAAGACTCGGATCATGAACAACAAGAAAACTACCTAGAAGTTTGCCTATATGTTTTCCTAGTTTCGAGCAGGGGTGGATCACATTAGTTTTTCTTATTACTCTTTTTCATTTATGTTCTTTAAGGGCATTCCCGTAACCCTATTGGGCATTTTAAGAAAACTGCATAATGAATATAACTCTAAACTCTAAACTACTTTCGCTAATTAATAAATTACAGTATTATTTTATTTTCTTATTTTTGAGCTTTTATAGTTGGTATCAGAGCCGCGTTCTTCGGAACCATTCCTTGCACATAGGGTTAGAGTAATTCAATGCAACTTGAATCTCAAATTTTTATTATGAAATGTAAGTAAAAAATCATGAGGAGAGGAAGACTCTCGCTAAATAGAGCATTCCGGGAGGGATCGCTTCGGGAGGATGTTGATCCACTCTTTAAGATGCTTGAGAGACTCATCTCTGCCCAGCAGATTAGGGAGGAGAGAAGAGAGTTGTCTGGTCTCCTTCCACCACCGATACAGTATGAGCCACCTCCACACCGAGAGGATTTAGTACGCCACGGTATAACCTTGCTCCTCCACAGTATCATGAAGCACCACCACAGTACAATCTAGTGCCTCCATTATACAACCAAGTGCCGCTAATAAGGCCAACCGGTTCCTCCCCAACATAATCCATTTCTCCTTCAACAGGATCTAGCTCCACCCATGATGGATCCGAGCTACATCGAGAGGTATAAGAGACTCAATCTATCTACTTTTGCAGGGGCATCCACTTTTGAAGAAGCTGAATACTAGTTAGAAAAGACAGAGAAGGCCTTTCCGACCATTGCAGTAGTTCCTGAACAGAAGATTGTTCTTGCCACTTATATGCTCGTAGGTGAGGCAGGACGTTGGTGACAATTGAAGCAGACTACTCTACCCACTCCAGTCACCTGTGAATAGTTTTTGATAGCCTTCGATGTTGAGTACCTTCCAGAACACTTATGACATCTAAAGGAGACATAATTTGCACACCTGGTTCAGGGAGATTTGTCGGTATTAGAATATGCTCGAAAATTCCTACAGTTAGGTCGGTACTCTCTTGAGAGCATGATAGACGAAGGTAGAAAGGCAATAAGGTTTGAGTGGGGTCTCTATTCTGATATCAGACAACAATTATATGTCTTCGAGCTTAACACTTATTCAGTTGTCTTGGCCAAGGCACAGTTAATAGAGATGAACCTTTGTATTTTTTTCCCAGTAGTGGGCAACTCCAGGCCGCCGGTTCTGCATTACAGGCCTACACCTACTGTACTGAACCAACAGAACAAGAGATCAAGGCCCGCAACTTAAGCTCCTTCCCAGACCCCGATAACAGGACACGTCAAGGTTTGTCAGCACTGTGGTAAGGATCATAGAGACCGATATTGCTATCGCCTCAACAACACCTATCGCATATGCGGGTGTGTCCAGCACTACGCGATAGAGTGTCCGCAGAATCAGAATCAGACCAGACTCGCAGTCTAGGGCAAGGTCTATACACTCACCCAATAGGATGCTGAAGCCAACCTAGATGTAATACATGATACGTATACTATCTGCAACCACCATGCATATGTTTTAATTGATATTGGTGCTTCACATTATTTTGTTTCACATGCTTTTACTAAAAATTTAAATGTGTTACCTGAGAGTCTTGATTATGTACTGTTTGTCTCTATACTTGGGAACGAGACATCACTGGAGAATGTTATGTATAAAGCTTGTATTATAGAAATACCAGGTGGGGAATTGATCGTAGATCTGATAACACTTGACACAGGAGATTTTGATGTAATTTTAGGAATGAACTGGTTAGCGACGTATCACGCTACTGTGGACTGTTTCCATAAGAAACTTGTATTCAACATTCCTAACGGAAAGTCTTTCACGAATTAATAAACTTTAGATATTGTTCTCATATAGTAACTGTATTGTTTATCAAATGCCTTTAACTTAGCTATTTTTTTCACGCTAGGCAAACCTAAAAAAGAGATGCATCCAAGATATTCTTGTTGTCCAAGATCTCCCAGACGTATTCCCTGACGAACTACCAAGAATGCCAGTAGATCGAGAAGTTGAATTTTCTATAGATCTTTAGCTTAGCACCCAACCCATCTTGGTTATCCCCATACCAAATGAGTCATGTCAAGATGAAAGAACTGAGGAAACAGATCAAGCAGTAGTAGGATAATGGGTTCATCAGTCATAGCATATCCCTTTAGAGTACGAGAGTCACGTTCGCAAGAAAATGTGATGGGTTTATGAGATTGTGTATTGACTACAGAGAACTGAACAATGTTACAATCAAGAACAAGTACCCCATCCCCAGAATTGATAATATTTTCGATCAATTACAAAGTGCTCAAATTTTCTGCAAGATCGACCTGAGATCGGGATACCATCAAGTGAAGATCAATGCATAAGACATTCCTAAGAAGGCCTTTATGGATTGACTAATGCATCTGCAACCTTTATGGATTTGATGAACGAGATTTTTAGGTTATTCTTGGATCAATTTGTCATAGTATTCATTGATGATATCCTAGTTTACTCTAAAAGTAGAAAGGAACACGTTCAACATCTTATTTAAGTCTTATAGATCCTCAGAAAAAATAAACTTTATATAAAGCTGAGTAATTGTGAGTTTTGGTTTGAGCAAACTTCTTTCTTAGGGTACATAATATCAAAAAATAGAGTGTCAGTAAACCCCGACAAGATTGATGCAGTGATGGGTTGGAAGCAGTTGACCTCAGTTAAGGAAATTATAAGCTTCTGGTGTATGGCAGGTTGTTATCACAGGTTTATGGAACGATTCTCAAGTAAAGTAGCCCTCCTAACACGACTTACGAAAAAAATGTCAAGTTTGAGTAGAATAAGGAATGTGAAAAAAGCTTTACAGAACTTAAAGAACGATTGACTACTGCTCCAATCTTGGCTCTACTTAATGAAACAGGGGGTTACAATGTATACAGTGACACGTTCTACCAAGGACTGGGTTGGGTTTTGATGCAGCACGAGAAGATCATAACTTATGAGTCCAAGCAGTTAAAAACTCATGAAAATAATTACCTAACCCGCGACTTAGAACTTGCCGGCATTATCCATAGCTTGAAGACTTGATGTCATTACTTATATAGGAAAATATTTAAAATCTATACAGACTATAAGAGTCTAAATATATATTCACCCAGAAGGATCTCAACATGTGTTAGAGGCGTTGGATAGAACTCATCAAGGATTTTGATTGTAAGATCTTGTACGATCCAGGCAAAGGTAATGTGGTAGTTGACGTCCTCAGCAGGAAGAATGCAGGTATGTTATCTCACATAATGGTCTCCAAGACTTGAAAAATGCCACATGTCTAGCCCACTTAATAGTTCAGCCCGAGTTAATCTAGAGAATAAGGGAGGCTCAATTGACCGATCCCACTCTAACAGCTCTCAGAAAGGACACAAAATAAGGTTTGAATTCAGAATTATGAGTCTCTACAGATGGGCTGCTTAGGTTATAGGATAGGTTGTGTATTCCTAGTGATAACGAGTTGAAAAAGATATCATGACATAGGCTCACAGTTTGAAGTTCACCATGCATTTGAGAAATACTAAGATGTATCAAAGCATGCAGTTCTGATTCTGATGGAGTGGGATAAAAAAAAATTGCTGATTTAATCTCTAAAGGCTTTATATGCTAACAGGTTAAGGCAGAGTACCAACGATCAGGCTGACTACTTCAACCGTTACCAATTTTGAAGTGGAAATGAGAATATATCACCATGGAGTTTATAACAAGATTGCCTAAGGCACACTTGGGACACGATACTATCTGGGTGATTGTTGATCGGCTCACTAAGTCTTCCCATTTCTTGGCCATCATAATGACAGATCCCTTAAACAAGGTAGCTAGAATCTATATTCTGGAGATAATCAGACTACATGGAGTTCCGGTGATAGTGGTATTGAACAGGGACCCCAGGTTCATCTCTCGATTTTGGACAAGTTTTCAACAAGCAATGAGGACGAAATTGTTTCTTAGCACAACATTTCACTTCCAGACAGATGGACAAGCAGAGCGAACTAATCGCACACTAGAGAATATGCTCATGGTTTGTGTTCTAGATTTCAGAGGGCACTGAGATGACCATTTACACTAGTAGAGTTCGCTTACAATAATAGTTATCAGGCAAGTATTGGTATGATTTCGTATGAAGCATTATATGACTGACCATATAATGCGGACACCCGAAGGAGAGATTTAAAATTTGAGAAAGGTGATCGAGTGTTCCTTAAGGTCATCTCCTTTAAGGACATCACCAGGTTTGGAAAAAAGGGAACCTCTAGTTCATCGGACCATTTGAAATTTTTGACAGAATGAGGATATCCTCTTACAGACTAGTATTGCCTCAGAACTATTCAGAGTCCATAACGTCTTCCATGTGTCGATGCTACGTAAGTATAACCCTGATCCCTCATATGTTTTGTTCTACAAACCACTTCTATTTCAGGAGGATTTATCTTATGAGTAGGTACCGGTTAGTATTTTAGACCGGAAAAGCAGAGTATGTTACAACAGAAAAATCTCTTTTATCAAATACTATGAAAAAATCACTCGCAGGATGGCCACTTAGGAGTTGGAATAAGACTTCAGGGCTTGATACCCTTAATTGTTTAACTAGGGGACAACAATTTGAGGGACCAAATTTTTTTTAGAGAGAGAGAGTTGTAACATCCCAAACTCGGAATTTAAGCTCGAGATGGCATAAATTAATTTTAAAATTAATAATAATAATATTTAATTTTAATTTTTTTTAGAATTTTTTTGAGATATATGCATTTTGGATACCTTTGAAAATAATTTCAAAAGAAAGTGGCCAAACTGGAAATTAGAGAGGATCTATTTAAAAAGAAAAATTAAAAGCAGGGGCCAAATTGTAAAAAAAAAAAAGCAGCCACGTAGGATAGCCACATCAGCAGCACGGCCTATTGTCGTGCACCGTGTGGCCGACACGCCAGCACGCGGGAAGCTACACAGGCAATCCACGTGCAAAGCAATCCAACGAACCATGTTCACTCCCGCGTGCACGAATGGACCATATCTATTTCTCCATGAGGCGTGATTGGAACGTCCGCACGCCTTTGATCAAACGGCCCATATCCGTTTCCCTATTAGGTGCGATTGGACGGTTAAAGAAGCACAACGCGGACCCAGATGGACGACCCAGATCGAGAGAAGGGGAGTATTTAAACTCCTCTTTCACTGAAACCCTAACCCTAGCCGCACAACTGCTCACCGGAGAATAAGAAGAAGGGCGACCAGAGGAGAAGCTGGCCACCGTCACTGTCACACTGGAGAACCAAATCGACGTCGATAAATGCGATATTCTCCTGTTCATCATGTTTTTCCATTTTAAGCTACTTAAAACACTTCTTGATGCAGGAAAACTCGAGGAAAAGCCTTAAATGGAGGGCTGAGCTCGGTAGAGCCACCGCACCAGAAAGCTAAAACCACCGAAGCTTTGGTTTTCTTTCTTTTCCACCGATAGACACTGCCTAACCCTAAAATGAATAGGTTTTCACACAGAACCAATTGAAACTGGCTTGACTGAGAGGAGGAGATGCCATAGAAGGAGGTATCGACAGCAGAGCACGGCGATGTTGCCGCGCTGAAACCCTAAATTGACCCATGGTGAGAGTTTTTGCACTTTTTGGCCGTTTTTCGTATATTTCCAAGCTATTTTGACGTAAGTTTTGATTTTAATAGAAAATCCTAAAAACTTTAAGAACTGAGAATCGTCGGAAAGCGAAGTGAAAAAGACAGTATTCTGAACACCGACCTAGGGTAAGAATCCATCATCCATCTTTCCTATTACAGTTAAATTAAAGTTAAACTGATAAAAAATAGAAATTTTAGTTAATTGACAGTTCTTTAATTAATTAAGTACAGGTGGCCAATTGAGCAAGTAACCGGTCAGTTTATACTTGTTTGACTTTTAATTAGAGTATTTCTTTCTTCAGTTATTTATTATGCTTATGTCTTCATTACTCTACTCACTTTAATTTATTCGTTTTACATCTATGGCTAACGAGGTAAGGTTTCTTAATCTATGTTGTCCGGTCATCCTATTTTGCGTATAATACGTTTTTGTCGGTATAATGCATGCTTATTTCTCGTACGTACTCAAAAATATAAATTTCATACTCATGTGTCATTTGGAATACTGATATACGTATTCTTCAGGGCTAAATAATAAGTAAAAGAGAGCATATTCATGAATTAATTGTGTCAAATAAAAGGGGTTACCAAGTATCTTGAGAAAGAGTGTACGGACTTGGTGCATAAGGTAAACCCTATTGTGGACGTTATCCTTAGTCAAACAGGGCTGAGAAGTCCCATACCGGAAGAGGTTGGGACCAGACGGGGTATTGAGGCAGTTGTATGTTTTGACGCCCATTACCGAACATGGTATGGGAATGACCGTTTGATTAATAGAATGAAGGTTTAGTCCACGTGTAATGGAGACCGCTATGGACTCCCAAGATATCGGTAGGCAAGTTAATATGATAAAAGTGAATAAGATAGGAACCCAGCTCTGGGGAATAATAAAGGGCTATTTGTTGCGTCTCGTTTGGAATGGGTAATGTAGATTATTATTCTAATTCATATATTTATAAATGGCACTTAACAACTTACAGGTGAGTTAAGAAAATTAACGTTTTCAGTTGAATGAGTTTTATTTAAAAATGAGCTTTATTTGTTGATTTATGATTTTTATAAATTTTTGTTTTCTATATCAGTGGTAAGACGTTGATATTCTTGTTGAGAAAGTATAGCTCACTCCTATATTATTAACCATTTTAGATTATGACGACTAAGACCAGGATCCTGAATAGTAAGAAAACTAACTCGAATGTTACCTTTCCGGTTTTCAATTTCGAGCAGAGATGGATTACATTAGTTTTCTTTATTACTCTTTTTCATTTATGTTCTTTAAGAGCATTTATGTAGCGCTATTGGGCGTTTTAAGTAAACTGAGTAAAGAATGTAACTTTAGACTCTAAAATAAATTTCAGTATTATTTTATTTTGTTATTTTTAGGCTTTTATATCTCTTCTTCTAATCTCAGCCATTCATCTTAGGAAACATGGAGTGCGGATGGTCGTTCGATCGAGTCTATTTGGGATACCAATCTGGGCTGTCCATCCGGATTTGCATGGACGACAGGAGCCGTTCGATCGAAGCTTATTCGAAAAATTGATTTGGGCCGTTCGTGCGTGCGATAATGGACATGGACCATTCGATTACCCTAGCATGCGGCTTGCCCGCGTGACTTCCCATGTGGAGCCTGTGTCAGTGTGTCTTGCGTGACGATTCGTCGTGCCGCTGACTTGGTGTACATGTGGTCCATATTTTCTCTTTTTGCAATTTGACCTCTGTTTTTAAATTTTTCTTTTAAACATATTCTCATTTATTTACAATTTGGCACTGGCTTTTGAAATTCATTTTCAAAGACATCCAAAATGTATATATTCTAAAAAAATAATAATAAATTTTCTCATCCCAAACCTAATTTTCAAACTCGGGATGTTACACATTATTATTACAATGTTTGAATGTTAATTAGTATAAGCTCATTAAATTTATCAAATACATTTCATGGAATTGGACCTAATTATATTTTGATTTTAGAGTAACATCAAGTTCAAATATACCATAAGCTAATAAATGACTGCCCAAATACCTAAACATTTTTTCCAATACCAATGCCAATATATACATGTCATTTATGGAGTATTTCATTTAATTTTAGTTAAAATTTATATTTCATAATGAGAAATTGATTTAGAACAAATATTTAAATCTATTATGACATATCCATAAGGCATATAACATACCTTTTTTTTAAAGATAAAGACCAGCAGAATACATTAATTTTTATATGAAATTATGAGACAATTTCAGTTCTAAAATTTAGAAAAAATTTAGATTTATTCTACAAATGTAGTCTGTGAGATTTTTAAACATCCAAATGAAATTATTTAAATTAAAAATTTGATAATATATAATAAAATAATCACCTGGGTGGATGTCAAATGGAAAGGTTCGAGGCGGTTGCTGGTGTTTTTAGAATGTTCTTCAATCGGTGGAAAATGGTCATGATATTACCAAGGGTCATCTTTGAATTGTCAAAATTTATAGGCTATAAAAATAAGAAAACCGAAATCTATTACATAATTCATCTAGAATTTGGTATAAACAATTTAAAAGAAACAAAAATTAGAAATCACAATCGGGCATATCAATTTCTTCAATTGGCTGACTTTTTTAATTAATAAATGTTCAATTATTGGATTTTTAAAGTATTAGGATTAAAAAATATATTACAATTGTTTGACATGTGACATTCCCACGGTCTTCTAATTTGATAATAGTTTAGATTTCTTCATGAAAAGAACTATGTTTTTAAATATAACAGTTTTAAAGATATATTGTTATATTTATAACTATATTTATTACTTCAAAAACAATAAGTTAATTTTTATTTAATAAAATGTTAATTTTAGTTCAATTGATTGATAAAAATTCATGTTATGAACTATTATATATACTGGCACTTTGAGATAGGAATAGACTTAAGATAGGCATGGGACGAGTATGTTAATTTTTATACCAACTCCACTAATAAAAATATAAATTTATATCTGTCTCATATATGAATCATGTAAAGAAATTTTTATCCACTACGGCTTATCAAGTAAAATCTTTTACCTATTACCTACAATATTTAGCCCTCTTTAATTTTAAAGAATTTTATAAAATATTTAAATAATTTTAATTAAAATTATTAAACTTTAATTAAAATAAAATATAATTTAAAATAATATTTAAATATAATAATCAATAACAACTGTGTTCGAATATAATATTTTCGTACAGCATTGATTAAACATAATTTCTTTCTTTTTTAGCATCTTAATTTATTTTTTTAATGTCATGATTTATTTGTTTTTTTATACATTGATTTACTTCAATCTTTAATAAATATATATTTTAGATAACAAAAAGACTATATCTAATTATTTTAAAAAATTAAATTAATTTTTATTTTCATCAATGATAATGATTTTGTAAATTATTAATTGCAATCATCAAATGAAGAGTAGTGTTCTATCTATTAGAGGAATTAATTAATTATGTATTTTTGTAATTGTTAATAATTTGATTGATAACAAATTGTATAAATTATGTTACCGCAAATTAGGTAATTGATAGAATTAGAATATTTGATTGACCGTTAAATTTTCATCTTGTACATGTATATATACCCCACCTATATTCAATGGAAATCAAACTATTATTTTCAGTTTCATACAGTATCAGATCCACCACGCTCCTGACCTATTTCTTCTCTTCTCTTTTTTTTTCTTTCTCTTTTACAATTCTCCACACTCTTTTTCAACCTTAATAGCTTTCTAAGATATCTCTGCATCTTCCACTCTTGATACCATTATTCAAAATATAACTTTGATAGCTTGAAAATACATTCGAATTAATTTTTTATGTTTGATATATTTAATTTAGCCATTATTTGAATTTTGAAATGTATAATAAGGTTAAAAATGTACTTTTGAGTCAAATGAAAAAAAGATGAATAAGGACGAAGGAGCTAGAATAAGCATAAAAAAATATGAAAAAATGTGAGAACCTTTTAAATGAAGTGGTATAATGAAAAGTGGTAACTTTTACATAAAATGACATAACAAAGAGTGGTAACGTTTAGATAAAGTGACATCACAAAAAGTGATACCTTTTAGATAAAATAACACCATAAAAAGTGATGACTTTTAGATGAAGTGACATGTGAAAAGTGGTAACATTTTAGATAAAGTAACATGTAAAAAGTGGTAACTTTTTAGATAAATCGATATGTGAAAAGTAGTAACCTTTTATATGAAGTGACATAATCAAATGTGACAACTTTTAGATAAAATGACATGATAAAACGATGACAACCTTTCTCTCGTGGCTCCGCACTCCTATAAATAGTGGATGAGAGAAGGGAGGAAGAGACGTTCCAGATGAGAAAAAAATAGTGAGAACCATAGAGGTGAAGGAATACGAAGTTTATGATTTCTGAGAGTATTGTGAGGTTTTAGATAAAAATCTTGGAAAAACTCTACTAAATCTGTGAGAACAGAGGAAGAGGAAGAGAAGAGGAAGAAGGCTCAAAGTCAAAAAGAGGTTATAAACCGTTAGAAAGGTAAATATTTTCTTAAGTTTTGAAGTTTGATTTCTCTCTGATGTTTGAAATTAATTTTTAAGTATTGTGTTGGATATTTTCGAGTCAAGATAAAGACCAAAAAATCGTCCCGAAATTCTGCTGAATTTTTAAAAAGAAAAAATCATAAATAAAGTTAGAACTCTGCTGGAATTAAGATTACGATTGCTAAAGATCTACCGTAAGTGGATATTATGGATTCATTAGCCTAAGTAATTTTAGAGTATTTTACGTATTTTTAGTGTGAAAATGTAAAGTGTTTGAATTGTCTTTCGTATTTGCTAAGTAAGTATTTGTTAAAGTTTTACTTGGATATAAGTATTATTTCTTTTTTTATTTTCGAAATGTGATTTTGATATGTGTGCATCATTCTTTATGAAAAGAAGTTATTTCGAAAGCACTTGTATTATGTTAGGCTTCAATCTGGTTGTATATAACTGTTCTGTATTCGGGTATACTGGCAAAGTGATAAGTGTGTACTCATACATAACCATTCTGTATTCAAGTATATGGAGAAATAGTCTGATCTGCGTGCCCTAACTATTCCGTATTCAGAGAGTAGCAGTATTTCAAGGTATTCATGTATATCGTTCCGTGTTCGGGTACATGGAAAACTAGTGATAAATATATTTGCTTATTTATAATGTATGGTAACTGATTGATCCTCCATAATAATGATGAAGTATACAACATGAATCTGTTTTCTGATTTGTGCATTCATATTCTAATTCGTATATGTTTTGAAAAGATTATATGATATATGTTTTGTTGTGTAAAGAAACTATATATTGCATGTACTATGCTATAATTTCATAATATCGCTTATTGGGATATTTTATCGTACTCCCCTATCACCTTTTAGACACTGAAGATATCATTGCAGAGTGTGTGATGATATATATGAAATTTCTGAAGCTAGACTCTGATATTAAGGCTACTATTTCGTACTTTTTTTTAGTAATGTAAGTAAGAAAATTTAGAGCCTCGTACATATATTTATGTTTACATTTAATGGATGTAACACTTCTGCAACTTTGTTATGATTAATAAAGTTAAGTTATTTTACTTAACTCGAGTGTATGTGATTTAAGTAAGTATGCTCCGGTCATTATCTTATAAGATGGGTTATGGTCTGGACAAGTAATATCAAAGCACGATTCTAGGATATCCCTTGAATACAAAGCTTAGGGTTACATGAGATTTAGATAGAGTTGTGAAACATATTGAAATGCATCTAAGTTCGAATTTCATGAACGTAGAAAATGGCAAGGATAGCGAGAGAGCAGACATATCGGGTTCCAGAAGACTCGATCGAGAAGAGTCTAGATAAACTCATGCATATAGTCGAAGGCTTGACTACGGTGATAAGTCAACACGTAGTCCATAACCAAAGTGCTACTAATGGTAATAATACTAGTACCAGTAACACCCAACCAATGGAGAGAAATAATGAAAAACCCATTTAAATATTTAAGTGGATGGACCCACCATCATTTGCTGGAGCAACCGACTCGATATTGGCTGAACAGCGGATCATGGAGTTAGAGAAGATATTCGATGTTCTTACCCCACTTTAGAGCAAACGGTACAATTAGCCACATTCATGTTTAAGGGAGCTGCAGAACACTGGTGGCACCTGAAGAAGGGATCCTTGATGACACTAATCTTTTGAGAAGCATTTGGAGCGGTATTCTACAAGATGTATTTTCCTGACTTTGTTTGAGAACATAAACAAATAGAGTTCCTAGAATTAAAGTAAGGGAACATGATGGTGGCAAAATACACGAAAAAGTTTATACAACTGGCTCGATTTATGCCCAACTTAGTAGTAGATGGAAGCCTAAGAGCCAGGAAGTTTCAGAGAGGCCTGCGAAAAGTGATATGGGATAAAATCTTAGCTCTGAAGATTAATAACTACTAAAAAACAATGGAATAGTCTCAAATTATAGAAAAGCCTATAAGCCCAATCCCATAACAGATCCAACGGCTTCAACCATTTATACCAAATAATAAGAATAAGGCCCAAGAGCCATAACAACCTGATAAGAGACAGAAGGCGGATTTAATAATTTCTCCGAGAGCCTTAGCACAAGAGTTAGAGCAAATCTGCCCCCATTGTGGAAAAAATCATTGTAGCAGACCCTGCTACAAGTTGACAAAAGGATGCTTTAGATGTGGTAGTACTTAACATCAGATCAAAGAATGTCATATCAATAAAGAGCATACCAGACCAACAACTCAAGGAATAGTGTATACCATTACAGAGCAAGATGCTCAAGCCTCTCAGGATATAATCTAAGGTATGCTCACTATCTCTAATACCTTGGCTAAAGTTTTAATAGACCTAGGATCTATACACTCTTTTGAATCACATGAGTTTGCTTAGTATCTGAACATTGAACAGTCACATTTAGATTATGTATAGTAGTCTCTACTCCAGCCAATAAGGACTTGACCACTCTTATGATTTATCGAACATGTATTGTAGAGATTGCCAATAGAGAGTTACTAGTATATATCATATCTTAAACATGCATGATTTTGACATCATATTATAAATGGATTGGTTGACACTGTACCATACCAATATAGATTGTCATGGGAAGACGGTGACCTTTAATTTTCTCAATGATAACATTTTTAAATTAAAAGGGATTAAGGAGCCCCAACAACCATGCTTTATATCTTGCATTCAAGCTCAACGATTATTTAAGAAGGGATGTGCAAGGCATTTGGCTTACGTAGTAGAGAATAAAAGTAAAGAAGTCAGTCTACAACAAATATACATAGTAAAGGAATTTTTTAATGTTTGCCCAGAAGATCTTCTAAGTCTACCTTCGAATAAGGAGATCGAGTTCTTTATTGACTTAATTACGGGTACGAGCCCTATCTCTAAGGCTCCATATCGAATGGCGAAAGTCAAATCAGAGGAACTAAAAAAAAAATTGCAAGAATTATTGGATAAGGATTTCATCAGACTAAGTGTATCACCATGGGGAGCTCCAATACTATTTGTAAAGAAGAAGGATGGTACCATGCGGCTCTGTATCCATATAGGTAGTTAAACTAAGTTACCATAAAGAATAAGTATCCGTTGTCTCATATCGATGATCTATTCGACCAATTTCAAAGAGCCCAAGTATTCTCGAAGATTGATGTACGTTCTGGATATCATCAACTAAATATTAAGAAAAAGGATATTCCCAATACTGCCTTCAGGACTAGGTATGGCCATTACGAATTCTTAGTCATGCATTTTGGTCTAATAAATACTCCTACAACATTTATGAATTTAATGAACAGAGTCTTTCAACCATTCCTGGATAAGTTTATTTTTGTCTTCATTGATGATATACTGATATATTCATGGAGTGAGGCTGAACATGCGGAGCACCTGACTATAGTGCTTGGGATACTTAGCAAAAAGAAGTTGTATGTCAAGTTTAAAAAGTATGAGTTTTGGTTAAAGGAGGTTACCTTTCTCGGACATATAGTTTCAAAGGACGAGATATTAGTAGATCTAGTTAAAGTAGAAGCGCTAATAAATTAGAAAAGACCTATAATGGTAACTGAAGTCTGAAGTTTTCTCGATCTAGTTGGGTACTAAAGAAGGTTTATTGAAAATTTTTCAAAGATTTCTGCTTTACTAACTCAGCTCACTATAAAAGACATAAAGTTCGAGTGGAATGATAAGTTTAAATAAAGTTTCCAGGAATTAAAGAAACAGTTGACAACATCCCCAGTATTGACTATTCCTAACAATACTAGTGGATTCTTTATCTACAGTGATGCTTTATAGCAAGAATTGGGATGCATGCTAATGCAATACAAAAAAGTGATAGCTTATGGTTCTAGAAAATGAAAGAATCATGAGCAGAACTATCCTACACATGACTTAGAACTAGCCGCCATAGTTTTTGCCTTAAAGATCTGGCACCGTTATCTATATGGTAAAAGTTTTGAGATTTACACAAACTATAAGAGTTTGAAGTATTTGTTCTCGCATAAAGAACTTAATATGCACCAAAATAGATGGATGGATTTACTTAAAGATTATGATTGCAATATCCTATATCATCCGAGAGAATGCAATATGATTGTAGATGCATTTAGTAAGAGGATTACTTGCACTCTTGCCTACATAATATCCTCATAGTGGACATTTATAGAGGAGTTCCATAAGTTAAACCTGAATATCTGACATAAGAGATCAGGAGGATACCTAACCAATATAAAAATATAACCCATTTTGGTGCAGAAAATTAGAGAAGCCCAACAGTCTAATCTTACCTTAAAGTCGATTATGGAATATGTCAGTAAGGGACTTAGGCCAGAATCCAAACAATCGAAAGATGGTGTTTTGAAGTTTGAAAACAAAACAGGTGTGCCAAATAATAACAATATGAAAAATGAGATATTAAAAGAAACGCACTGCTCTTGATTTGCTATGCGCTCTGGTAACACTAAGATGTATCAGAACTTGAGAACTAAATACCAATGGAACGAGATGAAAAAGGATATAGCAGAGTTTATTTCTAAATGTCTCACATGCCAACAAATGAAGGTTGAACATAAAAGAATAACAGAACTACTTCTGCCCTTACTGGTAGCAAAATGAAAATTAAAATATATTACCACGAATTTCGTGGTGGGTCTACCTAAAACAAGATCCTACTATGATGTCATTTGAATTATTGTTGATCGACTAAGTCTGCTCATTTCCTGGTTATTAAAGTAAATGACCTACTGGACAAGTTAGCCAAACTTTATATCAAGGAAATTGTGAAATTGCATGGAATTTCAGTCACAATCGTCTCCGATCAAGATCCCCACTTTACTTCAAGATTTTTGGACCAGTCTACAGAATGCTATTAGGACCAAGTTATCCTTTAGTACGGCTTTCCATCCTCAAACAGATGGTCAATCAAAAACAGACAATTCAAACTCTAGAAGATATGCTACGAGCCTGTGTCATTGAGTTGCGAGGTAATTTAGACGATCATTTGCCTCTGATTGAGTTTGCGCATAATAATAGTTATCAATCCAGCATTCAAATGACACCCTATGAGGCTTTGTACAGAAGACCCTGCAGATCACTTATTTGTTGGGAAGAAGTTGAGGAATGAAAACTGCTTGGACTTGAATTAGTAGAAAAAACTATAGAGAATGTAAAATTGATTAGGAAACATCTTCTGATAGCTCAAAGTAGGTAGAAAAGTTATTCCAACAATCAGAGAAGAGATTTAGAACTCGAAGTAGGCGACCATGTATTTTTGAAAATCTTACCAATCGAAGGGATAATGAGATTTAAGAGGAAAAGAAAACTCAGTCTTAGATTTATTGGACATTTTGAGATATGAGATAGAGTGGGAGTTGTCGCCTAGGGTTGAGCATGGCAACCTAAGTTAGCCAACATACACAATGTCTTCCATGTTTCATCCAGATCCATCGCATGTACTCCGATATAAACCACTTGCACTTCAAGACAACCTATCCGACATTGAGCTTCCTGTGCAGATAGTGGATTATAAAGAAAAGATATTACAGTCCAAAGTAATCTCCTTAGTAAAGGTATTATGACAACATCATTCGATTAAAGAAGCCACATGGGAGCCAAAAGAGGAAATGAAGGCCAAATATCCACATTTATTTATGACAACTGGTAACTTCAATTTGGAGGACCAATTTTTTTAAAAAATGGGAGGATGTGATAGCTTGAAAATACTTCCAAGTTAATTTTTTATGTTTGATATATTTAATTTAGCCTCTATTTGTGTTTGAAAATATATAATAAGGTTAAAGATAGAGTTTAGAGTCAAATGAAAAAAGGATATATAAGAATGAATGAGTTAGAACAAGCATGAAGAGGCATAAAAAAAGTGAAAACCTTTTAAACGAAATGGTATAATGAAAAGTGATAACTTTTAGATAAAATGACATAACAGAAAGTGGAAACTTTTAGATGAAGTGACATCACAGAAAAGTGACAACTTTTAGATAAAGCGGCATATGAAAAGTGGTAACCTTTTAGATGAAATGGCATGTGAAAAGTGGTAACTTTTTAAATAAAACGACATGTGAAAATTAGTAAACTTTTAGATGAAGTGACATGATAGAATGGTTGCAACCTTTTTCTCATGGCTCCCCACTCCTATAAATAGGAAGTGGGAGAAGGGAGGAAGAGACATTCTTGATGAAAAAAAATAGTGAGAATCATAAAGGTGAAGAAAGAAGGAGTACGAAGTGTGTGATTTCTAATAGTATATTGAGGTATTAGATAAAAATCTTGCGAAAACTCTACTAAATTTGTGAGAGCAGAGAAAAGAGAAAGGAAGAGGAAGAATGCTCACAGTCAAATGGAGGTTATAAACCGTTAGAAAGGTAACATTTCCTTAAGTTTTGAAGTTCGATTTCTTTTTTATTTTTGAGATTAGTTTTTCAATATTGTGTTGGATAATTTTAAGTCAAGAAAGTGACCAAAAAATCATTCCAAAACTCTACTAGATTTTTTAGAGGAAAAAATCATAAATAAAACCAAAACTCTACCGGAATTAAGATTACGACTATTAAGGACGTAAGGTAAGTGGATATTATGGATTCATTAGCCTATTTAATTTTGGAGTATTTTACATATTTTCAATATAAAAATGTGAAAGTGTTCAAATTATCTTTCGTATTTGCTAAATAAGTATTTATTAAACTTCGATATAAGTGTTATTTCTCTTTTTTTTTTAAAATGCAATTTTTTGATATGTGTGCATCACTCATTAAGAAAAGAAGTTATTCCAAAAGTACCTGCATTATGCTAGGCTTCAATCAGGTCGTACATAAACGTTCTGTAATCGGATATATGATCGAAGTGATAAGTGTGCACCCATACATAGTTGTTTCATGTTTGGATATATGGAAAAACAGTCTAATCTACGTGCCTTTATCATTCCGTGTTCGGGGGGTAGCAGTGTTTCAAGGTACTCATATATGTCGTTCTGTGTTCTAATATATAGAAAACTAGTGATAAGTATCTGTGTCTATGCATAATATATAGTAACTGATTGATCATTCGTAATAGTGATGAAGTATACAAGATGAATATATTTTTTTAGTCGTATCTGTTTTGGAAAAATTATATGATATATGTTTTGTTGTGTGTAAAAAAATTATATATTGCATGTATTTAGTTGTGATTTCATAATATCGTTTATTGTGATATTTTATCTCACCCCCTTATCACCCTCCAGATACTGAAGATACCGCTGCAGAGCGAGTGGTGATACAGAGAAAATTTCTGAAGCTAAACTCTGATATTGAGGTTATTGTTTCATACTTTTGTTTTGTAATATAAGTAAGAAAATTTAGAGACTCGTACATATTAAGGTTATGTAATTTTAAGTACGTTCCAGTCATTACCCTATAAGATGGGATATGATATGTGACAACAACGACTCAAATAATTCTCTTGTTAGCATAAACACAACAAACATCACAAAATTGACCACTACCAACTAAATCATGTGAAGCCTCCAAATCAGAAGTCTATTAGAAGACTATGATCTATATGGCTTTCTTGATGGGTCTCATCCTAGTCCCATACTGACACCACTTCTGATGGTAAGATGACTCCAAATATGGCCTACAGAACATGAAAGTGCCAGGATCGTAATTCTTTTCAATGCACTTCTTAGTGTCGTCTTTATATGCATCCAACCTCTTTTTATCCATAATACCATCTCTCAAGAGGTATGGACCACTTTGGCCAATACATATGCCAAACAATCATGCGATCACATTAAACAGATCAAAGACTAATTAAAAAAATGTGTAAAGTGTTCTAAGACAATCTCATAGTATATGCAATTTATCAAGAATTAGACTAATGAACTTGTTCTTCTTGGAAAGCCCATTGATAAAGAAGATCTCATTAATAAGATTCTTAATGGTCCTGGCAAGGAATATAAAGTAACTTTCGATGTAGTTAATGTTTATGAAATGCTTATCTCCTTTGACAAAATTCATAAAACACTCATTAATAAGGAGGCATCTCTCCAACAATCATACACACCATCATCATTCTTTTCAATTAGCATTAATCCTATTAATCGACGTAACAATCAATCTAGGTGACCATTTCCTCCTTTTTGGCACCCTTTCACAACTGCCTTTTACAATCACGAATAACAATCTAATGCTCCTCGTTAATCGTCCTCCACCATGTCTGTATCTTGGGTATAGCTAAGGATGTGACACTCAAGGACATATTGTCAAGCTATACTCTCTTTTTTGCATTGTCAATACCTAATCATCATCGGCTCTATGGATAACACATCCATAGGCTGGGCATCCTGTTTCTCCATGGCAACTGCACACACACTTTATACCTCTTGAGACCATCGACACCCCCATATGGCTACTCAATAGTGGGGTGTCGCACCATGTCACCATAGACTTGAATAATCTTTCGCTTCACACTCCTTATGCAAGTCTGATGACGTTATGATTGGTGATGACTTAAGTCTTCACATTACCCATACTGGTTCCACCATTCTTCTTGCCCTTACTCGCATATTTAATTTATACAATGTCATTTATGTGCCTAACATGGAAAAAAACTTTATTTCTATCTACCAATTTTGTAATACTAATCATGTTTCTATAAAATTCTTACCCATAATTTTTCACGTGAATGATCTAAGCATGAGGTAATCCTTTTAATGGAAAACACTAAAGACGGTGTCTATGAATGGCCAACCTTCTCTTAAAAATTATATTATTTGCTCATTATCTTGTCTAGCTTCAAGACTACTTTCTCCGAGTGGCACTCCAAATTAGGTAATCTATCCTCATATATTCTTCATCATATTATGTCAACATTTTCTTTACCTTATTTTAAGTCACAAAACACTCATTGTAATGCATGTTTGAGCAATAAAAGTCACAAGTTTCTTTTTTTAGATATACGATTATTTCATGTCACCCCTTACATATCATATTTTATTATGTTCAGACCTCTCTTATTTACTCTATTGATAATTTTAAGTATTATTTTATTTTCGTTTATCACTTTATACATTATATATGGTATTACCCCTTAAAGTAGAAATCTTAAGTTAATGATGTCCTTATTTTAAAGTACTAGTAGAAAATGACTTCAAATACTCTAATGTCACTCTTTACTCCGATAATGGAAGGGAATATTAAACACTAGATCAATTTTTATCTCTCCATGAAGTTTTTCATCTCACATCTCCTCCACATACACCTGAATATAATGGTATCTCCAAAAGCTGATATCTACATATTATTGAAACCAGTCTATCTCTGCTCACTCATGCCTCATTTCTGCTTACATACTGGAATTATGACTTTGCAACTATAATGTATCTTTTTATTCGCATGCCCATACACACATTTTCCCTTTATTCTCAATATGAGTCCCTTTTATGCTCTCCACCAAACTATACAAAACTCTATATTGTTGGTTGTCTATGTTATCCATGGGTTTGTCCCTATTCTAGCCACAAACTTAAGTCTCAATTATTTCCTTGTGTGCTTGTTGGGTACTCTCTCACTCAAAGTTCCTATCTTTATCTTGATCTTTTTACTTTTAAAATCTACACATCATGTCATTGAAATTTGTGGAATCTATCTTTCCATTCAAGTCCATTCAAAGTCACCCTAGTTGTCCAAGCCTAAAAACACTCCCAACTTGGTTTCAATCAGCATCATTTCTTCCTACAAAGGTTATACCTCCCAACATAACCTCAACAGCCTTACCCCAACACTCAATTGCATCTCATAACCAGTCTATAGTTGATCACTCCATATCCTCCATCCACATCACACCCTCCAAAACTCAACATCCCGTACTTGTACCCCTATTTCTTTTCAATTAAACATTAGTAAGTCGAGCCTCATCATCCAATTAACCAAAACATTGTACCAACACCAATAATAACCCACATAATCCACCACCTAATTCATTACCTCTCTCTCAAGACGCCCCTCCTCTAAAGCCACCCACCAACACTCGCACCATGATCACTTGTGCTAAAAAAATTATAAACCCATCAAAAAACTTAATCTTACCATTACCGTTACCATCACCTCACACCATCAATTTGAGTAGCACACTTGATCCAAGCCCTTAAAGATCTTAAATAGCATCAAGCTATGTTTGAGAAGTATGATGTTTTTGTGAGGAATGAAGCTTGGAAACTTGTCCCACCTGATTTAATACAAATTCGTGTTGATTATAAATGGATTTTTATAATTAAATGTTTACCTTATGGCTCGATTGACTGGTACAAAGCTTGACTTGTAACGTTTAACTTCTTTTTTTTTCAAAAAAAGTGAACCTATAAGTGTGTACGCTTCTGGAAGTCAAAGAAGAAGAAAAGACTTGCACACTGGAGAAGAAAGAAGGCATGCAGGGCTCCCCTTCTCCCCCTACAAAAAAAAAAGATGTAGCAAATGAGAAGAGAGAGAGAAAGAGAGAATAGATCTCGAGTTATGCAAAGAGTGATAAAAGACGACACTAAAAAAGATTCTAGCTTTGTACACCGCAAATTCGATTGATCTACATGAGGATTGTTCAGAGAAAAGTCAGAAAAGACTATCAACGTTAGAATTAGAAATCCAGAGAGGGAATCATGTGGCAGTGTGTCCAGAGAAGAAAGAGATCTATGACGGCTACTAGGGGCAATTTTATAGATCCAAGGTGGTTTTGGGTATAATTTCACCAAATTTATTTTGGATCTGAGCACATATATTTTTACATAATGCTCCCCCACTTTGTGAAGGCATACTTATTGCCTGGGGTAAGCAGGCTCAAACTTACCTATTTTGGAAAGGACTTGTGTAAAAGGTTACTTATATTTACGAGGAGGTGATGGTCCCCCTATAAAGAATGTAGTGCCCACGCTATACTGATCGACGTGGCTCCATACGATATCCAAAGCCTTATAGAGGGCCTCTAGATTGCTGGGAAAACCCATTTAACCGATATCAAAGAGGGGTGGGTACATATGTGTGGTTAATTTAACATGTGATGTGGGTGAACCATGTCTATGGATACGACCTCAGTTAGACGTGGTTGGGAAGTCTCATACTAGATGTCGTTGTTAAGAATCTGTTATCTGTTATCTGGTACCCATAACCTTTTGGGGAATGGGGGTCTGTCATATATTATCTATTATCTAGTACCCATAACCCTTCGAGAAATGGAGGTATATTATCTGTGTAATACCCAGACCCAAAATTTTGCTTGGAATCAATTTTAAACATTTAAAAATATATAGAAAGTTATTTTTAAATTAATTATTTTAATTTTTTGTTGAATTTATTGGAAAAAAATAGGTTATGGATGAAATCGAAAATAATTTTAGAAAAAAGATGTGAAAATTTGAGTTCGGGAGTTGTTTTTGAAAGAAAAATTAGAAACAGGGGATCAGAGTATAAATAAAAAAATTGTGCCATGTAGGACTGCCCAGTCAGTAACCTCGATGAACCAAAGCATACTGGGTGGCGAGGCACGCTGACACTGGTGCCACGCGAGATGCCACGCGGGCGATCCGCGTGCCCCGCGATCGGACGATCTAGGATCGATCCTGCACACGTGGACGACTCGAATTTATTCCCCCTTTAAGTGTGATCAGATGACCAAGATCAAATCGTGATGGACGGTTCAGATTCATTTCCTCCTTAAGCGTAATCAGACCACCAAGATCAAATCGCGTGGGCAGTCCAGATTTATTTCTGTGTGATCGGATGAACGAGAACGATCGCGATGGATAGTTCATATCAATACTTGATGGATATAAATACCTCGCACCACACGAGAACACCAACCCTAGCCGCCAGCCCCCGCCGAAGAAAAAAACCAAGACACTGAAGAAGGAGGCCGACCGCCGACTGTCAATACATCGAAGCCACTACCGCACCAGAGTCACCGCCGACTGCAAAAAAAGGTAAAAATTCTCTCTACCCGCTCGAAATTCGATTTTGAGCACCAATATTGCCAAATTGAAGCAAAAGAGACGGCGAGTGAGCCAGAAACCACAGGGGAAGCCCGGCGGAGCCGCCGCAGGCAAAACAAAAAAATTCTCCGATGAGCTCCTTTTCGATTCTTGTTTCACGTGATTTTTTTATCATTTTGTTTACCGTCATTTTCTGTGTAGGTTAGCCAAAGAAAAAACCTCAGCCACGAAGGAGAACCAACGGAGCCGCCACACCGAGAGGCCTCCCCCCCCCCCACTGGTAGGTTCAGTTTTGTGTGATTTTTCGGCCAACCAAGGCTCCTAACATGTTTTTCTACATGGGTACGACTAAAACTGCCCAAAAAACTGGCCAAAACTAGCTAGACCGAGATGGACCGCCGCCGTGTTGGAACTCCAAAATTTATCGAATGAGTTTTGGACACCGATTTTGGATTTCTAGGATATTTTTAGGTACGTGAAAAGTTTTGTATTCTACAAGAAAAATTCAAGAAACCCAATACCCATTAGGAAACGTAGTAGGCAGCGCGACGTCCTAAAATACCGATCCGGATAAGGATCCCTCACCCTATTCTCTATTATGATAAATTGAGGTATAATAATTTATAATTTTGTATTTTTATGAAAAATTAGAAAATCCTAAAAATAATTACAGGTTACTAGTTACATTTATCCTCATTTTCTGTTGATTTTTATGTACTGCCTAAATTGCTTACTATTACATTATACATGTTTACATTGATAGTTTTATAGTCTTCTCGATTATCTAGGTTAATTGGTTCCTTCTTGCATGATTTATTTAGAAATCTGATTACTCAGTTATTGGTTATGATAAGTTTAACTGCTTGCTTAAATGCTGTTTTATTGATCGGTGAATATAAAATGAGATATTGGTATTGCATGGTTGATTGTTATATTGATGAAAATTTGTATGTGAAAGTCTTACTAGATACCCAGAAAATGGTGAACGGGTCCAGTATATAGGGAACCCTACCATGAACGTTACCTCAGTCAGACGGAGCTGGAAAGTCCCTTACCTAAGGTTTCAGAGATATGGTTTACCCTCATACCGGATGGAGTATCGAGGTAGTAGAATGTCTGACACCCATTACCGAATGGAGAATGGGGACGGCTGATTAATTGTTAAATTGGATATTGGGTTCATGAATAGGAAGACATCCCTATGAACCCCCAAGGGTACCGGTAAACGGGTAAAAATTAAAAGTAATCATCTCTTGTTATCTTATATGTGAAAATAAAAAGTGTACGGATATGGGTCTTCATAGGTTATTTTTGGAAAAACTTGTTACGTAAATACGGAATAAATGGTTTCCTTTATAGTAAATGAATTCACATTAAATTAAGGGCTTCATTAGTTATTTTTTTCTAATTTTTACCAATCTTCAGTTTTCCGTATTTGTGATTAGTGTGATATTCTTATTGGGTTAGTGTAGCTCACCCTTTCATTAATTATTTCAAATCAAGATGATCAAGATCCAGATTCCGATCAACAAGAGAGTTGTGAATAGTTCACCATCTGTACTCCCTTTAAAAGCTAGTGAAGGTCGTCTTAGGATACTTAGTTATTTATTTTTCGTTTATTTCTTTAATTTTTATTTGTTCTTTTAGAATGGACATTCTCGTAGCCCTATTGGGTATCTTAAATTCTTGTGTAAGGAATGTAAACCCTAACTCTATTATTCACTTTCGTATTTAATTTATGACTTTATTTCAATTTAAAGTTTTGGGCTTCTATAGTTGGTATCAAAGCCCCATTCCTTAGAACCATTCCTTAAACAAAGACCTAAGAAAACACTAAAAATGAATTATCACTCAACCATTCCTTGTGAAATGTAGGTACAGATAGATAATGAGAGGAAAACCCCCACTAAATCGAGCAGCCCCGGAGGGTTGGCTTCGAAATGATGTTGACCGACTCTTTGAGATAGAGAGGATTTTGCAGATCCAACCTGGGAGGAAAGGAGTGAGCTACCTGACCCTCCTCCGCTGCCACAGTTTGAGCCACCCTTGTAGCGAAAAAATCTAGAGCCACCCTGGTACAACCCTACTCCTCCATCGTACCGTCCGCACCACCACAATATAATCCAGTGCCTCCACCACATCACCCGGTGCCATCACAATACAATCTAGTGCCTCCACTGTATCATCCGACAGCACCACAGGGCCACCAAGTCCCTCTTCCACTGGACATAGTTTCACTAATGATGGACCCAGACTACATTGAAAGGTACAAAAGACTAAATTCGTCTACTTTTGCATGGGCATCCTCATTTGAAGAGGTCAAGTACTAGTTAGCTGAGATAGAGAAGGCTTTCACGACTCTTGGGATTGTTCCTGAACAAAAAGTTGTACTTACCACCTACATGCTTGTGGGAGAGGCAAGTCGCTGGTGGTAGCTCAAGCAGGTCACCCTGCTCGTACCAGTCACTTGGGAATAGTTCCTGATGGCTTTCAATGCAGAGTACCTCCTAGAACACCTCCGACATCTAAAGGAAATAGAGTTTGCACACTTAGTGCAGGATGATATGACTGTGTCAAAGTATACCCGAATGTTGCTAGAGTTAGGCCGGTACTCCTCTGAGAGCATGATGGATGAAAGCAGGAAGGTAAGGAAGTTCGAATGGGGCCACTGTCCTGATATTATACAGCAGTTATACATGTTCGAGCTCAGTACTTACTCAACCGTTCTGGCAAAGGCACAGGTAGTGGAGAGGAACTTTCGCATCTTTCTTCTAGCTGTGGGAAATTCCAACACCCACTGCACTAGTTTAGCATAACAAAAGACCTAGTCCAGTGACTCAGGCTTTGGTAACAAGATGTAGTAGAACTTGTCAGCGCTGTAGCAAAGATCATGGGTACCAACCCTACTATCACCTCAATAATACTTACCGCATATGTGGGACAGTCCAACATTACGCGAAAGAGTGCCCGCAAAATCAGAACCAGGCTAGAACTCCTATCTAGGACAGAGCTTACAACCTCACTCAACAGAATATTGAAGCCAACCCATATATGATACAGGCTACGTACACTCTTTGTAATCACCTTGTACATGTTTTGATTTATACTGGTACTTCACATTCATTTGTCTCATATGTTCTTACATCAAACTTGAATATATTACCTAAAAGACTTAATTCTGTGTTGTTTGTATCTACTCCTAGGAGTAGGACATTACTAGGGGATGTTATATACAGAGCTTATAATCTTACTCAGTAAAATGCTGAAGCCAACCCAGACGTGATATAGGATAAACTTAAGAAAAAACTTTACATTCAAGAGATTTCGGTAGTCCAAAACTTTCTGGATGTATTTTCTGATGAACTACTTGGACTGTCAGTGGACAAAGAAGTTGAATTCACCATAGATCTTCAGCTAGACACCCAGTCTATCTAGGTTGCCCCTTACCACATGAGTCTTGATATGGAAGAGCTGAGAAAACAGATCAATGAATTCCAGGATAGTAGGTTCATCCGACATAGTGTGTCCCCTTGGGGTGCTAGAGTCACATTTGCAAGGAAATGAGATTGGATGTTAAGGTTATGTATTGACTACAGATGATTGAACAGGGTCACGATCAAGAACAAGTACCCCCTCCCCAAGATCGATGACCATTTTGACTAGTTGTATGGTGCCTAATTCTTTTCCAAAATAGATTTACGTTCAGGTTATCATCAGGTAAAGATCAGGGCAAATGACATTCCCAATACAGCTTTTCGAACTAGGTACGGACACTATGAGTTCCTAGTCATACCATTTGGACTAACCAACACACCAGCCATCTTTATAGACTTAATGAATAGAATTTTCAGATAATTCCTAGATCAGTTCTTCATTGTATTTATCGATGATATCCTGATCTATTCAAAAAGCAGAGAGTAACACACTCACCATCTGACTCAGATTTTACAGGTTCTCAGAGAAAAAAAGTTGTATACAAAGTTGAGTAAGTGTGGGTTCTGCCTCGAGTAGACTACCTTCCTAAGAAACATCATATCAAGGGATGGAGTGTCAGTGAACCCCGAAAAAGTTGAAACAGTACTTGATTGGGAGAAATTGATCTCAATCAACGAGATTCGTAACTTTATGTGAATGACAGGTTATTACCACAGGTTTTTAGAATGATTTTATATCCTAACTGCTCCTTTGACCCGGCTCACATAAAAGAACGTTAAGTTTGAGTGGAACGAAGGACTGTGAAATGAGCTTTTTAGAACTAAAGAAACAGTTGACTATTGAACTTGTGTTGGCTTTACCGAGTGGGATAGGTGGATATATAGTTTATAATGATGCCTCCTACCTGGATTTGGGTTGTGTTCTAATGCAGTATGGTAAGGTCATAACCTATGGATACAGGCAGTTGAAGAGTCATGAGAAAAACTACCACACCCATGACTTAGAACTTGCCACTATTATCCACGCCTTGAAGACTTGGCGCCACTACTTGTATGGGAAGACTTTTCAAATCTATACTGACCATAAGAACTTAAAATATGTATTCACTCAGAAGGATCTCAACATACGTCAGATACATTGGATAGAATTCATCAAGGACTACGATTGCAACATTTTATATCACTCGAGCAAGGACAATGTGGTAGCCGACGCACTCAATAGAAAAAGTGAAAGTATGTTAGCTCACCTAATGGTTTCGGAATGCAAGGTAATAGGGGGCTGTGCAACAGATACGACTTCAGGACTTGAAAAGAGTTACATGTTTGGCACACCTAACTGTTCAACCTGAGTTGATCCAGAGAATTAAGGAAGCCCAATCCGCCAATTTCACCCTAGCAGCTCTCAGGAAAGATGCATAACAGGAAATAAATTTAAAATACCGAGTCTCTATCGATGGGTTGCTCAGATTTTAGGATAGGGTGTGTGTTCCATATGACAGTGAATTAAAAAGGGACATCATGACAGAGGCTCATATCTCAAAGTTTGTCATGCATCCCGGAAGTACTAAAATATGTCAAAATATACGACCATGATTTTGGTGGAACGGGATGCAAAGAGAGATAGCCGACTTTATTTTTAAATGTTTAATATGTCAACAGGTTAAGGCAGAACATCAATGCCCAAGCGGGCTACGTAAGCCATTCTCGATCCCAAAGTAGAAGTGGGAACACATCACAATAGATTTCGTGATAGGGTTGACTAGGACACGCTCAGGACATGATGCCATTTAGGTAATTGTTGACTGGCTCATCAAGTCTTCTCAGTTATTGGCTATCAAGATGACCGACCCATTGGAAAAGTTAGCAAGAATGTATATCAGAGAGATAGTCAAGTTACATGGAGTGCTAGTAACAGTAGTATCCGATAGGGAACCTAATTTCACTTCTCGATTTTGATCTAGTTGTCAGCAAACCGTTGAAATAAAACTATCTCTTAGTACTGAATTCTATCCTCAGACCGATGGACAATCAAATATGACGATTCGCATATTGGAGGATATGCTCCAAGCTTGTGTTCTTGACTTCGGGGGCCATTGGGATGATCATTTACCCTTAATAGAGTTTGACTACAATAACAGCTACCACACAAGTATCGACATGGCTCCGTACGAGGTGTTGTATGGCCGCCCCATGCAGATCACCGATCTGTTGGGAATAGGTGGGTGATAAAAAATTGTTCGACCCAGATCTTGTGGAGGAGACAACAACCAAGATACTTAAGATCAGGAAGAATATCCAGATAGCTCAGAGCATATATAAGAGTTATGCGGATACCCGAATGAGGGATTTGGAGTTCGAAAAAGGTGATCAAGTGTTTCTCAAGGTACAACTCGAACCTACAAACTGACACTACCTCCAGAATTATCCAGGTTCATAATGTATTTCATTTATCCATGTTACGCAAGTACAACTCGAACCCCTCATACATCTTGACCCACGTGCCCCTTTCACTTCAGGAGGATCTATCACATGAGAAGGTACCAGTAGGCATTGTAGATCAAAAGAGTAGAGTACTCCATAACAGAAAAATTTCATTCGGCAAGGTCCTATGGCAGAATCACATGCAGAAAGAGGCCACACGGGAGATAGAATCAGACTTCAGAGCCTAATATCCCCAACTATTTGGCTAAATGAAAGGGAAACAAATTTAAGGGATCAAATTTCTTCTTAAAGATGAGAGAATTGTAATACTCGGGCCCGAAATTTAGTTCAAGATTAATTTTAAATATTTAAAGATATATAAAAAGTTATTTTAAAATTAACTATTTTAATTTTTTGTTCAAATTTTTTAGAAAAAATAGGTTATTGATGAAATCGAAAATAATTTTTGGAAACGGGGGTGAAAAAAGTTGGTTTCAGATGATGTTTTTGAAAGAAAAATTTGAAACAGGAGGTTAGAGTGCAAATAGAAAAAATTATACCACGTAGGACCGCCCAGTCAGCAGCCCCAATGAACTAGAGCACGCTGTGTGGCTAGGCACACTGATGTCGGTGCCATGCAGGATTCCACGTAGGCGATCTGCATGCCCTGCGATCAAATGGCCCAGGATCGATCCCACATGCATGGACAGTCCAGATTTGTTTCCCCTTAAGTGCGATTGGACGACCGAGATCAAATCGCAATGGATGGTTCAAATTCATTTTCTTCATAAGCGCGATCGGACGATCAAGATCAAATAGCGATGGATGGTTCATATTCATTTCTTCCTTAGCTGCGATCGGACAGACGAGATCGATCACGATGGACGGTCCAAATCAATGCGGGATGGATATAAATGCCTTGCATCACATGGAAACCCAAACCCTAGTCGCTAACCCCCGCTGGAAAAGAAAACTCGGACGCTGGAGAAGGAGGTCGACCGCCGACTGCTACTGCACCGGAGCCATCGTTGACTGCCAAAAAAAGTAAAAATTTCTCCTACCACTCAAAACTCAATTTTGAGCACTCTTGTGGCCAAATCAAAGCAAAAAGGATGGCGGGTGAGCCGAAAATCACAAGCGAAGCCCGACAGAGCTACCACGGCCAAAATTCCAAAACCTCTCCGATGAGCCCCTTCCTAATTCCCGTTTCATGTAATTTTTCAATCGATGTGTTTACCATCATTTTCTATGCAAGTTAACCGAAGAAAGAAACTCAACCGTGAAGGAGAACTGGCGGAGCCATCGCACCTGGAGATCCCTCCAACGGTAGGTTCAATTTTTTATGATTTTTCGGCCAACCGAGGCCCCTAATGTATTTTTCTGTAGGGATACAGCCAAAACTGCCCAAAAACTAGCCAAAACTGGCCAAAACTAGCTAGTTCAAGGCAAACCACCGCTATGAGCGACAGAGCCGCCGCTAAAGCATGGCAGTGCCGCCATGTCGAAACCCCAAAATTGGCCAGAATGAGTTTTAGACATTGATTTTCAATTTTTAAGGTATTTTTAGGTACGTGACAAGTGTTTTGGATTCTGCTGAAAAAATTCAGTAGACCTGATACCCGTTAGGAAGCGTAGTAGGCAGCGCGACATCCCGAAATACCGATCCAGATAAAGATCTCTCACCCTATTCTCCGTTACGGTAAATTAAGGCTTAATGATTTATAATTTCATATTTTTATAAAAAATTATAAAAATAATTACAGGTTACTAGTAGAGATGAAGCCGATTAGTTCACATTTATCTTGATTTCCTATTGATTTTTATGTACTGTCTAAATTACTTACTATTACATTGTGAATGTTTACATTGATAGTTTTATAGTCTTCTCAATTATCTGGTTAATTGGTTCCTTCCTGCATGATTTATCTAGTTATCTAATTACTCGATTATTGGTTATGATAAGTTCAACCACTTGCTTGAATGTCATTTTATTGATCGGTAAATATAAAATGATATATTGGTATTGCGTGATTGATTGTTATGCTGATGGAAATCTGTATGTGAAAGACTTAATGGGTACCTGGCAAATGGCAAATAGGTCCGGTACATAAAGAACCCTACAGTGAACGTTACCTCAGTCGGACAGGGCTAATAAATCCCTTATCAATAATGTTTGAGAGATATGGTTCAGCCTCATACCGGACAGGGTATTGAGGTGGTGGAATGTTTGGCGCTCATTATCAAACGGGGTATGGAGACGATCAGTTAATTGTTAAATTAGATATTTATTTTATGAGTAGGATGACATATCTATAGACCCCCAGGGGTACTGATAAGTGGATAAAAATAAAAATTGATCGTCCCTTATTATTTTATATATGAAAATAAAAAATGTATGGATATGGGTCTTTATAGGTTATTTTTGGAAAAACTTGTTACATAAATATGGAATAAACGGCTTTCTTTATAGTAAATGAATTTACATTAAATTAAATGCTCCATTGGTTATTTTTTTAAATTTTTATCAATCTTCAGTTTTTCGTATCTGTGATTAGTGTGATATTCTTACTGTACTAGTGTAGCTCACCCTTTCATTAACTATTTCATATCAAGAGGATAAAGATCCAAATTCCAATCAACAAGAGGGTTGTGAATAGTTCACCACTCGGACTCCCTTCAAAAACTAGTGAAGGTCGTCCTAGGATCCTTAGTTATTTATTTTTCATTTATTTCTTTAATTTTTATTTGTTCTTTTAGAATGGACATTCCCGTAGCCCTATTGGGAATCTTAAATTCTTGCGTAAGGAATGTAAACCCTAACTCTATTATTTGCTTTCACATTTAATTTATGACTTTATTTTCATTTAAAGTTCCGGACTTCTACAATCTGTTTAAGTATGCACGTGGTAGAAGGAATCCATTTTTCCCTTATGATATTAACAGAAATGACATCACGCAATGAAACCTTAAAAAGAGTAAAAGTGAAAGTAAAATATAAAACAAAATGTGCAGATAGTTATTTTTTGTGAAATCGTGTATAAGTAAGATGTGAAAGAGTGAATATATCCATGAACTCGATGTGAATATGTAATAATATGATTGGGAAAAATATGAATATGTTATTTGATGTGTTATAAGTGAATGAATGATTTGTTATTATGGGTATAATGATGTATGACTTATGTATTAGAAATAATTAAATTACAAAATTAAAAAATTTATTAGTGAGTTTGAAATAAAGAAAGAATTATTAAAAGACGAAAAAACTCATTTAACCAGTATTAAAAAGGGGTGGGTGTGTACATGTGTCTAATTTGGCATGTGGTGTGGGTGAACCATATATGTGGATACGAACTTAGTTAGATGTGGCTAGGAAGTCTCATATTAGATATAATAATTGGGAATCTGTTATTTTTTATCTGGTACCCATAATTCTTCAGAAAATGTGGGTATGTTATATGTTATCTATTATCTGGTATCCATAACCCTTAAGGAAATAGGGGTCTATTATCTATTTAAGCATCCACGTCATAAAGGGAATTCATTTTGCCGTTGATGACATTAACGGAAATGATATTGCACAATGAAACCTTAAAAAGAGCAAAAGTAAAAATAAAATATAGAATAAAATGTGAAAATAGTTGTATTTGTGTGTATAAGTTGTAAAAGTGTGAGAAAGTGTACACGAATTCATTATGAATATGTGATAATATGACTATGAGAAAATTGTGAATATATAATCCAATGTGAAATCTGATCCGATGTTTTATCAATGAAAATATGATTTATGTTTTTTGAGCGTACAGAAGTTCAGATGGAAAAAAGAAAAGAGATTAGCAATAGATATGAGAAAAAGGAAAGTGAAGTTAAAGTTTGTGAGAATGTGAAATTTTGGCTATGTGAGATTTATGTTTTGGTATTGTTTTTTTTTTTCGGGTTTTGTTTTGGATAAAATTTGCATATGTTTTCTAAATCTTGTGTGATTAAGTGTGTGCATGTTTTTTTTTTTTGGGCATTATCCCTTTTTTTCTTACTGAACTTGTGAAGCTCACCTCAATTCATATCTTCTCTAGTGCATATTAGTTCAGGTCATAAGCATGTTCAGGGTTAAGAAAGACAAAAAGAATCTTCCATGATTTTGGGACGTTTTATTTTGTAAAATATATCCAAATATAGTATAGTAATTTAATTTAAAGATTTTTGTGAGCCTCATATTGTAACTTCGTACAAGTAATGATTAAATCTTAAATTTTAGCATATTACTTCGTAAACCTATCAAGTTTATACGTGTAGTAGCGCTCATTTCTTAATAGAGAATGTGAGACATTACCCACTAATTGCTAAAGGGTTTCATCAGCATCTTGGTGTTGATTATCATGACACATTCAGTCCAATTATCAAACTTACCACTATTCGCTTGGTCCTTAGTCTTGATGTTAGTTCTGTCTGCTATATTCATCAACTTGAAGTTAACAATGCATTTCTACAATGTGATCTCTCTGAAGATGTTTTCATGGCATAACCACCAGGTTTTCTTGATTGTGATCGTCCTACCCATATGTGCAAGTTACACAATGCTCTATATGGTCTCAAACAAACACCACGGCCTTGTACCATGAGTGAAGACAATTTCTTGTATCCTATAGGTTTACAAACTCTTATGTTGACACATCACTATTTGTCTTCAACACTAGCTGTACTCTACTATATCTCTTTGTGTATGTTTATGACATAATTATTACTTGAAGCAATGCCACAGTAATTCAATAGTTTATTGATCTTCTTAACAAATGATTTTCTATCAAAGATCTTGGTGATTTGACTTATTTTTTTTATGTTGAAGTTGTCACTACTTCCATTGGTTTCCTTGTCTCTCAGTGAAAGTATATCTTAGATCTTCTCGCTCGTACAAATATGACAGAGGCCAAATCTGTCACCACTCCACTTACCATAAAGCCAACACTTATAGTCCTTTCCAGTATTATTTTAACATGTTTTTTTGAATATTGAACAGTTGTTGGAAGTCTCCAATACCTATGCCTCACTCACTTTGATATTACATATGTTGTTAAAAAGTTATCTCAGTTCGTGCATCGACCTACTATTGATTATTGGAATGCTATCAAGCGCTTGTTTTGCTATCTTTCTTGTACAACTTATCATGGTCTTGCCTTACATCGTCACACATCGATGTTGTCATGCGCTTGTTTTGCTATCTTTCTGGTACAGCTAATCATGACCTTGCCTTACATTGTCACACATCTCTATCTTTTAATGCCTTCTCAAATGTTGAATAGGCTAATAAAAGGATGACTACACCTCCACAAGTGTTTATATTGTTTATCTCAGTCGCTATAACATATCTTGGTCCTCTTAGAAATAATACACGATTGCATGATCCTCCACTGAAGCTGAATATCATTCTGTTGCTACTACAACTACGGAGTTACATTGGATTTGTTCTCTTTTAACTAAGCTTGACATTTGTATTCTTACTACTCTGATTATCTATTGTGACAATGTTGGTGCAACTCATCTTTATTCCAATCCTATCTTCCATTCACGGATGAAGCATGTTGCAAATGAATATCATTTTATTTAAGATCAAGTCCAAGTAGAGCTTTACTTGTCACTCATATGTCCTTAGAAGATCAATTAGCATATTTCTCAACCAATCCTCTTCCACGCACTCACTTTCAACTCTTGATTGGACTCTCCACATGATCTCCATCTTGAGAGAGCATATTAGAGGAATTAATTAATTATATATTTTCATAATTATTATAAATAATTTGATTAACAACAAATCTCACAAATTAGGTAATTGACAACAAATTATATGAATTAAGGCGATTCACAGTAAATTCCACGAATTAAGTGATTAATAAAATTAGAATATTTGATTGATTATTAATCTCTTATTTTGTACGTGTATATATACATCACTTATATTCAATAAAAATCAAGTCATCATTTTCAATTCCATACTATCAAATATTGGTAAGTGATTTGTCTTGTTCATGATTTTTTTTTTTCAATTTCCTCTTTTGAAAACAAACATGCACGCAGGGTACTAATAAATATTTTATATTTTTAATGGAAAAGTTTGATGATTAATGCTAAAAAGCAAGAAAGTGGATAGAAACAATTATAATTCATGTACTTGAAAATTATCAAAAAGTTTAAGAATAAATCATTTAAATTATATAATGTTTCTATAATTAAATTAATTTTTTAAGTTTGAATACTATTGAAATTGAATTTAAAATAAACTAATACGATGTTTATAAATTAATACTGAAATGATAATGCAGATTAGTATTATTAATCTTATATGAACTACACATTAACTTATCGAACTTAATTAATTTAGTTTTTCGAAGTAAACTTACAAATATATGAAGATATTGAAGGAATAATGGTTTTAAATTGTTAAGGGATAGGCTTGGGGAGGGCACTGTTTAGGTCGGCCATGATTCTTGGTCCCGGGACGTTGATGAAAATTATTGGTCTCATTTGATGTGAATATTAAAAATTAATTTAAAATATTGAATATGAAGTTAATATATAAATTAAATTATTTTAATTCTTTTTTTATTTAATTTGGATTTGAATCTAAATTTTTGATTCGTTAATTATATACATAAAAAATATAGACCTCAATAATTCATGATTTTTAAGAAATATAAAATTCATTTATTTAGCAGATTGATTACATATAATATACATAACATATGAAAATGAGGTAATATGATATCTTATATGTAATTCAATTGCGTTAAAATTTTTTTTTTTTAAAAAAAGTTAAAATTAAACTATTACATTCAATGTTTATAACACAATGGGTTTTTATTAATTAGATTCAATAATAAATTACGTAACTAATTATAATCAATAAGCATCCAAAATTGGGTGGAAATATCAGATGTTAATTTCTTTTCCATCTATGTTTTCTTTATTGAGAAGGAACGAAAAATGTTTATTAAATTAAACACAATCGACACGTTGATTTTGTTTTGCCACCAATCGATCTTCATCTCTTCCGAAACTCAAAGTCCCACGCCGGCATCCACATAAAAACCATACTGGCCGGATAAAACCTAATTTTCTCCCCCCTCTTTTTTCTATGAAAAAAAAATGGCACCTGTCAGGTCACCACCGTGCCCATGTCGCCACGTGTCTGAAGAACTTACGTGGCAGAATCTGATCGTCTTGTTGTGTCAACATACGTCTTGTCAGTATCCGAATTTAGGGTCTTAATCTGGACAAGTGTAGTCGCAAGTAACTTGTCATATATATGTTGAGCAAGTTGGGGAAAAACCAAAAACATCCTCGAGCGAATCAATTCGTTATAATCTTTTTTTTAAATTGCCCTTTTTATCCTAAACTTTACTTGCCCACCTCGCCTTTGCTTTTCCTTTCTTCTCCACATATATCCTTTTCTTCTTCAACCTTCCTTTAAATTTACTACTCACCTCAACCAATAAGAGGAAGAAATGTGTTACCCAGGTAAAGCTCCCGCTGTTAGGCCGCGTGGCTTGGTGATACATGGTGGAATATGGTGGTCTCTTTTGCGGCACGAAACGCCGGTGACCCAGCATGAGGCGCCGGCGCCGACAGGAGAGGGTAGTGGTGGTGATGGATCGATCAAGTACTGCGTCTGTTCGCCAACAAGGCACCCGGGGTCGTTCCGTTGCCGGCACCACCATGCTGAATATGTTTGGGGTGGTCGGGTAATTAATAAGAAATTATCAGTTTAGCAAGTGATATATCATGACTACAAGTATGTGTACATATATATATATATATATATATGTATATGCATGTATGCGTTGAAAGGAGAAGAAAAAGATGATATATGGAACACCAAGTCGATCGCATTCTTGTTTTCTTAAGTTTCTGTTTGCTGATTATTTAATTTTTAGTACTTCAATATATATGTATATGTATATATCGTGTTATAAAAATTAGTAGTCGTAATCATCAGATTGGTAATACCGAACGTTGTGCTTCAAATTTCTATGTGGGCGTGTAACTTATACATATAGAATGATGGGGGGATGGCATAGTTTCATTATTGCTAAAATTCTAAGGCCAACTTTGTCAAAAACAAAAAACAAAAAACAAAAATAAAAGGCAGTTAATGAAAGTGAGAAGCGACTGAGTTGATGATGACATTGGAGAAGTTACTTCAAACTTGTAGGACACTTGTCTACATCGCTCATTTTTGCTTCACCAACACGAGTTTTCTACCGCATTCTTCTCTAATAACACACCTTTGACAAATTTATACGCCTTTAAAATTGTTCATAAGGATCAGTCAAGTTAAAAAATTAGTGGGTACCTTTGTCGTCTTTTGAATTAAAAATGTCAGTTTTCAGATTTGCCTAACGCGAGAACGGTATATAAAAATTCAAGAGGAGAAACCTAGGCTAATGGACATATAAATATTGTGTATACAAAATGGTGTGTATTAATATGTACTTGTGCATGCATCTATATGACTTCTTAAGAATATTAGAAACAAAGTTAGTGGTTTTAATTTTGAGTGATATTTTTTAGCGAACGTTATCGGAGATGTCAATTATGTATAATATTTTTAAAGACGCGCAAGGTGGCTGTAGTTTAGTGGTAAGAATTCCACGTTGTGGCCGTGGAGACCTGGGCTCGAATCCCAGCAGCCACATTTTTTTAAATATATGAAAATAAAGATTAAAAAAATAAAGGCGGATACACTACAATGAATAGGTTTTTTTTTTTTTTATTTTTTAAAATAAAAAAAAAAGGGTTTGGTTGTGTGATAGAGTGATGTAGAAGAGCCATCTCACTGGAATATTCCTGTCAATCCATAAAATTCTAATATCATTAAATCCACACAAATCATTAATACTTTTACTTTTCTTCTTGAAGGTATCAATTTTAGTTCTAGGCTATACCTTCGTTTTCTCATAACACAAATGAAGAAAGAAAATATCTTATTTATCTAAAATTAATTTATAAATAATTTATAATTAGATATAAATTTATAAAAAAATAATAAGTCAGAAAACATGACAGCTGTCATAAAAAAAAAGTGAAAACAAAAAGCATTCCATCAGAATGAGAAAGACAAAAAACAACAAAGAAAATGCACTTGAGCGAAAACGAACCAATAGACGAGAAAACCTTTGTGGTGACTAGTAGCCTTGGTTTCGTGGACTTCGCCTTCTGCTTTGAACTGCTCCATCATAGTGTCGTGCAACGTCCTCCTAATCCAACGATTTCATCATTCGGGGAGTCCACTATATTCAAAATCTCATTTCAATCCCACTGCAATATTTTAAGTTTGACTTTTCACTTTCTCTCAATAATTTGATCCCTTAAACTCAGTTATTTTTATTACCCTTCTCATTCCGATTTGATCGAGTTTAACCCTTAAGATTTTATTTTATTTTATTTTTAATAATTACACAAATTTCGTCACTTCACTTTCACAAAAATACCAATGGTGAACAAAATGAGTGTTCACGTCTGGGAGGAGATTCGAAAAGCCTTGGTCTTGAAGCAATAACGAGAGGGCCGAGGGATGACCTGGCTCGATCCAAAATGGAACTGGCCAAGACTGTTAGTGAGAGGTGGCCCATCGTCATAAATATAGCCCAGCAATCGGTCGTAAGCATTGCACTTGATCTTGCTCTTCTTCCTCTGGATTCTCCAGTAATCGAGGGTCTCAAAAAATGGGCTAATCTTGTCCTCCTTCCCAAATCTGAACTGGGTGGCATCCACGGAAGAGAAGGAAAGAGTGCCCTTGTTGCGGGGTACAGGTGTGCAACGTTGAGGTTAAGATTGGTGCTGCACTCGGTGCAGCAATGGAGTGATGAAGCCACTGTTGCTTCCCGTGCCTTGTGATTGTATTATGATGAGGTGGATTCGTATTGGGAAGGTAGTCTATATATCCAAAAGAAGGCCAAATTTTCACAAGCATGTTAAAGATTTTTGCAACTGACAGCCAAAATTTCAAAAGCAAGTTAAAAATTTTCACAAGTTCTTTCTTTTTGGAAGTTTTTGGCTTTTCCTGATAGAGTTTGTTGAATAATGAGAGAAGGCAGCTCGACCAAGAAGATGACAGATGAATAAAGGCAGCTGAGTAATAGTTAGCCAGCATTGAAGCGGGATTTTTAAAAAAATTTCATATAGACCAATATTGAAAATTAATACAAAAATTAATTTTAATAAAAATTCATAGCAGATGATATAAATCACTATTCTTCTCCAAAAGAATTCATTGAAACATTCAATTAAAAATTAACATTAAAAAATTGTACATAATATCACCATACTGCATTTTGAATACAATCTAAAAAATGTACAAGGGATAACTTTCGAGTAAAACTGAAGCTGACACTTTTTTTTTTGTTCATTAATGAAAAACGTAGAAGTAGTGCTGCAGTTCCTACCTGAAATGAATTCATTTTCATTACTCTTTTCTTTGTATTAGTTAACAAGTATCATCCACCTATAAATGATTTATATTAACATACTGAGAAGACTTGCATGGTATACCAAAGAGCTATGGCAGAGCTAATAGCTTCTATCTCCAGCACCCGAACATCCCAAACCATACAGTAGCTACTGACTTCCAGTTCATCATTGGTAAACTATGCTGGACCCTCAAGACATCACTGCAGAAATCAAACCAAGGTTTCCTTCATTAACAAAAGAAGGAAAAAAATCATCCCCAAAATGCAAGCATTTCCCTGCACTGTCTTATGGCAAGAACTATAATCAACCAGAAATTAATCTCTGCAACCAGAAAACGTGTCTATTATTGAGTTCAGATTAGCCATGATGAAGGACAAGTTCCTCACCTCAGGGTGACAATCTTGACGGACAATTGTCTGATTGTTTACATTAACATCCACCTCACATGATACTTTTCCCTGAAACATCACAATAGCACAACTTTAAATGTGTTGACACGGGATGATACTGTTAAGCTGTGTATTTCTGCATATTACAAAGAACCCGAAGGTGGAGGAAGGAAAAGCAAGTGGTAAAAGCAAGTCATAAAAGCACAAAAAAAGTAGACACTTGAGTTTCTTTTCGGGAAGGCAGAAAGGAGCCTTAACTTCTTTTAGTGACTAGATAATGGAGTTCCAAACAAGATTTGTATTAGTTATTAAAAAAAAAATGCCAAAGCTCCAAGTCATTTTTAAGTTTGTTAGGTATAAACAGAAACTTCTTTTATCAACATATCAAAAATTATCATGATTCCTATTATGCTTATGTGGACTGTGTGGAAGGTTAGGAATAGTAAAGCGTTTGAGGGACTTGATGATACAAAGGGTTTTGATGTACTGAAAAATAGATGGCCTAGTACCCTAAATTTTTTGTTTACAGGTCATCCTCCCGTATTCTTTGAGACTTTCCGGAATATTTTCGGTTTGGACGATTAAGCTGTAAATAAACTGTACATGTTTTGCATTTTCGGTACTCGTAGCAATACAACTATATTACTTTTCATTTTTAAAAAATTTATCATGATTGAACAAAAAGAATCTTAATAAGGAACAAGGGATCCTTAATTTATTTCTTTTCTATTAGCAGGCATCTAATATCTTATCCACACATGGAAACACACTAATAATTCTGTCTTATCTTGCTCTTTCAGCAACTTTAATGTGTCAATCTTTATCAGTCAACCAAAACCCACAAATATCCTTCAACTTAAGTTTACATGCCCGTTAAAGGTACAAGCAGTCCTCTCAACATGATATCACTTTGAGGGAACGAAAATTTTTTTAGGAGGAACACAACTCTGAAGGAGAAGTAACAAAACTGCATAAGCTCAAATGTATAATCTTAATATCAGCAGTTGAAAAATACAAAGATAAGAATCACCCTTGCCAGAAAATTTCCATAATCATCAAAGCTAAGTTCTAGGTTAATAGGACACAACTCTGAATTCATTGATGTACAGCTTACTTTCAAGTGAAACAGCTGATAATTTGAATTAGTATGCGACGGAACAAAGTTCCAATTAGACAATAAATAGTAACATTTTTTCCCATCACCATGCTTTGAAATTGTTCACCAAATAAAACATCGCCCGAACAAAGCAGATGTTTGCTGCAAATCAAAGCACATATTTGCTGCAATCCTAATGCTAAGTCATTAGGCACAACCCTCGATTGACTTCATAATTAAATCACCTAAAATCTAACCCTATTTTACCGTACACAACAGACCAAAACCTACAATCTAATGGGTTCAAATCATCCAACCACCACATATAATAAGGCCAAAAACAAATACAGAGATGTAAAATAACCACATCTTAAATAAGTTGAAAATACAATAACAAGAACAGATTGAAGTGCCCATCTGGACTTTTCCAAGTAAACTAGTGAGTACTAAAAGAAATACTAACTCTAGCCCTATGCTTGCAATTCTATATACCCTTTAATCCTAATCGTCAGAAACTAACCCAAAACTGCCAGATTCAGGCATTGAAGATAACCATCACGTTTGCCACCTTTCAATCTAATAGATTCAACTCAAACCAGAATCAAATAATTAAATAAATAAATAAAACTCAAACAAGCATATTGTGTTCTTTTTAATTTTGAAAAAAAAATGGTACCTGGAGCGGGATTTTGAAGAAGAAAACCCCGAGGTCTCCTTTGACCCGAGTATCAGTATCAAAAGGGATAACACCCCTAGACAAATCTCCGATCAAGTAAATCACGTCGTGGATAACCTCGAGGCCATCAAGATCAAGGATAGCGTTGACGTACGAACTTCCCCTGGCACTCACATGTCCTCCATTGGAGCTTACGAGCCCTAGCTCCCTTCCTCTGTATCCAATCGAGACGAGGAGGGAATTGTAATCGAGAGAGAAGAAGTCCCGGTTTTGAACCTTGATGGTGACTGAGAAAGAGAGGTCGAGGGTAAGTTTCGGGGACGTATTGAACCGGACATGGTTAAGGTGGATCCTAGCTAGTTTGAGGTTCGGGTCGGAGGGATAGAGGAAGAAGACAACGGCAGCTACGAGGAGGAATGATGCGATGAAGAGCAAGCATCGGCGAAGGCAATGGTAGTAAGGGGGGTACCTGTAGTACGAAGGGAGTATAACTACGACGTTTTGCAGAGGAGCGTCCTGAGGAAGAGGAGCGTAGGGTATGGAATCCTGCTTCGGGGACATGATTTTGTTCTGCTGGTAAATGGTGGGCCGGTGCCGGTGGGGTTTTGGCTGATGAAAGATTATAAACGAGATAAAAAGAATCAGTAGAGCCACCACGTCGTCGTTTTGAGTATCTGTACTTGTGTTGTTGTCTTGAGTCCTGATTCAAATCTTGTGGGAGAGATTAGTGCAACTGATATTGTATTTTAATACCAATTCTATATTGAAGTTTATATTGAAGTTCATAATATTTTATATCTAGCTATGATTAATGATAAGTATTGAATGTTTAAATTATTCCCATAAGATTTTAAGAAAGAAAATTTTAATGTGTTAATATTATTTTAATTTTACACATACAGATTGAAACGTGGTTAAAAACATTAAATTAAACTAATTAAATAAGAATCATTTTGTGTTTGTAGATATGGAGAAACAATTTTCAACTTGCTTTTTAATTTACATCACCACATTTTTTTGTAAACTTAAATAAAAAAGTTTAAAAGTAGACAGTTAATTTTTTTCAATTGTTAAAACTAAATAATAAAATTTGGTAATTGACAATTTAATTTTTTTCTTAATTTATTTTATATAAACACAAAAATATAAAATATAAGGCTCAGAACTATGAGAAAAATACAATGTGGATAGTGAAGTTGAAGTGTTAAGAATAATAGAGATGATAAGAGTTGCATTTACAATGTTGGTGACGGTGATACACTATAATAGCAAAACTAAAAGAAGTAATCGTAGTTACGAGAAAAGTAATAATAGTAAAGACAGTTAAATAGGTAGTGACAATAGAATTAATATTGATGATAATATTGTTATTGATATTAATTACGACAATAACAAGAAGTATTTTATAATATGGTTTGAACTTAAATTTGACTAATCAAATTGAATAGACCAAATTAAATAAGACTTAATTATGTTTAATCTAGTTTTCAATTAAACAGTGAAAGAATACAAAACATAATTTCAATATGATTCCTAGTCCTAACTTAATGCATTGAAACTCCACAAAAGAGAAGACATCCTAGTAAGGAATAAGAAAAGACATCCATAAATTCTATAACCACTAGAATTTCTCGGATGTCCATTCCTTTACTTGTCTTGTCTAATCACACATTAAGCTATTAAATTGCACCTCATAAATCAAAATCAACATATCATTTTCTTTGGGTATAAATAATAAGAAAAAAGAAAAGAAAAAGTCATTAACACGAAAAGAGTATTTTGTTAGAAATATTGAATATAAGTCTTTCATGGTAGTAATTCACATTAAAGTGATATACTATTAATTAGTTCATCCCTAGTATTACATCAAAATCTATAATATCTAGTAATATTAAAACTACATCTAACTCCATGTCTGCTATTTATTTAATCCATGACTTGTACACCATATTTGTTGCTAAATTATCACTTGTAGGCATAGATACTACCAAAGTAAAATTCAAAAAATACTAGAGAAATATTTAAGTACCTAGAAAATGCATGATAAAAGAAAAAATGTGTAGATCCAAGGTTAATTAAAATACATGTTATGTGCTTACAACTAGAATACATAACTTGAATTATGTCGATGGCAACTTCAACATCTTCGACTGTGATGGAGTAGACACAGCATTGTATAGCTAGCATGGGCAAGTCCTTGGGTTGAAACATGCGTTGTTGAGTCAGTAAAACATGATATCTCTATGATTTTTGTAGCAGCCCCGGAAATTTAAAATGGAATTTTATATTCAAAAAGTATCAAATGCGGAAGCGATGTCAAAATTTGAATAACATCCCTTACACTGAAACCGAAACGTGCTCACAAAATATAAAAGATTAAACTACCTAAAGGAGAAACTTGAAAGTAAAAACTACGAATGTGACTATGGAGTCTTTAAGCGTCCCCTTCGTCGTCCTCCTGCAGAATCGGCTTGGGAACGATGTCCTCTTGATCTGAAATGATTAAATAAGGAATGAGCTACACTAGCCCAGTAAAGACATCACGATATCTCACCGTCACGGAGGTAAAGGTGGGTAGAAAACACAAAACGACCAATGGAGCATAATTTACAACAAATCCTTTTATCGATAAATAAAACCTTTACCATTTACTTACCTCGGTGAAATTCATAAAACAATATATGAAAGCAATAACATCATTATCATCATGGAAACATATATATGAACTGTATAACATAATACCTATCACACTTTTTGTAATTCAATCGTTACACAACATATTTTCCTAATTCACCAGCCCACTAGTATCCATGGGGATCCATAGGGGTCCCGCTACCCGTAAATCCTTAATACTTGAAATCAAATTCCAGGGCCGTCCCCATACCCCGTCCGGTATGGGCGCCAAAACACATAAGATCTCCATACCCCGTCCGGTATGGGAGACCACAATCCCGGTAGGGTCCCCTACGGACCCGGTCCGTCCACCATCTCCCAGGATATCTAGTCTGACTGATCACATTATACCATTATCCATTTACATAATTGTTCGTTCTCTTTTTCCTCAATCAGCATCATTAATCCACATACAAGCAAGCAAAACGATAATTTATGCTAAGCAGACAACATACAGCATCAATATTCCGGTCATTTAATCCATAATCAATAAAACAGTAAAACATGCACACGAAACTATAAAATGAAAACATCGAACCTCATGCAACGTTTAAAACTGTAAAACAGGCCAAATAATAATTAACCGACAAACACACTAGACTCCGGCTCCATTAGGGACCCTAAGCAATTTCACACATTCGTTGATTCATGAAATATCATTTTATCATTTATTGAACTTTAAAACCGTGATAGGAAATAAGGTGAGGGGTCCTTACTCGTTTCGGGGTCCGAACACGGCTTCACAGTGCGCTTGCAGGCTGTCCCTAATTTTCCCTGAATTTTTCTCGGAGAACTGAAACGCACTACTGGTACCTGCACGTGTTCCAAAAAAAATCCCAAATTAGGCCCAGGGCCCCTTTCGGCCCAAATCGCAACTTCGGCACGGCGGCTCCGCCGTGCTCCGGCGACGGCGTCGCCGCTGGCGGCGGCGATTCGCCTCGGGTTGGCTGTTTTCGGCCGTTTTCGGCCGAATTCGGCCACACTCGCATCGGTCCCTGCGAGAAAACAACCCTAGGGCCCTCGGGGGGCCAAAAAATCACGGAGAAACGGAGCTTACCGGCGGCGGCTCTCCAGCGAGGTTCGTGTTTTGGTGATTCGGCTCCGGTCAACCTGTAGAGAAAAGAGTGGTGATCACGGTGATATAAAAATTGCATCAAACGGAGGCCGGGAAGGGCCTCATCGGAGGCAAAAACCGAGAAGGGCGCGGCGGCGCCGCTGGGCTTCGGCCGTGCATTCCAACCGTTTGGCCGAGATTTTGGCTCCGATTTGGCCACAGGAGGAATCAGCGTGGAAAAACGAGTCGGGGGTACGAAATTTACCTCGATCGGCGGTCGGAAGTTCCTCCGGTGCGGCGGTGGGTGGTGGCGGCCGGCTTCTAGTTCGTCTTCTCCGACGAGTGGCAGGCGGCTAGGGTTTGTGGTCTAGTGTGGGGGTTCTATTTATAACCCTTTGCCTTTTGATCTCAGCCGTCCATTTTGTTTTAAATCTGGGTCGTCCGATCACACGTTTGATCTGGGCCGTCCGATCGCGCCCACGCGGATCGCCAACGTGGCCCTTTTTGGAACGACGTGGTTTTGCCACGTGGCAGGTCCCGGTTGGCCGGGACTGCTGACGTGGCTGCCGACGTGATTTTTTTTTTTTTTTTCCTCGGTCCGGGTGCTACAATTTTTGCCACAATGAATAAAACTATGATCTTTTCTGGCCAATAGTTACTATAATGGGACAGGTTGAGCTACTCTGTGATGTGAGCAAGGAAAAGAAAAAGAATTTCTTCACAAGGGATAAATCGACCAAGATAGAAAGAGGGAGATTCCCCATAGAATTTTCTTTCCTATTCCTGCAAAAAATCTTCCCATTAAATGGGAGAATAGAAAAAGGAGGAAAAATTCATCCTAAGCTGCAAATAATTATGGAAGAAAAGGAAAACACAATTAAGGAGGCAAATTTCATAGTTTAGAAAACTCATTTTATAGGTGACCATAATTCCTCTTTATTGGCTCGCCCTAATTCTCCCTTTTTATTCCCTTAAATCTTCCACAGTTAATTAAGATCTTCTCAATTTAAAAGAGAGATCACATCTACCCTATTTTAGAAAGCAATATTTTTAATTGTTATAAGTTTTCTATTGTATTCTATATTTATTTTCCTATGTAATTTTACAATTAATTCAAGAGGTTGTTTTTCTTATTATTCACATGACCTACGCTATAAATAGACAGTTAATTCATAGTTGTATTCATTCAAATTTAAGATAATAAAATTACAAATTTTTAATTTTCAACTAGTGATATTTCTTTAACATTCTTGTTGATTGAAAATTTGGTGTTTATTTATCAAGGTAATTGTTGGCATTTTCATTAATCTTTTTTCTTGAATTGATTTTAACTTATCAAGATTTTTCTTATGGTGTTCTAATCAATTCACTTATTTCTATTACTTTAGTTCCAATCACATGTTGATTGTAGGTTAAGTAAAGAGAGCTTATCTTGACATTAAATTTTGGTACTAAATTTATATGTGTGGGTTTTTTATCACATTATTAATCTTGGGTTTTATATCACCCTAGGTCTCTTTTTTTGATAGCCCCACCCTCAAACTGGCTTCTTGTAGAGTATTAGAGGCCTAAAACTACTTGTTGCCAATGTAGAGCTTTCAATAATAGTACTCATAATGAGCTGCACCTTGACCATAACCTATCGATAAGTACAAAGTTCAAGGACTATCACTGGGTTCCTGATATTTAGATGGAGGCCCCACTAAAATCTCCTGGCTCTCTTCTCTTCAAATTTTATTATGGTATCAGAGCCAATTCTTTGAGTTTTTCTTCTGTATTACACTTTTGATAATTCTTTTGAGAATTTTCTTTTTATCCTTTAGAGGATCTGATGTAGTCTTGAACTTGTTTTTTTTTTTCTTAATTTGTGTTCGATTGAAATATAGATAGCAACAAGTTCGAATCCATATCTGTCAAATTCAATAAGAAAAATTATGTTATTTGGGAATTTCACTTTCAGATTTTTGTTGAAGGAAAAGGACTTTACTATTCTTGACGGATCTCAAAAGAAAATTGGTGACGAAAGAATAAATAGTGTATAGAGAACCAAAAATTCTCAAATTGTTACCTGAATATTGAATTCAGTAAAACCTGATATTGCATTAAGCCTCAAATCTTTCTAAACTGCGCAGAAATGTGTAAACATTTTCAGATAATCTATTCTCAAGTTAATCAATCAAGGTTGTTCGAACTTGAATATGAGATTGCAGACATCAGCCAAGAGGAAAAAGAAATTTGTAGTTTTTATGTTGACATATTAAAATTGTGGACTGAACAAGATATGATATTATCAAATACCATCTCAAGTGCAGCATATGAAGAGATAAAGAAAGAAAGAAATTGTGGAAGAGTGATGCAATTTCTCTTGAAGCTTCTATCAGAATTTAAAAATATAAGGGCCATGCTGATCATTTGAGGAAATCTGACTATGGAGTCTGTTCTTAGAGATCTTGTTCGTGAAAAAACTCGACTAAATACACAGGCACAATTAGACACAAAATCTAATACAGTTGATGCAGCCTTTATCACTTGAAGTGGAAAATTTCAGCCAAAACGAAAACATAGAGGTAGAGAAGATATGCGATGCAAACATTGCAATGAACTTAGACATGTTCAATCACAAGAAGCTAGGACACATCATTTTAGATTGTAGAATTTTGAAAAATAAACGAAGCCAATTTGCTTTTATTACTACAAAGTCTTATCAAGAACAAGAAAGTACTAATGAGATCCTCCTTACTCCTCAAGCAATCTAAAAGATGATTCAAGAAACATTGTAGTCAACTCTTCGAGGTGCAATCTCTTTTGCTTTTTAGTTGTTGGGTTATCAAGTAAAGGAATTAAATATGCTCATTTGTATCTTGACTCTGACGCCTTTAATCACATGATTGGCTAAAAACACCTATTTTCTAAAATCAAACTTTATTCTTTAAATCAGTCAATTACAACAGCTGATGGAAGAAAATTACCAATTAAAGGAGTTGGTACTATATGCTTACTTAAGACATCCAAAAAATCCCTATATCTGCCTAATACATTTTATGTACCATGTCCAATTGCCAACTTAGTCTCTGTTGAACAATTAACTTACCATAATTATTTAGTTAAGTTTTTTTCTCTTGGTTATGATGTGTAGGACCTTCAAACGAGCTAAGTGATCATGAAGGGGCATAAAAGTGGACGTTTATTTCATTGACTTGGATTAGATAAAGAAATCCCCATTGTGTCTTTCCGTTTCAGCATCACCATCCTCATTTGTTTCATGTGTCAATGATACATGGAGTCTGTGCATCGTCATCTTGGTCATCCACATGTTAGTAGGTTAGAGTATATGTTCAAGTCCAATTTTCTTCCAGGAAAATTGAATTTTCAGTTTATTTTAGTTAAAAATTGTCATAGTTGTGCTCTTGAAAAATTAGCTAAATTACCTTTTGCTTCTAGTAGTACACATGTTAATGCACTTTTCAATTTAGTTCATTGTGATTTATGGGGCCCCTCACCCGTTTTGTCTAGACTTGGCTATCGATATTTTGTTTTATTTATTGATCAGTTTATACAATTCACTTGGGTATATTTTTTAAGAGTTAAATCTGAATTAACAAGCATAGTAAAGACTTTTATCATTATGATTGACACACAATTTGGTAAAACAATCAAAAAAATTTATTCATAGCCTTGTGGAGAATTTTATGCTTATGATCTTATCAAATTTTTTCAAGAAAAAGGAATCTTACCTCAACAATCATGTCCTGATACACCAGAACAAAATAGGGTAGTAGAGCAGAAAAACTGTCATGTTTTGAAAATTACCATAACTCTTTTACTAGCATCTTCCGTTCTTTCAAAGCTTTGGGTAGATGTAGTCCATACGACTGTCTACTTTATTATCAATAAACTATTCTCATTCTTGATAATCAATTGCCATATTCTTGTCTTTATTAAAAATCATCAGACTACTTATATATTCGGATTTTTGGTTATGTTTGTTTTGTATTATTAGCTCCACATGAGCGAACTAAGTTATCTGAAAAATGTGTCAAATGTGTTTTTCTTGATTATAGCAACAAACAAAAAGACTATGTTTTATATGATCCCTATCATCAATGTATGTGTGTGTCTCGTCATGTCATTTTTTTAAAAAATATATATGTATTATTATGTGTTATCTTCTAGTCCACCAGATTCAGGTTCTTCTAATTCTTTTTTATATGAATTTTATAATCCTCATACCAAGGATAATGAAGCAATGTCTACATCACCACTTAATGATTCTAGTTTTAAAGGTCTTTCCTCCACAATTGTCATTGATGAACCAACACCAAGTCTACTATCTTTGAAAAGATCCATCCATATCAACTTTGGTAAGCCACCTGTTTAGTACACCTTATTTACTAATCTCAATTCTATCAAGATTCCTTATACTTTTAACTAAGCAACAGAACAAACATGTTGGAGAAAAGCAATGGAAGAAGAACTTGAGGCACTATAGGAGAATCATACTTGGGATGTAGTTCTTCGACCACTTGATACGTCAATAATAGGGAGTAAATGAGTTTATACCATTACGGTTAAACCTGATGGTACTTTAGATCGATATAAAGCACGTCGTTTAGTAGCACAAGGATATAAGCAAGAATATGACATTGACTATGAAGAAACATTTTCTCCTGTCGCTAAGATGGCAATTATCCGCACCCTATTTGCTGTAGCATCATGTAAGAAATGGACGTTGCATCAATTAGATGGGAAAAATATTTTTCTTCATGGAACTTTGAAAGAAACAATTTATATGGAGTGCCCTCCTGGTTATTCTCATATGGATCCTAATAGGTTTTGTTTACTTCATAAATCTCTTTATGGGCTTAAATAGGCTCCTAGAACATGGTTTGAAAAATTTCAATTGATTATTTGTTCAACTGGATTTCAATAAAGCTCTAATGATCACTCACTCTTTATTCAAAACTCTAATGCTGGTATGGTTATGTTAGTTCTTTACATGGATGATATGGTTTTTATTGATGGTGATCAACAAGCATTGAAGAGTTCAAGAAATTTCTCAATGATTCTTTTCACATGAAAGATCTTGGCAATCTCACTTATTTTATCGAGTTAGAAGTTTTATATTCCTCTAATGGTATATTTCTCACCCAACACAAGTACATCGAAGATTTACTCAAGTTGGCCAATCTTACTGATAATAAAATTCATGCCACTCCAATGAAACAACATTTGAAATAAAATGAGACGATGGTGTACTTATCTCAAATCCCACTGTGTACCAATATTTGGTAAGCAGCCTAATTTATTTGATTATTACACATCCTTATATCTCGTTTGTTGTCCAAGTTGTGAGCCAATTTGTTTCTCAACCTAGACGACATCATCTTTTAGCCCTTCATCGTATTCTTCGTTAGTTGAAAGGTACTTGTGATCGTGGGGTATACTTTTCATCCAATAGATCACTCACTTTCACTACTTATGCAGATGCAGATTATGCTCGATGTGTTGATACTCGGCGTTCTACTATAAGATGATGTGTTTTCTTGGATGATTCTTCTACCTCTTAGAGGTGTAAATAGGAAGACCGGGTGTCAAAATCTTCTATAGATGCTGAGTATCGGTCCATGTCATCTATAAGTTCTGAAATTGTATGGCTTGAATGGCTTCTTAAAGAGCTTGATGTTTATTGTCCTCAACCAATCACACTCTTTGGAGACAATACTAGTGCAATTAGCATTGCCACTAATCCTGTGCATCATAAACGAACGAAATATATCGAAATAGACTGCTATTACATCCGTGAACTTGTATATGATAAAATTCTTCATCTTGTTCACATCTCCTCTCATGATCAAATTACTGATCTATTTACAAAAGTCATGTCTTCTGCATTACATGCATATCTTATGAGCAAATTGATGTTGGTTGACCAACACCATCAATTTAAGGGAGAATATCAAGAGAAATAAATTTACAGATATGTAAGGAATAAATTTACAAGTTTGTTATTTATCTCCTAATATTTAGAGATTTTAATTGTATATTTTTAATTAATTTTTTTTTATTAGGTTGCTATAATTTGACAAGTTTCTTTGTGTGTGTGTGTGTGTGTGTGTGTGTGTATAACACTGTACTCTTTGAATCAGATAAAAAAAACCATTATAGCTCTTTAAAGTTTATTATAGTCAGCAGCTAAGAGATTTCCCTAGGTGAGCAAGGCGAATTCTCTCTCTTTCTTATGGTGAATGTGCTCGAGGATAGTTTCGAGGAATGTATACCCTGATATCAATTTTAACGACTCAAACTCTCATCTAGAGTCTTGATCTTTCACGCATAGTAAAATGGTAAAATAATTCATAGAAAATATCTTACGCAGTAAATTTAAAAATTTAAAAGTAAATCCTTAATATTAGGTTTAAAATTATTAAATACATTCCTTGCATACTAAATCTGAAATATTCAATGTCTATGAGGCATATCTAACGTCTAAAATAAATACTTATGGTAAAAAAAATAAATAACTTTAAGTTTTGTTTAAAATATAATAAAATAAAAAGATCTTATAACAATTCTCTCATCATGCAGGAGTCTGATCCTGATTATTCTAATATGAATAATTAAAGTGAACGTAACATACTCAGTAAATATATAAATACCAACAAATAATATAGTAATCTATTTAAATTTGTAAAAAATATAAAACTACTGACAGAAAGAGTTTGAAAATATTTCTCCTTTAATTTTAGAAATACGTGATACCTACACCCCAACTCAGTTCATTAAACCTTCTAAATTAGTTTATTCATCTATATGTTATTGTTTGTTTCTCTCACAATGAAAACGACTAATACTTAAAGTCCATTAACCTTTTCTAGTATCATTATGTTTGTATCATTCCTCAAAAATTCTTATTTACAACATTCATGTATTACTTACAACTAATTGCTATTTAAGACACAATTATTTCAATACATATCAGAATTCAGTATTCCAGTATCATAATTTAATACATAAGCAATTCAGTATTTCTATATCATAAGTTTTATATGTGACTTCGTACTCATTTTTATCAGTTTATATCTTATTAAAAATAATTTCATCGCGCAATGTTATTTTTAATAATATTATCGAGAACAGTAAGAATATTCTCTACCACGTGAATATATTACAATTTACAGTCATACAGTACTTATCACTTCGCCACGTTCAGTTTAAGTTATATCCACAGGTAAGGTTCACAATCACCTGCCAAATTGGCTACACACACGCACCCACCCCCTTTAATACTGGCTAAATGAGCTTTCCATGTCTTTGTTATTGTATCTTTAAATTAAAGTTAATTTACCAGCTCATCTAAAATCGCTCAAGAGCATTATTTCTTAATTTTGTTTATTAACCTATCAATTCTATAATTTTAAATTTAACTTATTTCAACAATTCAGTTTACTAATTATACATACTCATCAAAATAAACTCTTTTATGTATCCTGAATATACTCACAATTCGTACCATAACAGAGAGATTATATAAGAATTCAGTTATAAAATAGATTATAGCAAATTATCAATAATTGTAGTAGTAAACATAAATAAAAACATAAAATCAATAATAAAATCTTATTGTAATCCTGCACAAAATTACAATTTAAAATAAAATTATTAATTATTAGATTCCATAATTTTAATCTCTTAAATATAGTAAACTATTTTTTAAGCACTCATGCACTTATGTAATTTCTGTCTATATCTGTTTTACAAAAATATTCCCTGAGACAAAAGATCAACCTACCCAAACCGAGTTTCAAGACTCACCATGCGCAACCATTCGAAGACCGTGTGCCTCCACGCACTGCCACCAGATGGCTAAGCATCGCCACCAAAACTACCGCTTGCCACTTCTAGAACCACTACTCATTGCTGCAGGTCGACCGGAACTCTCAGTAAAACGCGCAGCGCACTCAAACCCAACGCAAATCTGGTCAAATTGCGTTAGGAAACAGTGTAGATGCGTGAAATCACGCAATGGCCGCGGCGCTCCGATCTTCTTCTTGGCTCTAACCGCTGCGCTCAACACCTGCCTCCTCCTCTTTCTTTTTCTTCTCCTCTCTCGGCTGCCGATCCATGACAGCCGTCCTCCCTCTCTCTCTCTCTCTCTCTCTCTCTCTCTCTCTCTCTCTTTTGTCGGATCTTTTTGTTTTCTCCCGATGTCAAACGACTCTTCCCTTTTTGTTGGCAGAGAAGGAGAGCCCTACACGCCTCTTCTTCCTTCTTCTCCGGCATGCAGGTCAGTTCTTCTTCTTCTCCTTCTTCTTTAGCGTCTGGTTGTCATTTGCTTTTTCCTTTTTTAATTATTACTATTATTATTATCAGTTATTTTTTATTTCTTTTTTCTAGCTGAATATTACAATATCCGTTTGATATTTGAGGAAAATGAAAATGATGATTCTTTTTTTTTTTTTTTTAATATAAAAGGAAACATGATGATCAATTGGTTGGTAAAGGAATCTAAATTATATTGTGAAGACCCACAATCATGGGTACACATTCCGATAATATTTTCATTGCCTTGTAAGAAATAATTATATCAGAATTTAGAGTAAAATGAAATTAAAATAATATTAATTAATAGAATCCTCTATTCTTATATAAAATTTTAATTAAAATAAATAATTCATGAATATAAGTAACAAACCAAAAAATTATTTAAAATTTTAAAAGAAAGATGGAAAAAAAACCTTCCGATATCCACAATTTTCCTAAAGTCTGCTACCAATTCAATACCTCTATATATATATATATATATATATATATATATATATATGTAAATTTTAAATAATAAAGGTAGTGATCCGTTGAATATTGATTAAGGTAATGATAACCCATGGACCCAAAAATATCATGCCAATATATTAAATTGATAGTGTGAAAATTAAGATTGAAGTTCAAATAATTCCATATTTTAATTTCATTTTTTTTTTTTAACAAGAAAGAAAAGTAGAACCAAATGAAAGTGATTATATAGATAGATATAGTTGAATATTTGTCCACTGTCATTATCCATCCATCCATCTATTAAGATGTCCAATTTTTCACAATTGGTTGTTGATTCTCAATATAAAAAAATAAAAATCTTTATTCCACCCTTTTATTTAATTTATAAAAGTTGTTATTATTATTATTAATTTTATTATCGTCCGTCCAAAACTCATCCCAAAACTCCTGTTATGGTCCATAAAAAAATAAATTAATAATTCATCCTTGTAACTCTATTATATATTTATATAATGTATATATTGGGATAATGATCGAAGGTTAAAGGTCAAGATTGATGCAGAAATGGAAGCTAATTTCTGTGGTTGGATTTTTTATTAGTAATTCAAATAATTTTATTTATAATTTGTAATTATTCTCAAGTTCTTAAATATTTCTTTAAAATTTAAAAAATTAGTAGTTATATTTCAAACAAAAAACCTTATATTTAAAAGAACAAATTATATATATTAGTACATATATTTAACGAATTAAAGAGGTAAGCAATTAATACAGGAGGCATACAGCATAAACAGAATCGTAATATTGAACAATTGCACATATATATATATATATATATTCAAATTAATTTAAAACATCACACTACAAGAAACTATCAACAAACTCGTGCATCATATATATTATACACATATACTTTCTGCTTTTCTTTTTCCCCATTTTACAAAGTTAAGAGACATACATTTATATATATATTTTAATAACCAAGAAAGATAGTCTGATATATGATAGATACAAAAAAGTAACAGGAGTGATGAGAGTAAATACATGATTTATGAAGAGTTGAGTGACCCGGGGGAAATAGAAGCCACAGAATTTTTATGATTAGCAGGTATGGACTTTGATCTCTTAATCCATGGGACAGAGGAGCGGTGAAACCTGCACCTGAAGGAGCCTTGGTGGGTGGTGGGCGAGCACAGACATTGGCCTTTGGCTGAACCACCGGGAGGTGCACCGTCGCTTTTGGCGCTCTTGGGGGAGGAGCTGGTGGAGATGGGTCTGATCGATGTGGCCATTTATGGATTTAATTGATTTCTTGACAAAACAGTAGTGTTGGATTTGAAGCAAGTGAAAATGGGCAAAACGGGCCGGGTGTTATAATGGAGGTGGTTTATATAAAGACAAAAGGGTAAATTGGGTTTTTAGTTTTCTGATTTGTACTTTATATACATTTACACACACACACACACATCACTAGTAGTGTGGGATTTCAACAAGAGTAAAATCACATCTATCATCTCAAGGGTGGTCCATTACTTTTAAAATAAATAATTTTTTATGAAATAATTAACATTTAAACTAACACATAGATAAAATAAATAAATAAATAAATTATTTATTTTGAGAAAAAGAATGAACTAAATTCTTCAAAATTCAAAGATAACGCAGGAATATATTTAGTTGGATGGAGTTTACTTAATTTTTTTTTTCTTTTCAGTTTAATTAAATTATGCAGACTCCTATTTATTTGAATAATTGTTTTAAAAATAATAATTAAATTTATATTATAATTAATCTATACAGCATAAATGTAGGATTAATTAGGTTTAATAATATTTCATTATTTATTAAAAGTGGCATCACCATAATTCCACCTTATTTGTCCACATCGTCACCAAACAAACAATATAAGTGGCCCAGGATCTCCCTCTTATTATATTTGGAGGAAAAAAACTGAAAAGCCATCATCAAGAATGAAGATTACACGTAAATGGAAAAGACAAAAAAGCCCAACGAATATATATATATATATATATATATATATACTTCAATAATGGAATATATTTTACGCGTATATATTAATTAATTAATTTATTTATTTACAAAGCACCCAAGAAATAATATATATGTACATAATATTGAGTAATCTTATATAAATTATGGAATATATTTTAATAATCAATTATTTCAATAATTTGTACTTTAACATCTGAAGATGACTCTATTTATTAGGTATTTATGATAATATAACTTAACATGTTCTCCCACATGCTATATTTATTTGATCAAGTGATCTCATAATATATTAATCAAAATATTTAAATAAATTAATTGGAAACCAATTTTAATAAAATTTTCTAATCTAAAAGAATATTATTCCTCTAAAGCCTACTGCGATCTATATCATGCAAAGATAGATACAATATGGTTTTGGTAATGCATTAGACGCAGAAAGGAGCAGATGGTGAGTTGAGAAAAAGATTATTACTTTTTCATGTTATACAATAATATTTAGAAGAACATATATATATATATATATAATAAGTTTAAAATGTTTACATACATATTAAGCTTCATATATTTGTAAAATTCACATTTGTGATAATAAAATGCATTCATCACCATATTATGTCAATATATTATTTCTACAATAAACTATTTATTTTATATTATTAAAATCGCCAACGTGGACGAGATTCCCGTTTGAAGAGGAGCTTTTCTGCAACCTCTTTGTTTTCACATTTCAAGACTGCTAGCTAAACGACATCGCATCAGGCATGGGCTTCCCCCTACCCATCTCTCCCGTCTTGAAGCGCACGACTTCTCTCACTTGGACCGATTCCCCACGTAATATTCAAATACCATTTTCGAAAATCTATTTATCACAAAATATAAAATATATAATTGCAAACAAAAAATGCAATAACTTATTCACTACAAATTAAATAAATTATTTCAATACATTGTAGGGAAGGAAATCACGATTTGAGTTATGTAGTTCGGTGGTAAAATGATTCAAATTTCATACTGATCTTGAATAAATTATAATTTTAAATTTTTTATTTAGGAATTGAAATTGAAGAATATTAAATTTTCTACATAATATAATATGTACAGTGTTATTGACATAAAAGTGAAAGCAGTGGGATTGAAATAGGACAAGTGGAGTGGGGGAATTGGTTGACATGTTGAGAAATTTTGCAATTACTGTGATGCCTTCCCTTGCATTCTCACGTGTAATTTCCATAGTAACTCCTGTAAAAGAATGTTTGTTTATAAATTCAGACTTTATTAAAAATATATAACTTTTTATTTAGTGTGATTAATAACATAATATATTAATACATTTGTAGTGTAGTAGGACGATGATCAAATTAAGTTAAAATATTAACTAACTTATTATATTTTTAAATAAAATAAATATTATGTAAAAAATAATTTTTTTTTTATTAAAATAGACATAACAAGTTAAAAGACCATTTTTTTTTTTTTTAATTTTCAAAGAAAAAATTATTATATACACTTTTTATTATAATGTAATTAGTTTTTCTCATACAAATAAAAAAACATGAAATCTTTTTAATCTATAAAAAAAAAATATATGATAAGTCAATCAAACTTTAGATATTTTTCCATCGTAACCTCTTCACAATTACCTTAGTATTGTGATTAAAAGAAACAAATGACAAAACAAAAAAGTTACTTATGTTGTAGCGCCCGGACCGAGGAGGAAAAAAAAAAAACCACGTCGGCAGCCACATCAGCAGGCCCGGTCAGCAGTCCCGGCCAACCGGGACCTGCCACGTGGCAAAACCACGTCGTTCAAAAAGGGCCACGTTGGCGATCCGCGTGGGCGCGATCGGACGGCCTAGATTAAAACAAAATGGACGGCTGAGATCAAAAGGCAAGGGGTTATAAATAGAACCCCCACACCATACCACAAACCCTAGCCGCCTGCCACTCGCCGGAGAAAACGAACCAGAAGCCGGCCGCCGCCACCCGCCGCCGCACCGGAGGAACTTCCGACCGCCGATCGAGGTAAATTTCGTACCCCCGACTCGTTTTTCCACGTTGATTCCTCCTGTGGCCAAATCGGAGCCAAAATCCCGGCCAAACGGCCGGAATGCACGGCCGAAGCCCAGCGGCGCCGCCGCGCCCTTCTCGGTTTTTGCCTCCGATGAGGCCCTTCCCGGCCTCCGTTTGATGCAATTTTTATATCACCGTGATCACTACTCTTTTCTCTACAGGTTGACCGGAGCCGAATCACCAAAACACGAACCTCGCCGGAGAGCCGCCGCACCCGAGAGCGCCGCCGCCGGTAAGCTCCGTTTTTCCGTGATTTTTTGGCCCCCCGAGGGCCCTAGGGTTGTTTTCTCGCAGGGACCGATGCGAGTGTGGCCGAATTCGGCCGGAAACGGCCGAAAACAGCCAACCCGAGGCGAATCGCCGCTGTCAGCAGCGGCGCCGTGGCCGGAGCACGTCGGAGCCGCCGTGCCGGAGTTGCGATTTGGGCCGAAAGGGGCCCTGGGCCTAATTTAGGATTTTTTGGAACACGTGCAGGTACTAGTAGTGCGTTTCAGTTCCCCGAGGAAAATTCAGAAAAAATTAGGGACAGCCTGCAAGCGCACTGTGAAGCCGTGTTCGGACCCCGAAACGAGTAAGGACCCCTCCCGCCGGTAAGCTCCGTTTTTCCGTGATTTTTTGGCCCCCCGAGGGCCCTAGGGTTGTTTTCTCGCAGGGACCGATGCGAGTGTGGCCGAATTCGGCCGAAAACAGCCAACCCGAGGCGAATTGCCGCCGCCAGCGGCGGCGCCGTCGCCGGAGCACGGCGGAGCCGCCGTGCCGGAGTTGCGATTTGGGCCGAAAGGGGCCCTGGGCCTAATTTGGGATTTTTTGGAACACGTGCAGGTACCAGTAGTGCGTTTCAATTCTCCGAGGAAAATTCATGGAAAATTAGGGACAGCCTGCAAGCGCACTGTGAAGCCGTGTTCGGACCCCGAAACGAGTAAGGACCCCTCACCTTATTTCCTATCACGGTTTTAAAGTTCAATAAATGATAAAACGATATTTCATGAATCAACGAATGTGTGAAATTGCTTAGGGTCGCTAATGGAGCCCTAGTCTAGTGTCTTTGTCGGTTAATTGTTATTTGGCCTGTTTTACAATTTTAAACGTAGTATGAGGTTCGATGTTTTCATTTTATAGTTTCGTGTGCATGTTTTACTGTTTTATTGATTATGGATTAAATGACCAGGATATTGATGCTGTATGTTGTCTGCTTAGCATAAATTATCGTTTTGCTTGCTTGTATGTGGATTAATGATGCTGACTGAGGAAAAAGAGAACGAACAATTATGTAAATGGATAATGGTATAATGTGATCAGCCTGACTAGATATTCTGGGAGATGGTGGACGGACCGGGTCCGTAGGGGACCCTACCGGGATTGTGGTCTCCCCTACCGGACGGGATATGGAGATCTTATGTGTTTTGGCGCCCATACCGGACGGGGTATGGGGACGGCCCATTTCACCCTCATACCGGACGGGGTAATGAGGTCTATGGTTTGGCGCCCATACCGGACGGGGTATGGGGACGGCCCTGGAATTTGATTTCAAGTATTAAGGATTTACGGGTAGCGGGACCCCTATGGATCCCCATGGATACTAGTGGGCTGGTGAATTAGGAAAATATGTTGTGTAACGATTGAATTACGAAAAGTGTGATAGGTATTATGTTATACAGTTCATATATATGTTTCCATGATGATAATGATGTTATTGCTTTCGTATATTGTTTTATGAATTTCACCGAGATAAGTAAATGGTAAAGGTTTTATTTATCGATAAAAGGATTTGTTGTAAATTATGCTCCATTGGTCGTTTTGTGTTTTCTACCCACCTTTACCTCCGTGACGGTGAGATATCGTGATGTCTTTACTGGGCTAGTGTAGCTCATTCCTTATTTAATCATTTCAGATCAAGAGGACATCGTTCCCGAGCCGATTCCGCAGGAGGACGACGAAAGGGACGCTTAAGGTCTCCATAGTCACATTCGTAGTTTTTACTTTCAAGTTTCTCCTTTAGGTAGTTTAATCTTTTATATTTTGTGAGCACGTTTCGGTTTCAGTGTAAGGGATGTTATTTAAATTTTGATCTCGCTTCTGCATTTGATATTTTTGAATATAAAATTCCATTTTAAATTTCCGGGGCTGTTACATATGTAATAACAACCTAATTATAGATTGACAAATTTGGTGATTTAAGTCAATTTGGATTATTTTAAACTCTTGGAAATTTCGACATTTAATAAAATTTAATATAATATATGAAATCATTACACTATATCTGTAAGTTTTAAGAATACTCAACTCGTAAGCTTTCTAACGAGGCTCTTAATAATAAAAGATGCGACTGTGTCAAGTACAGGACCAATTTGTTCTTTTGGGCCGAGAATTAATCAGAAAACGGGACAGGACATCGGTAATTGAGACCAAATTACAATATTTACGAAAATGGGCCTCCACAGAAATTTCAAATATGTGTTTGCGAATTTTTAAATTTGTATTCATTTGGGCTATAAACAAATATATAAATTTTGTAGGATTTAAAATATCAAAAGAAATAGAAACTAATATCGCACTAAATTTTAAATTTAACTAGTTCTAAAGTTTTGATGTATTATCTCAATAACACTTAGAATTTTATCTAATATTAGTTGTCGTTCACCTTTAATTAAAGAATTCATTATTTTTTAATTGAATAAAATGTGAATTTTAAATAATTTATTTAAAATATAATCAGAAATTTAATTTTAATTTTTAATTTTTTATTTTATTTTTTTAAAAAAAGAAGTTCAGCATGAGGTGGCGGCTTGATATTTGAGGATCAATTTGGGTTTTCTTAGGCATATAATATATTAGTGATCTATTTGGAAAATTTTTAAATAATAAAGAGTTGATTAATTGAGTGAAATGTAAGAATTTGATGGAAATGAGATGCCATTTGAATAAAATATTTATGACTTATTAAATAAGTTATGTATATTTTTATTTTAATTATTTGACTTCCATTTTTACAAAGTTTATTTTGTGAAAAAAAATTTAAACCCATCAAGAAAATGTGTGAGAATAAGTTTTTAAAATTATTTAAGAAAAATACTTGTATTTGTATGTAAAAGTGGGACCAAATTAAAAAATGATAATAATTGGAGTGTTTAGAAAAAATTTAATATTACTGAAAAGAATATATTTAAATAGCAGAGTAATTTAGACTATTTAAAATAAATAAATTAAAAAAAATATATAAGTACTTCAACACTAAACCACTGATTAATTTAATTGGATTTCAAAACTTATCTTCAAGGCTATAATAGATTGCAACAAATTTATTTGTTTTTGGAATTTTTAAGATTTATATTATCTTAATTATAAAATAATAACAAATTAAAATCTTGAATAATTTCCAATAGAATTAGAATTAGTGAAATTTAATATTATAATTTCACTTAGAATGACATAGAAACTCAAAACTCAGTCTTCAAAATCACTCTGCAAATAAAATTCATTTTTTTCGTGCAGGATTGTAAATCAATTATTAATTTTTATTCTTCTTAGCTCAAATTTGATTTATTTTTCATTTAATTCATCATGAATATTAATTTTTAATTTTAATAATATAACATATTTACTGTACTTTATCTTCCACCCATCACTTTAAATAATTTGCAAATAAAATTTTAATCCCCATTTTTTTATATTAAAATTATATAAAGCTAAACAAAAGGAAGCACATATATATATATAAATAAATAAATAAATATTTTTAATAGACGAAGAAGCATGGTTGCTTATTTATATACATTGTATGGGCATATCGTGTGAGATAAGAAACGACCCGATAAGTAAGCGATTTGTGTGAGATATACGGAAATTTTCGCGAATAGGAAAGATAAAAAAGAAAGCTGAAAGAATAAGCAAATGCAGAAGTTAAACCAACTTAACAGTCAACATGAGAGAACTACCATTCTCAAGTCTTCCCTTCGGAAACCTATGCTCGCACTCCTCTTTTTACTGCTTCCAGGTTACCTAAAACGTGTAATCCTCCGTGGAAACCATAAAAAAAAAAAAAAAGGGTGTGGCACGAACAAATTCTCCCTTGTTATTATCGCATATATTTTGGGCATTTGCTGAATTGGCTTGGGGAATTAGCTTTCAAACTTATCTCTTCTCTGAGTTTCTTCTTCCTTGAAACCTCTGTGAAATTTTGATCGGTTGATAATGGCAAGGACGGGCAATAAGAACCAACAAGCGAAGCTGGTGGGTATGTTTTTCTATTTTTGTTTTAGATTTTATTGCCTCTTTCTCATTAACAATGGTGTCACTTGAAGAAAAGGGTTTAATACTATATATATTTTCTTATATGAATTTCTCCTTTTGCTTCAGTTAATTAGATACATAGATATATACAGTTAGTTAATTGTATGTGTATAGTCTGTCTGAAAGAGATAGTGTTAATCATGGGAAAAAGATAAATAGTTATATCACTCTCATCGGTAGATTTTGCATTATAAATATTGTTTGAGATAGTAATTTAAAGAAATTTTTCATAATATATAGGATTTATGAGCTGTTACCGTATATGTATGTGTGTGTATATATATATAAAATCACGATAATATATAAACAAATCACGAGGGGCTTTAAGACAAGTAATTAGGATAGATTTACACTTTGTTTTGGTATGAGCATTGTGTTTTCTTGCATTTTTTTTTTCAAAGTTTAAGTGTTTGAGTGCTTTGAAATATGCTTTTCATATAACCAACAGTTCATAAAAAAAGGTAACTAAAATAAAGATAAAAGTATAATATAATTTGCAAATTAAATTAGACTACTGATCAAATAAAAATTAAATTCTATTATCTCATAAATATGGATACTTGAGAAAAATGCCCCTTCAATTTTCTTTTAAAGTAACCTACTGAATATGATGAATTTTAGTCTATTGATTCAATTACTATGATGTCTCAAAGGATTTTTGAAAAGGGTAAAATGAGGTTTTGACAAATTTATCGTAAGTTTATGATTAAATTTTGTTTTATTTATTAGTGTGTATTCAAGTCTATTCGATAATTTGATATTTAACTTGTAAAAAATTTAATTTTAACTATTTTAATAAAAAAAATAAACTAAAAAAAATATTTAATTTGTATATAACGGTTTTGATTCGACTTAATCTAATGTATTCTTATGGAGAAATACAATTAAAGAGTCATAACAAAAGATATACATATATATTGTAAAAAGAAAAAAAAATACACTAAGTGAAATCACAAAATAAGAAATGAAGTTACAAAAGAATGAATTCATTTGATGCAAATGAGTTGCCTTTTATAGGCATATAATTAATGTAAACAAAAGTCATGTTCATTGCCACTAACTTCTCCACTAACTAAGTCATGTTCTCTTATTCTCTGCCACTAATTTCTCTACTAATCAAGTCATGTTCTCTACCACTAACTTTTTCATTAACCAAATCATGTTCTCTTATTCTTTGCCACTAATTTCTCCACTAATAGCTCTTTAATAAATCTTTAAATAGTAGAAACTTAAAACCAAATATTTAAGACTCGGTAAAATAATAAAAGACTTGGTAGACAATAATTTCGGTTAAATAAAAATCATGTTTTGACTGGTGTTGTAATTTTAATATTCCCCTTCACCATTAGCTTACATTTTTTCCACCATCAGGAGTTGATGACAAAAGCTTCCAAACTTGTAGCTACTCAAGCCTTTTGTGAACAAATCTATAACTTAGTCATTTGTGTCAATATACTTTAACCAAGTTTCCCTCTTACAGAACTTTCTCCCTGATGAAGTGATAATGCACCTCTAACTATTTAGTTCTTGCATGAAAAATTAGATTCTCAACCAAACGTATTGTTGACCAATTTTTGCAATATAGAAACATTGTAAGGCTTGTTAGTTGATGCAGGTCTTTCAACAATTGCATAAGCCAAGTGCTCGCTTATGTTCCCATTACTGCAATTTGATACTTTATTTATGTTGTTTACACAGACACATTTGGTTGCCTTCTACTATACTAAGAAATTGCTCCTGATACAAGCATAAAAATGTACCCAATAGTTGAACGTTGGGTATCATAATCACCTATATAGTTAGCATCAAAATGACTAACTAGCTTACAATCTCCACATTTCTTATATAAAATGTCATAGCTAAGTGCACTTTTTCCATATCTTAGAATTTTTCGTACTGCTTCTAAATGAGTTTCTTTGAATTTTCATGTGTTAACTCATCACATCGACTGCGTAAGAAATAATAACTCTGGTTAAATTAAGTAGATCAAACTACCCACCAATTTTTGATATATTGTTGCATCTTTTAAATCTCTCCATTTATGAGCACAATTTTTGGAATTTTACTTCATTGGCGTTGAAATTGGCTTACTTTTAAGAATTTTAAACTTCTTTAAAAAATCTCCAGAATATTTTTACTAACAAAGAAATATTCCTTCCTGAGTACAATCAAACTCTAGATTAAGAAAGTGTTTGAGCTGCCCAAGTCCTTTCTCCTAAAAATGATATGATAGATTTTCCTTTATACAGAGAATTTTTACTTCACAATCTCTTGTTATATCAAATCATCCACATATACTAGCAAAATAGTTAACTTCTCTCCATTAGCTTTGACAAACAAACTAGAATCCACATGTGTCATCGAATAACCATTGTAAGTTAAAAATTCAGCAATCTTACCATACCAAAAATCTCATTGCTTTTTTTAATCTATAGGGCACATTCCATAGATTAGGACACATATTTAGAATGATCTTGACTTTAAAAATCTATTAGTTCGTACATATAGATCTCTTGATCCAACTCCCATGCAGAAGTGCATTCTTCACATCCATTTGCCGTAAGTTCCAGGAGTTGCTTGCTGTAAGTGCAAGTAAGACTCGTACAATTGTAAGCTTTACAATTGAGCTAAATGTTTCATCATTGTTTAGTCCCACATTATTTATATAATTCTTAAGCTACTAAACAAGCCTTGTGTCTTGTAATTGATCCATATGTGCGTTGATTTATCTTATAAACTAATTTACAGGAAATAGGCTTTACATCTCTTGGCTTTGGCACGAGTTCCAAAGTCTAATTTCATTATAATGCAATAACTTCCTCTTCCATAGCTTTATTCCACTCTATATTCTAAGATGTTTCCTTAAATGTCTTTGATTTATTTTGCATATGTTTAGGAACATTGACATATTTGGAATTTGACTTTCTAGTTCTTATTAATCTTCTGAGTGAAATTGACAATTATGTTTCTGCATACTCATTTTCTTTATTTGCTCGTCACATGCACCAATTTTTTAAGGACTTTGAGCTATGCCTTCTTTGACATCACAACTATTATTTGCATCTTTAGTTTCTCCTAAGCTTGGCTGGATCTGCATAGATTGCAGCTCATATTTGAAAGCATTTGAATATGGTAATATCTCCTTTTTTTAGGACCACCATGAGGATATTTCATCAAATACCACATTTCAAGATATTTACAAGTTCATAGTTGTAAGGTCACAATATTTTCACCCTTTTTGTTGTTGTCATATCCTATAAATATATACCTAATAACTTTCTTATTGATCCTATTATATAAATGATCAAATACAAATATATGATATACACGTCCAAAAACTTGAAAAAAACTAACTATAGGTTTCATGTTCCATAACTTTTCAAAAGGTAAAAGAAAACAAAAGCTTTTTTTAGGAAGTCTATTGATTACAAAAGTTATGTCTTAATTGGTTCTACTCAAAATTATCCCAGCAGATTTTTCACATGAAGGGTACTATGATAAAATTCTTCTAAGTGTATGTTCTTCCTTTCTACTACACCATTTTGTTGCGAAGTGCCTGAACATGTGAATTGATGACACATTTGACACTTCTTAAGGAAATTAGAGAACTCGTGTGAGGTATACTCTCATGTCGGTACATAAACAATGAACTTTTTTACCAACCTCTACTTCTGCTATCTTTTTAAACTTTTTAAAGTTTAGAAGTATTTTAGATTTTTTGTTAAGATAATAAACCCACATATACCTAGAAAAATCATAATAAAAGTCACCATGTACTTCATCACACCAAGAAAGATTTGTTTGATAGGTCCAAACACATCAAAATGAATTAAACTGACTTTTTTGTTTTAAATTTGTACCTTTCATACGGTAACTGATGTGTTTTTTATACTAACATCCTACGTAGATTATGTATGTTCTTAATTCAAGTTAAGAAAGTCTCTTCAGCATTGACTTTTTCATCATCACATTTAGCTTAGAATAGCTAACGTGACTTAATCGCATGTGCCATAAATATGTTGTCTCATTCTTCCTCATCTTGTTAATATATGTTGTTTCAGCATACAACACATAAACTAATTATAATATTCGTTCTTTCATCGTTGACTCTTCTATAATCTTAAGGTTACAATATACATTCACATCTTGTGGGCCAAACAAAACAAAATGGCCTGAGGAGGTTAACTATGCTATATAAAGAAGATTTTTCTTCATACTTGGAATATGGTAGACATTTTAAAGTGGCACATTTATGGTGTAACTAATGTGAGTTACCAATAACTTTGAGCTATTTGTTGTCACCACCACGCAACTTCCTTTGTACTCTAACAAATTTTGCAGTTTTTCCTTATTACTAGTCATATGATTTGAGCAGCTTAAATTAAAGATCAAATATTTCTCATAGTCAATTTGATTAGATGTTGTTGTTGTACGAGCTAGCTCCTCTTCTTTTGCAGCAAAAAATGCCTCAGCATCCCATTTCTCTTCACTTTTGGAAGTAGTAGTGTTACTCTCCATGGACTTTTTCTTTGATTGACAAACTTTTGTCGAGTGACCTTTCTTCCCATAATTGTAGTACTTCCCTTTAATTTTTTTTTTCCATTGCCATAGTACTTTGAAGCTCCCTCTGTACGAGCATTCCCTTCACTCTGATGAAGTTTTGCTTGTCCTTATTTCTTTTAAATTTATCGACGACATACTGCTTAGAATTTTATCTATTTTTGTTCCCTTTATGCGAGCATCCCTTTCGCTCTGATGAAGTTTTGTTTGTCTTCATTTCTTTTAGATTTATCAATGACATACTGCTTAGAATTCTATCTGGTTTTGTTGGCATAGAGCACTATCTCTTCACCCTTTTACAGAACTCCTCTCATTTGTTAGATAAGGCTTCTTGACTCACAATCAAATTTTTGAGCTCAATAAATGATGGTTGATTTTTTCATCCATGTATTACAATGACAAAGCCTTTATATTCGAGTCTTAAATCATAAATAATTATTCTCTTCATCCTGATTTTCTCAATTGGAGGTTGTGGGTCCAACTTCAAAATTTGCAGCATAATGACTTCATTTTGTGGAAGTAGTGAGTAACGATGATGTTGTGTTGTGTTGCTTATAGTATCTCGTTCTCGAGAAGTTGAAGTCTTGTGCCGTTCTTCTTTAAAAATAGTTTGACCGAATGTATCCTAAGCTTCTTGGGGGGTTTTGGTATCCCAGATGTACATGTACAGTAATTTATGTTGCAAAACAAGAAGTGAAGTTATGCAGGAATGAAATCATTTGTTGCAAATGGGTTTTCTTAGATATGCATACAATCATTGTAAATAAAAGTCATATTCTTTGCCACTAACTTCTAAACTAATCAAATCATATTTTTTTATTATCTGGTAGTAAATTTTCTATTAAACAAGTTATATTTTATGTTATTAACTTTTCTAGTAATTAAGACATGTTCTCTTATTATTTATTACTAATTTTTTCACTAAAGGGGTCTTCAACAAATCTATAAAGAGTAGGAAATTAAAACCGAATGTTTAAGATTAGCTAAAATAGCAGAGAAATTTGGTAAACAATAAACTCAATCAAATAAAAATCATATGTTGGCTAGTATTATAACTTTAACATATAATTTTAAAATAATACAGAAATTACTTTAATAATTTTATATAAGAAAAATGTGCATGCGTAGGATAAACCTAGGCTATAAATAACGTTTCTGTAAAATAAGTATAAATACAAAAATATAATAAATAAAATAAACCTTTCGTTTTGTTATTTCTATTTACTTTTCTTTATTAAAAATAATAAATAAAAAAATTAAAGAAAATTGATAATTAACATGTGCAGGTACTCATTGGGGACATGGGAACTGGAAAAACAAGTTTGGTATTGAGATTTGTGAAAGGCCAATTTTTCGATTTCCAGGTCTAACTTTCGTTACATATTATTATATGTGTACATATATTGTAAAAGGCGTAACTAAATGTTAATTAATTAAGTGTAATTTATTTATTTAGGAATCGACTATCGGAGCAGCGTTCTTCACACAGGTGGTGTCGGTGAGTGATGGAACCATAAAGTTTGATATTTGGGACACAGCAGGACAAGAAAGATACCACAGCTTGGCTCCCATGTATTATCGTGGTGCTGCTGCAGCTGTTGTTGTCTATGATATCACAGCCAAGGTAACCTTATTATTTTTTTAATAAAATATATATATATATATATATTTTTACTTATAAATTAAATAAATAATAAAAACTTGATTAATTAGCATAATTACTTCTTTAATCTTAAGTTGACATCACATTTTGTTCATTAGGACTCATTTGACCGAGCTAAGAAATGGGTTCTAGAGTTGCAAAGACAAGGTAATTAATTATTACTTTTTTTAAATTAAAAAAAAAAAAATCAATCCTTTAATTTAGGTTATCCTGTGTTTTTTTTTTTTCCATTTTTATTTGTATTTATTTCATAAGAGCAAATTTAATAGATTTTTATGAAATAAAACTCTATACTTTTATCAAAAGTTATTAAGTTATATTTCGTATTACAAAAACTTACATTTGATTGTGGAATCAATTAACTGTTTCAGGAAATCCAAATTTGATAATGTTTTTGGTGGGTAACAAGGTTGACTTGGAAGACAAGAGAGAAGTTTCTTCTGAGGTAACACTAAAATCCGCTTATATTATTGTATTAAAAGTTAGAATTAAACTCTGCATTACATGTATGTATGTCTCCGCATTGATATTTCTTTTCCAACAAAAAAAAAAAAAAAATGCAGGATGGCGAGGAATATGCAAAAGAAAATGGGTTGACTTTTCTTGAAACATCGGCAAAGTCTGCTCACAATGTCAACGAACTCTTCTATGAAATAGGTACATTATATATTTTCTTAAAACAAAAATTAAAATGTTTAAGTTAGAAATATATTTTATATAATACGATCGGTCAGATTTCAGTACTCCATTTCTCTTTATTTGCTTTACATTATTCTTTTTTAATCCTTTGTCAGCAAAGAGAGTGGTAAAAGCTATGCCTTCTCGGCCCTCGGGAATGAAATTGCATCCATCACGGGAACAAAGAGGAGGATTTTGTTGCTCCTGATGTGATCTTCCGAATTTATTATCATCCTTTTTCCACCTTCAACCCACGAAAATACTTACGAACATTATTTAATTACTTAAAATTCAGAGGAATCTGCCCTCTTGATCACTTTGTGAACTGAATATATATATATATATATATGTGTGTGTGTGTGGGTAATTAAAACAACGTCCTTGCTCCTTCCTTCTTTTGAAATTTTAGAACTAACGCATTTCTGTATAAGCTCTAAATTTTTTTCCTACATTTTCTGGATTTGTCTTCTGTAACCAGGTTTTGCTCTGCGGACGCCATAGATAATGTTCTGCCAGAAGAAAACAATGAAAAGAATTTGTCGAATTATATTTGTTTTTACGTTTAATTCCTCTCATTTTTCTGGATTTCAAAATAAAATTTGTGAAATTTTCAATCCTTGGATTCTTTTCCGGCTTTAATAATTATAATCTACGAAAGCTACTCCCTTTTGAAACAACATAAAACTCTTTATTTTGCAAATTTAGTGCAATTAAAATAATTTTATCATTTTAAGAAGTGCAGAATAATTTTTCAAAAAAAAATCTATATATATATATATATATTTTTTTTTTTTTCTTTTCTCTTATAAATAATCTCGTTTGCAAACACAATTAGTTCTAATTTTATCCAATTATAAAAGAAATTTCTAGAAAACATAAGCTACATAAAATTCATATGCTGGATAAACAAGATACAATAAAGATTCAACTTTCGTGATGCATTCATTTGTTCATTTCAACTAGTGCACTATGCACATGCTTGATTTTGCGAAGGTTATATCGATTAAGCCTAAGGAAATTGCTCTAAGAAAGCACGGGTTACTGCATTAGGCAAAAACAAATAAAATATATATTGTAACGTCCACTAATTTTATAATAATAATTATTATTATTATTATTTTTTATTTATTTTATTTAATTTATTTTATAATTTTTGAATTTTAATTGATTTATTTAATTTAATTTAATTTAATTTAATAAAAATAAAATAATAATAATGATAAAATTGGGTAAAAATATTATTTGGATTTAATTGAAATTGATTTTGGGAAAAATGGGTGAAAATTTAGATTCTGGGGGTATTTTTGAAAAGAAAATCGGAAACCGGGAGTCAAAACGCAATTTAGAAAAATTACACCCCGTCAGCGCCACGTCAGCAGCCACGTCAGCGGCCCAGTCAGCAGTCCTGGCCAACCAGGACCTGTCGCGTGGCAAGACCACGTCGACCCAGGAACGGGCCACGTGGACGATCCGCGTGCGCGCGATCGGACAGCCCAGATGCGTCCCCGCGCGCACGGACGACCCAGATCAAGCATGCGCACGGACGGCCCAGATGCACGCGCACGGACGGCCCAGATTCAATCAAATACGAACGGCTCATATTTAATCAAGATGGACAGCTGTGATTAAAAGGCAAAATGGTATAAATAAAATCCCCACACATGACCACAAAAACCCTAGCCGCCTGCCCTCGCCGAAGAAGACGAACCAGACGCCGGAGGAGCCGGCCGCCGCCACCCGCCGCCGCACCAGGAGTTTTCCGACTGCCGATCGAGGTAAATTTCATACCCCTGGCTCGTTTTTTAATGTTGAGTTCCCCTGTGGCCAAATCGGAGCCAAAATCCTGGCCAAACAGCCGGAAAACACGGCCGAAACCCAGCGGCGCCGCCGCGCCCCTCCTCGATTTTTGCCTCCGATGAGCCCCTTCCCGGCCTCCGTTTGATCCAATTTTTATATCACCGTGATCACCATTCTTTTCTCTACAGGTTGATCGGAGCCAAATCACCAAAACACGAACCTCGCCGGAGAGCTGCTGCACCCGAGAACACCGCCGCCGGTAAGTTTCGGCTTTTCGTAAAATTTTTGGCCCCCCGAGGGCCCTAGGGTTGTTTTATCGCAGGGACTGATGCAAGTGTGGCCGAATTCGGCCAGAAACGGCAGAAAATGGCCAACCCGAGGCTAATCGCCGCCGCTTGCGGCGGCGCAGTCGCCAGAGCACGGCGAAGCCGCCGTGCCGGAATTTCGATATTGGCCGAAAGGGGCCCTGGGTCTAATTTGGAATTTTTGGGACACGTGCAGGTACTACTAGTGCGTTTCAGTTCCTCGGAAAAAATTCAGGAAAAATTAGGGACAGCCTGTAGGCGCACTGTAGAGCCGTATTCGGACCCCGAAACAAGTAAGGACCCCTCACCCTATTTCCTATCACGGTATTAAAGTTCAATAAATGATAAAACGGTATTTCATGAATCAATAGATGTGTGAAATTGTTTAAGGTCGCTAATGGAGCCCGAGTCTGGTGTGTTTATCGGTCAGCTGTTGTTTGGCCTATTTTATAGTTTTAAATGCAGTATGAGGTATGATATTTTCATTTCATAGTTTCGTGTACATATATCACTGTTTTATTGATTATAGGTTGAATGACTGAGAACCCGATGTTGTATGTTGTCTTGTTTGGCATAAATTACTGGTTTGCTTGTTTGTGTGTGATTTGATGATGCTGACTGAGGAAAAAGGGGAATAAAAAGTTATGTAAATTGATAATTATATAATGTGGTCAGCTTGACTAGATATCCTGGGAGATGGTGGACGGACCAGTCCGTAGGGAACCCTACCGGGATTGTAGTCTCTCATACCGGACGAGATATGGAGACCTTATGTGTTTTGGCGCCCATACCGGACGGGATATGGGGACGGCCCGTTTCACCCTCATATCGGACGGGGTATTGAGGTTTATAGTTTTGGCGCTCATACCGGACGGGGTATGGGGACGACCTTGGAATCTGATTACAAGTGTTAAGGGTTCACGGGTAGCGGGACCCTTATGGATCCCCATGGATACTAGTAGGCTGGTAAATGAGGAAAAATATGTTGTGTAATGATTGAAATGCAAAAGGCGTGATAAGTATTATGTTATACAGTTCATATGATTTCATGATGATGATAATGTTATTGTTTTCGTATATTGTTTTATGAATTTCACCGAGGTAAGTGGATAGTAAAGGATTTTATTATTGATAAAAAAATTTATTGTAAATTATGCTCCATTGGTTTTTTTGTGTTTTCTACCCACCTTTACCTCCGTGACGGTGAAATAGTGTGATGTCTTTACTGGGCTGGTGTAGCTCATTCCTTATTTAATCATTTCATATCAGGAAGACATTGTTTCCGAGCCCGTTCCGCAGGAAGATGGCGAAGGGGACACCTGAAGACTCCGTAGTTATATTTATACCTTTTATTTTCGAGTTTCTCTTTTAGTTAGTTTGTTCTTTTATATTTTGAGCACGTTTTTTATTTTAGTGTAAGGGATGTTAATCAAAAAATTTTATTACGCTTCCGCATTTAACCTTTTTAATACACATATTTCATTTTAAAATTCTAGAGCCGTTACATATATCATAGATCTTGTAATGAAATAGTAAACATTAAATTATAAAAAAAAAAAGTGCCAAATTTTCAAAAGACTTGACTTCAAAGTAGTATATTCCAACTTTAAAACAATTATCTCAGAGTGCTCGTGTATCAAGTTTAATCCGTCAGAACGAGCATCCTCTGCAACAAGAACGTATGATGGTAGAAATTGTACACTAAAATTTTCAACAAGGAAGCCAAATCCTAGAAAAGCCCAACAGGATCTGGGAGGACGAATTTGGACATATCCAAGGGGTTTAGAAACCAAGAAGGGCAAAGAGTTTGTCTCTTGACCAATTAATATTTTTCTATCAATATGAAGGGTGCCAAAATCAAACCAACACTCCATAATTAAATTTTTTTTTTTTGGTTCCAGTCGAAGCAAAAACTGAAGCTTCTTACCTTATGGGCTCTCAAGCAAACAAACAAAGATCAGTCATTATATATAATAATGTGGACAAATACCTCCCAGCTGACAGTTCTTGTTTTGCCTTTCTTTTTCTATGCATCGAAATCAACATTCGATGTATCTCAAAAACAGAGATTTCTTTTCTTCATTTTTTTAACCTTATGTGTTTTCTTTTTTCTTTTGGGCCCGTAGTCATTCTCAAAACCCACATGCAAGTTCACAGTTCAATTAAAAAAAAAAAAAGGGAACAAAAAACAAAGGCTTATATTATTACATAAAACATTAAGCGACTTTCCATAGGCGCTCATACAAGCAAATGGAAACAAACAGGTACATGCAATAAAAACGAAGGAACTGAGTAGGAATTTTTAGTTAGCACAAGCGTGGCTTCTTGGTGGCAGAACCATGGTCACGCCCGGCCAACAAAAGTTGTCAAAACAGTACTTTTCTCCCCTCTTTCATTGCTCTACCCTTAACACATCTTCATCACCCGTATTCACAAAAACAACACTTACCCACCTCCCTTGCCTTAAAACTCACATGGCAAACACACAGGTTTCAAAGCGTAATTTTGATTTTGACCCACAAAAGGAAACAATAAAAAGAGAGGGAAAAAGAATCTAATCAATCACCATGATGGAGATGTGCATGGAGTACCTGATGACGACGATGAAATGCCGTTGTTACTGTTAGAATCACTGCCAGAAGTTCCCAGGGAACCGGCGTCTCTAAGTGAAATAGAACAAGCCTCTGCCGGGAGCTTCTTCATTGGCGACAATGGAGGTGTTATTGGCAAACCGACAGCAGAGATTGGCTGAGCTATCTCTTCATCACCAGAAGAGCCGCTTTCTTCTTCTTCTGGTTCTTCTAAATGTGAAGGTGACGAGTCTGGGGTTTCAAAGGGTGTATCTGCCCTGCTCGGCCTGCACGCCTCATTATCGTAAATAGGATTAGATATGTAAACAACATGTTCCACGCCATCATCACCACCACCACCACTGCCACCACAAGCTTTCTCCTTGGTAGCACTGCTACTGCTGCAACCTTGAATTGGGATTTCCTGGATTAGTTGAGGTGAAGTTCCAAAGGACGTCGATGCAGATGAAGGAGATAGAATTCCAATCTGACGAGGGCTTGTGTTCAAACACTCTTTTGCATGGAATTGAAGGACTTGATGAAATTTGGAGCGTCCGTTTTTGGCTTCTCTGGGAGAAACTTGGGGGAACAGGAAGCTTCTTGGGGCATGAAGCACACCCTGTGCATAGAAGCTACTGAGAGGACTGGCTGCTTGATTGTCGGAGTCTTGAGGATGAAAAGAGGAACACAGAAAGGAGACTGGCGTTGTTGCAGCTGTAGCGGTGGTGGTTGAAGTGGAGTGGGACGTGGGGAGCCTGACCCTGCGCCTACGTAGTAAAAGAGAGCAGTATAGCTCAGCTAAAAGCACCAAGACCAGGCCCGACACTATGGCCAAGCTTATTACCATCATCAGAGTTGCCCCCATTATCACCTTGGACGAGCTCTTCATCTTTCTTGGCGTTTCGCCTGTGTGTGTGATGACTGTGGAGGAGAGTGAAGAAGACTGTGAAGTAAGAGGCAGTAAGAGGAGTGAGATGAAATAATAATATTAAAAATAAGAGGGTAAAAGGAACTTTTTTTTTTGGCGGGAAACAGTTTCTTACCTTTTGACAATGAAAGGAGATGGGAAGCGAATCTTTGAGTCGCATATGGAGCCTGGGGAATGGTCTGAGCTGCTGGTGGCTTTCTCTGACATTCAAGGCTATAGTCGTCATTTCATAGCAACATGGTAGTTAGTATGTTGAATGTGGTTTCCATCATTACCATCTCTACTCGAAACTGACAATAGAACTGGGATTCATAAGCCAACGGAAATATGACGTTTTAACATTTTATATACTCCGCCCTATAAAATCCTCGCTTCCAAGATATAACATCATCAGTCTAAATCAGGGCAAGATAAGATTTCAACTGAGTACAAAACCATAACCAAATAAATAAATAAGGAAACAGTAAGTAATCACTATTATAATGTGGAATTCTAATACAACAGCAGCAGTTCCAGCGTAGCTTGTATGTGTCAGCCAAACAGAGAACCTGAATAACATGCAATGATACAAATTACTACAATCAACGCTCTCTGGGATTGAATTGACGATATAGGCTACATACACCTGCCGTTATCCATAAATTGGAAAGCAGAATATATACTGATTACTGAATAACAACAATTTCTGGTGCAGGTCAACCTGTAAATCTCCCGCTCATCACTGTGATTAGCTGAAAACCCAACTAAAAGCTTGGTACCAGACCAGCTCCTTAAAACAAATGTGTGTAATAGATTACAATAGAACACAAGCCTGTTAATGTCTCGCTCATTGCTGCGATCGGCTGAAAGCCCAACTAAAAGCTTGGTCCAAGTAAGAACCAGACCAGCTCTTTAAAACAAATGTGTAACAGATTACAATAGAACACAAGCATATTGATGACGCAAATATATTGATCCTGGTCTCTCAGTGCCTTTACCTCCCTTTCAGTGCTGCAAATTGAGCAGCCAGATCATCATAATCTGGTAACTTGGGATGCACATGCCGCGCTGCATTTGACCTATCTGGCTGGAATGAAGCAGCACGAGCAAATACCTTTTTCACTTCAGATGGACCAGTTTGTTCACGAGGAAGGGAAATTGATCGGCCAGGGGGAGGAACTGTCTCCAGCATGTCATCTGACCCATTTCTGTTGCCATTCTGTGGGAATTCTCCACCTTCATGTGGGCCATGTGAATGATGACCTTTAGACTTATTTCTCATCTTCCCCTGTTCATATGATGAAGGTTTCTTACTGTAGTGCATCAACAACTTATCTATTATTCTTTCCTCTTCATCATTTTGATAATGCTCATCATCAAACAGGATTTGCAGGCCTCGCCTTGAGTTTTCCCTTCTCCTGCTTCGTGGCTTTCTCTTCATCAGTCCCATATCTTCACCGTTGCCAATATCGTCATGATTAGATGATGATTTTGAGTGTCTTCTTCTCATAGATCTTGGTCTTGGTAGGGGGTTGCCAATGTCACCACCTGGATAGCTAGGATCTTTCTCATAACCATGGCTGTCTACTTTTACAGGTCCAGTGACCTGTCTATCATTACCAGAATGACTGGATCCAACTTCAACCCTCTCACACCTACCAGCATAAGGTCTGTTTTGGCTTGGAGTATCTTCGGGTGGCACATTACCTTCAAAAGTGGAACTTGAATGAGCAAATGCTCCATCTTTGCTGTCTCTCGCCTTCACACTAGGCTTAACATAAGGAGGAGGGAGGGCATTATTAACTTTGGGCTTTAGTTTAGTTATATCCTCCTGATCTTTTCTCATTAAATCTGCATTGTTGTATTTGACAGCACTGTTATCACCACCATAATGGTTTCCAAAGTTGCTCTTTAGCTGGAGTCCTGCAGGATGAGTAATATCTGGCTTTCCATGAGGTAGAAGTTCCTGGCCGTGTTTTACAAGGACTGCATTGTCCCTTTTATCCCTACCATCAGGCAGCTTAGATTCAGCATCATTTCTTTCCCTCCTCCTCGAGGAGCTTGATCTAGTCGGTTGTAAGGAAGCATCCTCCACATTCCAAGCTTCATGCTTTCTAACATTGACTTGCCGCGCTCCTTGGAACAAAACATCATGGTTGTCCTTTATCAGAAGGTTTTCTTCTGGGTCATAAACTGGCCGATGCCAATCATTTGAGACTTCCTGCCTCGATTGAGAAACAACTTCACTTCTTTTTAAGACATTGTCCTCTTTGCTATTCCACAACCTTTGCCCATCAATAGCATGCTCTGGCCTTCCTTTGGATGAAACATTGTGTTTATTTCCTTTTGAAATGATATCCTTCACATTAATTGATTTATTTTCATCTTCATTGCCACTAAGAGAGCCATAATGTTTATGTTCGTTCTGCAAAATGATCACAGAAAATTATGAGTTTGAATGTGGAAGGGGCCCGATAAAATGGAGGCTCAACAAGAGGCAACAAGAATATCCAAGTATTTCACAAGAAAAGGAAAAAGGACCTATTTCATGATCTGGTACAGGGGCAAAATAGAGAAAGCATTAAATTGAATTAAATAAGAACCATCAAGAGCTCTTGATTTATCCTGTATTTCAGTCCCTAATAAAAACATTCATAATGAACAAAGCATGAAGAGAGTCATACCTGCATGAACGCATTAGGTCTGGACATCCTCAGCTCAAACGCCTTGGAGTCCCATGCTATGGAGAACTCTGCCGCTATATCCTCCATTAACTTTACTTTCTTCTCCATTGAGAAAGTCTTTGATGATAAATTATCAACAAACTGCCAATAAAGAAAATAGCTGGTTAACCATAGATTTTACAATTATATAGAACTATGATTTTTCAGCTGCAGTGAATATTTTGACAATACCTCTTGATTCACAAACAATTCCAGTGAATCTCCATATTTTTCTTGAAATATATGCCTTAGATCACGCAGCTCCGGTAAATCAGAAAATCCAGCAGCTGCAGACATTAAGGACGATATGGCCTCCCGACATTCTTCAGGGCATTCACTACAAAGATGACAGTTCTTTTAGAGAGAATATAAGGATATAATTAATAGACGAATCAATTAGTTTTATTTTCAATAAAGAGAATAATCAAGCCAGAGTCGTGCCAATTTACAGTAAAAAAACTGCTGATACTCCAAACAACTGCAACTAACTCACTGAAATGCATAGCTTGGAAGCATGCATCTTTATTATTACTGTTAAGGCAACTTTCCAAGGAAAAAGAATCCATATTTCTTGTTTATCCGTGAGTTAAGTGATGGTATATTAATAGCACATATTGCAGGTATAAAGTAAACATATGAACAATATAAGATTTAAGCACAAATTTCATAAGAAATTAGAGAACACAATAGATAACTTCCTTTCTAAATACTGAATATTTGAGCATGGCATCTGATGCCACAGAATTCGCAATGCATTGAAGAAGGTAGTCCAGAGGACAGAAAATTGTTTCATTGTTGACTAACCTCTCTCCCTTCTATCATCCATTTTGTACAATAATGATATTCTACCAATATATCACGATAGCAATGGACATAGATGAGCTTAAGAGCTCAAGAAAACAATACTCATATATTTCTGTTTAACACCATAAGCAAATATATAGCCTTAACTACTAGTTTGTTTTGGGCATCTTACAGTCCTAGTGTGTGAGAAACAACAATTTCTTGATGGATCCGGAGAGAAATCCTTACTTCTGTTTTTGCATGACTGATAGATGCTTCAATACAACATCGCAACATTTTTCAACAAAATCAATGTTCCACGAAAGCCTCAATTCGTCTAGAAGTCCTCCAGCCTGTTTCACCAACTCGCAAAACAACAGCCGTTTGCAATGCTTATTTAAGACACAGAAACAAGAGAAGGAAAAGACACAAGAAGAACAAAACTGAATTGCTAGAATCTGTGAAGATCGGAATCTTGACAGAACAAAGCTATGTATTCTGCTTCGGTTTAAAATCTTGATTCATTTTCTTGAGATGATCTTTCTAGAACAAAAAAACTACATAAATCAAAATGAGTAAAAATTCCAATTCAAAATTCAAAGTTGAAAAACTGCCATTATTTTACTCTTGCCACTTTTTCTGATAAACCAAAAGGAAAAAACGAAATGGCAAATTAAAAAAAAAAACAAATAGAATCCAAAAGAAGGGAACGGATGACAGACAAACTTAGATTGATAAAATTTACAATAGAAAAAATAGAAGAAAAATTACCCTCCCGTAAGCATTGATGTCCAGTCCATTAGACATCAGATCAGCTATGTCTTTCTTTAGAAACTTGAGCGTAGCGTTCCTCTTCCTCCGCAGCATATCGATCCTGCTTTTCGTCGGTTTAATCAACGATTTGCTACAACGACAGAAAAAAAAAAGTAGAAATCAAATTATATAACTAAACAAATGAAGACACAATTATATGTAACATGAATGTGTGAATATGAATGTATATGAACGTATATCGACAAAAAAGAGAGACAAGGAGAGAGCATAAACCATTTGGAGGAGAAACCACGGCCTAAGAGTCCGTCCAGCATTTTCAATGCCTATCTTCAGCGTTCTCCGATGAATTCGATTCGGTAGCTTAAGGATATGAGCTCTAAAAGGAAATTATGAAATCGTGAGATCGGCCATTGTAGAAAGAAACTCGCAGAGTGTGTGTCTGTGTGTGTGTCTGTGTGTGAGACAGAGAGAGAGAAAGAGAGCGATGACTAAGCTCGCATGGATATAGAGAGAGAGAGAGAGAGCACCACAGAGTGCGTTTTTAGACCCTATTTCGAATACCACTGACTCCTGCGTTGATGACTGAACCAAAGGCACATGCTCTTTACTTACGATAATGACCTTGACCTTTTATTCAAAGACGAGGAATCAAAGTGAAATGATAGTTCCTTAAATTTAACGTTATAAGGGTAATATCGGAAATAAAGATATTTTGATAGGATGCGAAAGTGACGCCGAATATGTATGATAATGGGGAAGGGTAGCCGTTGGATGCGATGACTTGTTCGGCAGATGGGTTGAGTCGTGACTCCTGATCGATGGAATCTGGTGAGCTGGAAAACAACTTGTTCAGCCGCAGTGGCAGGTTATTACCTACTATTTGTCTTTTTCTGCGAGTTCGCGGACGGTTATTGCTTGGCCTCTGTTGGTTTTGGTCAAGACAGTGAAGATTGGGTTCACTGGCTCAGCACCGTTGTGGCAGTAACTAAATACATGTTCCTAACATTCTATCTATCATTAAGTTTAATCTTATATTTCTTTTATATCACCGGATTCAATTCAGTTTATGTCACAATAATTAAATTCCTTTTTTTCTGATTATATACTAAAGTTTATTATTTAACTAAAAAAATTAACTATAATAATTTGATTAGACAGTATTAATATTATATTTAAAAAATAATCAAATTTACATTTAGTCTTTCGTATGATAATAATATAAACAATATTACAATAAAATTATAACTGTATCATAATATCTCATCAATTATTATATTCTTTTATTGATATAATTAATGGTTATAATATAATCTATAATTATAATGAAAAAAATATGTAAATATGCTTAAGAATATGTTGAAATATGTTAAAAGAGTCCAAGTACCTATAGTTGATAAAAACATGATTAAATACTTGTAACGTAGTTGGATATTCAAAACTTATAAAAACCTATTTCGGTTATTTAGAACAATAAAAATATAATTAAGTGTTTGGAAGATTAAAAATAGCTCAAATACATTAACACACATTTGAGTATCTAAAATGTTTTTTTCTAAAAAAACACATAGTAGAGTACTTACAATATCCAAAAATGGGACACACACTTAGAACATATAAAAATATATTTGAGTACTTATAGTACGTGAAAAGATATTTGAATGCATTAATCCCGATAAATATTTACTATTGAGAACATAAATATGTTTAAATAACTAAAATACACTTAAATATAAAAAAATGTATAAAAGTATAATTGAATATTTTAAAATTTATGAAAAACCTAAAATATATATTAATATTTAGTTAACACACCAGAACTTAAAAATATGTATCAGCATACTCAAAGTGCATTTGAACAAGTTGAAAAATATTTCTAAACATTGAACTACATTTATATCTTGACATGCTTCAAATGTATGCTAGATACATGAGTATATTTTTTTGCTTATTCTACTCATACAAAGGCATTTTATGGGTTGTATTTTTGTGTATTGGAGGTATGCAATCTTAGTTTTATCTTTATGCATACTAGCACAAATTCTATTATATTCTTGGTTCCTAGATGCTTTCAAATTTTGCATGTGCATTTTACTATCATATGAGTATTAAGTTACATTTTGGTATGTTTCAAGTATTGATTTCTTTTCCATCGTATTTTTGTGTGCTTGGATTTTTTTTTTCCTTTTAGAGCTCATTACCTTAGTAAATTTATTAGACAACAATTATATTCACATATAATTTATAACAAATTGATTTTCGAAGAATTATTGAATAAAAAAAATTATAAGATCTAAATCCTAAATTGTAATATTCTTATAATAATAAATTAAACAATAATTTCAAAAAAAATTATTAGAAGATTGAATTTAAAAAATACAACTCTTCACGTTCAAAAAGTTGTAAAATTTATAAGTTTATTAAACTAAATACTGTAATTTTTCGTGTTCAATGAATTAGAACTTCTTTTATGAATTAATCGAGAGTAAAGAATAATTGAAAAAAAAAATTACAAAAAGAAAACTTTGAATTTTTCTCTTTTCTCTATTATTTAAAAACAAAAATTTTTATTAATTAGAGTTTTGAGAAAAAAAAATAATTTGGATTACAGTCTTATTGTTTATAGAATATATACATTATTATGTCATTTGAATAAACTTTCGAAATACTATATTTGACATAGTAGAAAGATAGTTATTATGTCATATGAATAAACATACACGTTATTATGTCAAATATACAATTTGAATTGTTTTGTTATTTCATCAAATCTAATAGCTGCATTTACATATTAAGTGTAAGATACCTACAACAATACTAAGAAATAGTTAAGAATTAAAATACAATATAAATTACATAAAAATTTGCATGAAAAAATATTCAAACTTTATGTTAATTCTATATTTGGTTCCAAGAAGATGCTCTGTGATTTCTCCATTAAAACAATCTTGAATACCCATTTCCTCTAATGAAATTAAATACATAGAGTAAAATTAGTTTAAAATTTTATGAAATATATATTATATATTATGAATAAATTTAATAATACCCGACAACAATAAAAGTTAATTTACAATCTTTTGCATAATTTATGAACTAAATATAAATAGAAAGTGAAAGAAAGAAAGAAGGAAAGAGAAAGGAGGCCGTTGAAGCTGGTGATGACCTTGTAATCCATCCAAGCTTCCCATCATTTTTCTCCTCGAGTGAACTTTAGATTCAAGGAACCGTTGAACAAGTAGTGAGTTAGGGGGTTACCCATATTATTATTATAAAGTAATTGTCACTCAAAATCAATCATACAAAAACAAGACACCATTATTGTGCAATTCCATGTCAACTTCATGGAATGGACATAACACCAATTTCTTCAAAAGATTTTAAAATGGGATATATACAAAATATTAAATAAATGGTTATACTAAAAACAAAAGTTACTTGCATATATATATATATATATATATATATAGATATAGATATATGTGTTTGTTGTGGATAAACTGAAAATTGGTTATTAGGATAAGACTAATAAAATCTAAGGAATATATATATGTCAGAAATCAAGTAATTAAAATTTGAATTTCAGTCACGCCTTAATAACTAAGGAGTCAAAGAAAAAGGCATTTCCGCATACGGTAGGATAGACGACCACGCAACTCACGTGCTTCCCAACTGGGAGTCTCTTTTATCTTTATATTACAGCTCATTAATACCAAATAATAACGACTTTTTTTCTTTTTTTTTTTTTTAATTTTTTTTAAAAATAATATTTACAAATTTATTTCTTTTAGTTTTTTTTTTTTTATCACTTCAATCATTTATTTTTGCGATAATTCAATCATTTCAGTTTTATTATTTTAATTTCATTGATAATTTTATTTTTTAGTTTTAATTTTTTTAAACATTTACGTAAAATTCTTCAAATTATTATCTTATGATTGTTTTACTTTTTTACTTTTGTTATTTATTTTTATTTTTTTACAATTTTATAATGCAAATTTAGCATAAAAAAGTTTTAAAAGTAAATTATTAAATCTGAGCTAAAATAAAGCTAGCCTAGATATTTAGTCTATATTGTCTACATGATATAATTTTAGAAGAATTATATAAGAAATAACATGAAATATAATTTTACCTAAATATAAGAATAATATTTTTAATAAAAATATAAAAAATTATTATATTTTATTTTTTAGAAAAATATTATATGATATGTAGACTAAGTTAGCAAAATTATATAGTGTAGAGTTTCAGAGTTTGTAGTTAACTAAAAATTTAAACATATAAATATATAATCAAAACAAAATTAAATACTGTTTTTATATTTAAATTTTTTTAATAGATAACTATTACTAATTAAATATTATATTTACCTTAATACTCAAATCTTAAAATTCTTATAAATCCTTAATTGTGGAGTTCAACTATCATCATAATTCTTGTTTTAAGATTTTTTAAATTTTTAATCAATTAATGTTTTAAAATTATTTCAAAAAATTAAAAAATCAATACATACTAATTCTCAATATTGTTTTTTTATATATTTAGATTATACGATAGAAACACTACGTTATTTTTATTGTGAATAAGATAATTTTTAGTTTATTTTTAATTGTAAATGCCCAAAACCTTAAGAAAGAGAATATATATTGAAATAACATAAATAAATAGTAATTTATGATTTATATTTCTTACACAATAAATTAGAGTACCCATTAAAATTACGAAAATGTTCTTTTTAAAAAAAATTAAAATAACATAAATAGAAATGAAACTAAAATCCTATGGGATTAACCTCCATTGACAACTTTGATGGGGTTCGAGAGGTAACATTTACTCGCAACCCTCTTGTTGTTCAGAATTTAGATTTTGGTATTCTTGATCTGAAATGGTTAAATAAGGGGATGAACTATATTAGTTCAGTAAGAATATCACACTAATCACTAATATGAAAAATCGAATGTTAGTAAAAATTATAAAGCAACTAATGAAACCATTAGTTTAGGCAAATTCATTTAATATAAAATATTTCATTCCATAATTACCGTTATGAATTTTCAAAATCAACATGTAAAAACAATAACTCAAATAGCATTGTGATTTCATATCCAGTTAGTAAGAATAACAACTTACCTTTTTACCTGTTTATCGGTACCTCTGAGGGTCTATAGGGATGTCCCCCTACACGTGAACCCAATAACCAATTTATCATTTAACCGGCCATTTTCATACCCTGTCTGGTAATGGGCGCCAAACATACCATCGTCTCGATACCCTGTCCAGTGTGAGGGTGAATCATATCTCCCAAACCTTTCTGGCATGGGTCTTTTCAGCCCTATTCGACTGAGGTAATGTCCACGATAGGATTTTTCTATATACCATATCCGTCCACCCCTTTCCCAGTGTACCTAGTAAGCATTTCATACATAGATTCACACCATTAATCAATCACCAATTATATATCAACATACCATATTTACAAATTAGCAATAAGTCATGCAAAGAGATGGTACGTAAATCAAGAGAACATAATTGAGACATTTATTACAAAACGAACTAATAAATGAGGGCTATGTAGTTAGACAAACTAAATAACCGAGAAAGCAATTAAAACTAGCAATTTAACGCACACAATATAATAGTAAGCATTTTAGGCAGTATAAGAGAAAATAAGTAGTAAAGTAGGACAATTATGCACTGACCAGTTCCAGCTCCACTAGTGACCTGTAATTAATTTTAAGATTTTTTAATTTTCACAAAATATAGCATTATTGATTATTAAACTTCAATTTACTATAACAGAGAAAATGGTGAGGGATTCTTACCCTGAATCAGTGTCCGAAATACCGTACTTTTCACTGCGCATCTTGGCGGTCCCCGGATTTTTTGAATGTTCTTTACAAAAATTAAAACACCTGTCACATATCCAAAAGTACTTAAAAAGGTCAAAATAGGTGTTTTAAAACCTTTACAGCTAATTTTAGAGTTTCGACATGGTGGCGCCGCCGTGCTTCGGTGCCGGTTCCGCTGCCCACGGTGGTAGTTCACCTTGGTCTGGCCGATTTAGGCCAGTTTAGGCCGATTGTGGCCGATTTTATACGTAATCCTGTGAAAAATCAAGTTAGGAGGCCTCCATTGGCCGAAAAATACAAACAAACGGAACCCTACCGATGGAAGGCCTCTAGGTGTGGCAACTCCACCGGTCCTCCTTCACGGGCGAAGTTCCCTTTCAGTTAACCTACACAAAAAAGGATGGAGAACACAATGATCAAAAAATCATACGAAACAGAAAACGGGAAGGGGGTTATCAGAGAGGGTTTTAGGTTTTTTGCTGCGACGACTCAGTCGTGCCTCACTCGTGGCTGCTGGCTCTCTCGTTAGCCCTTTAGCTCTGATATGGCCATAGGGAGACTCGGGATCAAATTTCGAATGGAAATGAAAAAATTTTACCTCTTTTGGCGGTCGGCAATGGCTCAAGTGCTGCGACGACAACATCCCTCTGGCTGCCCTCATTCTTCTTCTTCTCTGGTTGGGTGTCGGCTAGGATTTCAAGGCCGACTGAAGAGAGGTTTAAAACCTCTCTTCTCTCTGATACTGGTTGTTCATCCGAGTCGACGAGGAGCGAGGAAATTCGTCTGATCATTGTCTGTTTAGACTGATTACGTGGGAAAATCTAGACCATCCATCGCAATCAATCTCATATATCCGATCGTGCCTAAAGATAGAATGCATCTGGGCCATTCGTACGAGCAAGATGCGATCTAGGCCATCGGATCGCCCAGGCACACGGATCACCCGTGTGGAGCCGTTGTCAATGTGTCCGCCATGCGGCGCGTTCTGACTTGTCGAGGCTGCTAACTGGTCCGTCCCACGTGGTGAAACTTTTTTTTACGATTTTATCCCCTATTTTCAAATTTTCTTTCAAAAACACCCCTCGTATTTATAATTCACACTTTTTTCCCAAAATTATTTTCAATTTCGTCCATAATTTATTTTCAAAACCACCCCTCGTATTCATAATTTATTTTTTTTCAAAACTTTAACAAAAATTAAATTAAAATAAAGATTTAAGTATTTATATATATTTTTATAAATTAAAACATTATCTTGTGCTAAAGTTCCAAACCTGAGTGTTACAACTCTTTCCTCCTCAAAAAGAAATTTGATCCCTCAAATTTGTCACCCTCTCACTAGTCAAACAGTTGGGGTACTAGGCTTTGAAGTCCGATTCTAGCTCCCAAGTGGCCTCTTCCCTTGTGTGATTATGCCATAAGACTTTGACAAAGGAAATTTCTCTGTTGTGAAATACTCTGCTCTTTCGGTCCAAAATATCTATCGGCACCTCCTCATAGGATAAATCCTCATGGAGTGAAAGTGAATCATGAGACAGGATATGCGAGGGGTTTGGATTGTATTTGCATAGCATAAACACATGAAAAATTTTATGGACTCTGGATAACTCTGGAGGTAATACTAGTCTATAGACATACGTATCAATCCTGTCCAAGATCTCAAACGGTCCAATAAACTGAGAATTTAATTTTTCCCTCTTAAAAAATCTGCTGATACTCTTGAAAATGGTGACCTTAAGAAATACCCAATCATCCTTCTCAAATTCCAAATCTCTCATCTGAGTGTCCATATAATTCTTTTGTCTACTCTGAGCTGTCTAGATATTCTTGCTAATTTTAACTATCTTGGTTGTGATCTCCTCTACAAGATCAGGGTCAAATAACTTTCTATCATTCAACTCTTCCCAACAGATCGGCGACCTACATAGTCGGCCATACAATGTCTCATATAGAACCATATCGATACTTGCTTGGCAACTGTTATTGTAGTTGAACTCTATTAAGGGTAGGTGATTATCCTAATGGCCTACGAAGTTTAAGACACAAGCTCAAAGCATATCCTCCAGTGTATAAATTGTTTGTTCTGATTGTCCATCAGTTTGAGGGTGGAATGCAGTGCTGAGGGACAGTTTCGTTCCCATTATTTGTTGAAAACCATACTAAAATTGGGAAGTAAATCTGGGGTCTCTTTCAGATACAACTATCACCGGACCTCCATATAGTCTGACTATCTCTCGAATATAAATTCATGTTAACTTGTCTAAGAGATCAGTCATTTTGATAGTCAAAAAATGAGAGGACTTTGTGAGCCGATCAACAATTACTCAGATAGCATCATGTCTTAAGCATGTCTTAGGCAACCATGTTACAAAATCTATGGTGATATGTTCCCATTTCCACTCTAGGATCGGCAATAGTTGGAGTAACCCACATGGGCATTGGTGCTCTGCCTTAACCTGTTGACATACAAGGCACTTGGAGACGAAATCGATGATTTTTCTTTTCATCTCGGTCCACCAAAAAACGGGATCGTATACTTTGATATATCTTAGTACTTCTGAGATGGAGTAGCCCATCTGTCACCGGACCTTCATGTAGCCTGACTATCTCCCATATATAAATTTTTACTAACTTGTCTAAGAGATCAGTCATTTTGATAGCTAAAAAATGAGAGGACTTGGTGAGCCGATCAACAATTACCCAGATATTATCATGCCTCGAGCATGCCTTAGGCAACTCTGTTACAAAATCCATGGTGATATGTTCTCATTTCCACTCCAAGATTGACAATGGCTAGAGTAGCCCACCTGGGTATTGGTGTTTCGCCTTAACCTGTTGACATACGAGGCACTTAGAGACGAAATCGACGATTTCTCTTTTCATCCCCTTCCACCAAAAACAGAGTTTCATACTTTGATACATCTTAGTACTTCTGGGATACATGGTGAACTTTGAGCTATGGGCCTCTGTCATGAGTTTCTTTTCAGTTTACTATTATCTAGGACACACACCCTATCCTGAAACTTGAGCAACCCATCAACAGAGACTCGGAATTTTGAATTCACTCCATGTTCTATATCCTTCCTAAGAGTTGATAGGCTAGAATCTATCAATCAGGCCTCCTTTATTCTCTAAATTAGTTCGAGTTAGACAGTTAGATGAGTCAAGTATGTAACTTTTTTCAAGTCCTGAAGTCGTATCTGTTGTGCAGTCCCTATTACCCTGCATTCAAAAACCAGTAGGTGAGCCAACATACCTGCATTTTTTCTACTGAGCACGTTAGCTACCACATTGTCCTTATCCAGGTGATACAAAATATTACAATCGTAGTTCTTGAGAAGTTTTATCCAACACCTCTGATGCATATCGAGATCCTTCTGAGTGAATATATGCTTCAAGCTTTTATGGTCTGTATAAATCTCAAAAGTCTCCACATACAAGTAGTGGCGTCAAGTCTTCAAGGCGTAAATAATAATGGCAAGTTCTAAGTCGTGGGTAGGATAATTTTTTTCATGACTCTTCAACTGCTTGGACTTATAAGCTATAACCTTCTCATGCAGCATTAGAATACAACCAACCCAACCCCAAGTAGGAGACATCATTATACACTGTGTATCCACTTGTCCCACTCAGTAGAGCCAACATGGGTATGGTAGTTAACCGTTTTTTGAGTTCTATAAAACTTTTTTTGCAATCTTTGTTCCACTCAAACTTGACGTTCTTCTTTGTAAGTCGGGTCAATGGAGTAGTTAAGCTAGAAAACTCTTCCACAAACTTCTAGTAATATCCTGTCATTCCTAAAAAGCTATGGATCTCCTTAATCGAAGTCAATTTTTCCCAACTAAGTACTGTTTCAACCTTCTCGGGGTTCACTAACACCTCATCCTTTGATATTATGTGCCCTAGAAAGGTATTCTGCTCAAGGCAGAACCCAAACTTGCTCAATTTTACATACAACTTCTTTTTCCTGAGAACTTATAAAACTTGAATTAGATGATGGGTGTGTTCTTCTCCACTCTTTGAATAGACCAAGATATCATCAACAAACACAATGACGAACTGATTCTGAAATTGTCTAAAAACTCTGTTCATCAAGTCTACAAAAATAATTGGCATATTGGTTAGCCCAAAAGGCATGACCAGGAACTCATAGTATTCGTACCTGGTTCTGAAGGCTGTCTTGAGAATGTCCTCTACCCTGATCTTTACTTGATGGTAACTTGAATGTAAGTCTATCTTAAAGAAAACCTGAGCACCCTTTAACTGATCGAAAATGTCATCAATTATGGGGATGGGGTACTTGTTCTTGATTGTGACTCTATTCAATCCCCTATAGTCAATACATAACCTCAAAGACATATCCCCTTTCCTTACAAACATGACTCTAGCGCCCTAAGGAGATATACTGTGTCAGATGAACCTACTATTCTGTAATTTTTTAATCTGTTTCCTCAGCTCTTCCATCCCTACACGACTCCTGCGGTAAGGGGCAATTGAGATGGGCTAGGTATCAGACTGAAAATCTATGGTGAACTCAACTTCCCTGTCCACTGGCAGTCCGAGTAGTTTATCAGGGAATATATCCGAAAATTCTAGGACCATAGGGATCTTTTGAATGTAAATTTCTTTCTTAGGTTTACCTAATGTAGAAAAGACAATTGAGTTAAAGTGTCATATAAACAGTGCAATTTCCATAACGGAATAATATCTAAAAATTTTTGTTAATTTGTGAATGATTCTTTATTAGAAAGATTGAATACAAACTTTTTATGGAAACAGTTTATGGTGGCGTGATACGTCGCTAACTAGTTCATCCCCAGAATTACATCAAAATCCTCCGTATCTATTTCTATCAGATCTATACTCAGTTTTCTATCTATTATCTCTACGATACAAACTTTGTATATGACCTCCCCTAATAGTGTTTTATTCCCAATAGTAGACACAAATAGCACAGAATCAAGATTCTTATATAACACATTTAATTTTTTTACAAAGCATGTGAGACAAAAGAATGTGAAGCATCAGTATCAATCAAAATATGTATAAGGTGATTACAGATAGTGTACGTACCATGTATCAAGTCCAGGTTAGCTTCAGCATTCTGCTGGGTGAGGGTGTAAACTCTGCCCTGGATGAGAGTTTTGGCCTGATTCTGATTTCAGGAGTACTCTCTCGCGTATTGTTGGGCACTCCCACATATGCGGCAAGTATTATTGAGGTGATAACAGGGTCGATCTCCATGATCTTTGCCACAGTACTGGCAAGTCCTACTGCGTCCTGTTTTCGGAGCCTGAGAAGAAGTTTGAGTCACCAACCTATGTCTCATGTTTTGCTGACTTGCTGTAGTAGGCGCTGGTATGCGGGGTGGGATTGAGGGTCTGGAATTTTTCACTATTTAAGGAAAAATATGGAGGTTCCTCTCTATTAACTGTGTCTTTGCCAAGAATACTGAATAGGTACTAAGCTCGAATACATACAGTTGTTGTCTGATCTTAATACAGAGACCCCACTCAAACTTTCTTGTCATCTTGTCTTCATTCATCATATTCTTTGGAGAATACCAACCCAACTCCAAAAACTTTCGGGCATACTCGGACACCGTCATCTCCCCTTGGATTAGGTGTGCAAACTTTATTTTCTTCAAATGTCGAAGGTGCTCTAGAAGATACTATGTATTGAAGGCTAACAGAAACTGTTTTCAAGTGATTGGGATGGATAGGGTGGCATTTTTCGACTGTCACCATCGACCTGCTTTACCCACGAGCATGTAGGTGGTGAGTACAATTTTCTGTTTGGAAACCACCACAAGAATTGCGAAGGCTTTCTCTATCTTTGCTAACCAATACTCGGCCCCTTCGAATGAGGATATCCCTACAAAGGTAGATGAGTTTAGTCTCTTATATCTCTCAATGTAGTCTGCGTCCATCATGGGTGGAATCGGGTCCCATTGAAGAGGGATTGGATTGTGCTGGGGAGGGACTGAGTGGCCTGTGGCAGCACCTAGTTGTATGAGGGAGGGCACCAAATTGTACCGTGGTAGTACCGAATGATATGGTGGAGGAACAAGGTTGTACCGAGGTGGCACTAGATCTTCTCATTGTAAGGGTGGCTCAAACTATGGTAGTGATGGAGGGTCAGACAACTCTCTCCTTTCTTCCCGGCCTACTGGGCGGAGATAAATCTCTCCAACATCTCAAAGAGTCGATCGACATCCTCTCAAAGCTACCCATCCTGGGCTGTTCGGCCTTCTTCTCCTCATATCTTTGTACCTGCATTTCACAAAAAAAGGTTGAGTGACGGGTTATATTCTTGTGATTTAATCACTGTGTAAGGAATGGTTCTGAGGAACACAGCTTTGATACCAACTGTAAAGGTCCAAAACCTTAAGAAAAAGACTATATATTGAAATAGCAAAAGTAAATAGTAATTTAAGATTACATTCTTTACATAGTAAATTATAATATCCAATAGAGCTACGAAAATGTCCATTTCAAAAAAGATTAAAATAACATAAATAAAAATAAAACTAAAATCCTATGGGCTTAACCTCCATTGGAAATTTTGATGGAGTTTGAGATGTAACTTTTACTCGCAATCCTCCTGCTGTTAAAGATCTGGATCTTAGTCTTTTTTATCTGAAATGGTTAATAGGGGATGAGTTACACTAGCTCAGTAAAAATATCATACTAATCACTTATACAAAAAATCGAAGATTTGTAAAAATTATAAAACAACTAATTAAGCCATTAGTTTAGATAAATTCATGTAACATAAAACCTTACATTCTATACTTACCGTTATAAATTTTCAAAATCGACCTATGAAGACAATAATTCAAATAACATTGTGATTTCATATTCAGTGAGCAAGAATAGCAATTTATTTTTTTTCTTGCTTACCAGTACCTCTTGGGGTCCATAAGGATGTCCTCCTACACGTGAACCCAAAAATTAATTTATCATTTAACCAGTCGTCCCCATACTCCGTCCGATAATGGGCACCAAACATACCATCGCCTCGCGACCCGTCTGATATGATGGTGGACTATATCTCTCAAACTCTTCTAGCATGAGACTTCTCAGTCTTGTCCGATTGAGGTAATGTCCATGGTAAGGTTTTTTCTATGTACCATATCCGTCCACCCCTTTCCCAGTGTACCTAGTAAGCATTTCATACATAGATTCACACCATTAATCAATCACCAATTATATATCAACATACCATATTTACAAATTAGCAATAAGTCATGCAAAAAGACGGTACGTAAATCAAGAGAACATAATTGAGACATTTATTGCAAAACGAACCAATAAATGAGGGCTATGTAGTTAGACAAACTAAATAACCGAGAAAGCATGTTTATGCTGATTGCGTGAACGAATCTGAACCGTCCATCGCGATCAATCTCATATGTCCAATCGCGATCAATCTCATACATCCGATCGCGCTTGAAGAGGGAATGCATATGGGGTGTTCGTGCACGCGGGATGCAATCTGGGCCGTTGGATCACCAAGGCACGTGGATTACTTACGTGGCCTCCCGCATGGAGTTGTTGTCAGTGTGTCCGCCACGTTGCGCATTTTGACTCGTCGAGTCTGCTAACGGTGCCGTCCCACGTGGTAAAACTTTTTTTTTTTTGTGATTTTACTACCTATTTTCAAATTTTCTTTCAAAAACACCCCGCTTATTCATAATTTTACATTTTTTTTTCTAGAATTATTTTCAATTTCGTCCATAATTTATTTTTTTTTAAGTTAACAAAAATTAAATTAAATTAAAGATTTACTATATATATATATATATATATTTATAAATTAAAAAATTATCAGGTGCCAAATTTTTGGATCCTGATGTTACACTAATAAAATAAAATAAAATTCATATTTATTTATGATTTCTGATAAAGATTTTTTTCAAATTAATTATTTAATTTTTCTAAAGTAACATTTATTTTCATGAGTAATTAAAATATTTTTAATAAAAATTTTATAACTAAACCCTTTGATTGTTTTGCCTTTATTACATATGACAAAAACGTTTTCCCATTATATTGTTATTTTTTTTCATTATATGTACATAATATATCACATCTCACGTAGAAGAAATTAATTTCCACAATTTAAACTAGTTAATTTTCATTAAAAATTCAGATTTTAAATTTATAAAAAAATAATTTCACTATTTATGTATATCCTTTCATACACGAAGAGAACTATAATACACAAATTAATTTAATTGCAATTTAAATTAATTTATAAATATAATTCTTGAATTTTTTTTGAATTTTAATTTAATGTAAAAATGAAAAAAAATATGAGGGGATGAAATTGAAAATAATTTTGGAAAAAAATAGTAAAAATTTGAGTTTTAAGGGCATTTTTAAAAAAAAAATCAAAAACTGAGAGTTAAACGTAATTTTAAAAAGTTGTGTCACGTAGGATGCCCAGTCAGCAGTCTCGATAAACTAGAACGCGTCGTGTGGCAATGGACGCTGATGTGGTGCCACACTGGCGATCTGCGTATCCGCGATTGGACGGCCCACATTCACTCCCGTGCGTACGGACGGTCCGAATGCGTTCTCTCCTCAAATGCGATCGAACGGTCCAGAATAGATCGCGATGAACGGTTCAGATTCACTCCCTATTTAATCGTGATCGAACACTTCAGATCAAACGCGATGGACAATGCAGATTAAAAAGAGACGGATATAAATAACCCCCTTCACACTAAACCCTAACCCTAGCCCTAGCCGCTAGACACTCTCGTCGGAGAAGAAGACCCAGCTACCGGGAAGGAGAGTTGTCGCCACCTGCCGCTGCGCCAGAGCCACTTCAAACCGCCAAAGGAGATTGACTGAAGCAAAACACCCAACTGCAAAGGTGAGCCAGTGGAGCCGCCGCACCGGAGAACCCCGCCGTTTCGGTGAGTTTCAATTTTTCGTATTTTTTCAACCAACCGAGGCCCCTTAACGTATTTTTTCACAGGGATTGATGCAAAATCAGCTGAATTTGACCGAAAACAGCTGACCCGAGGCAAACTGCCGTCGCTGGAGCACGGTGGAGCTGCCATGCCAGAATTCCAGAATTGGCTAAAAAAGAGGTCCTGACACCGATTTTAAATTTTTGGGATATTTGTAAGTACTTGTAGCGCACTTTAATCCCCAAAGAAAAATTTAGAGAACCCGGAGACCGTCAGTAAGTACAGTTAACAAGTTTAGTTTTTCGAGTATCGATTTGAGTAAGAATCCATCACCCTATTCTTTGTTATAGAATTAAAGTCAAATTAACAATAATACGGTATTTTTGTACAATTTAGAAAATATCTATAATTAATTATAGGTTACTAATGGAGCCAGAATCGAAAATTATTCCCTATTAATTTCTGTTGATTTATTTTACAGTTTGAGTGTATGATAATATCTTATTGATCGATTTTATGATTTTGAATGCATGTATTGGTGCCTTATGTGACTACTATTAAATTGAAAAACTGAGATGTGATTGCATTCCTTGATGCATGTTTTGTTTGTTTTATGTGATTACGGTTGAATTGAAAAACTGGAGATTAAAGGTAAATGGAAACTATGTGATTTAGTGAATGGATAAAATGGCAACCTTACTGGATATTCTGGAGATGGTGGATGAACCGGGTGTATAGGAAACCCTACCGTGAACGTTGCCTCATACTGGACAGGGTATCAAGACTTTGTAATTTGGTGCTCATACTGGACGGGGTATGGGGACGACCCGTTTTACCTTCATACCAGACGGGATATTGAGGTTTTGTAATTTGGCACTCATATCGGACGGAGTATGAGGACGGTCCATTAATTAGAAATATTAAAAGAAATGATTCATGTGTTGTAGAGACATCCCTATGAACCCCCATAGATACTAGTAGGCTGATAAAAAATGAAAGTTGGTTTTCTGGTTAATTGAATATGAGATCGTGATATGTGTTATGTTATTGATTCTACAGGTTGTATTTGTAAATCTCGCTACGGTAAGTAGGCGGTAAACGATTTTGTTCATAATAAATGAATTTGCTTAATTAAGAGCTCCATTAGTTGTTTTGATTTTTCTACCAACCTTCATTTCTGTATCGGTGAGTAGTGTGATATTCTTACTATACTAGTGTAGCTCATTCCTTTATTAATCATTTTAGATCAAGAGGATCAGGATCCAGAGCCCGATCCACAAGAGGGTTGCGAATAGGATGCCAACTTTATTTATTTTTCGTTTATTTCCTTAATTTTTTGTATTTCCTTCAAAGGGTAATTCCCGTAACACTATTTGGAACTTTAGATTTTGTGTAAGGAATGTAAACCTTAACTATTTATTTTACTTCTGCACTAAATTTATAATTTATTTCTTTTAGAATTTCCGGAGTTGTTACAAGAACTCTAAGCATTATGAATATTGTGTCTTATTTGTTTTGGTATGTAATATAAACGTGTAAGTATGGATCCACACACATTGTGCTTGGTTTTCTCTCTCGAGTAATTGCTGTCTATTTACCGGTTCCAATCACAATGTTGTATATTTTTGTTTATTATTAGTCAAATAAATCATACCAATGTAGTGAGACCATATATGAATCTCTATAAATTACACACGTCTTTAGGTGTTCTTTGCTATATTTTTATTTAATTTCTAATTACTATTTCTAATCTTTGTAGTATTTTTTATATAATTAAAAATGACTTACTATTTTTGAATATTAGCTTTTAAACCTTTTATGTTAAAATTTTAATTTTAATACAATAATTATTTGCTAAAAGAAGAGAATGAAGAACGTAGAGTTAAAAAGAGCTTAAAAATGAGAAATGTTTTTTTTTTCAATCTTTATTCAAAGAACTGAAGCTATTTAAATAGACAAGTATACAATAGAAATAAATCATCAGTTCTTTATACTAAATAAAATAACTAAAAATTACTCACTCTCTATAAGAAATAAGATAATTAAAAAAGTAACCACTTTTTGCACTAAATTCCTAAAGATTAAGATAAACTAAATAAAATTAATGTGCAAAAGAAATTTATATGTATTTTTTAACAATCCCTCCCTTTAACTAAAACCTCTTAAGCTTCAACTTACTTGTGAAGCTCACAAACTCCCATTAACCTTTTTGAATTTTAAAAGGAGGAAAATTTAAGAGGTTTAGTAAATAGATCAGTCGATTGTTCTTCACTTGTGCAGTATTATAAATCAATTGTTCCCTTGTTGTTGAGATCTTTCAAAAAATAATATTTCACACGTATTACTTCTACCATGTAGCACATAATTTTTCGAGAGCTTGATAGTTGATTTGATATCATAAAAAATTATAGTAGTTTCATCTTACTTGAAGTATTTCTTCACGAATTTTTCTCAACTAAATAGCATGACAAGCACAAGTTACTACAACAACAATTTCTATTTTTGTCATTAATAAAGTGACAATTGACTACTTCTTATATGATAATGAAATAATGCTCGTACCCATCATAAAAACATAATATGAAATGTTATTTCTATCGTCTTGATCTCGTGCAATATCATATCAGTAAATACAAACAAACTCAATTCTTTTCCTTTTTATAGAACAATCCAAAATTTTTAGCTCATTATAAATAACAAAAGATTTTCTTAGCAGCAAACAAATGCATCTCCATTAGGTTCTCCATGTATATGCTTATTGTACTCATAAAATGCATTATGCCTTGTCTTGTTACACTCAAATACATCAAATTGCCAATAATTTACTTGTAAAATATGTTGTCCACCTTCTTTACTTCATGATCTTTGTTTAGTTTTAAGTCAGATTATGTGGGGTTGTTTAGAGGGTTGCAATGTAACGACCCCGGAATTTTAAAATGAAATATGTGTATTAAAAAGGTCAAATGCGGAAGCGAAATAAAAATTTCGATTAACATCCCTTACACTAAAACCAAAAACGTGCTCGAAGTATAAAAGAACAAACTAACTAAAAGAGAAACTCGAAAGTAAAAGCTATAAATATAACTTCGATTAACATCCCGTACCTGGATGGTATAGGATATCATAATCATAGTCCTTGAGGAGTTCCATCCACCTTCTCTGACGCATGTTGAGATCCTTCTGAGTGAAGATGTGCTTCAAACTCTTATGATCGGTATAGATCTGAAAGGTCTCTCCATACAAATAATGGCACCAAGTTTTCAAGGCGTGTATGATTGCGGCAAGCTCCAAGTCATGGGTAGGATAGTTCTTCTCGTGATTCTTTAGCTGTCTGGACCCATATGCTATAACCTTTCCATGCTGCATCAAGACACAACCCAGGCCCAGATAAGAGGCATCACTATAAACTGTATACCCTCCTGATCCACTCGGTAGAGCCAGCATGGGTGCAGTAGTCAGTCACTTCTTCAATTCTGAAAAACTCCTTTTGCAGTCCTCGTTCCATTCAAACTTTGCATTCTTCTTTGTGAGTCGGGTTAGAGGAGCTGCTAGACTAGAGAACCCTTCGACGAACCGGCGGTAATAACCTGCCATCCCCAGAAAACTGCGAATTTCCTTAACCGTTGTCAGCTTTTCCCAACCAAGTACTGCTTCAACCTTTTCGGGGTTCACTGATACCCCTTCCTTCGATATAACATGTCCTAGGAAGGCGATTTGCTCAAGCCAGAATCCACACTTGCTCAACTTTGCATACAACTTCTTTTCCTTGAGGACCTGTAGGACTTGGGCAAGATGATGAGCATGTTCTTCTCTACTTTTTGAGTAGACTAAGATATTATCAATGAACACGATGAAAAATTGATCCAAGAACTCTCTGAAGATCCTGTTCATTAGATCCATAAAGATGGTCGGGGCGTTGGTTAACCCGAATGGCATGACTAGGAACTTATAGTGTCCGTACCTGGTTCGAAAGGCCGTCTTGGGGATGTCTTTTGTTCTTATCTTTACCTGATAGTAACCTGATCGTAGATCTATTTTAGAAAATACCTGTGCACCCTGCAACTGATCGAAAAGGTCATCAATCTAGGGAAGAGGATATTTATTCTTAATTGTTACCTTGTTTATCCCTCTGTAATCAATGTACAGTCTCAACGTTCCATCTCTCTTCCTTGTAAAAGTAACTCCGGCACCCCAAGGGGAAACGCTGTGTCTAATGAAACCACTGTCTTGTAACTCAGTGATCTGTTTCCTTAGTTCTTCCATCTCAATGCGGCTCATTCGGTAAGGAGCAACCGAGATGGGCTGGGTACCTGGCTGTAAGTCTATGGTGAACTCGACCTCTCTGTCCACTGGTAGACCGGGCAGTTTATCCGGAAATACATCTGAAAAGTCTCGGACTACTGGAATCTCTTGGATACAAACTCCTTCTTGGGCTTACCTAGTTAGAGAAAATACAAGATTGAGGCACTGGGAATTAAGAAAATTGCCATCAGGGAAAATCAGTACTGAATGATTTTATTAACTTGTAAATAGCTCCTCGTTGGGAGGATTAAATACAACCTTTTTGTTAAAGCAGTCTATGGGGGCGTGATACGCCGCTAGCCAATCCATTCCTAGGATTACATCAAAATCCCCCGTGTCTAACCCTATCAGGTCTACCCTCAGTTTCTTATCTGCTATCTCCACGGCACATGCCCTGTAGATAACCTCTCCTAGCAATGTCTCCCCCCCAGCAATAGATACAAGCAACAATGAATCAAGTCTATCAGGTGATACACAAATTTTGGAAGCAAGAACATGTGAAACAAAAGAATGTGATGCACCAGTGTCAGATAAAATATGAGCAATGTGGCCAAATATAGTATACATACCATATACCACGTCCGGGTCTGCGTCGGCATCCTTCTGGGTAAGGTTGTAAACTCTGTCCTGGATTGGAGGCCTTCTTTGATTCTGGTTCCTCGGGCATTCCCTTGCATAGTGCTGGGCACTGCCGCATATGCGACAGGTGTTGCTGAGGCGGTAGCAGGGTCGGTCCCCGTGATCCCTGCCGCAGTGCTGGCAGATCTTCCCACGTGCTGCCCCTGTAGCCTGAGGAGGGGCCTGGATGGCGGGTCTAGGCCTCTTACTGGGTTGGACAGGCGCGGTAGGTACTGGCCTGTGGAGCGGGGTTGAGGTTCGGGAACTCCCCGCCAGCTGAGGGTGGGTGTCGAAGCTCCTTTCTATGATATGCGCCTTTGCTAGGACTGCTGAATATGTCTCGAGCTCCATTACCAGTAAGTGCTGTCTGATCTCCGGGCGGAGACCCCACTGGAATTTCCTGGCCTTTCGGCCCTCATCCATCAATGTCTCTGGGGCATATCGGCCCAGCTCCAGGAACTTACGGACATACTCCGACACTGTCATGTTTCCCTAGACCAATTGAGCAAACTCCATTTCCTTCAGGTGTTGGATGTGTTTAGGGAGATACTCCGCGTGGAAGGCCGCTAAGAACTGCTCCCAAGTAGCTGGTGTAGGTAGGGTGATCCGCTTGAGCTCCCACCAGCGTACTGCTTCCCCTACCAGCATGTAGGAGGCAATGGCAGCTCTCTGCTCAGGAACTACTCCCAAGGTCTCGAAAGCTCTCTCGGTCTCTGCCAGCCAGTACTGGGCCTCTTTAAAAGAGGATCCCCCTGCAAAAGTAGAAGGATTTAGTCTTCTGTACCTCTCTATGAAGCCGGGGTCGATCAAGGAATGAGCGGGATCCTGGGGTAGAGGGACTGGGGCCGGCTGAGGGTGAACTGGGGGGCCCTGTGGTGGCACTTGCTGATGTGGTGGGGGTACTGGAATGTGCTGTGGCGGTGCCTGGTGGTACTGTGGCTGTGGTACCGGGTCGTACCGCGGCTGTGGTGCTGGGTGGTACTGTGGAGGAGCAGGCTCCTGCCGGGGTGGCTCGGGATCAGACTACTGTAGCGGGGGCTCAACCTGCGATAGCAGAGGAGGTCCGGGTAACTCCCTTCTCTCCTCTCGCCTTTGCTGGGCAGCTACGAGAGCTTCCACCATCTCAAATAGTCTGTCTAAATCCTCCCGAAGCGAATTATCTTGTGCCGCTCGGTTTAGTGGGGGTCTTCCTCTCCTCATTTTCGTGTACCTGCATTCACAAGGAATGGTTGAGTAACAATCTATCGGTGAGTATTTCTCTAAGGCACTATTGTGTAAGGGATGGGTCCGAGGAAACGCGGCTCTGATACCAACTATAACGACCCCAGAATTTTAAAATGAAATATGTGTATTAAAAAGGTCAAATGCGGAAGCGAAATAAAAATTTCGATTAACATCCCTTACACTAAAACCAAAAACGTACTCGAAGTATAAAAGAACAAACTAACTAAAAGAGAAACTCGAAAGTAAAAGCTATAAATATAACTACGGAGTCTTTAGGCGTCCCCTTCGCCTTCTTCCTGCGGAACGGGCTCAGGAACAATGTCTTCTTGATATGAAATGATTAAATAAGGTGGGTAAAAAAGAGATCACACTATCTCACCGTCACGGAGGTAAAGGTGGGTAGAAAACACAAAAAGACCAATGGAGCATAATTTATAACAAATTCTTTTATCAGTAATAAAATTCTTTACTGTCCACTTACCTCGGTGAGATCCATAAAACAACATACGAAAACAATAACATTATCATCATCATGAAATCATATGAACTGTATAACATAATACTTATCATGCCTTTTGCATTTCAATCATTACACAACATATTTTTCCTCATTTACCAGCCTACTAGTATCCATTGGGATCCATAAGGGTCCCGCTACCCGTGAACCCTTAACACTTGTAATCAGATTCCAAGGCCGTCCCCATACCCCGTCCGGTATGGGCGCCAAAACTATAAACCTCATTACCTCGTCCGGTATGAGGGTGAAACGGGCCATCCTCATACCCCGTCCGGTATGGGCGCCAAAACACATAAGGTCTCCATACCCCGTCCGGTATGAGAGACCACAGTCCCGGTAGGGTTCCCTACGGACCCGGTCCGTCCACCATCTCCCAGGATATTTAGTCAGGCTGACCACATTATACAATTATCAATTTACATAACCTTTCATCCACATTTTTCCTCAGTCAGCATCATTAAATCACACACAAACATGCAAACCGGTAGTTCACGCCAACAAGACAACACACAACATCGGGTTCTCAGTCATTCAGTCTATAATCAATGAAACAGTAATACATGCACACGAAACTATGAAATAAAAACATCAGACATCATACTGCATTTAAAACTGTAAAATAGAACAAACAACAACTGACCGACAAATATACCAGACTCGGGCTCCATTAGCAACCTCAAACAATTTCACACAACTATTGATTCATGAAATACCATTTTATCATTTATTGCACTTTAATACCGTAATAGGAAATAGAGTGAGGAATCCTTACTTGTTTCGGGGTCCGAATACGGCTCTAAAGTGCGCTTATAGGCTGTCCCTAATTTTCCCTGAATTTTTTTCAGGGAACTGAAACGCACTACTGGTACCTGCACGTGTCCCAAAAATCCCAAATTAGACCCAGGGCCCCTTTCGGCCAATATCGCAATTCCGGCACGGCGGCTCCGCCGTGCTCCGGCGATGGCGATTCACCTCGGGTTGGCCGTTTTCAGCCGTTTCTGGCCGAATTCGTCCACACTTGCATCGGTCCCTGAGATAAAACAACCCTAGGGCCCTCGGGGGGCCAAAAAATTACGAAAAATCGAAGCTTACCGGCGGCGGTGCTTCAGGTGCGGCAGCTCTCCGGCGAAGTTCGTGTTTTGGTGATTTGGCTCTGATCAACCTGTAGAGAAAAGAATGGTGATCACGGTGATATAAAAATTGTATCAAACGGAGGCCGGGAAGGGCATCATTGGAGGCAAAAATCGAGGAGGGGCGCAGCGGCGCCGCTGGGTTTCGGCCATATTTTTCGGCCTTTTGGCCGGGATTTTGGCTCCGATTTGGCCACATGGGAACTCAGCATTGAAAAACGAGCCAGGGGTATGCAATTTACCTCGATCGGCGGTCAGAAAACTCCCCGGTGCGGAGGCAGGTGGCGGCGACCGGCTCCTCCGACGTCTGGTTCGTCTTCTCCGGCAAGGGCAGGTGGCTAGGGTTTTTGTGGTAAGGTGTGGGGGTTTTATTTATACCATTTTGTCTTTTGATCACAGCCGTCTATTTTGATTAAATTTGGGCCGTCCGTACTTGATTAAATCTGGGCCGTCCGTGCACGTGCATCTGGGCCGTCCGTGCGCTTGCATCTGGGCCGTCCGTGCGCACGCTTGATCTGGGCCGTCCGTGCGCGCGGGAACGCATCTGGACCGTCCGATCGCGCGCACACGGATCGCCCACGTGGCCCGTTCCCGGGTCGACGTGGTCTTGCCACGCGGCAGGTCCTGGTTGGCTAGGGCTGCTGACTAGGCCGCTGACGTGGCTGCTGACGTGGTGCTGACGGGGCGTAATTTTTCTAAATTGCGTTTTGACCCCCGGTTTCCGATTTTCTTTTCAAAAGTACCCCCATAATCCTAATTTTCATCCCTTTTTCTCAAAATCAATTTCAATTAAATCCAAATAATATTTTTACCCAATTTTACAATTATTGTTGTTTTTATTTTTATTAACTTAAATTAAAATAAACTAAATAAAAAATAAAATTAATGATAATAACAATAAAATTCTAAAATTGTTGGGCGTTACATGCAATCCTTCATTTGAAACCTGTCGAGAATTTCTCATACATATCGCTTTTGTGAAATAAAAATTTCATTAGCAACACTATTTCTATGCCAAGAAAATAATGCATCATACCAATATTATATATGTCGAACTCTACCATCATAAACTTCTTGAATTCTTCAAATATAACACTTTGGTTTTGAGTAAATATAAGATAATATACATATAGGCAGATAATGGGCATTTTTCTTTTATTGGGCATTTTTCCTTCATTTCCAATTTTAACAAAAAGTTTGTGTTTATGACATTTTTAAAACCTCTTTCAGAGAACAAGTCTTAATGCAATTATTCTAAGCCAATGAGGTTTGTTTTAATTCATAAAGTATTTTCTTCAATTTGTAAACTTTAAGTTCATTTCCAATCTTAATATAGCCAGGAGGTTTGACCAATAAATATATGTTCTTTTAAATTTTCATGCAAAAATACATATTTGACATCCAACTAAAGAAAGAGGCCAAGAACTATGTGCAACCAATGCAATCCCTAATTTGATGGTATCGTGCCTTGCTACTAGAGCGAAAACTTCCTTTTAACCAATTTTAAACTCTTGCTCATACCCTTTGGCCATAAGTCACACCTCGTTCTTATCAACTTTACCATTTACTTTCAACTTTGTTTTATAGACAAATATGATGTTGATTATCTTATGGCTTTTTAGAAGATCACAATGCTCCTAAATACTATTTTTTTATTCTTTTAATTTCATGTTTATTGCCTTTTGTTATTTCGATTCTTTGACAATACTCTTAAAAGTTGTAGAATCATAATTTTAAAAAAGAAAAACCAAGTAATTGAATCTTTAGTTTCATCAATCCCAATTATCTTATACTCTTTCATTTATGTGGGCCCATTTCGAATACGTTGAGATTTGTTACTACATTTTTCGTTGTTGTTGTTGAAGTTTCAACAACTTTTGAGTAATGACGAGTTGTCCAATATAGTAAGTGCTAGAATTTCTTAGTATGGTGTATGTTGCTTTTTTTTCTTCAAGTTTGTTGTCAAAAATAATTATTATCAGTTTCTGTTCATTGCAATTCCAAAGTTCTCTCTTTATTAAAAATGATATATTTGTTGGTTATAATTTTCGTTATTAGTTATACTGAACAATTTATATATTTTAGATGTGTCACTTACACCAAGAAATACACATTTTTACTATCTTAATCAAGTTTTTTCTTTTTACTATCTTAATCAAGTTTTTTCTTTTCTGGTTTGGGGCATACGCATAGGCAATGTGATCAAAATTTTTGAAGTGATCTATGGTTGGTTTCCACATATTCCAAGCATCTTCTGATGTCATATGTTGGACAACCAAAGTAAGACTTTTGTTCAAGATATGAATACTCTAATTTGCTCCTTTCAACCAAAAACTTTTGGGAACACTTCCTCTTGCCAACAACAAAAATAAGATTTCTCCTTGAATACCATAAGCATTATAAAAATTTTCAAACTTTTTTGAACAATATTCTCAACCATGATTAATGCAAATAGTTTAATGGTTTTTCTTGCTTTATTTTTTGAAGCTTCTAAATATACTAAAAGCTTTTAATTTTTCTTGCAAAAAAATTTAACTCAAATTTTTTAAGAATAATCATCAATGAAAGTAATTAAATATTTTTCACCTCCATTAAAATATGAATTTATAGGTCCATTAATATTAAAGTGAACAATATTGAGGCATGTTTATTCTTTATGACTTTCTTTTAGGGAATTGAGAATGGTGTTGTTTGCTAACACCATATTCTTCATAAATTTGGGAAGAAATGATGATTTAAGGAAGACTAGTCACCATATTTTTTTGTTGTAAGCTCTCCAACCCATAGAAATTCAAGTGGTCATAACAAAAGTGTCAAAGCCATGATGGATCTTTCACTTCAGTCATCAAGCAAGGTTGAGTACTTTCAATCTCAATACCTATTGAGCTCATTTGAACAATTGTAATAGCTCCTCTAATAGGGTCATAGATTTCACAAGCACCCTTTTTGTGTAGTTATTATATAACCTTTTTCTAGCAATTCAGCAACACTTAAAAAACTAATGTTCAAGTTAGGAATAAAAGGACATTGAAAATTGTTTCTACAAAATCATTATTGGTTCTTATATTAATATCACCATTTTTCGTTACTTTCACATAAGAACAACCATCAAAGCTCACTGTAGAAAAGAACCTTCATTTTAAGTAAGAGAATGACGACTTACTTCCGCGCATATGATTGTTACAACTTGTATCCATATATTGTACATTTGGCCTAGGTTCTTCATTCACTTAAACTACCATCAATAAGGTTTTTACTTCTTTTTTTCTGTAAAATTTAAGTTCTCTCTTTTTTTTTGTCATTAGACAACTTAGTATAACATTTAAAACGACAATAACTAAGTTTATGACATCTAGAGCACTCTATCTTGAGTTTATCGAAATGCTTTTTTAGCCTCTGCCTTTGCTTTGAAGTTTATCATCATTAGCTTTGAAAAATTTATTGCCATCTATGTTGTTTTCAGCTCCTTTGCCTTTGCCTCAACCTTTCATTTTTCCTTTAGAATTTAGAGAGTGAATAAAGCATAAGCTTTTAGAGTTTGCTCCTCTGAAGTAGAACTTTTGTTCATCTTTACTCATGGACCAATAAATAACTTTGTAGTTCATCAAGGAAGAATGCATCTATATTTGGATTCTTCTATTGAATAGGCAACATAATTGAATTTTGGGCCAAAGGGTGTGATATCTTCTCCATAATAACAACATCTTTTATTTTTTCACCATGGAATTGCATGTTGTTAGGTATCCCCATGGTCCTTGCATAATAGTTGGTGAAAGTTTCTCTATCTTTTATTTGTAAGTCTCAAAGATCTTTCTCAAGGTTTAAAGTTGTCCACATTTTACTCTCGAAGAGGCTTAGTATTTTTTATTGATTGAATCCCGAATATCATTAGAAATTTCTTTTTTAAGAATAGTTTTAAGAAAAAATCAATTAATTAATTGGAACAAATAATTTTTTACCTTCAAATCTTTTAAGTTTAACCCTCAAACTTTGTTTTTGCTCATCCGTTAATACCACACTGTGTGTTGGTTATGTCACATCATTTTCTACAACATGTCAATACTCATTCGACCTCAAAAATACTCCATCGAAATGCTCCAATGATTATAATGATCATCAAACCATGGAATACCTGACTGCACAAAATTTTTAGAAGTTATTTATATACAGTTGTGCTTTCTTTTAATTTAAATTTTGACCAACACTTGTATCATTATTAAGTAAAAGAAGGAAGAACGTAGTACAGTAGAAAGAAAAAGCTTGAAAATGAAAAAAATATTTTTCTCTATCTTTATTCAAATAATTGACAATATTTAAATAGACAAATATACCATAGAAATACATCAACTCCTCTTACTCTTTTTTTTTTTTTTTTTTTTTTTTTTTTCTTATTACAATGCAAAGTTGGATGGCCGAATATTAAGCCCATTTGAACTTTTCCTAAACACTGGATGGTATTTAATTCGTGTAGAATAAATTTATAATTCTATATTCTGTTTGTTTTAAACTTATTTGTTTTCATTAAATTTTAATTATTTAATAAATAGAAATTAATTATAAATTAATAAATTTGATTATAAATTATAAATTTATAATTTTATTACGTAAGCACCTATTTGAATATAAAAATGGCTTCAAACTGGAACTGTGTATATGTATATATGTATTCAAATTTCCATCATATTCATTGTATATTTATTCATTCGTCCATATACTTTGTGAAATTTGAAATTTGAAACTACTACAATGAGTTTGTGGCTCAAGTATACATAGAGAGACAGAGAGGATTTCTGGGCGGTGATTGGTTGGGGACAGCCACTAATCATCTTTAATTTTCAAATAAATTAAATAAAGCATATACATATCAATCCTATGACACTATATAAGCGGTCAACAAATAATTTTAATAACATAATATTTTTGTAAAAAAAAAAAAAAAAGTAAAAGACTCAAATTTTTGTAAAAATGTAAAAGATTTAAATCAGGCCCTTCATTTCGCCTCTATCTTACATAGAAGAAAATGAAAAAGAAAAAAATTGAACTGAAGATGAATTAGCAAAGATAATTTTATACAAGAAGAAGATATAAAATAGAAACAGGTAAAAATCTACCAGAAACATCTCAAGAGATTAACTAGAAAGTGAAAAAGATAATTATTGTCAAGGTAAAGCAATCTGTGTTGAACCAATCTCTCCAACATCATATTTTGAGGCAGAAGTTGGCTGTAGTACAAGACGGTTGTCACCGACACAGCAGGTTCGCATACCACACAACTCACTAGCCTCGCTAGAGACCGGAACATCACAGCCGCAACAGACTCCATTAACACCCACCAAAGAAGAAAAGACATACAAAGAAACAAATGTTAATCTTAAATTGTTTAAATTAAATTAAAGGAGCTGGGAGAAATATGTAACTACCATGGCTTGAGTGTAGGAGAAGAGCAGGAAAATTAAAGAAAATGAAATATAGAGGAGATTGTGAATTTGTATAATGTAACTAACAGCGCGAGAATCTTCAGCAGACCTTCACACCTAACAGACTTTTTTTTTTTTTTTTTTATGGGATCTTAAAGTATTAAACTTTTCAATATTGTAAGTTGATATTTTCCTAAACAAAATCTCAACTTAACCAGATGCACTTTAAATTTGTGAAGGTTTCAAGCTAAGGAAAACATTAAAATTTTTCTTCATTACAATTAATTAGTTTGGTAATTTTAAAATAATAATAATAATAATAATTTTACACTTGATATAATTTATTTATTAATTTTTTTTTTTTGTTACAATTCACACTTACTACCAATTTTTCTTCTATTTTCTAGGAAAAAAATTAAAAAAATAATCAAAAAATAACTTTAATTAAATTACTGAACGAAAACTAAATATTTTTTAAAAAAAAAAAATAAGAATCAAATTCTAATAAGTGTCAAAAGTTAAAAAAATAATTTAATGCATTTAACCTAAAAAGATACGTTCAGGACCGTCAATTATCCTCCGAAAAGATGATCAAGCTCTTTCTTAATCTTGGGTCAAACCAATTTTTGTTTCCAAACATACATACTATTTCCAAATACTTTTTAAAAGGCTAACCTAAAGACAAACTTATTAATTAGGTTAATCCCGTAGGTGTAGAGACTAACGGACTAACTAACCACAACTTTAAACAAAAAATAAATAAATAAATAAGACTCACAAACCACCACAAAGGGGGTGGTTGTTGGTACTCCACCCCTCTTCCTCCCTCAACACACTTCTGCGCATCCAAATCTATTTTAGTTTTTTGCTTTGGGTCAAAATGTTGGCTAAAAACGAAATATCCTATCAGAGAAAAAATGACTACAATTCTACTCAATTTCAGGATCACTCGTTAACAGATATTCATTAACACCTGTTACAAAAACATCGACCTTCCATCTCATTAAAACTATCAAATTATAACTAATCCAAAGCGTACCAAATACTACAAAAACTTGAATAGAGGTCCAATACCCGCAATTAATCTTTCACATTACTGCTGTTTATCTGGTTTCTCCTCTTCCTCCTTCTCCGGATCTTCCTCCTCTTCCTCTTTCTTCTCTTCCTCCTCTTCATCTTCCTCGGGAGGATCACAAGGCAATGGAGGCGGTAATGGTGTTTTCATAGGGCTAAACTGCGGAAATATATCAGGTCTTCGCCCAGGCTTCGGTCTCTCCCATTCCTACCATGCAATGCAACACATTAATGATTACAACAATCCTATAACTGGAAAAAATTTGGAATTCAACATAACTTACACTTGATAATCGATGGAGATTGTATCCAAAAATAATTACCAAACTCAACCACACTAAGAAAATCTAGTAGCGAACTGACTGCATCAAATTCAACTAGTCCTCCATTCAAGAGATCGAGCACACTTAATGTGTGATGCATGCTTCCATGGGTTTCAACTCACACCTCAACAACTAAAGAATCAATTAACTAAACTTTGCCAAATCCAAGCACTTGTGTTTCATCAAAATCAAAGCAACAAAGTTACGGCCATTACTCAAATCGTAACTGTTATATAGGCCTGCCTCTCCCCACATTTTCTTCCTCTTATGACCATCTCTATCACTCTCTCTCATAAAACCGAACAATTGATTGTTTGAAATTGATAACAATCTAATTATACACGCAGAAGCAATTAAGAACCTTTGAGAAGAAAGGCTCTTTCAAACTACATTTGTAAATGTAAGTTATAGAGGTTGAAAAAACATCGTTTCACCATAAGCAAAGGTAGTAATCACATATTTTACTATTGTCAGGAAATACTAGACCTAGGAGCACCATGTTGCACCACACACGCTCAAATTGACACAAGTAATGTCAGTTGAATAGGAAGGTCAAAATATGCTAAAATGTTTAAACTCAAAATATATGGCAAATTGACAAGTTTAGCATATACCTGTACAGACAGGATTCCAACCGTAAACAGTAAACATTACAATGCAAACCGAAATTGAGGGTATGGACGGAGATGAATTGAAAACTAACCCAGAAAGGAAAAAGGTTCAAAATTAAAAGAAGTCTGACTACTCATCAATGATTCGCATATCTAGTAGAGCATGCAGTATTCAGTCAGAAAAAGTTCAACCAAATTATATAATGCATCTATTGCTAAATCCAAATGGATAGCAAGTGAAAATTTTTATGCAAAACATTATTGTTTTTGTCATCACTCTAGTATATGTATATTATATAAATACAAATATATGTATGAATATAATATATTTGTATATAAGATGTGTACACATTCTCAATACCTAACTCCCCTGAAATGGGAAATTATCTATCTGAATTCTGGAACCGACCAGAATACATCCTAGCTAAAGATTTTTTCTTCCAATGAATATGTAACAGATTATAACTAGGGACGCCCAAATGAATCATTCTAGCTAAAAGCAGTCAATATGATGGACATGGGAGTATAAACTATGAAGTGAAGCACTATCATTCATCACCTAGTAATCATCATTTTTTTGCAGCAGCACCAGTTTTGAGCCAAGCTAACAAATCTATATCCAGTTATGTTTCCCTGAACTAAAGTATTTAATTTATGCAACGCCGAGAAAAGCGCGGCCAAATTCCATTTCCAACAAATTCTAGTTCTAAAGATTAAGCACACATTTGCATATCTGAAAAGTGAAATTTAATCCCTAAGCAAACATTCATTTAGGCACAAATCTTTCCCCTACAGTTAATGGCACCAAGAGTTCAATTAACTGAGGGCACGCTGTCAATTTCACCAAAAAAAACGAGCTTAATTAATGTAAACTTGCTAAGAAGTAAAAGTACCATATAACTCAATCAACAGAAGAAACTCCCAAAATTCAACAGAACAAATTAATCAAGCTGAGTCAATTCCAAAGAATCACTTAAACAATTCACATAAACAGAACAAAGAAAGAGGGATTAAACCGACGTACGATAGGAAAATCTAGAGGATTGCGGCGAGTGAGCTTCTCTTCTTCGGGAGCCATACAGACCAGGAACTGCTTCTTTGCCCTCCTCATCATCCGTTGACTAGCAATCACAGGGCGAGGAGGCAAAAGCGGGAAAGAGACGAAAGAGCATCTGCAACTGCAATGGGGCAGCGAAGAGGAACACGGAGAAGAGGAGGAGGTCGTCTGATGTGCCACAAACGAGGAATAGGAGGCCATTGGTAGGGTTTTCGATGGCGATGATATTGAGAGGCAAATTGATGCCATGGTATCCCTCCCGTGACTTGCCAAATCACAAAGGGTTATCAGCAAACCCCAAGAGACACCTAACCGCCTCTCTATTCTCTATGCCAGTACCTATATATCCTCCAGAAATTTTTTTTTTTTTTTTTCGTTTTTTCTGGGTGCCAAATTGCAAATGTAAGAAGATGATCATCATTAGCTGTTCCTAGTCGGTATACTTGAAAAACTGGCCGAAACCCAATTGAATTGGGCCTCAAGTTCATACCATTAGCTTATTTTTTTTAGAAATATAATATTAATTTTTCACAGCAATTACAGAATTGCAGAGAATTACCGGGTGGTGTGTTCTGATGCATTTTATTTAATATCTATTTATTTGAAGAAATCTGTTAAAATTTCTTAACACCATTCAATTTCCCAAATACTATTATGATTATATTATAAAATTAAAAACTCAAATTTATAAAAAAATGTTATTACCTATTTTAATTTTTATTTTATAAGATAAAAATAGGAATTAGTGCTGCATCCAAAAGTCATTACCTATTCAAAATCATTGAAGCATGAAACAGTTTTTTTTTTCTATGATGTACGGCAGTCCTAAATATCCCATATATGCAATTGGAGATCACACTATATGCAGCAAACAAGAACAAAATCCTTCAGCTGGAAACTTTGGCTGTCTATTAAGCTATAGCCGTTCTCTTCCATATTCGTCTTCATGCTAGAGACAACTCGGACCTGCAACACCCATTTCCTTATTCACTATCTTCACTATCCAGCACAACTACAGCCTCAGATATCATTGATTCTTCTGCGACATCCTGACTTATCTGCTGCTTCTCAGCATCTCTTGATTGCCATGGCAATGGTAAGGGTTCAGCTGCATTCATGAAGTGGCTCCGCAAGTGACAGACCAGCTGGCTATTATGATGATGATCAACATCAGTACTCCCTTTCAGTTGGCTCAGAGGTTCAAGGGACAATTTGCGGCTAATAGCAACCTTTGTAGAATCAATTTGCGAGTTTGAAACTGACAACTCGTTAACTGGCATCACATTTTCTTTTTTGTCTTCTGCCTGTTTCTGTGATGAGCCTTTAAATCCTAATGAAAGCTTCTTACAAGCCAATTGTTGCTCCTTAAATTTTGTAGCACTAGAGCCAATTCCAGTTCCATCTGTGTAATCCTTATGAGATGGAAGTACATTGTGGTTTTTGGAGAGTAAGTCACCATCAAATGTTTTCTGATTATTCCCAGAATTTGTTTTGGAGCTGTCCGTGGATTCAACTTGCTCCTTTTGCTTGCTTTGACATAGCAATCTATTCAAGTTTATGCCACCAGTTACTGGTTTATTTGCTAGACTCTGATGAACTTGGTACCTGTGGCCTATGCTTTCATATAGTGTTGACATCCCTGAATAAGCTACTGGAATAGATTGAGGTTCACATGGTAGAGACTCATTTAGCACATTTTCCGTGTCCAAATCTCTCTTCTGAACTTGACCAGAACATGGCAATGACAACTTTCTCTTCGTACCTTGTGGTTTTTCATGACTCAGATTGCAGCCATAATGCATGCCTTCAACCTCTTTCCTTTTATGGTTTACCTCTGCCTCATTCTGAAAGTCAAGGAGAAAATGTTGGTCAGTAGGCACATCTCTTGCTTGTCCATCAGTTTCCCTCTTTTGCTTTAAGGTTGGTGATTCCAATGACATCTTCTGCCTGAACCCAGATGGCTTCTTATGACTACAAACAAATTCATTCACTTCAAAGTTGGCGTCACTCTTCAATCCCTGAAACTGCAGAACCAAGTCATAAAACGGCCAAGGATTGACTTTGAAGAGAAAGTACCAAATAAATCACAGACCAATACCTTGTTTGTATCTGAGTTGACTTGAATGCACTTGGACTTGGAGCTGCTAGTACCACTGTTCCCACTAGTTCCAGCCTTGGCATACTTCTCAGTCATGGACCGTGCCTTTTGGTCAAACACTTGTCTGTTGTACTTGTACTCTTTGCTCTGCATATTCACCCAACCATATCTACAAATCAAATAAACTTCTTCATTTACAAGTACGGTTTGATTTGATCCTCAAACATATGCACTTACTGCTTCACACATTAAGCCATCATCTGGGTTTGGTTCGCTTAGTAGTAACCCTATGCTCGTTAGAACAGTTGAAATGTTCAATGATGGTTGCCAAGCCCCCTGTTTAGATCAGAATCTAGCCTCATTATGCATTAGACATATTGAAGAGAGAGGAAAAACTTCAATTCAGTACAGACCACTCTTGGCATGTGAGTAAGGAAATTATGGATCTTCGACAAATCTTGCAAAAACTTAAGAAAACCTAGTGAGAAAAAAAAGGGAAAGCGAGCAAATTGCCTACCATTATCTTTTGAGAGAAAATAAAGCCACAACATAAATTCTCGATACTTTCTGTTGAAATGCTGATCTAATGAAGTGGGGACCAAAGGAAATATGTTTGGTAGATGAAAATATTTTCTAACTTTCATTTCTTAAATTCATGCATGTTTATGAATATGTCTACTACTCATGGAAGAAAGTATTTGATGTTTTTGTGAAGCAATTAAGTTAAAAAGAAGAGTAGATTTTTAGAAAACTCAATAACATTTTTATGTTCAAACTAGCCTTAAAAAAAATTCAAACTATATCTTCATTTTCACTTTCATTTTTTGACTATGTTACATGTCGCGAAAAAAAAAAGGAAACTAAGTGTGTAACAAACTGGAGCTTCTTACAAGAAAAAAAAAAATCCAGCAATTTATATTGAATCTTCAGGTTGTAGAAACAGAAGCCTAGCTTAAAAGTGGCTTTATATTAACTTTCGGAGACCATAAGGAACTCTGGCAATCCATGGCAGGGCATACGGTCAATCTTTACAACCAAACATAAATCTAGACCATAAAACTGAGAACTTCAAGCATATGCGAGCAGCTCTGGTAAACAGAAGCATTCATTCGTTAAAAGTCAAACTAGAACAAATATGCAGCATTAAGGGCTTTGAGTTTGTATAAGATTTTATCCAAGCGGACCTTAACCCATTGAGATATCTATAAGCAGCTCCTAATTACTGGATTACAAGTAATTATATTCCCAAAACTGGCTCAAGCTGTACCTTTACCGAGCATCCCAGAATTATATATCATCTATAAACATTCAACTGGGGCAAAATTGAAGTACAAATCAATTGAGGGGTCAATTAGAAAAGAGAAAGAAAAAACCCAGGTACGCGACTTACCTTGGGAGGAAGATTAAGAATGTCAAGGCAAATCCGGCCACCATTGTCAATATTCGGGTGGTAAATTGGCGTAGCGAAGGTCACTATTGGGGGCTGAAATGGGTACCTAAATCACCCCACAATCCAACCCAAAAATAAATAAATAAATAAATAAGCATTTGAAATTCCCTCAATATTTGACGACAGGAACGCAGAATCTCAGATAAGTCATGTTAATTAAATGAACAATCTCTTTAAAATGAGAAGAAGAAACTGTAATACCTTTCTGGTATCTGAATCTTAATGTTAAAGATTCCGTTGGCATATACAGTACCTTCAGGCCCTTCGATCTCTGTAAACACGACATGTAAAGAAAGAAGGTAATGAACGTGAATCAAGTGAATATACTTTAAAAAATGAATTATAAGGGAAAAAAGGTTCAGGTGGAAGGGAAGACTACGGGCGTCAATGGAGGACAAAGAAGAGACGTCAAAGTCGGACGTGAGGAACGGAAACAACGCGCCTGGAGGCGGGTCAGTAAGAAGGAGCTTCAACTCCTTCTGCATCCTGAGAGAGAGCCTCGCCGCTTGAACCATTTTCTCCGTCCTCTTTGAAGATCGAAGTGAACAAAAAAAAAAAATTGTGGGTTTGGGTTTGGGTTTGATTCTTATGGTCTTTCAAAATTCTCTCTCTCTCAATTTAGCGCGGGCGGTAGGGAATTTCCGCGAATTGTTGAAGGAATTGGAGATCTGAGGGGAAAAATTAAAAACAAGTGAAATGTTGAGAGTGGGATTTGAACCCACGCCCTTTCGGACCAGAACCTTAATCTGGCGCCTTAGACCAACTCGGCCATCTCAACGTTATGATAGAGCGCATTTACTATCTAATAAGTATTATTGTCAATACACAAAAATAATTAAAACTCTTGTAACACAATAAATATAATTAAATATAGTTAAATTGTTATAATAACAACAAACACAATAAATATTAATATATTAACATTTATATATTTATTAAATAAAAAAATACTAGTTTTTTATGACTTTAAATAAATTTGGTATTTGAAGGAATTAAAAAAAATAAGAATTGCTATTTCACCTATTATTACTTTACTAGTTATAATTTAAAGTTTATTTTTTCATGACAACTTAGTGATAGATAATAAATTATATAACAATGAATATTACTTGGCAGAATATCACTAAATATTACTTGAAGAATTATCCAATAATTACATAATATTATATACTTTTTTGTAAGGTGTAAGATAAAATTAAATACTTTTATTGCAATGATGCATAATAATGAAATAACATCAAGTATTACTTTAATGTTTAAATCGTCATATTTAAATAGTAAAATAACATCATATATGATTTATATTTACCTAGCAAATAACATCATATCTAACTTCTATTTTGTAAAGAATAATTACTTACTTTATATATAAATGTTGGTCTTACCACAAGAATTTAGTTAATATAAATAATTGATTTGATTACATTATTTTTAATATTAACCGTGTTATATCAATTATTATCTGACTATTCAAAATATATTATTTTTTATTATCTCAATACAATTTTTAAAAATAAAATATTGAGAAATAAAACCTTCATTTTAAATTTTATTAGTAACCCCATAAATCACGGAGGGTTGGTTAATTCATGCGTTATGGGTTAGTGGTCTTTGCATATTAAATAAATACACGACGATGGTATTATTATATAAAAATTAAAATAAAATAAAATATCACATATTAGCACTTATTGTTCAAAATAAATTTTATTTTTTTAATATATTTTTATAAAATTGACTTTCATAATATCAATTCAATAGAAAAACATTAAAATAATTATTACAAAGTCGTCTCAATACATTGAAATGTTTATAAATGATAAGAATATTAGCCTTAAAGTTTAATTAGTTTCAACTCTTGTTATTAAGATCTTATCATTTACATTTCAAATTTACATATGAACTTTAAAGTAAGAAAACAAATATCGTAAGTGATTTGCAATATATTATGAATCATAAAATAATTTTAAAAAAATTGTAGAAAACCACACAATTTAATTCAATGGTATAATTCAATTAAATATGGTCAAAACTAATTGCAAACGAATATTTAAATAATTTAGTCAGTTAAGTGTAAAATATAATATTTTAAACCATCCATTTTGGAAATAAATATTTTTTAATTGTTTATAATATTAACATAAAATACGAATTATATATAAATAACAATAAATTTTAATTAGTAAACCTATATCATAAATCTTACAAATTGGTTTGACTCACAATTTTTTCATTTAAAAAATTAAGTTATAATTAATGATTCAAACCATATTTTAAGGCTTATAAATTAAGAAGCATTAGAGTGCAAATTTTTGGTTTTAAATTAAGGTAAAGGCATCATATGTTATAATTTAAACGAATTATGTAACATAACATTGAGTACTTCTTCTATACATCGTCCTTCTTGTTTTCAGACTCGAAGGGGAGCCATTTGTTGGGTGTAACCATGACAAGCATCTCTCACGTGATTCGGAAACTTCTAATTCAAATTTAATTTTCCCTCCCTATCGAGTCTAAGGAGGTCCGAAGGAGCTTAATCAACCACGTGTCAAATTAATATACAAGCAAATAATCATATAATGCCACGTAGGAAGCTTTATATTTGCTATTCAGTCCCTCATTTAAGATTTGGTTTGCAAATTGAGCTTAAAAGAATTTTTGAGACGGTTAACAAATATATCGACGGTTCGGGAGTCAACATCGAGGACAGTATTTAAAATAAGTGGCCACGATTCACTCAAGTGGGTCCTTCTCAATGCGCCCCGACGTGAGTTCCAAAAACGTCAAAACTCCACCGCTTCTACGTTCTTGGTGACCCACACGCGCCGCTTCCTGTCCCACCGTAGTCTTTTCAAAAAGTTACCTGCAAATGAATTTCTAAATTCGGTTTAATTGAAGATTATTTTTGATAATGGTTCAGAGTTTGATTTGGATTGTTATAAAAATATCAAAATTTAAAGTTTACGAGTTTTAATTTAAATATTACTAGTTTATGCTTACTCTTTAAACAAAAGTTTTATAAATACAATTAGAATTAGTTTGAAATTTAATAAAATCAAATTCAAATTTGGATTATAAAAAAGTAATTTAATTTGGTATGTTTAAATCGTGCAAATAATTAATTAAATTTTTACTTAAAAAAATTCGAAAGTAATAAAAAAAAGGGGAAAGTAAAACAAATGAAATAATTCAAAAGTGTTATCTCCAACTAGTCCAACAACCACTCCGCTTCATTCCTGCTTGTCTTAAAAACTCCGATCTCTGTTTCTCTCTCTATACGTACAGGTATACGTATATCTACAGTGATTAGTATCGTTTTGGTGTATTTAAGATTTGAAGCTTTTGAAAATCTGTTTGGTTACCGTACGGTCGGCATGTTTAATATTTGTTGAACAGATACAGACTCAGAATTGATTTCTAGTGAGAGAAAGAGAAGATGAATGCGGTGGGGGGACAGATTTCGAGATCCAATCCGACGGCGCATAATCAGCGACAGTACTCCGATAACTTTCTAGAACCACAGGTTACTGGAAAATGGCTGCAATCAGCCAATCTTCCTTCCTCACAGGTCTTGCTTCTTCCATCTCTTTCTCTCTTTACAGTTTCATGCTCACAATCAACTCTGCGGGTGTATCGTACATATCTTATATGCTTTTAGAACGACGTCGTTTTTTTTCTGCGTATAGGACTTCGGGTTCTACGGTGGAGGAGGCTGTGCAAGGTCGTCAAGCCTCAGGAAGAACGGCGACGAACGCTTGTCACCCGGTGAGCTCAGCCCTGGCTTGCTCGATCTTTATTCTTTCGACACCGAGCTGTTACCCGAGGTTTGCTTCCGAAATTTTCCGTTTCTAAATGCAAATTTGGAAACCTAAAGGGATTTCCTTTTATTTTAACCAGTGTTTTTTTTTTTTTTTTGCCTTTTCATCTGTAGTTTTGTTTTCTGATTACTTCATTTCTAAACTGCTTAGATACTGTCTATGAAGCTGCTAGTCGGCATGACAGTGGATTGTAGGTAGTTCCATTGTTGTTTTGATGGATCATTTTTGCAATAAAACTGTGTGAGCCATTTAGCAGAATCTCGTCGAAGTGACTTCACCAATATACGGGAAAGGAATTACGGCAGCTCCTTAATACTGAGGACCATCAACTTCTCAAAAAATATTGAGGACCCATAAAAAAATTCAATAACTTTGTACAGCGTTATCTGGACTGACTAATCTGCCAAAAAAAAATTGATTATCTGCTTAGAGCTTTAGGGTTTCTGTGGGAGGAGAGAAAAGAAGGGAAAGGGAGAGTAGAGAATAGGATAACTTAGTCTTTCCTGAAAATTTATCGTTTTTGTTGCTGAAAAGTTTTTATTCAATACATTATTCCCAATAATTTATATTCAATACATTATTCCGAATTAATATTTTGTTGCAAGTAGCAGATAATACTTATTCACTCTCTTCCCTCACATTCATTCCCTCCCCTCACCAAATGGATCCTTGAGGGGAGCCTTGCTGATAAGGACTCTCATGCTGCATCTGTAAGACAGCATTATCAAAAGATGTAAGAGGTGCTAGCAAGCGGAAGGGTGGATGTATATGTGGGAATTCTAAAACTTGTGGTTCCATCAGAAACATGGATGATAATTAGTCTTTTGAATATTGTCAGTTTTCCAATTTTCAGGATCTGCCACCATCTGCCAGGAAACATAGTGTTCTAGAATTGGATGGACCTACTTGTAACTGAAAAAACTCTCTTCAAACTTTGACGAAAAATGTGGAAACGGAGGAATTTTGGTGTAAAATGATTGTTGCTGATAATTTCTCTGCAGTATTTTAAACGTGCTTTCATTTCACAAGCAACATAATATTATAACAAAAAAAGAAGTCACTTCACTAGCAAGTCAAAATTACTCTTTAACTGTGTAACATGATGGTTCTATCAAACTCTCTTTGAAATCATAACCCTATCGCTTTTATTTTAATTGCACTTTTCTTTGAAATCATATGACATCAAGTTTTGAGAAACCTCCTTTTGTTTTGAAAAGTTTTTACGACCCTTTATGTTAATTAACTGCCAGCTGATGTTAATTATGTGTTTCAAATACATCTTGAGATGTAGGTTCCTAGTCAATATGACTCCTATTCATTTCAGCAACAACTTCGAGGTAAGAGTTTTGACGATTATGAATCCAATCTTGCAACAAACAAAGCTACCAACAAAGCCCAAGGTTTGCCAGAGAACAACATTCTCAAAAGCTTTTCAGTGGATAAAGACAGATCTAACAATGTTGCTAAGATCAAAGTTGTGGTATGTTTCTTTGACATTGTCTAGGGACACTGATGCTTCTGATACTGTGATTTTGTAACAAATGTTAGGTTTTGGTTTGGTTTGTGGAAGTTTGAGGTCTTAAAAATGTGGGAAGAATATGTTTTCCTGATAAAAGAATACTCTAAATAGGAAAGTCATAGGATCCTAAGATTCTTCAATCTTTCGCTACATCTTTTGTATGGTTGGTGTAATTGTCGGTGGTGATTTCTTGTAGGATCCTAAGATTCTTCAATCTTTCGCTACATCTTTTGTATGGTTGGTGTAATTGTCGGTGGTGATTTCTTGTGTAGGTGCGGAAGAGACCTTTAAATAAAAAGGAAATAGCAAAGAAAGAAGAAGACATTATTACCATAGAACCTAACTCCAATTATCTCACAGTTCATGAAACTAAACTAAAGGTAAGCATATAGTGTTGATAGACTTTATGCATCAATCATGCCAGTAAAAACTTTCCTGCTATCTGGAAACAGTTATTACTGGTTTTTATACTTTTTAGCAACTACATTTACTGTATGAAAAAGTATCTGGTTAACAGTCATCTTCCACTATGTTTGATCATTTTCTGCAGGTTGACTTGACAGAATATGTTGAGAAACATGAATTTGTTTTTGATGCTGTCTTGAATGAAGATGTTTCAAATGAAGAAGTGCGTGCATGACATGACCTGATCTTATTACATTATCATTCCGTTTTAGTTGGTTTGAGTTACTTATTTTATCCCTATATTCTTCTCAAAAAAATAATATATATATCACTGTAGGTATACTCGGAAACTGTGGAGCCCATAGTTCCACTAATTTTTCATCGAACAAAAGCAACCTGCTTTGCTTATGGGCAAACAGGTAAGTGCATTATGTCTCACCTATCATAAATTATACTTAGATGTATAAAATGTTACTGCTGGATGTTAGGATCGGCATCCAGATTATTTTTTAACTTTTGAACTTACGCAATGCCTTTTACCAAGTTGTTCTAAGATTCTTACTAGAAGTGAGAACCTTAATTTGTCTCTCTTCCTCTTCAAATGTCAAATCCTCATTATTATATCAAACTGCTGGGACTACCAGATGCTTTGTTTGCAGTTCACTACTTGAGTGCATTTTGTTTCCTGGGTGTTAATTTTCTTATTTTTTCTGGAACCAATTCATTTACTCCATATGGTTCCGAGGTTAAGCATCAACGTGCTAACCTGGATACCAAATCTTTAGCAGCACATCAACTTTTAGTGCAATTTGTTCGATGAGCTTTCTTGTCTGTTTACTCTCGCGTGTGCACAATTGCAGTGATGATGTCATGTTTCCTTGTTCTTTCCAAACTGACCTTGCTGTCTATGTTGGATTGTCAATTATCATTGTTTCTTCCTTCCATATAGAAGTAAATATATAGTTTATTGTTGTTCAGGGAGCGGAAAAACGTACACGATGCAACCACTGCCCCTCAAGGCATCCCAAGATATTCTAAGATTGATGCATTTCACATACCGAAATCAAGGTTTTCATTTGTTTGTCAGTTTCTTTGAGATATATGGAGGGAAGCTTTTTGATCTCCTCAATGATCGCAAGTAAGTTACTTTGGCTAGTAGTTACTGAATTATGTAGTTCCATGATTGAAATCTTACTTTTCAGGAAACTTTGCATGAGAGAGGATGGGAAACAACAGGTTTGCATTGTGGGTTTGCAAGAATATAAGGTTTCAGATGTTGAGGCAATTAAAGAGTTCATTGAGAAAGGAAATGCTACAAGAAGCACAGGTACAACTGGTGCAAATGAGGAGTCCTCTCGGTCGCATGCTATTCTTCAGCTTGCTATCAAGAGGTCGTCTGATGGCAGTGAATCAAAGCCATTTCGCATGGTAGGGAAGCTGTCTTTCATAGATCTTGCTGGAAGTGAACGTGGGGCAGATACTACCGATAATGATAAACAAACAAGGTAATGACCGTTTTGAGTTCATTTTCTTTCTGGAAATTACACCAAACTGGCAGTTTGCTTCTCCTGCTATGGTGCTGTTGGATGATCCGAGGAGATCTTCAGGGCCATAAGTGCACCAGTTGATTATCTAACCTATTTTCTTTTCTTTTTAACCGGGAGCTTATCCAAGTGGTAGGGTTGAAAACTTGTGGAACCTGATGAACATTTAGGTGATTTTGGAATTTTGCAGAATGGAAGGTGCTGAAATTAATAAAAGCTTACTGGCTTTGAAAGAGTGCATTAGGGCTCTTGATAATGACCAGGGTCACATCCCTTTCAGAGGGAGTAAGCTGACTGAAGTTCTTAGAGATTCATTTGTAGGGGATTCGCGCACTGTCATGATATCATGCATTTCTCCGAGCTCGGGATCATGTGAACATACACTCAACACTCTAAGATATGCCGACAGGTTAGTTGTTTTTGCAACAAGTATTGAAGCAGGGAAGTGATACTCCTCCCGTTTGCTAATATTGATGCAAGTTTAATTTTCAGGGTGAAGAGTCTCTCAAAAGGGAGTACCTTGAAGAGGGATCCACTATCTTCATCAAACCTTAGAGATTCAACAGCATTGCCCCTCTCTTCTACTTTGCCAACGGAACCAACTTTTGAGGATAAGGTAACTAACTTCAACAGTGAAAAGAACAGATTCGGGTGGTCCAGACAGATTGAAAGGGAACCATCTCCGCCTTTTAGAGTGGATCATGTTCCTAGTGGAAGGGCTGAGGAAAATCCGGTTTATTCCAAATATTTAGATTATTGCCAGGGTGAGAGAGGTGGTAAAACTGACATGTTGGAGGATGATTTTGTTTATCCTGAGGAGGTCTATGAACGGGATAAACCATCACGGGTGAACAGTAAATGGAGTGAAACCTACCGAAACTTGGCCTTGGAAGAGAGGCAGAAAAGTGAGGTACCTATGAAGCAGAAGGATCCCTTAGCATTTGAGGCTAAGAACTCTCATTTGGATGATGATCTAGATGCCTTGTTGAAGGTAAACTTCATTTAACTGTGAAAACTCAGTTTCCTACTGTCATCCAATTGGCAATTTTTATTTCTATTTTCAGGAAGAAGAAGACCTTATATCTGCTCACCGAAGACAAGTAGAAGAGACAATAGACATTGTTCGGGAGGTCTGTGATAATCCCCTTATAACTGTTTGTTTTTGTTTTGCCCCAGTTAAGACTTTTCGACTGGCTAACTGGTTGTGTTGTTTGTACAGGAGATGAATCTGTTAATTGATGCGGATCAACCAGGCAATCAGCTGGATGATTATATATCCAAGTTAAATGCCATTCTGTCTCAGAAAGCTGCGGGAATTCTACAGCTGCAGACTCGATTAGCTCTGTTTCAGAGACGTCTGAATGAGCAAAATGTTCTGATGTCTTCTGGTAACTAAACAACTGGGTGAGAGCATATGATGAAAGCCATAAATTTGTTTAGGCTTTTGTCCGATCAACAGGTACATTGTGGTTTTCATTTTGCTGGTTAGTCGATATTACGTTTATAGAATAGTAGGACTGAAGTTGCATTTCCTTGGTATGATTTTCTTAATGCTCATTGGCATGACAGCCTTGTGAAAGTTTTCCCAAGTGTTTACTTACGATCTATAATGAAGCGCCCTTCTCGGGTTGTTTTATCATATGATTTTAGAAACTGTATATGTGGAGGATATCTTATGAAATTGAATTTTAAATGACGGAAGATTTGTTGATTATGTAGAGTTCTCATATAATTTATGATGTCTGACGGAAATTTGAGATTTGTGTTTTGAGTAAATTACAATTTCACTGAATATGATTTGTTTATTTTAAGATAAAATTGACAAAACAAATAATTTCATGATTTTAGTATGATGAATCTTGCATGATTCAAATACTTATTTCTTACAAGATTTGTGTGTGTGTGTGTAATTCTAACAAACAATGATGTCCCTGTAAGTTAAATTAGCTTTTGATTATATTTGGAATAAATTTACAATTTTTGTGGAGTTTATTTGGAAAATTGTGCTTATTTTAATTAAAGAAGAATAATTTCACATATAAAAATTGAACTCTATATTGAATTTAATGAAAAATATGAAAGATATCTTAAATATTTTTAAAAATTATTTTATTTATTTTTGAATACCACTAATAAATATGATCATAAATATTTATACATATGAACCAAAAAAAATAAACTAAAAAAAGTTTAAATGTAGCAAAGAGAGCCCAAAATTGATGGTGCCCTAACTAAACGTGCTTAGGGAAAAAAGAATGGGCCCATAATGGCAAATACATGATTTAATTTTTTATATACAAATGGGAATATCCATTTTTTAATTTAAAAATGAGATATGGAAATGATTTTTTTTTAATTAATTAATTAATTATCTTATTATAAAGAGAATACTACAGTTGACGACTTGAACTCACATTTTTTTAAAAGAGAGTGAATATATTAACCATTCGAATAAAAAAATAGTTTTAAAATATAAGTCGTTTATGCTAAATTCATTTTAATTAATTAAGTCAGAATCAAGTATATGACCCACTAAAGATCCTTGTAAATCATGATTGCCCAACTTCAAGGGCATTGGATTTTGAAAGATCTTGCACAGATTTAAGTCGGTTATTTATAACAATAAATTATCAATCAAGTTATTAAGTAAGTATTTACTACCTTAGATTTAGAGTTTAATTTTTTTTAAGGATGATCTTATATCATAAAGGTTTACATTAATAAGAATACTAATTAATCGTCCATGCACTGCGTAATTTGGAAGGTATAGTTTTTCAGTTGATCAAACTTGGACACTAAGGAAGCAATATGTATGTATGTGTGCGTGTGTATATATATATATATTTGATTTGACTTACGATTATTGATTATAAACCAAAATTTATTGACTATTAAACCCACTTTCTTCTTTGAATTGACTTGAGGGACTGGAAAGTTAAATCTTATAATAGTCAACTCACGTAAACATCATTTATAATACATGAGCTAGAAACACGGGTAATTTAATTGACAGGTTGATTTTGATTTTTGAAATTGCATATACACTAGGCAAACCTATCTTTCTGTACAAAACAAAAATATTTTTATTAAAATTTACTTTAATTTAATTATTATAATTTTATAAATACATTAATAAATTAAATTTTTATCAGCTTCATTTAAATATTTTAATTATCCGATCACTATTTAAATATAGAGGCTTTTAATGATCAAAAAATGCTTAGAATATATTGCTTTTAATTTTAAAAGAAAACAAGAAGCACAAGAACGTTTTTGCTCAAAAACAAATCTTACTAAGTAGCTTCAATGATATTTGCTTATATTCTTAACCAGTATCCCTATCCTCAAAACACTACATTTCAATCTAATCTAATCTAATAAATATTTCTTCAATCTTCCTCTTAAAAACATATTCTAAAAAAGAAATTTAAAATAACTTTTAAATTGACAGTCAAATTTAAGATTTTTTTAAAAAAAAAAAAATGAAAAAAGTGGCAGACCCCTTTTGCTTTTGCACCTGCTCATCGACAGAGATTTATTTTTTTTTTTTTTGGGTTTAGTTATTTATTTATGTAATTAAAATTTTAAATTTATATTTTGATAACATTTATCGAATTTAATTAAATATTTTCATAATAACTTTAAATAAATGTTCTAATAAACTAAACACTAGAATTTTAAATTTGACAAAAATCAGGTCTTGAGTTTTTCTGTTGTAATAATTTAAATATATTTTGAATTTAAATCGGTTAAAACAAAATTATATGATCTTAAAGCACACAAAAAAACCGGATCAACTCAGACCGCCTTTCTACCCTATTGATGTTAGTCAATTTTTGTAAGTATCCAAAAAATATGTTTGTCATGGGGTTAGGGTGCATGAGACTGACGTTGTGTATAGAGAAAAGACAAAGTTTTTTGTTTGTTTCTTTTTTTTTTTTTTTCTTTAAAAACAAAAAACAAAACAAAAGAAAGCGATTCCAATGGATAATACCAACCCATTACATATGTACCTAATTAATTCTTTAAAAAATATTTAATAAATTAAAAATAATTAATTCTCTAACAACTATCAATATAATGATTTAATGATTAAATCATACAATTCTATTTAAATATTATAAGTTTGAACTTTATTAAAAATGTAGTATTTACTAGTTTATAGATGCACTATGAGCTAATAATAATTAACCAATAATATTTAACTCAATATGACATAGGATTTTAACTTAAATGTATTGATAAACTTACGATGACCGAGTTAGATTTTATCCCAATAAATTATTTTCATTCTAAGTAAAGGAACATTATGTAAGATCAAAATTTCCTAAGTTAAAGTCTGAACATATTGTTATCTAGTATTTTTTTTTTCTTCTAAAAAAGTTCTCTAACCTAATGCAATTAAATTCATGTTTTTTTATGTAGTTAAATATTTCGAACAGATTCACACTAAAAATTTATAACAAAAACGATGTGACTTAAATTATGATGATTTTAACCATGAAAATATTTTTGTAATTATTCTAAGGATTAATTTTATGTATATTTTGTGGATGTAAAGAATTCTAGTGGTCTCTCTCTCTTTATAAGTTTGCTAACCTATGAGTGATGTATTCTCTTTTAATCATAGTAAAATATATTTTTCCTAATATTACCTATAGATGTAGGCACCATGCCAAACCATATAAAATTCTGTGTTGTTCTATTTTCTGCTTTTGCTTTATTTGTGATTGTACATGATTTATGAATCAATTTCCCACAAAGTGATATCAGAGCTCAAGTTTGAGTTGAGTTAGAGATAAAAAACATATTAGTTAAGTGAGAGAAAACAAAAAAAAAATTAAGAAGATAGAATACAAAAAAATGTAGTTGGGGTCTCCCTTCAAGACCAAAGACGAACAATGTGGCCTAAAGAGGAAGGAGTGGCTTCATGCATGGTGCTATTGGAAGATCAATCATTCCTGCATTCTACTTGAAACCAAAAGCCAAGCGATGGTTGTTGACAGAACCTGACGAGCTTCTGTGACCAACAAGGAGAAGTGAGTCATGCAAAATTCGGTCAGTCTGCAGAGGCTGCAAAGAAACTCGATCTGTACACGAATCGTCCTTTCAGCGAAATCTGTGTGGTTTAAGGCCAGAAAGTCAAAGAAAAGAGATGTTGATAAATCGGAGAAGACGAACCAACACGGGGGACCTCAAATCATGTGAGGCTCAATTTGCGACATTTTCACTGGCTTTTCGGCACGTTTTCAACATACTCATGTTAGATCAGAAGGGTTGCGAATTTCTGTGGTGTTTTTGGTGTTTTTCGATAGCGGTGAGCAGATCAGCGATGATTCATGATAGCTCTGGCGACAGCACCTGTGACGATGTATGAAGGCACGTGGAGGCGCATGGAGGCACATGCAGTGGTTTTCTGTGCAATAGTGATTTTCTGTGAGTGATTTTTTATTTTATGATAATGTTATTTATTTCTATTTATTTGTTTTTGGTACACAGTCTATGATTCGAAATGACATCCACGAAGTATAAGATAAAAAAATTTGATGGTAAAATGAGTTTTTGTTTATTAAAAATTAGAACGAGATCATTATTTGTACTACAGGGTTTGTGAAATACAATTTAAAAAAGATTTCCAGATGGTATAAGAGAGATAGAAAAGACAAATTTGTAAGATAAAACCTTATGTGCGATTTTTATGAGTGTAATTGATAATATTCTACAGGAAATTGCTTAGGAATTTTCCTCTTCAATTGCGTGAAAGAAATTAGAAGGACTATACTATACAAGATCGTTGACAAATAGTCTTTATATGAAGAAAAGACTGTATATTCTAAAAATGAGTGAATGTATGTCCATCCAATAGTATCTTGGTGTATTTAATTCTATCATTATGAACTTAAATAATACAAACATCAAGATTGATAATGAGCATCATGCCCTAATTGTATTGTGTTCATGTAGCGCCCGGGGAAATTGAAGAAATTGAAGGAAAAAAAAAAACGCGCGTGCCACGTCAGCAGACCCAGTCAGCAGGCTTGGCCAACCAGGACCTGCCACGTGGCAAAACCACGTCGACCGGGGACGGGCCACGTTGGCGATCCGCGTGCGCGCGATCGGACGGCCCAGATCAATCGCGCGCACGGACGGTCCAGATTTAATCGCACAGACGGCCCAGATTTAATAAAAAACGGACGGCCCAGATTAAATCAAAATGGACGGCTGAGATCAAAAGGCAAAAGGGTATAAATAAGACTCCCACACCAGACCCCAAACCCTAGCCGCCTGCCCTCGCCGGAGAAAACGAACCAGAAGCCGGCCGCCGCCACTCGTCGCCGCACCGGAGGGATTTCCGACCACCGATCGAGGTAAATTTCATACCCCCAACTCGTTTTTCCACGCTGATTTCCCCAGTGGCAAAATCGGAGCCAAAATCCCGGCCAAACGGCCGAAAAACACGGCTGAAAGCTAGCGCCGCCGCCGCGTCCCTTCTCGGTTTTTGCCTCCGATGAGGCCCTTCACGGCCTCCGTTTAATGCAATTTTTATATCACCGTAATCACCATTCTTTTCTCTACAGGTTGATCGGAGCCGAATCACCAAAACATGAACTTCATCGGAGAGCCGCCGCACCCGAGAGCACCGCCGCCGGTAAGCTTCGGTTTTTCGTAAATTTTCGGCCCCCCGAGGGTCGTAGGGTTGTTTTATCGCAGGAACCAATGCGAGTGTGGCCGAATTCGGCCGGAAACGGCCAACCCGAGGCAAACCGCCGCCGCAAGCGGCGGCGCCGTCGCTGGAGCACGGCGAAGCCGCTGTGTCGGAGTTGCGATATTGGTCGAAAGGGGCCCTGGGCCTAATTTGGGATTTTTTGGAACACGTGCAGGTACCAGTAGTGCATTTCAGTTCTCCGAGAAAAATTCAGAAAAAATTAGGGACAGCCTGTAGACGCACTGTGAAGCCGTGTTCGGACCCCGAAACGTGTAAGGACCCCTCACCCTATTTCTTATCACGGTTTTAAAGTTCAATAAATGATAAAACGGTATTTTATGAATCAACGAATGTGTGAAATTGCTTAAGGTTGCTAATGGAGCCCGAGTCTAGTGTGTTTGTCGGTTAACTGTTATTTGGCCTGTTTTACAGTTTTAAATGCAGCATGAGGTTCGATGTTTTCATTTTATAGTTTCGTGTGCATATTTTACTGTTTTATTGATTATGGATTGAATGACCGGGATATTGATGTTGTATGTTGTCTGTTTGGCATAAATTATCGTTTTGCTTGTTTGTATGTGATTGATAATGCTGACTGAAGGAAAAGGAGAATGAAAGATTATGTAAATGGAAATTGTATAATGTGTTCAGGCTGACTAGATATCCTGCGAGATGGTGGACGGACCGGGTCCGTAGGGAACCCTACCGGGATTGTAGTCTCCCATACCGGACGGGGTATGGAGATCTTATGTGTTTTGGCGCCCATACCGGACGGGGTATGGGGACGGCCCGTTTCACCCTCATACCGGACGGGGTAATGAGGTCTATGGTTTGGCGCCCATACTGGACGGGGTATGGGGACGACCCTGGAATGGATTTCAAGTGTTAAGGATTAACGGGTAGCGGGACCCCTATGGATCCCCATAGATACTAGTGGGCTAGTGAATTAGGAAAATATGTTATGTAACGATGGAATTACGAAAAGTTTGATAGGTATTATGTTATACAGTTCATATATATGTTTTCATGATGATGATGATGTTATTGCTTTCGTATATTGTTCTATGAATTTCACCGAGGTAAGTGAATGGTTTAGGTTTTATTATTAATAAAAGGATTTGTTGTAAATTATGCTCCATTGGTCTTTTTGTGTTTTCTACCCACCTTTACCTCCGTGACGGTGAGATATCGTGATGTCTTTACTGGGCTAGTGTAGCTCATTCCTTATTTAATCATTTCAGATCAAGAGGACATCGTTCCCGAGCCGGTTCCGCAGGAGGATGACGAAGGGGACGCCTAAAGACTCCATAGTCACATTCGTAGTTTTTACTTTCAAGTTTCTCCTTTAGGTAGTTTAATCTTTTATATTTTGTGAGCACGTTTTTGGTTTTAGTGTAAGGGATGTTATTCAAATTTTGACTTCGCTTCCGCATTTGATATTTATAATATAAATTCCATTTTAAATTTCCGGGGCTGCTACAGTTGGTATAAGAGCCAGGTTTCCTCGGACCCATCCCTTACACAATAGTGCCTTAGAGAAATACTCACCGATATATCGTTACTCAATCATTCCTTGTAAATGCAGGTACACGAGAATGAGGAGAGGAAGGCCCCCACTAAAACGAACGGCCCCAGATAATTCACTTCGGGAGGATTTAGATAGACTATTCGAGATGGTGGAGGCTCTCATAGCTGCCCAGCGAAGGCAAGAGGAGAGAAGGGAGTTACCGGGACCTCCTCCGCTAGTGCAGGTTGAGCCCCCGCTATAGCAGGCTGATCCCGAGCCACCCCAGCAGGAGCCTGTTCCTCCACGGTACCACCCGGCACCACAGCCGCGGTACGACCTGGTACCACAACCACAGTACCAACAGGTGCCGCCACAGCACATTCCAGTGCCCCCACCACATCAGAAGGCGCCACCACAGGGTCCCCCAGTTCACCCTCAGCCGGCCCCAGTCCCTCTACCTCGGGACCCCGCTCCCTCCTTGATCGACCCCGGTTTCATAGAGAGGTACAGAAGACTGAACCCTTCTACTTTTTCAGGGGGATCCTCTTTCGAAGAGGCCCAATACTGGCTGTCAGAGACTGAGAGAGCTTTCGAGACCTTGGGAGTAGTTCCTGAGCAGAGGGCTGCCATTGCCTCCTACATGCTGGTAGGGGAAGCAGTACGCTGGTGGGAGCTCAAACGGGCCACCCTGCCTGTACCAGTTACTTGGGAGCAGTTCCTAGCGGCCTTCCATGCGGAGTATCTCCCTAAACACATCCAACATTTAAAGGAAATGGAATTTGCTCAATTGGTCCAGGGAAATATGATAGCGTCGAAGTATGCCCGCAAGTTCCTGGAGCTGGGCCGACATGCCCCAGAGACATTGTTGGATGAGGGCCGAAAGGCCAGGAAATTCCAGTGGGGTCTCCGCCCGGCGATCAGACAGCACTTATTGGTGATAGAGCTCGAGACATATTCGGCAGTCTTGGCAAAGGCGCAGATCATAGAAAGGAGCTTCGACACCCGCCCTCAACTAGCAGGAAGTTCCCGACCCTCAGCCCCGCTCCGCAGGCCAGCGCCTACCATGCCTGTCCAACCCAGTAAGAGGCCCAGACCTGCCGTCCAGGCCCCTCCTTAGGCTTTGGGGGCAGCACGTGGGAAGATCTGCCAGTACTTCGGCAGGGATCATGGGGACCGACCCTGCTACCGCCTCAACAACACCTGTCGCATATGCGGCAGTGCCCAACACTATGCGAGGGAGTGCCCTAGGAACCAGAATCAAGGGAGGCCTCCAATCCAGGGTAGAGTTTACAACCTTACCCAGAAGGATGCCGACGCAGACCCGGACGTGGTACATGGTATGTATACTATCTCTGGCCACATTGCTCATGTTTTGTTTGATACTGGTGCATCACATTCTTTTATTTCACATGTTCTTGCTTCCAAAATTTGTGTATCACCTGATAGACTTGATTCATTATTGCTTGTATCTACCGCTGGGGGGAGGCATTGCTAGGAGAGGTTGTCTACAGGGCATGTGTCGTGGAGATAGCAGATAGGAAATTGAGGATAGACCTGATAGGGTTAGACACAGAGGATTTTGATGTAATCCTAGGAATGGATTGGCTAGCGGCGTATCACGCCACTATAGACTACTTTAACAAAAAGATTGTATTTAATCATCCCAACGAGGAGCCATTTACAAGTTAATAAAATTATTCGGTACTGATTTCCCCTAATGGCAAATTCTTTTCTTCTTAATTCCCAGTGTCTTAATATTGTATTTTCTCTAACTAGGTAAACCCAAGAAAGAAGTTTGTATCCAAGAGATTCCAGTAGTCCGAGACTTTTTAGACGTATTTCCGGATGAACTGCCCGGTCTACCAGGGGACAGAGAGGTCGAGTTCACCATAGACTTACAGCCAGGAACCCAGCCCATCTTGGTAGCTCCTTACCGAATGAGCCGCATCGAGATGGAAGAGCTAAGGAAATAAATCACTGAGCTACAAAACAGTGGCTTCATTAGACACAGCATTTCCCCATAGAGTGCCGGGGTTACTTTTGCAAAGAAAGGGGATGGAACGTTGAGACTGTGCATTGATTATAGAATGATAAATAAGATAACAATTAAGAACAATTACCCTCTTCCCCGGATTGATGACCTTTTCGATCAGTTGCAGGGTGCACAGGTCTTTTCCAAAATAGATCTACGATCAGGTTACCATCAGGTAAAAGTGAGAGCCGAAGACATCCCCAAGACGGCATTCTGAACCAGGTACGGACACTGTGAGTTCCTGGTTATGCCGTTTGGGTTAACCAACGCCCCGGCCATCTTTATGGATCTAATGAACAGAATCTTCAGAGAATTCTTGGATCAATTTGTCATCGTGTTCATCGATGATATCTTAGTCTACTCAAAAAGTAGGGAAGAACATGCTCATCATCTTGCCCAAGTCCTACAGGTACTCAGGGAAAAGAAGTTGTATGCGAAGTTGAGCAAGTGTGGATTTTGGCTCGAACAAACCGCCTTCCTAGGACATGTTATATCGAAGGAAGGGGTGTCGGTGAACCCCGAAAAGGTTGAAGCGGTACTTGGTTGGGAAAGGCTGACGACAGTTAAGGAAATTCGCAGTTTCCTAGGGATGGCAGGTTATTACCGCCGGTTTGTCGAAGGGTTCTCTAGTCTAGCAGCTCCTCTGACCCGACTCACAAAGAAGAATACAAGGTTTGAATGGAATGAGAACTACGAGAGGAGTTTTTCAGAGTTGAAGAAGCGACTGACTACTGCACCAGTGCTGGCTCTACCGAGTGGATCAGGAGGGTACACAGTTTATAGTGATGCCTCCTATCTGGGTCTGGGTTGTGTCCTAATGCAGCATGGAAAGGTTATAGCATATGGGTCTAGACAACTAAAGAATCATGAGAAGAACTATCCTACCCATGACTTGGAGCTTGCCGTAATCATACACGCCTTGAAAACCTGGCGCCATTATTTGTATGGAGAGACCTTTCAGATCTACACCGATCATAAAAGTTTGAAGCATATCTTCACTAAGAAGGATCTCAACATGCGTCAGAGAAGGTGGATGGAACTCCTCAAGGACTATGATTGTGACATCCTATACCATCCAGGTAAGGGCAACGTGGTGGCTGATGCCCTCAGCAGGAAAAGTGCAGGCACCCTAGCCCATCTGATGGTTTCAGAATGTAGGTCCATTGGGGCTACACAGCAGGTTCGCCTGCGAGACCTGAAGAGAGTCACATGTTTGGGCCACCTAGCAGTCCAACCCGAGTTAATCCAAAGAATAAAGGAAGCCCAGTCAGTCGACCCCGCCCTAGTAACCCGCAAGAAGAATGCAGAACAGGGAGTGAGCTCAGAATTTCAGATCTCTGCCGACGGATTGATTCGTTTCAAGGACAGAGTGTGTGTCCCAGACGACAGTGAGTTAAAAAGAGACATCATGACAGAGTCCCATAGTTCAAGGTTCGCCATGCATCCAGGAAGTACGAAAATGTACCAAACTATGCGACCTCGGTTCTGGTGGAATGGGATGAAGAGAGATATAGCCGACTTTGTATTTAAGTGCTTGGTATGTCAGCAGGTCAAAGCAGAACATCAACGCCCGGGCGGGTTACTTCAGCCTTTACCGATTCCAGAGTGGAAGTGGGAACACATCACCATGGACTTCGTATCGGGACTACCCAAGGCACGATCGGGACATGATGCTATATGGGTAATTGTTGACCGACTCACTAAGTCTTCCCACTTCCTGGCCATCAGAATGACTGATCCTTTGGACAAGTTGGCAAGAATGTATATCCGGGAGGTAGTCAGACTGCATGGAGTTCCAGTAAAAGTAGTATCCGGCAGGGATCCCAAGTTCACTTCTCGGTTTTGGAATAGTTTCCAGCAAGCTATGGGAACAAAGCTGTCTCTTAGTACTGCTTTTCACCCCCAAACCGATGGACAATCAGAGAGGACAATTCGTACGCTGGAGGATATGCTCCGAGTTTGTGTCCTTGACTCCGGGGGCCTTTGGGACGATCACCTACCCCTGATAGAGTTTGCTTACAACAACAGTTACCAAGCAAGCATCGGCATGGCCCCATACGAGGCGCTATACGGGCGTCCGTGCAGGTCACCGATCTGTTGGGAAGAAGTGGGTGATAGAAGATTGTTTAGCCCGGATTTAGTAGAAGAAACCACGTCCAAGATAGTTAAGATCAAGAAGAACATCCAGACAGCTCAGAGTAGGCAGAAGAGTTATGTTGATACCCGGAGGAGAGACCTGGCCTTTGAGAAAGGTGACCGAGTGTTTCTTAAAGTCACCCCCTTCAAGGGGATTAGTAGGTTCGGCAGGAGGGGAAAATTAAACCCCAGATATATTGGACCCTTTGAAATCTTAGACAAGATTGGTACCACTGCCTACAGACTTGCACTGCCTCCTGAGCTCTCCCGGGTTCATAATGTGTTTCAGGTATCTATGCTACGTAAGTACAATCCGGACCCTTCTCATGTCTTGGCTCATGAACCGCTTCCACTCCGAGAGGACTTGTCTTATGAAGAAGTACCGGTCGGTATCACGGACCAAGAGAGCAGAATACTCCGCAACCGGGAAATATCATTTGTAAAAATCGTGTGGCAGAACCACACGCCCAGGGAGGCCACCTGGGAACTGGAATCAGAATTTAGGGCCCAATATCCCCATTTGTTCGATCAAGAGTAACGAGGCAAATTTGGGGACCAAATTTCTTTAAGAGGGGGAGAGTTGTAGCGCCCGGGGAAATTGAAGAAATTGAAGGGAAAAAAAAAACGCGCGTGCCACGTCAGTAGACCCAGTCAGCAGGCCTGGCCAACCAGGACCTGCCACGTGGCAAAACCACGTCGACCGGGGACGGGCCACGTTGGCGATCCGCGTGCGCGCGATCGGACGTCACAGATCAATCGCGCGCACGGACGGCCCATATTTAATCGCACAGACGGCCCAGATTTAATCAAAAACAGACGGCCCAGATTAAATCAAAATGGACGGCTGAGATAAAAAGGTAAAAGGGTATAAATAAGACCCCCACACCAGACCCCAAACCCTAGCCGCCTGCTCTCGCCGGAGAAGACGAACCAGAAGCCGGCCGCCGCCACCCGCCGCAGCACCGGAGGGATTTTCGACTGCTGATCGAGGTAAATTTCATACCCCCAACTCGTTTTTCTACGCTGATTTCCCCAGTGGCCAAATTGGAGCCAAAATCCCAGCCAAACGGCCGGAAAACACGGCCGAAAGCCAGCGCCGCCGCCGTGCCCCTTCTCGGTTTTTGCCTCCGATGAGGCCCTTCCCAGCCTCCGTTTAATGCAATTTTTATATCACCGTAATCACCATTCTTTTCTCTACAGGTTGATCAGAGCCGAATCACCAAAACACGAACTTCACCGGAGAGCCGCCGCACCCGAGAGCACCACCGCCGGTAAGCTTCGGTTTTCCGTAAATTTTCGGCCCCCCGAGGGTCGTAGGGTTATTTTATCGCAGGAACCAATGCGAGTGTGGCCGAATTCGGCCGGAAACGGCCGAAAACGGCCAAGCCGAGGAAAACCGCCGTCGCCGGAGCACGGCGGAGCCGCCGTGCCGGAGTTGCGATATTGGCCGAAAAGGGCCCTGGGCCTAATTTGGGATTTTTTGGAACACGTGCAGGTACCAGTAGTGCATTTCAGTTCCCCGAGAAAAATTCAGTGAAAATTAGGGGCAGCCTGTAGGCGCACTGTGAGGCCGTGTTCGGACCCCGAAACGTGTAAGGACCCCTCACCCTATTTCCTATCACGGTTTTAAAGTTCAATAAATGATAAAACGGTATTTCATGAATCAACGAATGTGTAAAATTGCTTAAGGTTTCTAATAGAGCCCGAGTCTAGTGTGTTTGTCGGTTAACTGTTATTTGGCCTGTTTTACAGTTTTAAATGCAGCATGAGGTTCGATGTTTTCATTTTATAGTTTCATGTGCATATTTTACTGTTTTATTGATTATGGATTGAATGACCGGGATATTGATGCTGTATGTTGTCTGTTTGGCATAAATTATCGTTTTGCTTGTTTGTATGTGATTGATAATGCTGACTGAAGGAAAAGGAGAATGAAAGATTATGTAAATGGAAATTGTATAATGTGTTCAGCCTGACTAGATATCCTGGGAGATGATGGACGGACCGGGTCCGTAGGGAACCCTACCGGGATTGTGGTCTCCCATACCGGACGGGGTATGGAGATCTTATGTGTTTTGGCACCCATACCGGACGGGGTATGGGGACGGCCCGTTTCACCCTCATACCGGACGGGGTAATGAGGTCTATGGTTTGGCGCCCATACCGGACGGGGTATGGGGACGGCCCTGGAATGGATTTCAAGTGTTAAGGATTAACGGGTAGCGGGACCCCTATGGATCCCCATGGATACTAGTGGGCTGGTGAATTAGGAAAATATGTTGTGTAACGATGGAATTACGAAAAGTTTGATAGGTATTATGTTATACAGTTCATATATATGTTTTCATAATGATGATGATGTTATTGCTTTCGTATATTGTTCTATGAATTTCACCGAGGTAAGTGAATGGTTTAGGTTTTATTATTAATAAAAGGATTTGTTGTAAATTATGCTCCATTGGTCTTTTTGTGTTTTCTACCCACAATTATCAAAATTTGATTTCAAGCCTCCCTGTGGCCATATTGGAGTAAGAGGGACGGGGAGTGAGTCGAAAATTATGGGCAAAGTTTAATGGAGCTGCCGCGGCCAAAACTTAAAAATTTCTCAAATGAGCCCCTTCCTGCTTTCCATTTCACGCAATTTTTTGATAATTGTATTCACCGTCCTTTTATGTGCAAGTTAGCCAAAGAAAGAACCCCAACTGCGAAGGAGGACCAGTGGAGTTGTCACACCCGGAGACCCCCCTCGCCGGTAGGTTTGACTTTTTTTTGTGATTTTTCAACTAACCAACGCCCCATAACGTGTTTTTCTGTAGGGATATGTGTAAAGCCAGCTAAAACTAGCCAAAACTGGCAAAAACTGGCCAGGTTGGGCGAACCACCACCCTGGGCGGCGGAGCCGGCGCCGTACTGGAACTCCAAAATTGGCCAGAAAGAGTTTTAGACACCAATTTTTTATTTTTGGACTATTTTTAGGTACGTGACGAGTGTTTTGATTTTTACAGAAAAAATTCAAAAAATTCAAGATCCATTAGGAGGCGTAGTAGATAGTGCAGCGTCTCAAAATACCGATTCGGATAAAGATCTCTCACCCTATTTCCCATTACGGTAAAATGAGGCTTAACGATGTATAATTTCGAATTTTTATGAAAATTTAGAAATTTTTTAAAAATAATTACAGGTCACTAATGGAGTTGAAACCGTTTAGTTCACAACTATCCTGATTCCTTGTTTATTTTCTTGTACTATCCTACATGCTTGTTATCATATTATGCATGTTTTTAATTTATAGTTTTTATGGTCTTATTGATTTATCTGGTTATCTGGTTACTCGATCCCTTGTTATGATAAACTATATCGTCTGTATAAATATCGTTTAATTGATTTGCAAATATAATATGAAATATTGGTATGCGTTTGTTAGTTGTTTTGTTGATGAGAATCTTTATGTGAAAGACTTACTGGGTATCCAGGGAAAGAGCGGATGACCCTGGTACATAAGGATTCCTACATAAACGTTATCTCAGTTGAACGGGGCTAGAAAGTTCTTACCGAAAAGATTTGGAAGATATGGTTCACCCTCATACTGGACAGAGTATTGAGGCGATGGAATGTTTGACGCCCATTACTGGACGGGTTATTAGGACGGTTAGTTAATTATTAAAATTGGATATTGGGTTCATGAGTAGGGAGACATCCCTATAGACCCCCAGGGGTACCAGTAAGCAAATAAAAAAGAAAAATTGTCGTCTCTTGTTCTCTTGTATATAAAAATGAAAAGTGGCATGGATTTGGGTCTTCGCATGTTGTTTTTTGAAAAACTTGTAATGATAAGTATCAAAAAAATATTTTTAAGTTAAATGTATTTAATTATAGCAAGAGCTCCATTAGTTGTCTATTCCGTATCAGTGAGTAGTATAATATTCTTATTCGGTTAGTGTAGCTTATCATTTCATTAACCATTTAAGATCAAGAGGATCAGGATCTAGACCCTAATTAATAAGAAGGCTATGAGTAGTTTACCTTTTGGACCCCTTCAAGAACTAGTAGGTTAACCCTAGGATATTTATATATTTATTTTAAATTATTTATTTGCTTCTTTTTTTTACGAGCCATTGTAGTAGGGACATTCCCGTAGCCCTATTGGGTATTCTAAATTACTATGTAAAAAATGTAAATCCTAACATATTATTCACTTCCACATTTAAATTATAAATCATTTCCATTAAGTTCTGAGTCTTTACATCTTAGGACTGATAATAGGTTAGAATTTTACAATCATATATTTAATGATTTTTGTAGTACAGAAGGAATAGTGAAATATCATACTTATGTTAGGTCACCACAATAGAATGGTATTGCAGAACGCATAAATAAAATGCTTTATAATAAAACACGAATCATATTGTCTCATTTAGGCCTGGGACAAGAATTTTAGGCTGAGGCTATGAACACTGCTGGTTTCTTGGTTAATAGATCTTTGTTTATAACTATAGAAGGTAAAACTCCTTCTGAAATATGGTCTGGTTCACCTGCTGATTACTCTTAGTTGAAAGTGTTCGGTTGTCCTACTTATGCTCATGTTAGTGATGGTAAACTTGAGCCGAGGGTAAAGAAATGCATATTTCTGAGGTATACATCTGGTGTGAAAGACTACAGGTTGTTGTGTAGTGATTTCAAGTCTCAATTGTTGATTATCAGCAGAGATGTGATATTTAATGAGTCTGTTTCACTAGACAGTCAGAATGAGAAGATAATAGCAAAATTAGATCATGATGTCAAAGAATAATTAGAGTTAGAAGTTCAGTCCAATAGTTCAGGAAATCAAGTGCAAGAAATTAATCAAAAAAGTAATTGTGCACCTAATCAATAACAACTATATAGTATTGCAACAGACAAGAAGAGAAGATAGATTAAACGACCACAGAGGTATGTGAATCTGGTTACATATAACTAGTTAGTTGTAGGGATAGTTAATTTGTAGGAACTTAGGAGTTTAGATGCAGATAAGGTGATTAATGTTGTGTGTGAAGAACTTAATGACAGATGTCACTTTATTCAAGGATCAGATAACAAGTTTAGGCATGGCCTGGACTTGGTTGGAGTATGTAATACTCAATAGCGTCCCCGAGCAGGCATCATGGAAAGATAGAACAAGAAGAAGGTCATTTCCTTTGATGTTGAAGATAATTCATGCAAAGGGAAAAATTTGTTAATGTGGCTTAAATTTTGATAATTTTAATTATGAGAGTATTTTTGTAATTATCTTAGGAATTAATTTTATGTATATTATGAGGCATAAAAAATCCTATTTATCTCTCTATATATAGATTTTTTAACTTATAAGTGATGTACTTTTTTTTTTATCATATTGAAATATTTTTTTACTAGTCTTTCTCATAGATATAGGTACCTTGTTGAACCATGTAAAATTCTATATTGTTCTTTTTTTTTTTTACTTTTATTTGTTTGTGATTGTGCGTGGTTTAGAAATTGATTTCCTAATAGTAAGGAACTAAGAATTTCAGCTTTTCATTGTTTTTTAGGTACCAAAATTTTTAACTATAATTTATTTTTAAAATTTAAAATTGATTTTTAGAACTTATTTATGATAAAAATGATAAAATCTTTCTTTTAAATATATTTTATTTTTAACAGAGTATAAAAATTCTAGTAATTAAATGATTAATTTTCATATGCTTATTAAATATAATTAATTGATTTATTTTATCAATTCATATGATAATAGTAAATATCATTAAAGAAGAAGAGATTTTCAATAACTAATTTTAGAAATTTTCTAATTTATAGTTCTCTTAATTAAGTTAATAAAAATATTGTATCTTAAAGTCATTTCCATTAAAAAACATAAATAATTTTCTCAAATAAAAAAGACATTGAGAAACTTATGTTGTTTCTATAAAAAAATTTTATTGAAACATTATGCACTTAAATAATTCTATAAATAGAGAGATCAAACTATAACAAAAAAGTTAAAAATTTAATTTTAACATTAGTCACGAGCACTACATTAGTAATTTACTCAAAAAATAATAAACACTTGTTAAGTTTTTTTTTCTTGAAAAGTAAAATTTTACTAGACAACAGATTTACAACCATAAACATCCATGTCCAAGCGACCCCATTAAATGCAAAACATCTAAAAGTATAATGCAATCAACAATCTAAAGATAAACAACCTAGAAGCTAAATATAACATAGTTGAGAATACATAGGGTGCCCCCCTTCACCTTGCTCTTTAATAAATACACATGCCCCAATAAGTAAACATAAGGTTTATGCTTTCAAGTTCCACTAGATGAAGCCCTTAGACAATTTTGCGTTATAATGGGAACACAAAAGATTATCATGTGTTTATGAGTGCATATGTAAGTCTCCAATAAACATCACTTGTATGCTTCAAAGGAATGCATAGGAAAGAAGTAAATCCAATATGATTAGTTCATTTAATCATAATAAATAAGACATGTAGCAAACTTGGTTTAAACAAATTATTCCATCAAATCTTCTAAAACTATACACCACATATATAAATTCCTAAATCAACAACTCAAATAAGCCAAGATGCATAATTGACATCATAAGTGTATCTGAAATAAAAAGTCCCACTTAATATTTATGACTCATATAAGACATCAAATGTAAGATAGCCAACAAAATCAAAGCTCGAAAAACATAAATGTAACCTAAGATGTCATGAACAACACCCAAATTATACTTCCCAAATACCGTGCCCACAAGATGTGTAATACCATATGTAGTCTCCATGTAACTCATAAGGTCCTATTTCAGACTCATCACACACAACTTACCCATATAAACCTCCTTTAGATTAATACTACCCATAACTTAATAGCCATACATTCGAATACCTACCACTACAAGTGTCCCTTTATTGAACTTTAGTTATCATTTAATAGCAGGTACACCTTTATTTGATAACAATATATAACATTCCATCAATTTAAAAACCTATCAACCATTTAAACCACCTCCAAATTGATTCTACCTAAGTCCCAATAACCTACCACCCAAAACCCACATCCACAACAGTCCCCACTCCAAGCTCTAGTCATAGCTTGTAATAAACACAACCCGCATAACTATAATCCCTACTTTCACACCATCCCTTTATATTTAGTTTATTGCAGTAATCCCTTTCAAGAATCCCCATTATATCGATTGGCTCATTGCTGGTAACTCTTAAAAACCTACATGAATATTTAGAAACCTATACTAACGCATAAGTTAATACAACAATAATTATTTTAACTTGTTAAAAATCACTTTAACTACTAATTAGATTATCCATACAAATACTATGTTTGTTTGATCGTTTGATTGGAGACACGCAGGCCGTTCGATCAAGCCTATTCGAAAAATTGATCTTGGTTGTTCGCACGCGCGAGAGTAGCCCTAAGCCATTCGATTGGCTTGGCATATGGATTGCCAGTGTGGCTTCTCGAGTGGAGCCCACGTCAGCGTGTCCGCCACATAATGTGCAGCGATTCGTCGTGCTGCTGACTAGGCATCCATGTGGTCTATTTCTTTCTTTTCATGAATTGACCCCTCATTTCTGAATTATTTTTCAAATAGGACTTCCCTTATTTTCAGTTTGGCTCTGGTTTCTAAAATTATTTTTAAAGATGTCCAAAATACATATATTTTAAAGAAAAAAATAATTAATATTAAATCTACACATTATTATTATTTAAAAATTTAAATTTCATCATTTCGTTCCTAATTTTCGGACTCGAGATATTACAACTCCCAGGTCGCCTAGTTCTAAAGTCTGATTCTAACTCCCAGGTCGCCTAATCCTGTGAGTGATTTTACCATAAGATCTTGATAAAAGAAATTTCTCTATTGCGAAGTACCCTAGTCTTTCGGTCCAAAATGCTGACGGGTACCTCCTCATAAGATAAATTTTCTTGAAGTGAAAATAGCTTGTAAGACAAAACAAGAAAAGAGTCAGCGTTATACTTGCGCAACACTGACACATGAAAGACATTATGAACTCTGAATTGTTGTAGATGCAGTGCTAGTTTATAGGCGAATATTCCAATTCTGTCCAAAATTTCAAATGGTCCAATGAACTGAGGATTTAATTTTCTCCTCTTTCAAAACCTAGTGATGCTCTTAAAGGAGGTGACTTTAAGGAAAACTTGATCATCTGTCTTAAATTTTAAATCTCTCATTTGGGTGTATGTATAACTCTTTTGTATACTTTGGGCCATTTAAAGTTTTTTTTTCTGATTCTCGCAATCTGTACTGTTGTCTCATCTAGAAGATCTGGGTCAATCAATTTTCTGTCACCTACTTCCTCTCAATAGATTGGTGACATACAAAGTTAACCAAACAATGCTTCATATGGAGTCATACTAATACTTGGCTAATAATTGTTATTGTAGGCGAACTCCACCAATGGTGGGTGATCATCCTAGTGTCCTTCGAAATCTATAGCACAAGCCGTGAACATATCCTCTAGTACAAATAGTTCGTTCTGATTGTCCATCTGTCTTAGGGTAGAGTGTTATACTAAGAGATAATTTTATCCCCATCGCTTGCTGAAGACTAATCCAGAACCTAGAGGTAAAGCTGGGGTCCCTGTTTGATACCACTGTCACTGAAACTCCATGCAGTTTGACTATTTCTCCAATATAAATCCTAACCGGCTTGTCTAAGGGGTCTGTTATTCTGATTGCTAGAAAGTAGGAGGACTTAGTGAGTCGATCGATAATTACCCAAATTACATCGTGATCCGAACGTGCCTTACGTAAATTTGTTACAAAGTTCATGGTGATACGTTCTCATTTCTATTCCAGAATTGGTAGTAGCTGAAGTATCCCGTCTGGACGTTGATGCTGTGCCTTAACCTGTTTGCATGTGAGACATTTGGGGACGAAGTCAGTAATATCTCTTTTTATCCCGCCCCATCAGAATCGAAATCGCATGCTTTGGTATATCTTAGTACTTTCAGGGTACATAGTGAACTTTGAACCGTGAGCCTCTATCATGATATCTCTTTTTAAATTGCTATCACAAGGAATACATAACATATTTTGAAACCTGAGTAACCCATCTGTAGAAACTCAGAACTTTGGATTTAAACCTTGTTCTGTATCCTTTTTGAGGGCTACTAAAGTGGAATTGACCAGTTGAGCCTCCTGATCCTTTGGATTAACTCGGGTTGAATTGCTAAATGAGCTAGGTATGTGGCCCATTTTAAGTCTTGGAGTTGTATTCGCTGTGTGGACTTTATCAATCTGGCTCCAGTACCAACTGTAAAGGCCCAAACCCCTGTTAGGGATTTAGAGTGTTTGGCCCAATAATAGTAACATAAATAATGCTAAAATTTTTACTTAACAGAAAAATTAAAATTTAAAGTTACATTCCTTATATGTTCGCTTAGAATAACCAAATAGGGGCTTTTAGAATATTTAGAACTTAAAGCAAAAAATAACTACTACAATAATGATTAACTTCAATTCAAATGTAGTAGGGTGAATACGGATGATGTTCTAATCTATTCTCTCACTGTCTTAGATCTGGTCTTGATCGTTCTGATATGAAATCCTAATAAGAAGATGTGAGCAATACTAGCTCAATAAAAATGCCAAAAACCTTACCGTCGAAACAGTAATCAAAGGGTTATAGAAAATATAAAATAACTGATGGAGCACTTACCTTGTATTAAAAATTATATTGGTGCGGTCGCAACCTTTCCTTTTATGGAAAATAATTTATCACATACTTTCTCGTTAGACAACTTTCATGCACAACATTTAGATATCTTTAGGAATATAATAAAATGCTATTAATTGTTTATCATCTCCTTACCTATCCTCTAGTAATATTTTTTTCCACCGGTATCTATGGGCCCCATAGGGTTCCTCCTACTCGTGGATACTTATATTTTTTCACAATTATCGACTGTTCTCACACCTTATCAGATAATGGATGCCACCAGAACCGGTCACTCCATACCCCATCAGATATAATTGCCGCTTATATCAGCTGTCCACATATCCTATCCAGTATAGACGCCATTTATAATCTCCCAAATCCTGTTCGGTATGGGACTTTCCAGTCCCGTACGACTGAAAATCGTATTAACGATAGGGATCATGCTATTTACTCTCCCTCCTGATATCCGGTGATAGTTTTATTTACCTTATTGCCTAATTTTATTTCTATCCACAAACTTGTTCCGCAGTATGCATATTCCCAAAACAAGCCCATAAGACCTTTCATTTTTAATCATTACAAAGCATGCATAAACACAAATACTAGTTTTATAATAGGTAATATGTAAAATAAAACATCTTTAAAATACAACACAATGAAATAAGATAAATTAACTTAGATTCAAGTAATGCAAAATAAAGTAGAATGAAATAAAGTGAGGTTGATTCGGATGAAATAAGATATATAGAATATTATAGTAAAATAATATTATATGAAACAAAACAAAACAAAACAAATGAAAATAAGGCAAATATATACATAAGAATACGTGTAAATTAAATTAAGAAAATGGCAGAAAAAATTAGAATAACAATAGGACTTTTGTTAGCTCCATTGTCAACCTTAAAGATTAAATTTAGCAACATGCAACACAAGTTAGATTTTAATTTAGCCAAGTGTACAAATATGTGCATATCACCTTCCTATGTTACTATTCCTACCATACTACTAGTATCATTATTGTCCTTATTATTATTATAATAATTATTATATATAATTATTAATTTTATTATTATTATTTTATTTTATTTTATTTATTCTCTTTTTTTTTCTTGTTGACCTTCAGTCAACCATTATAGAGGGAAGGGTTTGGGCATCTTTACCATAAATAGATGGTGGCGGTGCTGTCCCCCGCAACCATCGGTCGCAACAACCTTCATTCTCAACCATCATCTATTTCTCTTCTTTCTTTGCTAAACGAAGAAAAACACTCGCAGTTAGTGTCTACAAAAGGAAAAGGAGAAAAAGGAAGGTGAACAGCTTACGGAAATCGGGTTCGACTTTCGGTCGTGGGGCGTGTCTCTTTTCCTTAGCTTACGGTGTTTTTGGGTGGATCTAAGGTGAAATTAATTAAAAAAAGATCAGGAATGAAGAAATAGGAAGAAAATCATGCTTATCAGAGTCAGATTCGACTTCCGGCTCGGCTGCGCTGTCATTTTTTAGTGTTTAAGGTCCCTCCAGCACCCCCTGCTCATCTTATTCTCCGGTCAACCTGGTGGCTAGGGCTTGGGAGATCGACCGAAAGGAGGTTTAAATACTTCTCTTCTTTTAATTTGGGCAATCTGTGTGGGTCCACATAGCACGACGAAAGTAGTCCGATCGCACTTATTTGGGGAACGCATTTGAATCGTTCGATTAGAGACATGCAGACCGTTCGATCGAGCTTATTCGAAGAATTGGTGTAATACTCGAACCCGAAATTTGGCTCGGGATTAATTTTAAAATGTAAAAATTTATAAAAATCTAATTTTAAAATTAATAATTTTTATTTAATGTGAAATTAGGAAAAAAAATAAGTTGAGGATAAAATTAAAAATAATTTTGAAAAAAAAAGGTGAAAATTTGGGGTCGAAAGGTGTTTTTGAAAGAAAAATAAAAAACTGGGGGTCAAAATACAATTAAAAAAAATTGTGTTATGTAGAACTGCCCAATCAGCAGCCCCCACGAACCAGAGTGTGCCGCGTGGCAAGGCACGCTGATTCAATGCCACGCGGGAGGCCATGCAAGCAATCTGCATGCCTCGTGATCGGACGGCCCAGAAGTGTTCCCGCGCGCGTGGACGGTCTGGATCGGTTCCCTCCTCATGTGCGATCGGACGATCGCGATTAAACACAATGAACTGTCCAGATTCATTTCTTTTTTAAATACGATCGTACAGTCGAGATGAAATCACGATCAACAGTTCATATTCATTTTCTCTTTAAACGCGATCAGACGATGAAGATCAAACGCGATGAATGGTTCAGATTAACTCGAGACAGGTATAAATATTTCGCATCACACTGAAACTAAACCCTAGCTGCTAGCCTCCCGCCGAAGAAGAAGAACCAGTCGCAAGAGAAGGGAGCCGACCACCACTCGCCGCCATGCCGCAGCACCTCCGATTGCAAAAAAAAGTAAAAAGTCTCCTATCCACTTAGAATTTTATTCCGAACACCCCCATAAAAAAATTGGAGCAAAGAGAACGGTGGGTGAGCCAGAAATCACGGGAAAAACCTGAAACCTCCTCCAATGAGCTCCTTCCCATTTTTCGTTTCCTGTTTCGTGCAATTTTTTCACCATGGTATTCACCGTTTTGTTTTCTACAAGTTGACCAAAGAAAAATACCCAGCCGCAAAGGTGAGTCAGTGAAGCCGTCACATTGGAAAATTCTGCCTCTAGTAGGTTTCTATTTTTTGATTTTTTTTGGGCCAGCTGGGACCCTCTAATGTGTTTTCTCGCAGGAATGGGTATAAAATTGGCCAAAATCAGCCAAAACTGGTCGAAAATGACAAGAACGAGGCAAATTGCCGCCACAGATGGCAGCGTCGTCACCGGAGCACGGCGGTACCGCCGTGTCTTAACTTCAAAATTGGTCAAAAAAGGTATTTAACATCGATTTTGATTTTTCAGAGTATTTTTAGGTACGTGAGGTGTGCTTTAATCTCCGAAAAAAAAATTCAAAATATTTGGGGACCACCAGTAAGCGCAGTAGAAAGTTTAGTGTTTCGAATACCGATTCGAGTAAGAACATCTCACCTTATTCTCTGTTATAGAATTGAGACTTAATAATCGGTAATATAGTATTTTATGTAATTTAGAAAACTTTGAGAATAGTTACAGCTTACCAATGGAGCCGAAAACCGATTAGTAATTTATTTGTTGTCATATTTAACTGATTGTTGAATTAACAGTTTTAAATACATGACGATATACTGGAATGATTAAATGATTTAATTGTGTTTCATTATATATATATATTGCTTGTCTTGTGTGATTTATGATTGATATGTGAAATTGGCAATTAATATGCAAACGAAAAATTATTTGGTCATGTGAATTAATGAATGATAACCTTACTGGATATCCTGAAAGATGGTGGACGTACCGGGTACATAAGGAACTCTACCGTGAACGTTGTCTCATATCGAATGGGGTATCAAGGAATAGTATTTTTGGTGCTCATACCGGATGGGGTATGGGAACGACCTGATTCACTCTCATACCGGAGTAGGTATTGAAGGATGGTATTTTTTGTGCTCATACTAGACAGAGTATGGGGACGGCTGGTTTGTTAACAATGTTGGATATGGGTTCACGCGTAGTGAGATATCGCGATGGACCCCTAGAGATACCAGTAGGCAAACAAAAAGGGAAAATTATTGTTCTTGCTCACTTGAATATTATGTTGGAATGTTATTTGAGTTATTGTCTCTATAGGTCGATTTTAGAAATCTTAAAATGGTAAATATATGCAATAAATAATTTTCCTTATGATAAATGAATTTACTTAAATCAAGAGCTCCATTGGTTGTTTTTATGATTTTTACTAACCTTCAGTTTCTGTATCGGTTAGTAGTGTGATATTTTTAATGGGCTAGTGAAGCTCACCCTTTCATTAACTATTTCAGATCAAGAGAACCATAACTTAAATCCCGATCAACAAGAGAATTGTGAATAAGTTCACCACCTGGACTCCCTTCAAAAGCTAGTGAAGGTCGTCCTAAAATGCTCAGTTATTTGTCTTTTGTTTATTTCTTTAATTTTCATTTCTAAATTATTGTGTAAGGAATGTAAACCGTAAACTCTACTATTTTTCTTCTGCATTTAAGTTATGACCTTATTGCCTTTTAAGTTCCGAGCCTTTACAGTTGGTATTATAGTTGCGTTCCTCGAAACTATTCCTTACACAAAGACCCAAGGCAACACCAAAAAAATGAATAATCACTCAACCATTCCTTGTGAAATGCAAGTACAGATAGATGAGGAGAGGAAGACCCCCACTAAACCGAGCAGCCCAGGAGGGTTTGCTTCGAGAGGATGTTGACCGATTATTTGAAATGCTGCAGAGACTCATCGCTGTCCAGCAGGCTCAGGAGGAAAAGAGGGAGCTATCTGACCATCTCCCGCTGTCACAATTTGAGCCACCTCTGTACCGAGAGGATGATCTGAGAGTACCATCCATATTATGATCTGGTGCCCCAACCGCATCACTCAGCACCACCACAGTATAGTTTGGTGCCTCAACCGCATCACTCAGTTCCACCATAATACAATTTGGTGTTTCCATCGTATCATCTAATACTACTATAGGCCCATCCGGTGCCTCTCCAACATAATTCAGTCCCTCTTTTGTGGGACTCAGCTCCACCCGTGATGGAACCAGGCTACATTGAGAGGTATAAAAGACTAAAATCATCTACTTTTGCATAGGCATCATCTTTTGAAAAGGTCGAGTACTGGTTAGCTGAGACAGAGAAGGTTTTCACGACTCTTGGGGTGGTTCCTGAATAGAGAGTTATACTCGCCACTTACATGCTGGTGAGAGAGGCAGGTCGCTGGTAGAAACTCAAGTAGGTCACCTTTCCCGTTCCAGTCACTTGAGAACAGTTCTGATGGCCTTCAATGCAGATTACCTCTTAGAGCATCTTCGACATCTGAAGAAAATGGAGTTTGCACACCTGGTCTAGGGTGATATGACTGTGTCAAAATATGCCTGAAAGTTTCTAAAGTTGGACCGGTATTTCTCTGAAAGCATGATGGACGAAGGTAAAAAGGCAAGGAAGTTTAAGTGGGGCCTCAGTCTTGAGATTAGACAGCAGCTATATATGTTCGAGCTTAGTACTTATTCAACCATTCTGGCGAAGGCACAACTAGTGGAGAGGAACCTTCGCATGTTTCCTCCAGCAGTAGGGAATCTTAGACCCTCAGTTTCACACCGCAGACCAGCACCCACTACACAGATTCAGCAGAACAAAAGACCTAGGCTAGTGACTCAGGCTCTTCCTTAGATTCCGGCAACAAGATGTGGTAGGACTTGTCAGCACTATGGCAAGTATTATGGAGATTGAGCCTACTATAGCCTCAACAATACTTACTGTATATGTGGGAGTCCCCAGTGTTACGCGAGAGAGTGCTCGAGGAATCAGAATCAGACCAAACTTCCCATCCAAGGCAGAGCTTACAATCTCACTCAGCAAGATGTAGAAGCCAACCCATACATGATACAGGGTACGTAAACTATCTATAATTATCTTGCATATGTTTTGATTGATACTGGTGCCTCACATTCATTTGTCTCACGTGTTTTTACACCAAACTTGAATATATTACCTAAAGAACTTGATTCTGTGTTGTTTGTGTCTACTCTTGGGAGTAGAAAACTACTAGGGGAAGTTATATACAAAGCCTGTATCATAGATATGTCAGACAAGAAATGTAGTGTGGACCTAATAGAGATTGTCACGGAGAACTTTGATGTAATCCTATGAATGAACTAGCTAACAACATATCACGCCATCATAAATAGTTTTTACAAGAAACTTGTATTCAAGCCTCCTAATAAAGAGTCATTTATAAATTAATAAAATTCTTGAAACATTATTCCCTCATGGCATTTTCCTATTACCAAGTGTTTTAACTCGGCTGTTTTTTCTAACTAGGCAAATCTAAGAAATAAATTTGCATTTGAGAGATTTTAGTAGTCTGGGACTTCACGGATTTGTTTCCTGATGAACACCCAGACTGCCAATGGATAGAGAAGTTGATTTCACTATAGATCTTCAATCAGGCACCCAGCCTAACTCAGTTTCCCCTTACCGCATGACTCACGTCAAGATGAAAGAACTGATGAAACAGATAAATGAATTGCAGGATAATGGATTCATCCGACATAGTGTGTCCCCTTGGGGTGCTGAAGTCGCATTTGCAAGGAAATGGGATGGGGCGTTAAGGTTATGTATTGACTACAGGAGACTGAACAGGATCACGATCAAGAACAAGTACCCCATCCCCAGTATCGATGATATTTTTTATCAATTGTAGACCCAGATCTTTTTCAAAATAGAGCTACATCTAGGTTACCATCAAGTAAAGATCAAGACAGAGGACATTCTCAAAACAGCTTTACGAACACTATGAGTTCCTTGTCATACCATTTGGACTAACCAACACACCAGCTATCTTTATGAATTTGATGAACAGGATTTTCAGACAATTCTTGGATCAGTTTGTCATTATATTTATCGACGATATCCTGGTTTATTCAAAAAGCAGAAAGGAACATGCTCACCATTTGACTTAGGTTTTGCAGGTTCTCAGAGAAAAAAAGTTGTATGCAAAGTAAAAAAAGTGTGGGTTCTGACTCGAGTAGACTACCTTCCTAGGGTACATCATATCAAGGAATAGAGTGTCAGTAAACTCTAAAAAAGTTGAGGCAACGCTCGGTTGGGAGAAATTAACCTCGATCAAGGATATTTGTAGATTTATGGGAATGGCATGTTATTACCACAGATTTGTGGAAGGATTTTCTAGCATAGCTGCTCCTTTGACTCGACTTATAAAGAAGAACGTCAAGTTTGAGTGAAATGAGAACTGTGAAATGAGCTTTTCAGAAGTAAAAAAGTGGTTGACTACTACACCTATGTTGGCCTTGCCGAGCAAGACAAGTGGACATACAGTTTATAGTGATGCCTCTTACATAGGTTGAGTTGTGTTCTGATGCAGCATGGAAAGGTCATAGCCTATGGGTCCATATAGTTGAAGAATAATGAGAAAAATTACCTCAACCATGACTTAGAACTTGTCACGATTATCCACGCATTGAAGACCTGACACCATTACTTGTATGGAGAGAATTTTCTGATCTATACCAATCATAAGAGCTTGAAACACATATTCACTCTAAAGGATCTCAACATGCATCAGAGACGATGGATAGAACTTCTCAAGGACTACAATTTCAATATCTTGTATCACCCGGTAAAGGCAACGTGGTAGTCGATGCACTCAATAGAAAAAGTACAAGTATATTAGTTCACATAATGGTTTTAGAATGTAGGGTAATAAGGGCCTTGCAATAGGTACGACTTCAGGACCGGAAGAGAGTTACATGCTTGGCCCACCTGATTGTTCAACCTGAATTGATCTAAAGAATAAAGGAAGCTCAATCCCCCTGATTTCACCCTAGCAGCCCTTAGGAATGATGCAGAACAAGAAGTAAATTCAGAATTTCGAGTCTTTGCCTATGGGTTGCTCAGATTTCAAGACATAGTGTATATTTTATATGACAATGAGCTAAAAAGAAATATTATGATAGAGGCTCATAACTCAAAGTTTGTCATACATTCTGGAAGCACTAAGATGTATCAAAGTATGCGACCCCAATTTTGGTGGAATGGAATAAAAAGAGAGGTGACCGACTTTGTTTCCAAGTTTTTGGTGTGTCAGTAAGTCAAGGTAGAGCATCAACGTCCAGGTAGGCTACTTCAGCCATTACCAATTCTGGAGTGGAAATGAGAACATATCACAATCGATTTCATGACAGGATTACCTAGGGCACGCTCAGGATATGATGTCATTTGGGTAATTGTTGACTATCTCACCAAGTCTTCTCACTTATTAGCCATCAAGATGATCGACCCATTGGACAAGATAACAAGAATGTATATATGAGAGATAGTTAGGTTACGTGGAGTGCTAGTGATAGTAGTATCCAATAGGAATCCCAGGTTCACTTCTCGGTTATAGTCTAGTTTTCAACAAGTTATGGGAACGAAACTATCTCTTAGTACTGCATTCCACCCTCAGACCGGTGAAAAATCAGAAAGGACGATCCACATATTGGAGGATATGCTCTGAGTTTATGTTCTTAACTTCGGGGGCTATTGGGATGATCATTTACCTTTAATAGAATTCGTCTACAATAACAGCTACCAAACAAGTATTGGCATGGCTCCGTACATGGTGTTTTATGGCCACCAATGCAGATCGCCGATTTGTTGAGAAGAGGTGGGTGATAGGAAGTTGTTCGTCCCAGGTCTTGTGGAGAAGACTACAACCAAAATAGTTAAGATAAGGAAGAACATCTAAATGGCTCAGAGTAGATAGAAAAGCTATATGGACACCCGGATGAGGGATTTATAATTTGAGAAAGGTGATCGAGTGTTCCTTAAGGTCACTTATTTCAAGAGAATTAGTAGATTTGACAAGAGAAAAAAACTAAATCTTCAGTTTATTGGGCCATTTGAAATCTTAGACAGAATTAGTACCGCTGCCTACAGACCAAAACTACCTTCAGAACTATTCAGAGTCCATAATATATTTCATGTGTCCATGCTACACAAGTACAAATCGAACGGAGGTACTAGTGAGTATCGTGGACCGAACGAGCATAGTACCCTGCAACCGTGAAATTATATTTATTAAGATCCTATAGTAGAATCACACACACAGAGAAGTCACACGGGAGCTAGAATCAGACTTCAAAACTCAGTATCCCCAACTGGTTGATCGAGTGAGAGGGAGACAAATTTGAGGGATCAAATTTTATTTAAGAAGGGGAGAGTTGTAATATCCAGACTCGGAACTTGGCCCGCAATTAATTCTAAAATATAAAAAATGTATAAAAACCTAATTTTGAAATTAATAAATTTTTATTTAATGTGAAATTATGAAAAAAATAGGATGAGGATGAAATTGAAAATAATTATGGGAAAAAGGGATTCAGATGGTGTTTTTGAAAGAAAATTAAAAATTAAGGGTCAAACCGCAATTAAAAAAAATTATACCATTTAGAATCGCCCAAGTTAGTAGCACCGACAAACCGGAGTGCGCCACGTAGCAAGGCATGCTGACTCGGTGCCACGCGGGATGCCACACTTGCGATTCGCGTGCCCTGCAATTAAACAACCTGGAAGCGTTCCCGTGCGCGTGGATGGTCCGGATCTGTTCCCTCCTCAAGTGCAATCGGACGATCGCGATTAAACGTGATGAACGGTTCAGATTCATTCTATCTTTAAACGCGATCGTACGACCGAGATCAAATCACGATAAACGATATAAATTTATTTTCTATTCAAATGTGATCAGACGGTCAAGATTAAACGTGATGAATTGTCCAGATTAATGTGAGACGGGTATAAATATCTCGTATCATACCAAATCCAAACTCTAGCTGCCAACCTCCTGCCGGAGAAGAAGAATCAGTTGCTGGAGAAGGGGGCCGATCACCGCCTGTCGCCGTGCCGAAGCCACCTCCGACCACTAAAAAAGGTAAAAATTCTCCTATGCGCTCCGAATTTGATTCCGAGCACCCCAATGGTAAAATTAGAACAAAAAAAAAGTAGATTAGGCAAAAACTGCGGGTAAATCCTGGTGATGCCCCCGCTAGCAAAACTTGAAACCTCATCCGATGAGTCTCTTCTCGTTTTTTGTTTCGTGCAATATTTACACCATGGTGCTCATTGTTTTGTTTTCTACAGGTTGACTAAAGAAATATGCCCAGTTGTGAAGGTGAACCAGTAGAGCTGCTACACCGGAAAGCCTGCCACCGGTAGGTTTTTATTTTTTTGACTTTTTTCGACCAACCGAGATCCCTTAACGTGTTTTCTCATAGGAATGGGTATAGAATCGGAAGAAACCAGCCAAAACTGGCTGAAAAAGATCAGACTGACTTAAACCACTACTGTCGGCAGCGGTGCCGTCGCCGGAGCACGACAGTTTCGCCGTGTCAGAATTTCAAAATTGGTTGAAAAAGGTATTTAACACTGAATTTAGATTTTTTGGGGTATTTTTAGGTACATGAAGCGTATTTTAATCTCCGCAGGAAAATTAAAGAAATTCGGAGACTGCCAGTAAGTGTAGTAGAAAGTTCAGTGTTTCAAATATCAATTCGGGTAAGTATTCCTCACTTAATTCTCTGTTATGGAATTGAAGCTTAATAATCGGTAATATGATATTTTATGTAATTTAAAAAATTTTGAGAATAATTACAGGTTATCAATGGAGCCAAAAATCGGTTAGTCATTTATTTGTCGTCCTGTTTAATTGATTGTTGAATTTACAGCTTAAATACGTGATGATATACTGGAATGGTTAAATGATTCAATTCTGCTTCCTTGATATATATATTGCTTGTCTTGCGTGATTTACGGTTGATTCGTAAAATTAGTAATTAATATGCAAACAAAAAATTATTTGATAATGTAAATTAATGAATGGTAGCCTTATTGGATATTCTGGAAGATGGTGGACGGAACGGGTATATAAAGAACCCTACCGTAAACGTTGCCTCATACCGGACGGGGTATCGAGAAATAGTATTTTTGGCGCTCATACCAGATGGGGTATGGAGACGGTCCGATTCACCCTCATACTGGACGATGTATTAAGAGATGGTATTTTTGGCGCTCATACCGGACGGAATATGGGATGGCTAGTTTGTTGACAATATTAGATATGGGTTCACATGTAGTGAGACATCCCTATGGGCCCCTAGGGATACCAGTAGGTAAATAAAAAGGGAAAGTTATTGTCCTTACTCACTTGAATGTGAGATTAGAATGTTCTTTAAGTTATTGTCTCTATAGATCGATTTTGAAAATCTTGCAACGGTAAATATATACGATAAATGATTTTCTTTGTAATAAATGAATTTACTTAAATCAAGACTCTATTGGTTGTTTTTTATTATTTTTACCAACCTTCAGTTTCTGTATCAGTGAGTAGTGTGATATTCTTACTGAAATAGTGTAACTCACCGTTTCATTAACTGTTTCAGATCAAAAGGATCAAGACCCAGTTCCTGATCAACAAGAGGGTTGTGAATAAGTTCACCACCTGGACTCCCTTTAGAAGCTAGCGAATATCGTTCTAAAATGCTTAGTTATTTGCCTTTTGTTTATTTCTTTAATTTTTCTTTATTCTTTTAGATAACACATTCCCGTACCCCTATTGGGCCTTCTAAATTATTGTGCAATGAATGTAAACCCTAAACTCTACTATTTTGTTTATGCATTTAATTTATGACTTTATTACTTTTTAAGTTCCGAGTCTTTACAATTAGTTTGGGTCGTTCGTACATGCGGGAGTAGCCTTGAGCCGTTTGATCGACCTGACACACGAATTGCTAGCGTGGCTTCCCGTGTAGAGCCTGTGTCGACGTGTCCACCACGCGGCGTGCGGCGATTCGTCATGCTGTTGACTGGGCATCCACGTGGCCTATTTATTTCTTTTCGCAAATTGACCCATCCTTTTTGAATTTCTTTTTAAATAGGTCATCTCTTATTTTCGGTTTGGCTTTTGATTTTTAAAATTATTTTTAAAGATGTCCAAAATACATATATCTCAAAGAAAAAAAATAATTAAAATTAAATCTACACATTATTATTATTTAAAAAATTAAATTTTATCATTCCGAGCCTAATTTTTGGATTTGGGATGTTACAATATTAATATTAATTATTCTTTTAAAAGATAGTACTATCATGCATAAAGTTATTTTTATTTTTTTATTTAAAAAAAGATTAACCAAATAGAAGGGCAAACAATCATATTGAAACAGAAAGAGAAAGAAAACAAGCACTAACAAAAAAATATGAAATTGTCAGGTGCAAATTAGAGCTTCCCTAGCTAAGAATATGGAGCCTCATAAAAGATTATAGAAACCAATCAAAAAGAAGAGGTATGAGAAACAAATTATAGACCTAATACCATATAGAATTAATTCAAACTTAGTGATAGGGGGAATAAAAGGAAAAGCAAATTTAAATAGTTGATGGTAACGTATTTCCTTTGGAGAGAGCTACTTGGGACTGAAAGAAATTTGCATCTTCTCATCTAGTGTTAAGAAAAAGTGATGAGAGCAAGAGAGTATGAATATGAGGAGTAGTAAAAATATCATTTTTTTAATTTTCGAACAACATTTAATTCATTTTATTTTTTTAAACTATTATATAACAATGTTAATTATTTAAAAAAAATTAAAAATTTATGGAATGTTGTCTAAAATATATATATATATATATATAAATATTTAACAACTAAAATGACTTGTTTTTAAATGTTATATTCTTAAATAATAATAATAATAATAATAATAACAAATCACGTTAAATTTAATATTGAAAAAACTAAGAAAAAAAAAGGGGAAACGGGTAGGAGACAATTAAAAAAGGTTAATATACTTTGTCTACCAAAGTCAATCATTTCCTTGTACAAATAAACAAAACCCTTACTCTATATAGTAATGGGTTTGTGATAATTGATTAATTTCACTTAATATCAATTAAATATATTTTATTAAATAATTATAAATTTTTAATAAAAATATTTTATTTTTATTTTTAAAAATACCAATTTAGCTAAGCAACAATTAATAGTTTAACTTAATATTACCTATCAATTTTCCTATAGTTTGAAATACAATAAATAATAATAAAGGGAAATATCATTGACCGTGTGTACAGAGGATAATCTCACCCTACACCACTCTCTCTTTGTATATGTATATAATATAAATAATGGATTAATGTAGTGGGATAGAAATGGTGGGATATTTATTAAAAAAAAAAAAAAAAAAAAAGAGACAAGCATAGATTTGGAATATATAATTCTGCTCCCCAGGCCAGAAACAGGAGGACGGAAAGAAATAAAAGGGCAGGGCCACGCACGTGGGCGAATTGAAAGCCGCCACATATGCCCCATGCTCTTTATGCGCCAGCGCACGGCGCAGTCGCCCCCCAAACTCAAAAAGTAAACCCCTAACAAACCATATTGGATTCTCATTCTCATCGCTCGCTTGCTCTTTCCATCTCCTCCTTTATATATATATAAATTCTTGAGAGACCTTTTAAATTTTTTTTTTTTAAAAAAGTAATTTTACTTTTATGTTTACGTTTACAATAAATATAAATTGTGACAACTTGTATATGATTTAGCTGCAGTTACCAGCATAAATGAAAATGGGTGTGCAAGGTGAAATATAAATGATTTAGCAAAAATAAATTAGAAATGTTCCACTCGCTTTTTGAGGCGCGTGTCCACAAAAGTCAAACAGAACTTTTAATAAATAAAAACAAAATTACACCACCTGACTTTTTATTCCCCGTTAAGCAAAAGGCTTGAATTATGGAAGCAAATCAAGTTTTAAACATACTTATTTAAATTAAATTCTATTAATTAGATTAAAAATCCAAAATATTTTTTATTTATATAAAAACAAACCTCCTTAACGATATATATATAAAATTCCGCTCCTGAAATAATTATAAGTAAATAAGATTCTGTCGTAGGGCTACAAGCTTACAATGCTTACAGTTGTCCATCACTTGCACCGAGAGGGACCACGTCAACATGTGCCACGCGACTCACGCATTTTACCATGCGCGTAACACAAGCAGCTCACATGAAATATCTTGCGTTGCGGACCATGACGTGTAGTGAAAGGTAATAAAAGCGGACCAAGTGGGTCCCACTTCGTGAGCCAAGGAAACATTTTAACCGTTCCGATTTGTGCCACGATAGCCCCGTGATTCTGTACGAGCGCCTCTTTATATATTACGGTGGTGCCTCATCTTTCCGAAAAAGCTAATGAAACACCCCCCTTTCTCACACACACACACAAATTTAGAACTATGCCCCTGCTTGCCTCCTCCTCCATCACCAGATAACAGAGAGTCCACTTCTCAAGCTAGATAACGGATAACACAGATCCCACAAAGTTGCAGAAAGCAATTACATGGTGATGGAGGCTAACGACGTCATCGCACCGTTCGTTATGAAGACTTTTCAGATGGTCAACGATCCAACCACGGATATGCTAATCACCTGGAGCAGAGGCAACAACAGCTTCATCGTTGCCGACCCTTTAGATTTCTCTCTGAGGATTTTACCTGCTTACTTCAAGCACAATAACTTCTCTAGCTTCGTCCGCCAACTCAACACCTACGTAAGTATACAACAAACCAGTTTATGTATAGATATATATACGTATGTGTATATAGACCTCTGGTTTTTCATGTTTGGAATTAATATATACATATATTGATTGGTGTAAATGGACACAGGGATTCAAGAAGGTGGATTCAGACAGATGGGAGTTCGCCAACGAGTATTTTTTGCGAGGGCAGAAGCACTTACTGAAGAACATAATGAGGAAGAAGCATGCCAAGAGCCCGTTCGCGATGCAAATGATAATGAAGAGCGGAGAATATAATCTTTTGGAGGATGAGGAAATAGTTATGGAGATAACGAGATTAAAGCAGGAGCAGAAGTCGTTAGAGGAGGAGCTAGAAGGCATGAACAAGCGGTTGGAGGCCACAGAGAGGCGCCCAAAACAAATGATGGCGTTCCTCAACAAAGTTGTGGAGGACCCAGACCTCCTTCCTCGCATGCTTCTCCAGAAAGAACGCACTAAGCATCTGACCGCCATGGAAAATAAAAAACGGCGATTGATAATATCTTCTAGTGAACCGAGCAGTACTTGCTATATGCAGCAGCAAGAAGACGAATTAGCAACGGAAGTAACGCGGCGGGGCGTGTCGTCGTCTTCGTCGCCGGAGAGCCTTTGCCAGTCATCGCCTTCCTCGGATAACAGCTCCATGGAGTGGGTAGAGGTGGCCCACAGAAATGATAATTTACCGGCGATATTAAGCGCCGTGGGTTTAGGGAACGGCAGAACGGCGTCGCTGGGAACACCATCTTGGGTGTTGCCGGTGGGGAGTAATGGTGGGTATTTTGGGGAAGTGAGTTATTTGGGTATTGGGGGTGCGGGGGAGACCAGTAGTTCACCACCACCTTATCCATTTTCGCTGTTAGAAGGTGGCTTTTAGTTTGGATCACATGATTTTGCTCTTGGATTTTATCTTTTTGTCATTATTTTTCTTTTATAATATTTTCTTTTTCCTTTTTTTAAAAAAAAAAAATTATTTTTCCCTGTAAGATCAATAAGGAAAAAGAAAAAAGGTGGTGAAATTAATTATATGGGTATGGGGAGTACAGGTGATATTTATTTGTATATATTCCTTATACCCATATATGTCTGTACATGATCTGAAATTAATGACAATGGAAAATGAATGGCATTCAGCTTCTTTTGGAAGTATAATCTGTATAATAGGGGAAAGAATCACGTGCCAAAGTTCAGGTTGGGATAAAATAACTGCAAGTCTGCAACTCCACCCATGCATTCTTGATACAATCTTGTTTGATATGTAACAAAAAAAATTAAAGCCTAATTGATGATTGGGATGATCCAAAAAAGTGATTAGGCATGACTCAGTGAATGATTGATGAGGTGTTTCACCACCGAGATGAATAAATAGGGAATTTCGAATTTTATGCAAATGAATTGGAGAGTGAGTTATGTTCAACATTTATCTTATTCTATTTTTATATAATTTGACATTGTAACGTTTAAAAAAACTTTATTTTTGATATATATTGAATAAATTATAATATTTTACAAAGAATCTCATATAAGAAAAAGACAGAAAAGTAAAGAATCTCACATAAAAAAGAGACAGAAAAGTATGTTATGATAAAAAAACTCATGAATAAGGTTGCACGAATCTAAAAATTCATCATCATATTTAAAAAAAAATTTATTAAATGAAAATTTTATGAATTTATAAAATAGTGGAAGATAACATAGAGAAAGAAATAAAAGTCTAAAAAAACAATTCATGTATTTATTACGTCACATCCTCAGACCTACATTGAGTTTTTTTTTTTAAAGGGTATTGTAATAAATACTTCTTAATTTTGGTTCACATAGCAATGGGTGTAACTCAATTAGGAGAAATGATGGCTTATTGTGTTACCACATAAAAATTAGAAAACCTAAAGAGAAAATATGGATGAAGTACTAGGTATTTAACCCTCTAACCTAAATGATTAGTTTATGTTATTCATAATTCATGAATTTGTACAAAATAATAAGAGTGTCATATTTAATTGAAAGTCCTAAAATTAATTGTCAAAAGATCAATCTTGACAAGTGCTAGGTGTTGTTTAGAAAATAGTCTAACGAAGTGCACCTTAAAAAGGCATATGATGCTTGTAAATATTGGTCTTGACTTCGTTAAGTAGTTGTAAATTGTTCTTTCCTAATTTGGTTTTTCCTAAATCATAAACAATTTGTGTTTAAATGAAATCCTCACATAATAATAATTAATTATTTAGTTGAATTGATTATAATCTATTTTTTAATGAGAGATTTGAACAAATAGTGATTATTCAGTGAAAATAATAAAAAATATAAAAAGTGTCAAGTATGATAAACGAAAGAAAAAAAAATTACGTAATATTTTATTGTAAAAATAGAATATATATATACATATATGTTGAAGTGACATGAGACATTCTTAAATTATATCAATGTCTAAAAACTCAAAGAAGTTTCAATACGCTTATCAAACTGTAGAGCATGTCTTGTTACAAATTCTTTATACTAGGTATTAGATATCAAAATGCCACAAAGATAAGAGAAAATGAAGATGTGTTGACTAGATAAAATATCAAGAGTGAAGGTAAAATGGACAAATATAATTACAAAAAAACGAGTTCTTGATTTAATGATGAGGCCACATTATCAAAGGACGTCACGCAGATAATGAATACACAGATTTAGCCAAATGTTTTTATATGACATGCTGATTCATGATTGCTCATTGATAACTTGGATTATGATTTGTAAGTAATTTATTCACATTATAATGGGAATGCTCGTGGAAGAAGTAATTCATTTTATATTTTAAATCTTAAAAGATATTATACTTTAATCGTATAAGAGGTCTTAAGTATGAACAAGAGGACCAAAAACATGTAAACCAAGAATCTTTTTAACATTATAATTTAATCATATCAACTAGAATAGAATTATCAAGATAAGAATGAGGTTTTTAACATATGACTCATGGAAATGCTAATCATATCTCATGGAAAAAAATGTTTAGAACTTAATTTAATAGAAATTGATAAAAAGCATTTCCAATTTTGGACTTGGTCCATTTTGACATGTGTCGAATTTTGATAAAATATGTTAAAGGTAGAAAGTATAATGAGTATTAAAGTTCGTCAAATATATATTTTTTTAAAAGGTATTAAATTCATCAACCCTCACACTGCATGTTAAAGGACATAATTCTCTATTGTGAATTCTTGAAAAGTCAAGATTTAAAGAGCTAACATGTTATACAGGAAAAAATATACCATAATAAGATATGATATGATACATAATCAATCATGCCCCTCCCCTTATGTAAGTTTTAAAGTTCATGTCTTATAACCATTGCTTAGAACTTAACAAGATTCTCATTAAGACGATATAAAAAAGATCATATGATAAATGTACTGTGGAAGTTGAAGTGAAATTAACTAATTATGAGGAAAAAATATCATCATTAACGATGATTATTTGGATTATGCTTGTGATTGGATCACACTAAAGTGCTATGGTAATTCTTCATGGAAATAACCTTTAATGGAAATGAGAAAGATGTGGATATGATATAACTAAAAATTTCACATTTAAGGATTCCGAAAAAGGTTTTAAGCTGCATTGATCCATTTATTAAATTAGTAAACCTCTTGCAATTGGTCCTTTCATTTTAATTAAAGTACATAGTTAATATATCATCAAAATGAAGAAAAAAACTGTGGAGACAAGAAAGTAAGTAGGAAGCAAGATAAAATTCATTGTTCTCTACATAAAGAATATCTTGCTCGATTGAGATATTATAGGGATGTTACAATTAGTAAAAATTGAATTGTAACAAAATGTATGCATGTAGGATATGAGAGAATCGACATATATATATTTAAGATATAAATATATGGAGATAAAGTGAATAGGTTGCATGACTTTGCTTGGTCCAAGAACATAGAGACCATTTTAAAAAGGATTAGTACAGAGAATTCTAAAAAATGGTATTTAAGTTTGTCAAGGAATAACACTCTTTAAGAAGATATTTCCACAAATCCATGAGAGAATGAGCACATGAAGAATGTTTCTTATGCTTTAGTAATGAGATCTATTATGTATGTCATGTTTTGCATTAGGCTTAATGTGACCTACACTTTGAGTATCACAAGAAGTTTCTAAGTAGATCTTGAATTTGGTAACTAGAAGGTCATGAAAAGTATGTTGAAGTACTTAAGAATGAATATAAATCTTTTTTTAGTTCATGGATAGGTGATTAATTTGAAATACAAAGGATTTATACTCTAAATTTAAATCAAATCACGGTGACAATTAAATCTGTTATAGAGTATGTTTTTACTCTTATGTAGCGCCAAGATATTTTGTGAAGAGATTCAAATGATAAGAGTTATAGAGGATAGTTGTATGAAGAAAGGCTAATAATAAAGATGCAAGGACCTAGGATTTCATCAGCATATTGGGAAAATTTTATTGTACGAAATATTTTATAAATTTATACTGTGTTAGAGCTGTAGGATAAGAAAATGAACAAATATAAAAAATCTTACCAAAGATCCAAATGCATATTGTAATACTTTTTTTTATTCATGAAATAATTCAAAGTTAAGAAGTTTGACTTCATCAAGATTGGCACCTAGAACAACATAATATCTCCATTCTTCAAGGCGTTGATGATGAATATCCTTGATTATGATGAGCGTAGAATGGTATGAGATACCTTGATAGTTATTCTAGTGTAAGTGAAATATAATTAGTAAATATGTGATGTCATATTGTTTAAGTTAAAATTCATACCTACTGCAGACGAAACTTTATTAGTTTAACTTAAAGGTAAGAAATTTAAACATCCTCAGCAATTATTTTAAGAAGCACAAACCTGATGTAGACAAGCCTAAATTGATAAAGTTAGTGAGTAGATAATGAGTGTCCTAAGGCTAGGTTTGAATCTTTAAAAGAAAACATATTGCGACGGTGGAATAAATATTTAGGACTACTCATTGACATCGATACTTTTATTATAAGCTAGTATTTGTTTTCAAAATTAAGATTCAATTGTGCATAACCATATTCAGTAAAAGATTTTAAAACATGAAACACTAACATAATAAAAATTTCTTTAAGTAAAAGGAAAAAACACTCTCAACATGTAAGAAGCTATCTTTATCTTGAAATGCAATAACATTATTGCCCCTCCAGATGAATGATGGGCGAAGGAAGAAATTACTTCAACATATAATCCAGGAGATCAGGTTAGAAGTTACTTGGTGCACAAATCTAACCACGATAAAGGCCAATGTGGAAGAGGGAATATCCTCATCGATTCGAAAATCAAACTATTTTTATGCTTGATCCAACCATAGCTGTTTATGGAAATTGACTCCTAAGACCCTTTACTTGTTTAGATTTGATTATCAAGGATTCTTAATTAAGTTCAAAGCAAACTTATAGTTTGATAAATCCCTTACTTATCTTTAACAGAGAGAACTGTCATAACTAAATCTATCTTGACCTCTATCCCTTCTTACATGATGCAGATCGTTTGTCTTCTTAAAGCTATCATAAGCCACATCAACAAAATTTTGAGGGACTTCAATTGGGATTCCCCGGTGGGACAGAGACATATTCCCCTTATTAAATGGTAGGGTCTCTGTTGTAAGAAAAAGAAAGATGACCTTAGAATTAAGGACATGGAAAGCCAAAATAATACACTTATGAAACTTGATTGGTGTATCATACATTAACATAATAGCCTTTAGCCACAAATCTTGAAACCCAAATATTTGTTGAATTTGCATTTTTTAGAGGTTGAACGTATGCCTTAACTTGGTTCTGTTATTTAGAAAAATTTATTACGTGTCATTTGGTCCATTCAAGGCAGTCTCAATTGGAGTTCTAAAATGACAAGCTTATTAATTTTTAGACTAACACTTGGCTTAACGACCAATCCCTAAGCCTCAACTGTAATAATTTTATTTCATCTTCCCATATTAAGAATAAAGTTTCCTCCTATATCAACATTAATGGCATAAAAGTGGAAAGAGTTTGAGGATCTCCATCCTTCTTAGATCTGCCTAACCATCTCCCATGCTAGAACTAGGAGGGGTTGCTATATCTTTGACAGAACCATATGGAAATACTTGAGTGATGACACTTTCTTTGTTCACTTGACCTATAATTTTATTACTATCTCGAATTCCTTAGAGAAATGTGGTAAATAGAAACTCATTTGGACTCTTTTTATCAGGCAATAAATGAGGTACCTAATGAGGCTCTTGTCTTCCAGTAGACTCGTAACCAATGCAGAGAAGTGATGTAATCGTCTTACAAGTATGAGTTAGTGTGGCAAATGCAACTAAGCCATAGAAGATGCCTTTCATGCCCTTAAAGATTGTACGACCTTCAGATAAGTATGAATTGATTTAGTTGACTAAAATTTTATTGATAAGTTCTTTTCTCTTCCTTTTGACAGTGGATCAGATAAAACCTATAATCTAATGTCAACAGTCATGGGATTATGAGTTAGAAGGTTCTCTTCATTTTTACCACTTGCATGTTCTGACAAAAGTGCAATAAACCTATCATTGGTGACGTTTTAGAAACGAGATATCCTAGCTGTCATAATCTTATATAAATGACTCTTGAAGCTTAGGAAGCTTGCGGCAAGATGAATCAAATCGACTTCCACAATGAACCGAAGAGTCTCCTTAGTGTCAGATGGAAGGCCCTCTTGAGGATTGGATTAAGATCAATATTAATGGCTCTGTTTAGGGTATAAATGGTGAGACTTCTATTGGTGGTCTTTTTTATAATAATCAAGCTAGTTTCATGAACAACATTGGCAAAGAATGTTATGGCAGTTTAGAGGACCTCCAACTTGTCTAAGATCATAATTTTTGTAATACTATTATTGAGGTTGACTTGATACGCATTAAACACTACCAGGATGGTCAAATATCAATAAGTACAATGCTAAGGAGGAGGATATGATGTTAATTGACTGTTGGCTCACAACTAGAATATCAACCATAGAAAGGCAAATGCATATGCTAATCGCTTCGCCTCTTATACTCACATGGCTCCTACTTGTCTCATTAGATCGTTGATGATCTTAGTTGACTTGGCTTATTTGCTTTATTTAGATATTTGTAACACAGTTTGTGTCTGATTGATAGGTCACTAGTTTTTTCATTGTTATTTTTTTTTCTTTAGAAAAAAAATTAATTAGTGAACCTAACATGAAGTAAATAATTAAAAAGATAAATAAACTTAAATGTACTAGTTTTATCACCTAAACTACTTTCCATATTTATTAACAGAATAAATAAACTGTTTTCTCAAAAGAGAAACAAATAAACAAAATGTGGAGAGGCCGGGTTCACGGGGTGTAAAGATTTGAACAAGTTTTGAGAGAAAATGAAATTTGTAAATTTTGGTGAAAAACAAAGTGTATGTCTCTGCCTTCCTTTTCTTGTATTAATAAATGAAGAATAATACAGTGTGGGCTAGAAGGAACTTTCTTCTACCCCTTTTTTTTTACAAAATAAAAAATAATTAAAAATAGAAAATCAAAGATAACCGTATGATGGATATGTCACCCACTGCACAATTGGTTACAAGGAATATGTGGAAAATCATTAACAGATCTGTAGGTCACCAATGATTGGGAGAAACGGTGATAGAGACTTAACGGTTTCTGCACTGCTGCTCCTGAGGTGGAGGGAGATGACCTTCAATCTCCTGACGTGGCAACTTTGCTACCTTTGCCTTTCATTTCCTGTCTGAGTAGGCACCACATGTGCGTTTTGCTGATGTGGATCGTTGACCATGTACATCATCTTCGTTCTTTGACACTCCCCCGCAAGATGGGCTGTAGATATTTTCTACTCCCATCTTGTTCATGTGAGAAACAAGTGTTTCCTTACCCAATAATTTGATGAACATATCGGTCAATTGCAATCCACTTTGAACATGTGAAGTAACTACTTCTCATTTTTTAATCTTTTCTCGAATTAGGTGGCAATCTAATTTGATATGCTTAGTACGTTCGTGAAAAACTGGGTTCGCAGCTATATACATCGCCGATTTGTTGTCACAGTGAAGAACAACAGGATCAAGATGCTTGATTTGAAGATCATTTAGTAGGTACCTTAACCAAGTTAATTCGCAATAAGTTGTTGCCATGGTACGATATTCAGCTTCTGCCGATGATCTAGAAATTGTTGCTTACTTCTTTGATCTCTAGCTGACTAGACTTCCCCTGAGCAGTACACAATAACCGGTGACAGATCTTCTGGTATCTGGGCAAGAGGTCCAGTCGCTATCACTGTATGCTGAGAGGCGTACATCATAATTTGCAGCATAAAATAGGCCCTGTCCTGGGATTACTTTGATATACCTCAAGACCTTGTGAGCGGCATTAAAATGACTGCTACGTGGTTCCTCGATAAATTGGCTAAGCAACTGAACGGGATAAGATAAATCTGGCCTGGTGATGGTGAGGTACATTAGCCTTCCGATCAGTCTCCTGTAACTCGTTGAATCATCAAGCAACACACCATTTTCCTTAGATAACTTTAAGTTGTGATATAAGGAAATCCTTTATGGTGAAGATCCACTTGTTCCGGATTCATTAAGCAAATCCAAGACATATTTTCTTTGATTGATATGTATTCTGCTTATGCTTCTGGCAACTTCAATTCCTAGGAAAAATTTGAGATTCCTCAGATTTTTTATTTTAAATTTGCCGTTGAGGGAATCTCTGAGTTCAGCTACGGCCTCCTCATTGTTGCTTGCAACAATAATGTCATCCACATACACAAGCATTGCCATGAACACATTTCCCTTCTTCTTTGTAAAAAGACCGTAATCCGCCTTCGACTGAGTGAACCCCATATGGACTACAAAATATGACAGCTTGGCATACCACTGTCTTGATGCTTGCTTTAATCTGTATAAGCTCTTCATCAGCTTACACACTTTCTCTTTTGTCTCTAGACCTTCTGGTGGCTCTATATATACCTCTTCATCATGATCTCCGTGCAAGAATGGATTGTTAACATCGAATTGGTTAAGAGACCAATTATTCATAGTCGAGAGAGCCAGTAGAACTTTTACAGTTACCATTTTTGCCACTGGTGAAAAGGTCTCGTGATAGTCCAAGCTCTCTCGCTGGGTGTACCCTTTCGCCACTAATATAGCCTTATGCCTCTCAACACTCCCATTAGCATTGTACTTGACTTTGTACACCCATTTGCATCCCACTGCTTTCTTCCCTTTATGCAAGTCACATAGAATCCACGTACCATTCTCCTCAAGGGCAGTGATCTCAAGCTTCATTGCCCTTTCCCATTCTGGAACATTTTTTGCTTCAAAATAATTCTTAGGTTCAATGTGAGTAGTTATAGAAGATACATAAGCCTTGTATTATGGGTTAATGTGATTATAAAAAACAAAGTCACTTAAAGGAAAAAGAGTACCTGTTTCACCAGACCCTTTCTTCTTGCAGGGATCATTGTTCAGGGGTTCGGACGATGACACTTGGTGACACATGAAGTCCTACAGGTATGCAGGAGGTCTCTTCTGTCTATTTGATCTTCTGGGAATATGAGTGGATGTACTAATTGGTGACTATGTTTAAATAATCTCATTTCTATCTTCTGTTTGGGGACTCATAAATTTTTTCACTTGTTCATATCTTTGTTCACTCATTTCTGGTGGTGATGGTTGTAAGTTCATGAATTGAAAATTGTTGTAAGGGATATTGATCTCTTGCTGATTTGGGATATTTTGACTCTCCTGAGGGCTCTGGTTTAAGGTCGACTTGCAAAGGAATTCATTTTCGTGGAACACAACATCTCTTGACACGAAAATTCTCTTTGTTTCCAAATCCATCAATTTATTCCCTTTGATCCTTGTGGGGTATCCTAGAAAAAAACGTACCCTCCCTTTAGGATCAAAGTTATGTCTCCCATTTGCCAGTGTAGTGCAGTAGGCAAAGCTCCCAAAAACCTTCAAATGATTACAGGAGGGTTTGGTTCCAAATAACACTTCATAAGGGGTCTTGTTGTTAAGAACATGAGTGGGTATCCTGTTTACCAAATGAACTGCTGTGAGAATACAGTCAGTCCAAAAATAACATCCCAAATCCACTTTGAAACCTGAGAGCTCTAGCAACGTTAAACAAGTGTTGGTGTTTTCTTTCCACCACAGTATTTTATTCTGGGGTTTCAGTACAAGTCCTCTGGTGTAGGATCCCCCTCATTTGGTATAATTCTTTCAAGTTGAATTCCCTGCCATTATCACTCATTATTATTTTAACTTTGGTTTCGAATTGATTTTCAATCATGATATAAAGGTTTTCTAAGTTCATGGCCACATCTAATTTATGTTTAAGCAAGTAAATCCAAGTACACTGACTGTAATCATCAACTATACTCAGATAAAAACGAAAATTGTCATAAGAAATCTCATTATAGGGCCCCCATACATCGTAGTGAATAAGTTCAAAAGGTTTTGAGGCTCTGTGTTGTGTGTTTCTAAATGGGAGTCTTCGTTGTTTAGATAACAACAGACGTTACAAGGTCTATATTTAGAAGATTTAATCTCATTATTATCTATTAGTTAATCTTAGAATCTGAGGGGTGTCTTAACCTAAAATGTCGTAAATCAAATCTTGTCTCTAATGCATTAACGACTGGTAGCTGAAGTTTCTGAGGAAAACCTTGAAGAAACTCTCCTGCAGCAACAGCAGCAGCAACGTCCTTATCTCTCACCAAGTGATATAAGACATCATTTACTCTGTCCATACCAATGATCCTCCAAGTAAAAAGGTCCTATAAAAAACAAGCATTAGATATGAAGGTCAAGCAGCAATTCTGATTTTTTGTCAGTCTCTTGGCAGATAGCAAATTAAAGGAAAAATTAGGTACATACAAAACATTATTTAAGGTCAAGGTTTTTGTGAGTTTAACGGATTCGAAGTGGGTTGTTGTTATTCTGTTTCCATTTGGGAGAACAACTGAGTGTGATACTTTGAGTACATTTGAAGTGTAAGTGGAGGTCCTGCATATGATGTGATCAGACGCACCTGTGTCGATAATCCAGGGTGCTTGATCACTGCATTTTAGTGGGTTTTTGAGTTTAGATAAGCAAGTAAATATACCAGAACAGTTAGATAAATTGTTTGAGTCATCTTCCTTTGAGGAGGAACTGGCATTTTGCTTCAGGAGTGCGACCAACTGATCATGTTCAGTTTTTATTATCCTAAACAATTCCTGTGTTGTGTCCTTTGAGACTTAATTTGCATGAGTCTCTCTGGATTTGCTTCCCTTATACAGTTTATGCCCTTTGGGATATCCAAGGAGTTTGTAGCAGATCTCCATCGTATGCCCTGACATTCCACAGTGCGAGCAATTAAGTTTGTTTGGGTTCGCTTTGAAGCATCTTTTCAGTGAGTGCCCCGAAACCTTGCAGTGGCTACAATAGTACTTCTTCGAGTTTAGAGTTTGTGTGTTACTTTCCTTTCCTCCATCTTTAGTCATCATCGTCATCGTCTCCCCCTTTAGTTGGTCATATATCCCTCCTTTTTTTTTCCTACTGAATGATGGAATATACCTCATTCAATGTGGGAAAAGGCTTAATCAAGAGCACCTGAGCCTTCAATCCTTTGAAAGATTCATTTAACCCCATCAGAAATTTCATCACACAATCTCGTTGTTGGTAATCGGTTACACCTTTCAAACCTCCACAGGTACAATTTGGTATTGACTTGTAGTTCAGCAGTTCATCAAAAAGTGCCTTGAGTTTGGAATAGTAAATACCTACTGAGTCGCTTCCTTGTACGAGGTTTACGATGTTCTGCTTCACTTCGTAAACCCTTGGTGCATTCTGCTGTGCATGCCTATGCTCAAGCTCACTCCAAAGTTCGTGTGTCGTTTCTGCATAGAGAGTGCTTGTCTTAATATCTGCTGATAGTGCGTTTTGTAACCAGGTGATCATTATATCATTGCATCTGAGCCAGTATTCCATTAAGGGGTTATTGGCATTAGCTGGAGGAGGAATGCTCCCGTCGATGAATCCTAACTTATTTTTTATTCTTAATGCCCTCTTCATGGACCTGGCCCATCCATGATAATTTGTTATTTCAAGAAGCTGTGGAACAAGAACAGCTCCTGAGTTTTCGTTGGGGGCAATGTAATATGGACTGATGGGATTGGTAGGATCAAAAATGGTTTCGCTCACAGCAAAGGGGTTGACGTTGAGGGTTTAGTTTTGTTCATCTTGAGCCATGGCTCTGATACCATGTAAAGATTTGAACGAGCTTTGAAAGAAAATGAAATTTACAAATTTTGGTGAAAAACAGAGTGTATGTCTCCGCCTTCCTTTTCTTGTATTAATAAATGAAGAATAATACAGTGTGGGCTAGAATGAACTCTCTTAACGTGGCAACTCTGCCACCTTTGCCTTTCCTTTCCTGTCTAAGTATGCACCACGTGTGCCTGATGTAAATCGTTGACCGCGTACATCATCTTTGTTCTTTGACATGGGGAAGGCCTAATATATACATACATATATAGATATACATCTATGTATGTGTATGGATATGTGGAGAAAGTGAATGGATGATATAGAATGGAAGTGAATAGCCCAACAAACCATACTTCACACGTGAGAATAGATGGCCAAAAAATTCAGCACAACCACTGATCATGCCCTACCTGAGATGGCACGCTTGTGTTCTCTGTATCTGTCGTCCCATCTTCATTAAATTTGACATTAAAACTGAAATAAACTGTTTATGTAATAATATTTAAATAATATGTAAAAGGTGTTTGCTCACGTACTCCCCTTGCCCGGCCGTGGAGAGATTAACGTGAGGGGTTTATCAAGTCTGGCCCACTTTGTTGATTCACCGGAGACACGTGGCAATGGGTCCCAAGACTTGACCGTTATGGAAACGTGAGGATGGGACCCCCGAGTTTTCGCAAAGGCATCTGTCTCCAATCTCTCGTCTCCTCTCCTCACTCTAACCGCCCTTTTCGCTTTTCTGTGGTCCCTACCGTACCCCCACCACGTGGGGCTGATCCGATCCGGAGGGACACGTGTACGAATATCGATGCGTCGTGTTTTGTCATCTACTTGAAAGCCTTGACATCAAATTAAAAACGAAAATAAAAAGAGAGTTCCGATGAGAAGCGATGTGGTGCTGCTCTGGCACACGCAATCATGCTCGACGCTCAACCCATCACTGTGCGTAGGACCCACCACGTGTCATCGTGATGGTTTGGTATGTAATTTAAAAGGGTACGAATTATCACACACTTGAAATTTTGTTTTATTTATTTATTTTTAAATCAGAATATATTTTTATTTATTTATAATTAATTTTCAGTTGAAAATTGGTAACTTGTTCAAAACAAATTTAAAATTTCAATATTTCTAAAAAAAAATATATAATAACCAGCAAGGGTTACTAAATTATTTTAAAATTTAATTCTATCAAATAATAATGCAATAAATTTAAATTAATTATTAGGTTAGTTTTTAAAATTTTTATTAAAATATGGTGTTAAATATGTCTAATTCATATCACAAATAAATTTGTTCCAATAAGTACGTGTTCATGACGTTATAAATAAGGAATAAAGTACTCTCTTCTTTAATTAAAGAACTAATTCATTATTATTTAAATTTGATTTTATATTATAATATTAATATATATTTTCATTGGTGGAGGAGATTATGGATTGAGTGGACATAAAAGGAGGTGACACCTGTCCCTGGCCAATGGCGATGGTGGGGAAGTTGAGAACCATATGTTAATAAACTTATTTAATTAACATAAATTGTGGTTAGAGGTGACCCACGTATTACTTCGTGTAGTAATCAATTAAACAATTAAGTAAAGTATGATGCAAACTGGATTTAGCGGTTCAAAATGAGTTAATTAAAAATCAGCGAAATTTAATTAGGTTTGCCGTAATTATGACTTTTTGAAAGATCAATATGCATTATGATTAATATTTTCTAATTAAAATTAATGTATTTCATAATTAAATAACATACACGCATTAGTTATAATTTAAAATTATAACCGCCACGCAGAACTTACAGTTCAGATTCAACTCATAAATTTTTTTTTTTTTTTTTTTTTTTTTTTTAAAAAAAAGGAATTACAAATATGGTATAAATTACATGTCATGCACGTGTGTAAGTTAAGCACGTGCAGGTATTTGGAATATCCTTTATTAGTACCATGCATATCTTTGACTCTTGGTGTATCTGAAATAATTGATGTGACAATAAACAAAAAAAAATTGAACAACAACAGCTCCTTGTTTTATTCGTCACAAAATTTATAATAATGTCTGCTTTGTTTTTCTTTTTTCCTTTTTTTTTGTTTTTGTGAAACAACACCATTTTTCTATACTTGGAATCCGTATGACTTACCAGCACAACCATAATATAATTTAATAGTTAATATTTTTATACTTTATTTAAATATTATTAAATATGTAGAATTTATTAATTTATAATGTTTAATTTAATAATATTAAAATTTTAATTTATTAATAGAATTATAATAATTAAAGCTGGTTTAATTTTAATAAATTATGACATATTTTTAATAAAAAAATATTTGGTAATGAGTATATTCTGTTAGTTAGTTGAAGTAATTATAATAACTAATTTTTTTAATTTTTAAATAAAAATATTAAATATTTTTTTATTTACGTCGTAATTTTAATTAAGAAAAATTACTTATCTGAATTTTAATCCTTATGAAAATATTTTTAAATTGAAACTCATCCTAACTTAATCTATTTAAATTTTTTTTAAAAAAAAATAAATAAATAAATCACTTACGTAAAGGGTATCATAATTTATTTAATATCATAGACTTAAATGCTCCAATCATTATATTAGCTTCAAATACGAATTATTAAAGTAAGCTTTAACAAATAAAATCATGAAAAAATATATTACTTGCTCGTTGGCCATAAATAATTTCAGAAATCGTATAACATGATTAGTAGGTCTAAAATTTTTTTTACAAAAAATATATAAATTTAAAAAAAATGTGAAGCCTGTTAATTCATCTGTATTTCTGAAGCATATAGTATTAATCATAAATTACATAAATTTTCATATGTTTAAATGTTTGAAACTCAAATTAATTGATTTTCCTTTCGTGAGAAAATTTGTGTTTTTCTGGGCCTTTGAATTAGACCCATATATCTTTCTCGTCAAATGTGACATTTTATAGCCCAAGTACATATAGAGGAATGGGCCCAATTTTAATGAAAAGTAATGGGTCAGATTGTTGGTTCTACAAAAATGAACAGCTCCATCTACGGCGTCGTTTATTACCCAATTGGGGGATCAATTGTTACATACATATATATATGTTCTTTAAATTTCATGTCATAGCACATAACAAAAATTATTAAGTACCAATATCTATTGCTCATTGTTATACTTTCAACCAAAAAAAAAAAAAAAGAAAAAAAAAAGATTATTAATAACAACATTTTTAGTATTAATAGTTCCTAAACTGAACATGCTTAATAGTTTTAGCTATTTGAAAGATATTATTAAAATGCTTAATATAAATAAATTCACAAATAATAAACTGAAATTTTATTTATGTGGATAATAATTATTTAAATATGTAATATGCACGTACATAGTATATTGGTAGATAATATATATGTGTGTGTGAATATATTAATTAGTACAATATTTTGTGCTTATTATTAATATACATATGGTATGATTATAGAACACCGACATGCCTCAAATTACGTCACCATTAACGTTAAAGACCATGATCCTTACTGGTAATTGGTTGGCTAAGAAAATTTGATATTAATAATATAAATCTAAAAAAGTGAAATGCCCACGACCCAAATAATATAATCAAAGTTAGAATCTCTGCGATTTCAAAATTGAATAACATTTGTTTAAACATGGTCCCTTTGGCTGTGACATATTTTCTATTTGTTTACTAGGAAAATCAGAGAAGAGTTACACCCTTAAGCTTAAATGAAAAGTAGTTCAGTATTGATAATTAATATTTAACTAAACTTTAAGTATGTGTTGTGCATATAATATAATTTAAGTTTTTTTTTTTTTTTATAGTTATTAAAAAAATTAAACAATACCTTAATTTTTGGTAAAATATTTGTACGATAAATGAGTCAATAAAAAATTTAAATACATATATATTTTTATTCAGTTAAAAATTAAATTTTATTTATATATATTTAAATTTTTTTAAATAAATAACTATTATAACTATAATTTTACTTTTATTTATTATTATTTGAAAATAAATAATATATATTTTTAAATGAGGTTATGTTGTAAGATGCGAGATGCTACCCTGGCAAATCAAAACTACTTCTAACAGCTTTTATACTGCTCTGTGTTATCGTTAATTAATAATTAAAATAAATAAAGGCAAATTTTTGTTAATTAACCAATTTTTTTCAAGACATGTTTATATTGGTTATCACTACATCAATTATTGCAATTGATCTTCTCTTAAAGTGATGAGAGCAAACAAAATTATATGCAAATACAAATACAAAACATGTACATACATACTTGTCTATATATATATATATATATATATATATATGTAGATTAACTAATTTATTAAGTTGGCTTTTGGATATACTGTAGGTAAGCTATGTACTGTACAGGAGGTTATCATTAATGGAATTTTTATAAGACCATTAAGATTAGTAGCCAATTAATGGATGGATGGATGTAATCAGTATATATAATATTAATTTTTATTTTCCCCACATGGGGTTTACTGAATTCGCTTCTTCTTCCAGTTTGATTGGCAATAATATCTTTATCTTTTTTGGAGACTCTGTTATGAACATTTTTATTATAAAGTTAGTTATTCAAATTTGAGGTACCTTCTAAATTTATATATATATTTTTATAAACTCAACATTGTGACATCTCTAACTATATATTCTTAATTTTTTCTTTGTTTTAATTAATATTAAAAGTTTTTAATTGATTAAATTTTGAGATTTTATATTTTTATAAATTATTTTAGTTAGTTAGAAATATTTGTCTTTATTGCTTAAATACGTACACACGCACATATATATGTATATTGATATTAGTGATAAAGATATCTAAAATAAAAAGATTGAGATACTATTTATATAAATCTGAAAGTTATATTGATTAAAAACTAAAGATGAGGGATAAAAATATATATTTCATATTATAGTAGTGTATTTAAATATTTTTTAAATTTGTTAATATAAATGGTTTACTTGTGGTGTTTTGATCAATAAATATTATATTTATGTGAAATGATTCTAAATTAGTCCCCTCCCATATCTAAAAGGTCATATTTTAATTTTATTGATATAATTAAAGGTATATTATATGGAGATTTAATTAATTAAGAATAATTAAACCATCAACGGTTAGTTATCTTCTTCCCACTAAGTAGATTAGTGGGTGGGTGAGGTGATGATTATATTTATACTACCTCAAATCCTAAGTTTACCACCCTATCTCCTCACTACTTAATAAATAAATCAAACCCTTAAAGCAGATTTCTGATTTTATGATGAAATGTTCCCTTCAAATTATAATTATTATCCTAATAATCAATCTGTTTTTATACATAATCATAAAGTTATTAAGTAATCGTAATTAAACTAATTAAAAAGAGAGAGATAGTAATTAAGGTGTAAAGGCTATATAGCCTGTAGGTAGCTAATAAATATGAAGTCTAAAGTAAAAAAGTGAAGATGCAGATGCGACTGCTTGGAGCTTAATTTGTCTGCAACTTACAAGCAACTCTTGTGGGACCCTAAATCATTATTTTATTTATAAATATAATTTAGATACTCATTAAAATTATGCACGTGCATGCTAGATTAACAAAATTAATTCTGATTAGAATGCCACTTCTATATGTGTGTGTGTATATGTATATATATATATATATATGAATTAAAAAAATTATTTTTGACTTTATACAAAAAATTATTGAATATGTCATAGAGTTTTATCATCATTTTTATGGTCAATTCTTTGAAAATTACAATTTTATTTTATCTTAATAAGTGATAGGTTAACTATTTAAGAATATTATATTTCTAAATATTTTATGGGCAAATCATTAATTAATCTTTAGATTAAGTTTTTTCATACATTCTTCTTAAATTTAATCTTCAAGATAAGCACTCTAATTACAAGTGTCACTGTTCATTAATTGCATGCGAGATGTCATCATGCTTCGGTAACAACCTGGAGGTAGCTAGGTCGGTCATGTGGCCACTAACAATGGTGAATATTAATATGCTTCTTCCTCACTTTTAACATATATGTATATATAGCATCTTGCAGGAAGGAGTATTGATCTTAAAGCACAAAAAAAAAAAAAAAAAAAAAAAAAGGGGAGAGATGCAATTTCAGTAAGTTGACGCAGAGGATATTATTGATGAATCCACCCATATATACACGTATGAATTGATGGTCAGGCTTCGGTTCATCTGGGGTGTAACCTTCATTTTCAAAGTCAAGTCTCCATTCATGGCTATATATCTACATCTCATTAAACAATATTAATAAATTTACATTAAATTTTTTAATTAAAACACGAGTTTAATTAGTGTATCCAAAAACGCAAGTGATTTAGAAGACCAATTATATATTAATTTGTAAAATATTGGAAAGTAATATACCTAATTATAATTGTGGATGAATTGGAAAGAAATGGTGGAAGAAGGCAGAGATAATGTTGGTCAGAAATTGGGTTTTAATTAGAAAGGAAAACAAATTAGGAAAGTAGATTCAAGAAGGAAAAAAAAAAAAAAAAAAAGGGGTGAAAGGAAAAAGACCGATCTCCAAAGTCGTGGGGCAGTCTATAAAAGAAACTCATACATAGTGGATGAACTGTGTACGATTGAGACTTCAAAATTTCATTCTAATTTTCTTACCTCCCACTACTCTACTTGCACTTTTCCTATACGTACATACATATACATATATATATATATATATATATATATATATATTCCTTCAATTCTTATTCAAAATTCATCTTATTTCATCACTTCATTATCCTTTCCTGGTTGGATTAGTTGCATGGTACAATTTATTATATTAATTATATATCTTAAAAAATAAATTACTTAAAATAAATAAAATTATGTGTAATGGGTATTTTATTCGAAAAGCAAATAATTAATTTCTGTGGCTTATTTTTAAATTACTGATTGTAATTATCTCTTGAAAAAACGTGGCAATTGATAAAAATTGTTTAGAGGATAGACATGACATGATAGGCAAATATCATCAAGTTAGCTGAAAATTTTGTTTACTAAAATACAGTACAACATGTATTACTTACGAGTCAAGCCCTCCTCAATAAATGGAAAATGTATACTCACATTTACTTTCCTTATCTGCTAAATCCAAAATCGTGTAGCTTAAACTATTATGCTGACTTCTCACCCATCATCAATTTTACTTTGCATAAATATATTACATGATACTAAATTGAGCTTTTATATATAAATATATAAGATAAAAACTATAGGATTGTTTAATTCCTAATTTCGTTGGTTTTCAGTAGAAAATCATAGATGATAAAACTATACTTTATTTCATAAATATATTTCAAATATATATATATATATATATATATACTCACAATTATAAGAAAATGCGGAGAATTTCTCTCTTTCATATGTTTTTTTATTTTCAGTTTAATTAATTAATTAATTAATTTTTTAAAAAAAGAAAATATCCATATGTGAACTCTCTGTCACACTTGCCATCCATATCTTGAATTAGTGAAGCTTTTCAGTTGGATGGTCAAAGGGAGCAATGTGATGATTACCATGGAGAAAAAGAATCTTCATATCCGACGGTTAAGATTAACTGTTACTGGTCAACATATCAACAGGATCTTTTTTTTTTTTTTTTTTTTTTTAAGTATAAGGTTTTGAGAAGAATGTTCTTCTTGTTGACCGGAACCAAACTCTATAAAAAGCCAAACAGCAAGCTAATGCCAAAACCTCCCATAAATATATATTCACTATAGACATTTTTGGGATATTAGCAAAATTATTTTTTAAAATTATTAAAATAAATGTCCATTTACAATATAATTTGTTAAATAAGATTATTACTTCCTATATTTTTTAGAATATCAGAAGGCTAATAAAAAAATTCTCCAAATATCATTTTTTTTATATTAAAATATTAATATTTAAAAACTGAATAAGAATAAAATACGTTCAAATTAAAAAATATAAATATATTAAATTGAATTAAAAATTTATAGAATATAAATAAAAATTTAATACATATATGATATAAATTTAAGCGAATATAACATTCTAATAATTCCCTATTAGTCTCATGTATAATTTAAGTTATCTGTTTTATGATTCTTTTCGTCAAATGAAAATACAAATGTATAGTTATGTAATTAGAGATATAAGTGAAATTAATTTAAATATATATTAATATTTAAATTATAAGCAACATTTGTATATAAAATAATAAAGATATATGATTTAAGTTATAGTAAAATAAAGTTTGAAGTATTTACCTTAGTATATTGAGTGTGGATTTTAGAGTAATAAATAGTTGTATAATAAATTTGTGTTGCTCCATTGTTTTATACTCTCTCTATACAACAATTTTGTTTACACTTTCTCTTTATTTTTTGTACTCCTCACGTAGTGGGTGATGGAGAAGGTTGTTGTTAGTTAACGGTAGTTATTACACAATGGTAAAGAGATACATAAAGATATGGTTCTTCTAGCTACGTTCATATTATGTCATTCACCAACCCGTCTTACATATATATGTATATGTATGTATATATATGCATGTATAAATACCTAGACCCTGTTTCAATATCTCTACTAGTTTGTGTTGCCTTCTTTCTCTTAAGCAAATAGCTCTCTTACTTGATTTACAAAAGTCTTTGTGCTGGTACCGGACCTCTCGCCCTATGCTTTCTCCACCTTCCACTCAACAAGAAGAATATTAAAAAACCCTTGTTTAACACAAGTATAAGAGCATAAGAGGTCCTCGACCCATATATTTCCAGAAATCCAGGAAGTCCCAAATCTCTTTGAAGATAAGAAGATAAACCCATGTCTCAAATTTAATCTCACCCTAATCTCTCTACCGTATTGGTTTTTCCTCAGTGTTTTGCATGAGTTTTTGAGCATAGTAATTTTGTAAAAGTTGTTTCTCGAAACTGTTCATTTGTTTGCTTTTGCTGTTTATGGAGTACTACTTGAAGGAAGTGGAAGGCAAAAGGGTCCATGATCATTTCAACAAAAACATGGCTGGGACGACAACAAAGTGTGTATGGGTGCCTGGACCGATCGTGGTTGGTGCTGGTCCCTCGGGTCTAGCCACGGCTGCGTGTCTTAAACAAGGAGGCGTGCCTTGTTTGATTCTTGAAAGGGCTGATTGCATAGCTTCCTTGTGGCAAAACAAGACTTATGATCGTCTCTCTCTTCATCTTCCAAAGCAATTCTGCCAGCTTCCTCTTTTTCCATTCCCTGCAAATTTCCCCACTTATCCAACAAAGCACCAATTCCTCGCTTACTTGCAGGCTTACACCACGCATTTCGGCTTGGAACCTATCTTCAACACCACCGTGGTGAGCGCCCAATTTGATCGCCGGTGTGGGTTTTGGCGGGTGAAGACAGTGGGACTAAAACAGGAGGAAACTGAGTATGTTTGCCAATGGCTAATTGTGGCCACAGGAGAGAATGCAGAGGAGGTTGTGCCGCAGTTTCCGGGAATGAATGATTTTGGTGGGCCTATAATTCACACCAGCTCTTATAAGAGTGGCGAATTGTTTCGTGACAAGAAGGTTTTGGTCGTTGGCTGCGGGAATTCGGGCATGGAGGTTTGCTTAGACCTCTGCAACTACAATGCTCATCCTACCCTCGTTGTTAGAGATTCGGTAAGCATGCTTCAATCATCTCTCTTTCGCTCTTCGCAAAACCCATTTCAATTTCAAAATAGAGTTTGATTTCTGCTAACCAAAATTTAATAAACTAAATAGTAATCACATGACCATCCAGTTTCAATTAAGAACCTTTACGAACTCAATTCTATTTCTCGTGAATTAAGATCATTTATTTGTTAAAGACTTTAGCTTTTAGCAAAGAAAGCAGTAAACTTTCTGATGTAATGGTTCTAGTACTGTTCTTCTATTGCTTTTAAAAAACAGTAAAATTTTTTCTACTTTCTTGGAACTTGTTTGCATGCGCAACATCAACATTGGTCATATCAGTTCAATTTTTTTTATAAACCAGACCAGAGTCCATAATCTTTCTCTATATATATGTTTCTTCTTTCTTTCTGGAAAGAACCAAAACGAGAACTGTTCAGTCTCTCTAAAACTATAATAATATAGAACTGTTGCGACAAATCTTATTATTTTCACCACAAACAGCCTTTTTATATGTATGTGTACAGTGGCAAGTGTCTGGAGTCTTGTTAGAACTTTTCTTTTGTTTTTTTAATATATAAATTAATTAAGGGTTTCGTTGTTCTTGCAGGTGCACGTTTTGCCGCAAGAGATGGTAGGGAGATCAACTTTTGGACTGTCCATGTGGTTGCTAAAGTGGCTGCCCGTGCGTCTTGTGGACAGATTCTTGCTTCTCATGTCAGGCTTCATGCTGGGGGATACTGCTCGCCTCGGACTCAATCGCCCAAAACTTGGCCCCCTTGCACTCAAGACCAAGTCTGGCAAGACACCTGTTCTGGATGTTGGCACGCTTGCTAAGATCAAAACTGGTCATGTCAAGGTTTTTTTTTTCTTCGTCTTTTTCTTTCTTGCTGTATTCTTGAAATAAGAAATCAAAATTAGTTGCATTGTTAGTTACAATATATCTATCTATTAATTACACAGGTTTGTCCTGGAATAAAGAGACTAATGAACCATGCTGTGGAATTTGTCAATGGAAGCGTAGCAAACTTTGATGCCATTATTCTTGCTACAGGCTACAAAACTAATGTACCCTTATGGCTAAAGGTACTTAACTTTCAGTTCATCGACATAGTTGTATAATTATATAACAAAGGAAACAGGAAAAAAATTGAAAGAAGAAATTGATTTAAACGTTTATTAATTTTAAATATATTGGTGGTTTGGATTCTCAGGAAACTGACATGTTATCAGAGAAAGATGGATTCCCAAATGGGTGGAAAGGTGAACATGGGTTGTATGCAGTAGGCTTTACAAAACGTGGCCTGCTCGGTGCCTCCATTGATGCAAAAAGGATCGCACAAGACATCCATCACTACTTCTGGAAAGCTGAGGCCTCGTCTTTCATGGCTTTCCCCACTCGCCCACCACCCTAAAAGACCCTCTGCCTCTACATGCTTAAAGAAACCCGTACACTCGACTTTCTCCCAAGCTTTTATAAAAATGGTTGCTCAAAGGAAAATTTACAGTAGAGGAAAAAAGAAAGAAGAAGAAGAAGAAGAAGAAGAAGAAGAAGAAGAAAAGTGGTCATATGTCAATATTCTCATAGAATACATGAAACCTTGCAAGTAGGGTTTAGGAAACTAATTAGGTCAAGTTTGCTTCTTTTTTTATATTATTTTTTTCTTTGTAAAAAAGGGAGATTTGTTAATGGTGTCAATGTGTTAATAGTGTTGTAAATAGAAATTTTTGCGTAGGTAGATATATTTTCAGTAAATTGTTTAAGAGATGAATTGGGTCGATTTGCTGTCACAAATTAGAACGTAGATTAGATGCTTTGGAAAGTTGGTGGTGGAATACTATATATATATATATATATATTTTATATCAACACATATAGAAAGCCAACAAAGATGATTACTTTTCAATTTACCAATCAAAATATTGATATTAGAAGGAGCACCCAAATGGGTACTTGTTTTATTTTATAATAGTTAATGAACTATTAGTTTTTATTTATAAAAAAATACGTTAGATTCTTTTTTTTTTTTATTTTTTTTTATCACCCTAAACCATTGGATTAATTCAACTCAATCACTTATTTTATATAAAATCAGAGATTAGGATACATACTTCTTATATTGGCTTCTTTTAGTTAAACTTCAGATCAAGTCCTATCCTTTAAACCCAGCGATGGATGGAAATGTCGATAGATTTATTTCAATATTATCAAAATAAAATTTAAAGAGTATATATATATATATATATATATATAGATAATATTTTATAAAATTTTCAAACTTACCAAATCTTTTGATATAATGTTTTATTAGTAACTTAAGCTAATGAATTAATTATTTTATATTGATTAATTTTTAATATATCTTTTTACAAATAAATCATTTATCTTATTATATTACATTACTTCAATTGTGTTTTACCATCTAAAATTTCTTTATCATTAATAGATAATTTATATAGCTCAATTAATTCAATTCATGGAAGTCACATTTCGTATTTAAAGTCAAAAAAAAAAAAAAAAAATTAAAAAGAGAGAAAAAAAAAAAATCTTAAGTTCCAATCTCAGTTTCCAATAATTGAAAAAAGAAGACTTGATGATCAATACAGCTTAGAAAAAGACTGAAAATTACAAAGTATTGCAGGCGATGATGAAGATTATTAGGTACCACACACATGCATACATACATACATACATACATACATACATACATGTAATTTGTAGCTAAATGACAAAAATGATGATGTAGTTTATCCTTAATGAACATTCAATTGACCATCAGCTAACCTGCAAGGCAGGGACCAATTTTTTTTATATTTCTTTTGCGGAAAAACAAAAGAAAAAGTGATTTAAAAGAAAAGTACTGAAAGCAAAGGAAGCAGAAAAATTAAATCCTTTAGGCCATGGAAAGGTCTCAAAGTATGTATATATATATATATATATATATATATGTGTGTGTATACATGTAGAGAACGTATCACCCTTATCAAAGGTCCTCTTCTGCAGATTACCTTTCCTAAATGTATATTAATCTTTTATATATATGTATATGTATATCTTAGTTAATTAATTAAAATATGATGATGATCATGAGGCCGGCTCCCTGATTAATTCTCTCATCAGAAATTTGGACCATCATTATTTTGTGTAGGATTACCATACATTCTCCACCACAATTTGTTCCCTGTCAATGCTCGGACATGGGGTCTTATACATTTATTAGATCACCAATATTCCAAAATATACGAATTAATATATTCCTTTATACTAAACTTTATGTACTGTGACAATAATATTTGTATATATTAATTAATTTTGTATCACATTGGATGGCTAATGATAAAAAAATTGGACACGTGGGTACTCTCCATGTGTATGCGCACAGGCAAGCACCTAAAAAGCCTGACGCACAAGCAAACAGAAATTAAATAAACAACAATTAAGGTGCATTAATGTTTTTTTTTTGGTCGTACCTTAATAAAATATAATTAATTAATCAAGAGTCAATTTAATTGTTAAATAACTTTATTTCTATGTATGAAACTATTAGTTTTCTAAGTTATTTATTTATTTATTTTATTTTATTTTCAATTTTGATTTAACTACTAACTCATAATTTTAAAATTATGATAATTAGGATATTAATGTTGGTGGGTTTATTTCCGACCGAGTGGAGATTGATAGACACATACAAATCGAATCTTTGAGGGTCAGATCAGAATAAAGACAATATTTTTCCAAGCTACTCAGAAAGAGAGAGTATAAAATTAAATCAAGTTATAACCAAGAATATCAACATCAAGAGAGTTTTGTTTTTGTAATAGTAAAATGGTGTGCTTAGGACCAGCAAGGACTTGGGCATACTAATAATTGTACTTGGCCCATGAGATCCCATTTATAACACAATGCCCCCTATGTATCTATCTATATATATATATATATATATATATATCATACATTAATTTCCCATAAAATACTGCCGACCCTCCTTTCTTCTTTAAACATATATTACCCTTCGAGGGTGCACTAATTATTGGAAACCCTAAAGGGTTTAGAAGATAATGTGGATTTCTCTGCCTCTCTCTCTCTCTCTCTCTATATATATATATATATATATCTATATATATGTATGGTTTTTGATAATGTAATTATATTGCAGGATCTCTCTCTTTTTGGGGTTGTAGCAATTTGCACCTTCTCCTACCAACATCATGATTTTTACTCACTCCCATTTCTCTTATCATTAATTTTCTCTATCAAAATAATATTTGATTAAAAGAAACACCTTTACTAAAAGCAGTAGTGCTAATTTTCTATAAATATTTATCAAAAAATAAACCATCTCTTTGTGTAATTATATATTTAACAGCAAGCCCACATGTCTACATAATTTTTTTTTTTTTCTATTATTATTTAGTCTATGATGATGTTAGAAATTTTCGTTAGCTGAGATATAGTAGTAAAGCACAACTTGATATTTCTTTGTTTTGCAAATTTTTAAATTTAATTATAATATTATTTATTTTTATCACTTTCACTCTTCTTCGTAATTTGACTCTTTATTAACTAATATAATAATATTAATTTTAAATAGTTAGATAGTTTAATTTTTTTTTATCACTTTCACTTTTTATAACTAAAAAAATTAAAAATCTTAAAGAAATTAAAACTAAAATTAAATGAAATAATTAATTTTAAAAGTACAAAAAATTAAACAATCTCAGCCATATAAATTCTAGTAAAGTTCAGATGTATTAAAATAATAAAAAAATTTAACCACATACTAAATTTTCTAAAATTTAGATCATTAACACGTATAAATTGATAGTATCTTATTGTTTAACTAGTAGTTAAACTATTAGCAGAAAAATTATTAAATATAAATCATATATTTACTGAGTATGAGAAACACTAAACCATACTTTGTCATTGTAAAAATAATCTTGATGTTGTCAATCTAAACTAGATACTCTTTGGCATTATGCCTTGTAGTTGTCTTATTATGTAAGAGGATAGATGTAAATATGACCTGATTGCGAGACTATGTCAAGATAATAAGACTGTTGCACCTAATTAACAAAGTAATACATTATGTAGGTATAATTAATCTTGTTTTTTACTGTAATAGTTAGTGTTAGAATTGCACAAAAGATAAGTTATGTAGTTAGTCATCTCAATCCTAATGTAGATGTTTGGATTATGTGACTTTGATAATTGAATTAGGTGGCATCTACTTATGGCATAGTGGTGTTTTTGTATGGGAACAATGAATCTTGAGATTTATAGAAGATATTGGCTTTTATTATGTCATAAGAGAATGAAGGACTTGTATTTCTAATATTAAGGATCCTTATGTCAAGTGTATTTTGTTCAAGCCTGTATTTCAGTGTGGTTGCTCTTCATCACCCTCAACGATATCTTATTCTCTTTTTTCAACATATTTTATATATTGACTCCATAACTTTTCATAATTATGTTGATCTTTTCCTAAATCTCTGAATCGGTTAAATGTTCTCTTATATCTTCATCACCACTAAGTATCGACACTATCCAAGATCAAAACACAAATAACCTTAAGAATTTTACATCTAACAATAGAGGAAAAAAAAGGACACTAATGGGCCAAGGTTTCTAACCATGTTTTATATCTTATATATAGGGGTTGTTTATTCATTTGCCAACCCAACTAAACTTGATCTATTAACATATCCCATATTACCTTTTTTAGGTCATCAAACTAGCATTGATATTGTATATATTGGTTCCTTAGTAATCTTAATGAGTTCATCATGATCCTCTCTGCATGCTATGTTTTGATAGCTTGATTATCTATTTAAAAATATTTTCGCCTTATAATTCTGTCTTTTTCTTTGTTTTAATATTTTGTTTTTTCTAGTGTCATTTGTAAGAAATTGTTATCATTCCATAAATAAAGTCATTTGATGATACTAATAGGAGTTTTAGATGACAAATGTATTTATATATTTGTGTAAAATATTTTTAAATATTTACTCTTACTGAATGTAAGATTAAATCGTTAGCATCAAATGAAATATTATTCACCTTTTACATCAATTAGTAGTTGACTAGATAAAAATTTATGGAGTTTATGTTATTTCACCAATTATGAGATAGTACCAAATCAAGAGTGCTTTAAGTTGTTGTGGTAGCAATTGTGAGGTTGGCTTCTTTTGGATTATAATGTTTTCACTAAGTATGATAACTAAATTTTATTGGTTATGAACGAAATCAAGGGTTCTTTAGGTTGTTATGGTAACAATTATGATGATGACTTCTTCTTAATTGTAATGTTTTATCTAAGAACTGTAAGTGAGTTTATTAGTTGTGATAGCCATTAATGATACATTAGGGATAAGTTGGATGAATGTATGGAGTGCTATGAACCACAACACTCATATGATCTTTGTTAGGACATGAATTGACTCACCAAGCTCACTACATAAACAATATATGGTCGTACGTGAGATAAGTATATTAGTTCCCACAAGGTGTTGATGCTTTTTTTATTGGTAGGGGTTTGATTAGGAAATTCTACCAAGCCTTGGTTTTGACCAACTGGAGTATCAGTAAGTGTCCAATCGAGCATTCTTGTTTGAAACAACAAGTCAAACACATACTTCCTTCAGGATAAAAAAAAAATGTCTCATATTGACTGAGGTACTTCAATTCCTAAAAAATACTTCAACCCCTAAGATTTTTAATCTCAAATTCAATTGCTAAATGTTTTTATAATTTAGATATTTATTCCTCATAATTTCCTGTAATTATCATATCATCAACATAGATTATTAAAGTTGTTACCTTCCCTTGTTGGTATTTCAAGAAGAGAGTATGATCTGAATTACTTTGCTTGAAATAATGTTTTCTTATTGAAAGGCTAAATCATTCAAACCATACTTTAGGAGACTGTTTTAATCTGTATAACGTCTTTTGTAACTTATAAACTATATTCCCTTATGTCAAAAAAACAAAACCTGGTGGAATATCAAAGTTTGCTACAAGTGAGATTAGTACTCTTATAGTATTCAATTTTACTACAGGCGAGAAAGTTTCTTAATAATCTATGTCCAGGTATATCCCTCTCGACGAGTCTTATTTTATATCTTTCAACTGATCCATCTGCCTTGTGTTTGATACAAAACACACATCTACATCCCACAATTTTATTTCCCTCAAGTAGTGGCACTAGCACCCAATTATCATTCTTCTGCAATGCTTTCATCTCTTATTTTTTCGCTTCGATCCACTTGAAATTATTTATGACTTCACTTACTGTATGGGGAATAATACCTACAGATAAGTTAAGGACATGAAAATGTTGGTGCTAGCATGATAATTTTGGCACAACCAGAGAAGTTATGGGCCCAAATAATTCATTCTAAATACCTTAAATAGCCACCCTACAATTTGGGGTATACCAACCTTTAGGACTCTTTAATTTTGAAAGTTTGATACATGTAAGACGATTTATCTTCCAAGATTTATATAAGACTATAACTATTGCAGAAACAATCAGTATCTTATTTGGCTATAGATATCATCAATACTTGAATTTATGTCACTATAGTAAACGAAAAAAAAATTGGTTTCGAGTAAACTAGCTCCTAAAAACCCATAGTAATGAACGGAATACTTAGCTCATAGTTCTTGAGTCAGCAGTAAAGACAATAATGTATATAGTCATTTTTTCTTATCAATCTCCTGTCTTAAGCTAGGTATGATCCATTTCCTATGTTACATCTTCACATAGTTGAGAGATTATTTAGTAGTTTTATTTACATTTATGATACAAGATATCATCATTTCTTGAACATTCAAAGAATAGGTTTACGTTTAGCGACAGTCCATAGTGATTCTACGCTTATTGTTGCAAAATTACTAGATTCACTGTGCTAGCTACACCCTTTATTTGTTTGGAGTCTTCTTCAACTCAAACCCAAATTACATAAACTCCCCACTTGTTGTGTAAAATGGACTATGGTTTAGGACAATTTAACAACTCACAATGTAACTAAATTGACAAGCTTTTATAATTAGGGGCTCTAATTCCTCTACAAAACTTATATAAACTTTGTATTTGTTAGTTTTCATTAATGAAATTTCCGGTATTTCAAAAAACAAAAAAAACTATGTAAAAAATAAAAAATAAGACTTTGAAGAAAAAGAACATATGGGATTGAAAGCTGTATTACACTTGTACAGAATTGTATTGTACGGGAGATCAGCTTAATATAATAATTTAAAAGGCATATCATGTTCAATCTGTACAACGCGATGTACATGCAGCATGGTCCAGGGGGCACGTGAAAGGGGCGCGGACGTCAGGAGTGGCGACCCCGGCGCTGCCACTCCCTTGGTAAGGCGAACACATGGCGCACATGCGCAGCCATCGATTGGACCATCCGGATATTCACAGCTTTAATTTTTTTTCAGTCATCGTGGTCCTTTTATTTATTAATTTAATTTTCTAATCGCTCTCTGCCTCCTAAATTTTCCACCCGCAAGGACCATTTTTTTCTTTATTATATGATTAAATGCACGTAACAAATATTTTTTTCCTTGATTAAGACTTTTACTTTTCCTTTTCTTTTATGTGTTTATACTGCATGAATAGAATTCCAATCCATAAATTATACAGCACATATGAGGGGTTTAGTTTTGAATTGGGTTTGTTATTCTGAGTTAGTTTAATTTAATTAATGTATTAATGTTTGAAAAATCAAACTTGTCTTATAAGAAAATCAATTCCAACCTCATTAATGTATTTAATTCAAAAAAAAAAAAACCGTACACACACACGCACACACACAAATTTAATTTATCATATCACACGAAAGTAAAATATAATAAAATTTATTATCTCGAGTTTAAAATAGTTCTTAAGTTTTACGAGATTTTCTTAATTTTTTCGTATTTAAAAAATAAATATTTATTAATTTGTAAAAAGTATTTGAATTTACGAGCTTTTAAGTGTAAACCATTTTTATTTTCAATTTACTCTAATTTCATGCTATTTTAAACAAGAAAACTATTTGGATATTAATTTTTTCTTTCTAACTTTTGGACTCTAATAAGCTATTTTGGTAAAAGGAATTTTTGCTAGTTAGTTATATCAGCTTGATTATTTGGTATGTGTAATCTTCTTATATCATATAGTCATAATTATAATTAATTTATTTTTTTATTGTAAACATAAACATATTACAAGTAAGTATTGTATTATGCATAATACACACAATTTATATAAATTAACTCATCGCATCAAAATTTTTCATTCTTTTTAGTGATTCTTCTTCTTCTTATGAGCTATCAATATAAGTTTTAAGTTAGAAATAAATTATTTTGGTGAAAAAGATAATCTAGAATTTAGAGGTTTTAACAACAAATTTTATTGATAAATTATCTAAAATATTTGTGTAGATATCAGTCATTTTATCTTTTTTTATATTATTTTTCTTCAAGGGTCTTGACTTCTTTATCCTTAATTTTGGTCGAAATAACTCACTTTTATTTTTTTAATTTATGCGAATTGTCTTTCAATCATGTATTATCATCATCATTAGTTCTTAAGTAGTCCTGTAAGACTTCTACTCTCATATTAGAAGGATTTTTTTTCTGTTAACTAATTAAACTTATTATTATTATTATTATTTTGTGTGATTATCAATTAATGTTGTCACCTCCACTCCACATTCTAGAACCTGAGTGTTGAACAAGGTGATATACATCTAATGGCAGCTTATTTTTCTGCTTATTCTTGAAGTGAAGACATGGTTCTGCTCTTGCCTATAAGAATATAAGAAGGAGGTAGATGTGTGTTGTCTCTTGTTTTGTTTTATTCTCTTCAGGTTTGGTTTTCTATCACTTAGTCCATTTTTTTTTTCTTCACTTAGGCTATCAAGTATATGTGATGGAAGGTTACTTCCAAATAGTTGTTAGTTTATGATTTACCGTAGACAGACCCCATGATTATTCTTCCTTTTTTGTGCCCATAATTTTCATATATTTGTTCTTGTTAAAAAATACAAGTTGTAAAGGGAATATTAAAATCTCAAATAAAATTATCAAAAATGGAAAATATGATAAATTATTAAATTAATTTCTCATTTTTTTATTACAATTTAATCCTGGTTTTTTTATTTGTTTCAAATATCTAATTTTATTATATTTCTTAATAGAAAATATTAAAATAATAAGATCATTTCTGGATACTTTAAAAAATAATCTAGAATAATGAATTGGACTAGTTAATTAAATTAATACATTAATTATAATAAATTAATAAATTATTAATAATAATCAACATGGGTATTTGAAGCAAATGAAAAACATCACATATCAACCCTAACAAAATAAATATTAGGAACCAAATTATGGCAAATGTTAAATTTCAAGAACTAATTTAATAATTTATCAAATAAAAAAATCATAATCAATATCTTCAATGGGTCTTCAAGTAACCAAAATAAATCTAAAAATGTGCCAGGAGAATTCTACACAATGTTAGAGAAAAAATAAAAAGCAAGTCTCAAAAAATCCTTTTCTAACATTTTAAAGGGGATAGAATAAAATTTAGATTCCATAATGTGCACGAAAATGTGTCATTTATAATTTTCATACGTCGAAAAATTTCATATGCTTAAACTCCTTAACATGCACGAAAACTTTGCGTGTGCAAGAAAATGCATAAGCCAACACGTGTAAGATCACCTCCAACGCACACCCCTAATATGGCAAGGATCTTTAGCTAGGTTAAGAACTATTTTTATTTTGAATCACTATGATATGGTGTAAAGAACTTTGTACAAAATTTTATTTGGTTTTTAGTATTTGTACATGTTAAATCAACAAAAATATGTCACAATATTATTGCTTCTTCAATCCTCTTGATCTTGTTCTTTCTCTCATTTTCTTTTATTGCAATACATGATGGCCTAATGGTTATTTTCTTTTTCAAATGGCTCTTAATCGAGTTTCAGGACTTTGACAAAAGTCTATCTTCAATTGATATTAAAAGATCATGGAGCATCTTGATTGTAAGGATGTCATATGATGTAGTGGGACCTTGGCTATTGTTAACTTTTTGCCATGATCACTAGTATGGAGGCCTTGTTATTGTCTTATATATACACACACACACATATAAGAACATTGTGTTGTCAAGTTGCCAGGTGGTCTTGAAACTAAACTCACCAAATTCAAGGTAATATCGTACAAAATTAGGCCTTAAAGCAATGGTGAAGAATGTTTTTGAAATTCTAAAATACAGTAAAGTAGATAGAATGTCTTAAGTAAAAGAAGAGGTTGAGCGTATAAGGATTCCATTGGAGAGCAATAGGGAATGGTAGCTTTATCAAAACCACTAATCATTATGAAAGTGACTTTGGCCATTGATATTTTTATCTTTTTAATAAATCAAATTCACCATTTTTTCATATATCTATACTTCATTGAATCTAATGTTCTAACTCCTTGATCATTTTCATATTTCTTTCTAGCTAATTAATTGTATGCTTTTGAGACAATTCTTCAAACATCCAAAAGGCAATGGTATCCTTAAAGTGATCTCACATTACTTACTTTACTTAAAAGATAAGGATAGAACTCTACAGCACAAACACCGGAGTCATCATAAATTCAACTATCAATCTCCCAAGTTACTAACACCCGTTCAGCCCTTAATGTATGATTTCTTTCCATCGATCTCATTGCATTACTGCAAGCTACATTTGGTTTAGCTTCATTTACATATATCTATGTACTTCGACAACTATTTCTGTACATTTTCATATACATATACACAAATGTTTGCATATGTACGTATATATATATATAATAACATTGAGGAGTTAAGAACATGAAACAATATGTGTAGACAGGTATGCGGTTTGGCTTTTTGAAGATTTAATGTGTGAGTGAATGGAGCAAAACAAGCAGGAACGACGTTCTAATTGTAATTAGCATTAATATGTACATTGTTGGTTGACAATCTTTTTTTAAAAAAATATTTTTTAAAATATTAGTATCTAACTCGAAAAATCCAACAAATTATAGTAGTTATAATTAATTTTCTTATTCAACTTATTATAATATTGATTGAATTTATGATTAAAGTACGAAGTTTTATGTAATTATAAATAATTTTATTATGCCTACATTATCAATGTTTTACCAAAATTAACTTTATTAATTAAATAACATATAAACATTAAGTATATTACGATTTTTTTTTTAATAAGGAAACATAAAAATGCTCATGCTGACCGAAATGTAAAAAGTATTAACTAATAGAATAAAAAATAATTAGTAGATAATTAATATTCATCTAAAAATTGTTACTACAACCCTATGGAGGTACATGCATTAAGTGCTACAGATTTAATTTTAATTAGGAATTTTTTACTGGCAATTCGCTTTTGTAGTTTAGTTTTTTTTTTTTTTTGAAAAATTTATATACACTTGGAGACAATTGCATCTGTTATATTTTATTTAATTTAATTGTTTATATTCTAAATTTGTATATGTAATTTATAACATTTACTTTAAAAAAAAAAGCACTTAATTACATTTAATTTTTATAAACACTAGTTGTTATTACTGCCTTTACACATATTTATAGTTCGTACCTAAACTTTTCTGAACGATAGAATAAGACCCTTTACTGCTTTACAATTTTGTACAATACAGGTTTTGAAGCAGGGATGAGTGATCTAGTTGAGCAAGCAATTTTGATATGGACACGTCTTGTAGGCTTTAATATGTTTAGATTTGAAATGGGGTTTCTGACCTCTTTAAAATCATATATATACGTACGTGTAAATATAGAGGACCACCATGCACCACTAGGTAGCTATATATAATATTGCAACTTGCTCTCTTCAATCATTAGACCATATCGATCCTTCACTATTCTACATGTTGTGGGCACTGCAGGAGGGAGATTTATAGTTTTGCATTTCCTCTCCTTTTCGTAGTTTGCTTTATAATTAGGGTTTTTTTTTAGATAAATATAACATGATAGTATATTTATACATGTTCAAATATTATATTCTTAGTTTAAGACTGGGAAGAAATCTATTTTAGACAATTAGAATAAAGATCAAACTTACTAAGAAATTATTCTTTTTTCAAAAAATAAATTAAGAGTTAACTTTTTAATGAAACAATTATCTTACAGATACCAAGTATCCTTAATTTACAGGTTCTGTTAATTATTATCTCACTCTCTAAAGTCAGTACGATAGTGTGAATGGATATGCATGTGAAGGCTGTCATGTGATCTTGGTGTGGGATAGATAGATGTGCTTTAAGTTGATGGAATTGACTAAAACCTATTGCCCGCGCATGATTAAGTGATTTTGATGGCTATATATATATATATCTGTGTGTGTGTGTGTGTGTGTGTGTATATGTTCCTTAATTAAGCTCCTTGAACTTTTAAGGGACGGAATACCAGATTGCAATCATTTAAAATAAATAAATATTCATATATGTATAGATGTAGATATGTTAAGAAAGCGTATAAAGATCGAACATGTTGATTTTTTTTTTTTTTTTTTAAAGTGATACACATAAAAGAGCTTTCAAGAGTATTTATGCGGGTGGCTAGGGTTTCACCATCCAACATACATATATATTCAATCTCCTCTCTATATCCACCATCGCCGCCCCAGTACCAATGCTAATTATATTTTGAGAAAGACAGCTACCTGTCTTTCTAGATATATATATATATATATATATGTATATATTCAGATATACCTTCCTTGTATCTCCCCTATTTTTATGTGAAAAACCATTGTTACATTTTTAGAGTATGCTACAAAAGTTTCAAAATTATTGGTACTTTAAATTTAAATTTTAAGAAAATAACTTAATTAATTATTTATTTTATGGTTGAAGTTTGTTTTCTCACATCCATACAATTTAAGGTGTGGATCCAATTTTCAGAAGTTGTTTTATTTGCAAAGAAAAATATAAAAAAATGTCATATACTTAAAAGATATTGTTGACTATATAAAACTCTACCGAAACACAAAAGAATTCTTCTTCTCATTTTTAAAACTGAAAGAAATTTCTTATACGTTAATGTCACAATTGTATCTTTTAATTATGAGAAGATAGTGATAGAAGAATATTATCTTATTTAATTTCAATAAATCTTTCATTATCTCTCAAATAATTCTTCCATAATTTTTAGCTTTGCTATTATATGAAATCATAAAATTAATGGACCAATTATCTTTATAATTAAACTTTATGTTATATATAATCCCTAGTTATATCCATTCATGAGCATCTTTACAATTTACTACATTTGTAAACATCTTGTAATAATTTTAAATGGTAAGAAACTGTTCTCTCTTGATTTCTAAGTTATATAGTATTGAAGAAAATGTAAAAGTAGGAAAGGAATAAAATGATAAATGCATACCCATGAAATGATTTTGTAATTAAAGGAGAGACTCTCTCCCATCCATGCAAATTGGTGATGATCACTTTGTAGGGAGTGCAATTTCATGCATAATATTTCTATTCTTCTTGGAATCTTCCAAAGAATCTTCCCATTTTTTTGAAAGAAGCAAACACCCTCTTCATTTCATTTCAACTATATATATCATATATATATATATATATATATATATAACAATAGTCTTCCTTTCATATTGGATTCCATCTTGTTTGGGTTACCATCTTTATATGCATGCATGATTAGATTTCTGAATAATAATGGAATCTGCCATGGGATCCACCATTTTGAGTGGACAAACCAAGAGACTCATCATCCAAATTCTCTATTTTTAATTTTTATTTTCTTAAATATTTGATCCTCAAATAGAAGTTTTTAACCTGCCTTTAATTTCACTGCTACCCAAATATATTTTATTGGATTTTAATTTGGAGATATATGTTTGAAATAAATCTAATTCTTTTAGGATTTATTTGTAATTCCAATATTATGTAGAATTTATTTATAAATTCAAACTTACTTCAATTAGAAAAGAAAATGAGGAAAAACCTACCCGAAATGATAATAATTAAGCTCATATGAAATTTCATATAAAATTACAATAATAAACTTCAGATCATAATCAAGTTTTATCATGTAGTAATACAATTTATAGTTCTTAAAATAAGTATGAATTTATTAATTTTATATAAATTCTAGACTTGTTAATCCAAATAAAGTCTTAATTCAATTACGAAATCACTTAAATTGTATAAAATAAAAAATTGATTTTTAGAGAATTTCATTTAAAATTACAATAAAAATTATAAATTTTAATAACATTTTAGGACATATATGTTGTTTTATTTTTTCATAGAATTACAAGCAATATGTTTCAATTTAAAAAAAAAAATCACTCTCTTTAAATTAAATTAAATTAAATATAAGTTCGATAAAATTTTAGATTAGTTGCAAATTTTTGAGCAGCCCATGTGAAAGATTTACACATTGGTGGCTATTATGTTTTTTCATTTTTCAATTGATATGTGAGCGTATGCATCTTATATATATATATATATATATATATATATATATACCTGCTATTTCTTTCGTTTTATTGGCTCCTTAAACATATTACTACATCGATTCTCTTTCTACCTGGTAGATGTAATGTCCCCATCAGTTAACTACAACTAGAGCGTAGGCCTTTTTAATGGGCTTAATTAGAATATCTTCATAAATTGGGTCTTTATCAAAGTCATATTGGGCTATACCATTTGTACATGGGCCTGGCTCCCCCATGACTTTAATTAAGTAAACTAAATTTCATATGGAACCAAATTTATGTCTGTATGGTACGTGTACGCAATGTTGATTGCTGTAGTACCCATTTTACTTGGATTTATTCGCTTGGTTTATATTACATTCGTCTTAATCCACAAATATATAATGACTTAGAAAACTGTTAATTGCTAAAAAGCTCAGCCAAATTGCTTGGGAACACATCAAATTCTCAACAGAGTTGGTTTGCAGATTCAATAGTTGTCATCTACGGGATTGTGTGTTGGTGGATGAAAATGAAAGATGAGAACATAAACAAAATAAGATCCTCTGGTTTTTTTTTGCTATGGATGAATTTAATTTTTATAGTTAGATCTGAATAATCCAACATTCCAATAATTAAATCGTTGACTATAATAAAAGTAAGACTTAAATTATTCTTCACCCTCTATTAGGTAGATATCGTGATTTTGAATCGAAATATGTTTTTATAATCAGTCTACCTTATTAATAAATATACAAAACTACATCAAACCAAAGTCTCATTCATATTAGTTGAATGCATCAATTTGTTAACAGTTAAATGAACAAATCCAAGCTATTAACCAAGAAATTTGGAAATTAATTACATCAAACTATGTCATCAATTGAACTCTCCAATCTCCTCCGTGTGATCGTCATGGCCTAAATGATCTCCTTCATCAACAACAAATACCAATCAAGCGTATGACCTGACAAGTGATGTTGGCTTTGAGCAGTTGATAGTCGTTGGCGTCAGAGGCTGTTGAAGACGAAAGAATTCTGGGTATATTTCCATGAAAAACTTGTCAATGATGTCTAGATAAGCCGGACAGGTAAGGCGAGAATAGTAATGGAGGACTTCTTCTATATCCAACACATAATCCACATCACTCCTCCAGATCATCTTTAACTCCCTCAACTTCTGCAACACCAAACACCTCCTTCCTCGATCATCATCACCGTTGACAGACCTTGAACCCGCTTGCTCCTCTCTTTTCTCTTCTGGGTAGTACTCCTTCTTCTTTTCCGGGCTGCCACTCGGCTTCTTCTCCGGCAATCTTTGTCCCTGTCCATTACTTTTGATCTTCACCGGATCATCATCCATGTGGGTGCCGCAACAAAAGGCGTTGAATGAGGGAGTAGTGATCTTTGGTAGCCTGATGTAATGATGGTGATCGGCAGAAGGGAAGAAAGACTTGAAAGTTTGGATTGTTTTGTGAAATAAGCTTTTGGTAGTGGAGATTGATTTTGTAATCAATGACATCTCTGATTATCTGTGTAGTTTGGTAGGGAGAAGGTGGGAAATGAAAGAATATATTTTTGTTTGTATTGATGAGCGGGGTGGGGGGGAGGGTTGATGATGAGTTTTGTTTATACAGGGAAATGAAATGTTTGAGGAGCCATTAAAGGGTTTGTTTAATTTTAATTAGAAATGATTAAGTTTAGTTTTTGTTTTGAGACGCTCCTCAAGACCTTTTCGACTGTCCCACTTAGTTAATACATAAATGGAAAGTTAAGGGTTTCTTTTGATTTACTTTAGATGGTAGTGGGAGCGGGTGTGGTTGTTGGATTGGTTCTCTCTCTTATATGTTGCCTTCGCTTCTTCATCTCAGTCTATTATTTAATCCAACAGGAAATTTTAGATTTTAAGTTTCTTCTAGAAATGATAGGTTGAGAGTCACATATATTCATATCTCTATATTGTCATTTTTTAAAAAAAAAATAAAAATATAATTACTATTTTATAATCACTTTTAAAATACTTTTTTTCTTTTTTTTTTTCCTATATTGTTTTCCAATTATTATCACTATAAATATTGACTTGTAATTGAAAAGAGTTTGTATAAAATAAACTCTAACTATATATATATCTCAATACTGTGTAAAAAATATTTAAATGTTAGTTGAATACTTTACGAATTGACTTAAAAATTGTAATGAATAAAATTGTATATGACTTTGTATAAGTTAGTAGATACATGATGTCTTTCGATGAGTCTTTTATACATGGTTGAATTTGAAATTAACTCATTATTATCCTTTAACAACTTGAAATTCTAATATACGAGTAAGTAATATGAAAGTTCTGACACTCAAATAGTAAGAAAGTATTTGAAGTCTTACAAATCCTTAATCTTAAATTTTCTATTCCTATCTTATTTTAAATTGTCTATTATGCTTACAATATCTACTATAATGATTATGTCATTAACGTAATATATTTTTAATATTTTTTTTATCTATCAAGTCAGTTATGATATATCTTTAATTCTTTCAATTATATATTTTTATTTTTACTTGTTAAAAGATTATCTAAAAAATAATTAACCTAAACGTTATATTAAATATTCTAAAAATTATAATAATATTATTATTTAAGTTTTGATCTTATTTTTGTTTTATTATATTCTTTAAAGTTGAATCAAACTTAAACTAATAAAATTTAAATTTTTTACAAAATAATAAAAGATGTTATTGAAATTATCTCGATTACACTTAGAATTGTTCAATTTAGAATAAATATCTGAATGAATTTAATAAATGAAATATCTTATCCAAAATAGCTAAATTTGAAATTTTTAAATGAACTTCATAAAAACTACTAGTTTATCTTCAATACGACATTCGTTCAACTAATAAATATAATAAAATTACTTCTCAATGTTCATCCTTTAAAAAAAACTATTTATAAACATCATTGGTAAATTTCATCAATTAATTTTGTTTTAAATTATAATAGAAGATCTTTTAAAGATTAATCCCCACCGTATTCCAGAAATTTTTTATTTATTTATAATTAAAATAAGTGTAAATTTATAAATAAATTTCATAATATTCATGAATTTATTCAAAATATAAATTTATAAATGAATTTTTTAGAAAATATTGATGATTAATATACACTCTTATCTTTTTCTTTTCTTTTTTTTTTGAATTATTTTATATGTTAATTAATCACACAATAATTGAATGATAAATAAATAAATATATATATATATTATTTTATATTTATTGCCGTGAATCACGCTATAAGGGAACAGCTAAACTCGATGGGTATTATTAATACTTAAGCAATCTCCGACAAATTTGACTAAAGAGAAAAAGGAATCCATGTAACATATTATATTATAATTAATAAGACAATTAAAAGTTTGGGATATGTATCCCAAAGAAAAACAAAACTGTATATAATTTAATAAATTAAACAATAAACTTTCACTCTCTTATTTTTATTTTTTTAATTTTAATTTAAACCCATTAATTTTTTTTATATTTTTTCATGCTCGTAACTTTTTTGCACATTTATTTAAAGCAAGACTAATAATAGTCCATACATATAGTATAGAGATGTGACATCTTTAAGCGTCTACATAAATGTTTATTAGGTCTAGATTTTGTTTCTAATAGAAATAAGATTCTTTATGTGTATGTATGTACGAAATGTAACAACCAAGTTTGTATAAAATATCCATGCAGCTTATACAGTTCCTTATAAACAATATACATATCCTATATATAATCATTGTTCAGTCTCTAATTTTTCTTTTATGCAGATGAGGAATTTCAAACAATGAATAGTTTGCGCCTGAAAATATAAATATTTATCTGAATATTTCACTTCAATTTTCTTTGAATTTTTATTAATCACTAGAAATATATATATATATATCTACATAATTGTAAGATTTTGCAGTAAAACTGATAAAATAAATGAAATATTGAAGAATATAGAAGAAAAAATTGAAAAACTAGAAATGGAAAAACATAAGAGAGAGGACAAGCTTGGAAGGCTCTAGGGTTGTTTTGGATTATTGGTTTCTCAATGCTTCTTACAATACAAAAGAATAATTATACAACTAGGTTAAAAAAAAAAGGCGTACATACTCTTTAAGCACAACCAATTTTTCTTATTAATCCATAGACTGAAATACATACATAATAGACGAGAACCCTCCTTCGGGGCATTACTACCTGTTTAACCTATAAGTTCAAGTAATACTTTGGCAACCCCCCTCCCCCCAACCCAAGATAGAGAGTAAATGTTTTCTACTTTCATTTTGCCCATGTGAGGATTAAGCACTTTACTTGGAAGTGGTTTGATTAAGAATATCTGCCACTTGTTTACCTATTGCTTGTATGCTTCATCAAAATACTTATATCATGAATCTTTTCTCATATCAAATTATAGTTCAATTTTATGTGATGTGTTCTTTTATGGAATACAAGATTAAATGTAATATGCATCGTAGCTTTGTTGTCATAATACATGATAGCAACTTGTGCGTGTTCAACTCATAAATCATTCAAAAGGTATCTTACTCAGGTTAACTCACAACTGTAACCAGTCATTGCTCTATTTTTGGCTTCAACAAAGTAGTGAAATATAATGTGTTGTTTTCTTAACTTCCAAAAGACTAAGGAGATTTGAGAAAATCACAATATCTTGTAATAGATATTCGGCTATCTTGGCAAGCTCTCTAATTACTATCACTATAAGCATCGAGGTGTAACTTAGAAGATGTTAGATAAAATATCCCACTTAGGTGTATGCCTCATATATTTTAACTTTGTAGGCGGTATCGAGATGCAAATCTCTTAGATACTCTATGGATTATTTTAAAAGTTGTACTAAATAAGATATTTTTGACCTTGCAAGAGTTATGTATGTGAGCCTTCCAATGAGTTTCCTATACATGGTTGTGTCTAGAATAAGCTCATCATTGTCCTTTGATAGCTTGAGGTTTTGATCCATAGATAATATGGAGGTTCTGACACCCAAGATCCTTGTGTCTTTTAACAAATTTAAAGTATATTTATATTGACATGTATGAATCCTTTTATTGGATTGTGCAACCTCGATATCAAAAAGTATTTGAGGTCTCTCAAACCCTTAATCTTAAATTTCCTATTCACCTCACATTTCAAGCTATCTATTATGCTCATATTATTCTTTGTAATCATTATATCATCAACGTCAACTAGTGGGGTAGTGAAATCCTTTCCAGTTGTTCGAACAAACAAACTATAATCTACCCTCGATTGTATAAATCGTTCTTGAATGAAAAAGGTTGAGAGCTTCATATACTATTACCATGAAGCTTGTTTAAGATTATAAATTCTTTTAAGTCGTTTAAGAACTTTTGATTTTCCTCCTTAGGATAGCTGGGTAATAATTCCATATAATCCCTTCATCTAAATCCCCATACAAGAAAGCATTATCAACATCAAGTTGACAGAGATACTAATCTTTAATAATTATGAAGGAAAGAAATTGTCTCACTGAAACTATTTTTGCAACTAGTAATAATGTTTCATGATTATCCAACCTTTTATTTTTGGTAAATCCCTTTGTCACAAGTATTGTCTTATATCTTTCCACTATACTATCCACATTGAACTTGACTTTATATACCCATGTGCACTATATAGCCCTTTTTCCATACGACAGATCAATAAGTATACATGTTTTATTTTGTTTTAACATATTAATTTTATCTCTTATTGATTTCACTTAGTCTTTAGTATGGTAAGCCTTCTAATATGAAATGGGTTTACTATGTGAATTGATAGTAAATATATACCCTTTGTATTTGTTATTGATTGTAACATATAAAATAATTGAGGCCATAGGAATGGCCTTGCCTGCCACTGGATTAACTTCATAAGATAATTGGGACGTGTGATGGGATTACCAAAGTATTCATACACAAAGTCTCTTAAATAGGAGGGAGGTTTTTGAATTCTAGTAAATTTTCTCATTGGGTAAGGATGGCAAGTGTCGTATTCATCTTTGTACTAAAGTTTCCAGCACTTTGGGGTGTTGAAGGAACCTTTGTATTTTTGTTGATGAAAGTCAACTCTTTTTTTCATTAATTGTGCAGAATATATATATATACATGAAGGGAGAATAATGCTTCCTATAATTTAGCAACTACACTAGAAATTAGCAAAGAAAAAGGGAGACCAAGTCTCCACTAATGGCTATTTGATCCCATCATATTTCATTCCCATGTTTTCTATATCTTCCACGTTCATTCGGCTTATCATTTTTTTTTTTTGGAACTTTCTCCTTAAGGTTCATGTTGTTAAATCATTCATATAAATCATTGATGTTCTCCCATGTTAGCTTCTTTTTCGTCGCCTTCTAGTAGTAGCAATTGGGCCTTGCGACAGCAATGGGCAGGGGTGAATTGCTCATCACTGTTGAAGCACAAACCTTGTGTTTGCCACCTCTGCACCTCATCCCAAGAGATTTTACCTAGTGGCAGCAAGTAGAGAAGTTATAGTTTATTATGATGGAGTTGCGAGTGCTTGGTACAATTGAATGGTCATGATTCGCCTGAATCGATTAAACTGATGTTACCGGTTCAATTGATCTTCTCTCATGCAGGTCAAGCTAATCACTTTTTTCAAGGAATTAGATCGGAACATCCTGATCTTATCTACTATTTCGGGCCTAAGCCCACCGATAAAAGTCCCTATTGAGGCCTTCTAGGTCCAACCAAACTTGATTACCCAATCACTCAAACTTTTTCGGGTATTCACGTAATGGACCGATATGTTTTACTCTGGACAAGGCTTAATCAAAGTCTTCACTCTCACTGAGCCCAAACCGGACCCAAAGCTCCTCTTTAAACATAGCCCAAGTAATCTCCTTATATTATTCCCTACATGCGTGCCTCAACCACTATCACCACTAGTTCGCCTCCCTTTTAAGGTGGAAAGAAGCCAATGAAACCTTGTGGGCTTCAACAATGTTCTGATGCTTTAAGAATATTTTGACTCTAGTAAACCATTCAATTAAGTCTCTATAATAAGTAAGAAACTCAAGCTTTGCCACTTTAGAGCATAATTGTTGTTTACCCTCATTTGTCTCCTCGACACCGTCATCTCTATGTCAACTCGTGATATTATTATTGAAGCCTTTTCAATTCAGCACTAAAGTCTTCGTCAGCTGCTTAACGGTCTCTAAGATCTGGTGGAGTTTGTCGGCCATTCCCATTTCCATCTAACTCATGTTATCCTGCAAAATGTCAACATTGATCTTTAGATTTTAAATCATCTCTTTGTTAGATACCATGAGAAACCTACTTTAATATTAATTGATAAGTCTCAATCAAAACAATTGAAAATTTTAGTTAAAGTCTTTTGTTTTGGGGTGCAGAAGGAACCTTTATATTTGTTAATGAAAGTTAATTTTTTTTTTTCATTAATTGTGCAGAATATATAAATATATGAAGGGATAATATTGTTTATTATAATTTAGCAACTACACTGGAAATTAGCAAAAAAAAAGGGAGACCAAGTCTCCAGTAACGGCTATTTAATCTCATAAGATTTCATTCCCACATTTTTCATATTTTTTGTGTTCATTAGGCTTATCACACTTCCTTCTCATCAGGTGAAGGTATTAGGGATGATAAACTTAGAGATTTCCCTAGTTTTTCTTCTTACTAAGTATGATGAGAAGGTATTAGGGATGATAAACTTAGAGATTTCCCTAGTTTTTCTTCTTACTAAGTAATGGAATACACCTCATTTAGATTAGGGAAAAGTTTTATCAATAATATTTGATGGCTGTTGAATCTAACAAAAATAAATTCTTAAATAACTAATAAAATAATATTGTAGTAGTGGTAAGAATGATCGAATCCATAGGGAATTGAAAATTAATTTTCTTCCTTAACCAACGAATAAAAAACAAACAAGTGGGAATTTTGTAGACTAAAATAAATAATAAACAATAAAATAAACAATAAACATAATAGTATTAGACGAACTCTTTACTGCAAATAGACTAAAATAATTATAAAAATGATTTCTAGTTGACAAAATAGCTAGCTCCAGTAACATAGTTGATCACGTATGCAATGATTCGTTTTATCTAAAATATAGTAAATCAGTTATAGTTGTCAGAAATATTCTGATAACCAACCATTCCTTATTCTTAAACCAACCAAAAAATGTCCGTTAGTTGATTTTGCTGTCAAGCAATCCTAGTAACATCCACAGGATTTAAATTGTCAACGACCTTGAGAGTTAGAAGGATCTGATTCAAGTTGCCAGGTTCATTTACGTGAACCGGTCAACTAGATTACTTACTTCCTCAGTGGTGCACTGAATAGTTGGTCCCAGAACCACTCAAACAATTACGGATTTGAGGAGTTTGGCTAGCTGCTTGCAGTTTCTCTTCATGTATGATGAGTCATGTTTAAACGGATTCAAAACAACAAATATATATAGGTGTAAGAAATAAATAAATATCAACTTTGAAATAAAACTTAAATTAATTCGATTGGATCTCACAAATACATTACTAAAGTTGCTAGATCTATCAACCAGGAAAAAAAATCAATCAATCACTCATGATGGGCTTTTTCACACAAATGGGTTCTTGGTGAGTAAAAAAAAGAAGAAAGAAGAAGAAAAAATTACATAAGCTACTGTGTGTGGCATCGGAAAAAAGTGAGATGATGGATCTGCTTGACAGCAGCCCTCTTTATAATAAATGAGCTAGAGTTTTCCCCTTTTGTTGATTAAGATCATTTTTCTGAATTTTTAGCTTATCTTAAGCCTTACAGAATATTTTTTTCCTTGAGTTTTGGCCCTAGATCTTGGCTTGAATGATTTTTTTTTTACATTTGAAAAATACACATTTTAATTTAAATCTACTGTTGTGCGCGACTCTTAGCCTTGCCCAAGGCTAAATTGTCTAGGACAAGATCCAAGCCTTACACAAAGCTTGTTTCTAGGCTGATGACTTTTTTCATGAACTCTTCCTCTTTCCATATTATTTTTTCTCGTTTCGTCCTTATATCGTGTACTGCAACAAAACATAGAAAATAATTAAGATTAGATAATGTACCATCAAGTTTAACAATCCAAAAGTGGGTGATAATAATGTCATTTTTAAGCACTATCAAACTTCCTCCACACTTATCTTATGATTGCCCTCAAGCACTACATAGTACACTCCATAAATTCCTATCTCTTCACCTTTAACTCACTAACTTCTAATCATTTCATCACCACCCGTATACACCTTAACCCTCAATTTATAAGAATAACCATCAACTAGTAATTTGTAGGCTTGAGTTTTATGGAATCATACCAATGAATAACAATTTTTACAACATCCAAATACGATATGAGAGAGTTTTGCAAATTTAGCATACAAAAATTTCATTTGGGGGGAATAGCCAATACCTAGTAGAATAGCCACTAAAGCTGTCAAGATATAAGGATTCATGCAATTGGTTCATGCCAAAAATAGAAAAGCTTGAGCATATTTGCTTGTCTGAAATGTCACCAACAATGACAAACATTTGTGATTAATGCAGCCGATTACTCAGTTGGTCACAGTTTTAAGTAGCTATTAGCTCTACTCATAGTCATTTGGCTAGAGAAGTAGATTATTATTCGTGCTTTTTTTTTTTTATTGTGAGTACATTTTACGCTTCATCTTATACTTTTATCCTAAATATTTTTGAAAGTGAGTGTGTTTTATGTTTCATTTCACTCATCTTATGATAGCCAATTTGATTTATTCATTTAAGCACACAATTCTAGACAGATTGTAGAAGAGTTCTTTTTGGGTATTGATTAGTGTCGAATCCACCAAAAATAACTTTATAATCAACCAATAAAATAATATTGTAGTAGTGATAAGAAAGGTCGAATCCATAGGGAATTGAAAACTAATTTACTTCATTGACCAATGAAAAAAAAGTGAACTATGGGGGATTTTATAGAATTTAATACACAAAACGTAAAATAAACAATGAGCAGAATAATATTAGATAAACTCTTTACTGCAAATAGGCTAAAGCAATTATAAAAATAATTTCTAGTTAACAAAATAACTAGTTCCAGTAACGTAGTTGATCATAGATGCAAAGATTCGTTTTATCCAAAATATGACAAATCAATTATAATTGTCAGAAACATTCCGACAACTAATTATTCTTTATTCTTCAACAAAACAAAAAATATTTGTTAGTTGATTCTTTACTGCCAAGCAATCTTGGAAACATCCACCTGATTTAACTTGTCAACGGTCTTGAAAGTTAGAAGGATCTAATTCAAGTTGCCGGGTTCATCCATGTGAATTGATCAAATAGATTATTTACCTCCTCAGTGTAGTACTGATCGCTACTTGATGCGAAAACTGCTTAAACAATAGGTTGGCTAGCTATTTGCGATTTTTATTCACAGATGACGGGTTCTATTCAAACGGATGGTAAATCTTATGAGTGTTTTGGTATGCATATTTTTATTCCTACTCGATCTAAAATTGGTGAATCATGGCATCATAGAATGTCGTATACTTGATGTCTACTGATAGCGCATTCTGCATCTATGTAATAATGATATCGTTACATCGCATATAATATTTTATAAATAAATCACCCGGATCTGCTAATTTTTCAAATTTCCATAAATAAACTGTAGTTTATTTTTTATTCGTTATGCATGTTTCATCAATCTCATTCAGATATGGTAGTTGTTCGCATCTAATAACTAAGTTACAAGTAATGCACTTGAGCTCTCGTTGCTCTTAATGTGTACGTGTTGTTCAAATGAGAGGGATCAAGAGTGTTCCTATTTGACAAAAGCAATTATTAACAAAAAGGTAAGTTTTATATTTGATTTGAACCTTGTTCTCAATCTTTACTTTGATATCATGTAAGATTTCACAATAAAACTGGTAAAGAAAATGAAATATTAAAAAATCTAGAAGAGAAAATCGAAGAACTAAGAAAGAGAAAACATAAGAGAGGTGGCAAGCTTGGAAAACCTCAACAAGCTTGTATTTTACTATTGGTTTCTCAATGCTTCTTATGACATAAAAGAATCCTTACGATAAAAAAAAAAAAAAGGCATACACGCTCCTCAATTGAACAACTACTTTTTTCTTTTAACTCTAATATACACACACACACACAAACTTATGCATACGCAATAGACCTAAACTCTCCTTCAAGACAACATTACACATTTAACCTGCGGGTGCAAGTAAGTGATATTTTAACAATAATGGCATAAATTTTGAACAATTTCATTAAGAATCTCAAGAAATTAAAACGTCCCAATTTTTTTTTCTTTCAAATTTATCCCCATATATATATATATATTATGTATGAAAAAACTATATTTCAGTGCCCTAATGAATAGGTTCAAAAAAAAAAAAAGAAAACATTTTATATTTTACTAAGTACTACTTGAAAACCTTAATAAATTACGTCAAATTTAATTAATATAAATATTAAAATATCAGTTGTATGGTTTTATTATTATTATTATTATTACCTTGGTATGTCCAAAAGCATTGGGCTTTGCTTTTCTGCCGAACCCAACTATACATATAGTGTATATCTGTATTAGTCCTTTCATTATTTTAGGGATGTGGTGCCCAACCCATTTGACATATCCTATTTAATTTAATTTTAATTTTTTCTGAAATTTAAACCATCTTATTTTTAAAGAAAAAATTATTTTGTTGAAGTTAAATTTGTAAATAAATTATGTCAAAGTAATTAATCTATTTCACGTATGTTCTTAAAGATTAAATTGTTACCAAAAGAAAGGAAATTTTATAAACTAATTTACGGCAGTGAAATTGATTAGCTGTAAATCGATATTGACATGACTGTTAATTTTCTATTATTAATTCTCATTTACGTTTTATGTGACATTCATTGGCAAGTGAAATTCTTTTAATTACACAAATATTTGATTACGAAAAGTTTTGTGGTTGAAAAAGGAAGAAGCAAATTGGAATTAGATTAATCTGCAAATTAATTTAAGTTGACGTCACGTGCATTTGAAGAGATGGTTGATTGGGGGCTCAAGAATCGAAAAGAATAGGAAAGAGGAGGTTTTATTAATGAGAGAATGGAAAGTATCAGAAGACAGAGAGGGAGCCAAGAATCCAGCATTTATTATGTTTATAGCATCTTCAGACATTCTTTAATATCACAAACCCTATTTTCCTATTCTACTCCCTCCCCCCATTGATTACCACTGTACATGACACAACAGATGATCACAGTCTCCTGCACAACAAACAAGCTTAATTACGAGAAGAAGAAGAAGAAGACGACCTATATATATATATATATGCGTGTATATATATCCCTCTCATTGATGAAATGTAGCTTTCAGACCCAGACAGAAAGCAGTACTGAAATCTGATTTTAAATCCACAGTGCCCCCACACAGAAGCAAAATTTAATTAAAAGCTTCACATTCTCTCTTTCTTGTAAAACTACAACCAGTTAAAATTCCACTAATTTCTAGCTCATTCCTTCTGTGTCTTTTCTATTCTCAACCCCACCATTTACCCAATACCCCTTTGTCTGCAGAATTGACCCATCACTGGTCCTAGAATTAAATCCATCTCTATCTTAACTCTTAATTAATTAATTTGATCTTTAATTTAATCTATTCAAAAAAATATAAACATTTAAAAGAGCTTTTCGGCAAGAATTTAATTACCTCACTCACTCCACCAGTTTGTATAATTTTTCTTTATAATTAATGCCTTTATAAGACTAGGATTTAAGACTAATTATAAGAGTGTGAGTGTGAGTGTGAGTGTGTCTGTGTGTATGTATGTAGGTAGCCCCACATGGCTTGGTCCATGCATGCACCAAAAAAAATCCAAATTATTATGTAATCATAGCTAGAGATTATGCTGATTTGGATTAAATCAACTTTAAAACATTACTGGGTTCTTCTTCAACTATCACTTGCAGGAACTATACGTACATGTAAGACAAAACCATAAAAACATATATGTATAGATCGCGAAAGAATGTTCGTGCACGATGTATATAAATTTAATTATGATTTAATCTAAATCCACTAAGTAAATAATAAACTTTGAAAAAACAACATTGGAAGGACATGATCTTGACATATATTTGATTGTTTGGTTGGTGGGGAGAATTGGTTTTGACCTCCTTTTTCATGCATTTTGAATTAAGATGGCGAACATAAACAGATGCACCTGACACATAAAGACATATATATATATATATATACATATAGCCACTTTCATCTTTATTTTTCTAAAAAATAAAAATAATAATATAGATAGAAAAATTAATTAAAAAATTTAGAGTGTTTGTCGGTAGGCACATTAGAAAAGTGAATATTCTGTGTTATGAGTAGATAGCGTAATATTTCCTTAATCATTTTATTCTCCAGATGCAATGATCTTATTATAAGGTTGACTGGATTTGCTGGTCTTACCAACACACTCGCCCATCACATGTCATACTCATCATGTTCCTTCCATAATGTACATATATATATATATATATATATATATTATATACAGAACCGTCAATTTTCTTTTTCTTTTTTTTTTTTTTTAAATTTATCTCGGATTTAGATATTATTTAAACCAACTTACATGCATCTTAATTTATTTATCTTTAATTTACTTTATTAAAAAAAACAAACAAACTCTGTCAATGTTAAGACAAAAGCATTCACAAGAATTAGGATATATCGGTCCAATATTTCAAGCTTATGTCATTGTTAAACATAACTAACTCCGTGATCATATGTTGTTTATTGTTCAGTACGTCTCATTTGGAAATATATATATCTATTTAATCAAAGAATATTACAGAGGGGACCATGATTAAGTTCTCGTAGAATTTTAATTAATTATTCTGGACAAAATTAGATTATGATTTAATTAAACAGCTCGTTTGTCCAAAATCTAAAGTTTATTGTTGCTTTCAAATCGAAAGTGAGAATGATATGCGACTCCCATGTTTTTCAAAGTTTCAGCTTCAAAAAGTCTAAACCCTTCAAAAGGTTAAATGGAAAAATCCAAACCACTTTTTTCCTTTTGTCTTTCTCTATACAGATTTGAAAATTAACCAAAGACATTTTTACATCTCCCAAATCACCTTTTTCTCTCCTCTTCTTTCATCTCGTCTTGATATTTTCAAACACAGTGCACTGCTGTAGCACATCATATGTATACATACATACATACATACATACATACATATATATATATGTATGTGTGACTACACATGAATGGTAAAAAGAACGAAGATAAGAACAAACAAGAAATCTCCACCCTCAGTTCACGTTCACATAACACCAACACTAATATTGAAAACCGACAAATTTCTTTTTTTAAAGAGAAAAAAAAAAAAAAAAAAAAAAAAAAAGCAGAGAGCGTATTGGTCAACGATTAATTATAATTAATCAACATGTTGTTAAATTAATTATTAAACTAAACCGATCAGTAATTCACATGTAAACGAAAAGGATGGTTCATTAACTAAAAGTTAATTAATCACGCGTTAGATTAATCAGTGCTGAATCTACCCCTAAAACTAATTATCTTAAAACACAATTTACTAAACAAGTGATATATGAAAAAATTAAACAAAGCATGTTTAATTCATTCATATTCTTCTTCCTGATGAAGATCATGACCAATCAGAGAACAAAGCTTCATAAATCTCCATGAACACATGGACGATTATCCTGTGATGGTGATGCGAGTTCAGGGACAGAAAACACTGCAACAGATGTTCAAGCTCCTTTACCCCAAATATCTTCTTCTCCACAATCATCTCCACCATCGACGACCTGAAATCATTGTACGGATCGCTAGATCTCTTCACCACCGCAAAACTGTCTTTCACCTTCCCACCTTCTATCAACGGCAACACACCCATTTCTTTGTTGCTCTTGCTCCCGGAGCCGGGGCCCGTCGCTCTTCTTCTACGGCTATTTTTCCAGCGATGGAGCCGCCGTCGACGTGACCCAGAAGAGTCTGAGGAGAGACTCTTGGAAGAGAAGAGCGTGTCTGTCTCGTCTTCCTCGCTGCTAATAGACCACCACCCACCACCATTGTTAGAATTGTTATTGCTCTCGAGAGATGAAAAAGTGAACAAAGTGCACCTCTCTGGCCTGTTCTTGATCTTCTTAACTCTCTTTTTGTTAATATTCCTGCCTGAATGATTACGCTTTTCATCGTAGAATCCGAAGTTATTGTCTTTACTTTGGTAGTAAGGATTATACGGCGTTATGGGGGAGGCAGGTGGACACATGCGACCACGTATGTCGGCGGAGACGAAGAAAGGAGAGCGCTTCTCCGATATCTTTCGTCGGGGGAGGGAGTATCGGGTTGGTGGCATGATGATACAATCATGGTCAACGGGTGGCTCTGTTTGGGGACATCTGGGTCTGCACATGGAGGGGAAAGGTCGAGGCTTTGGTGAGGAGTAGGGTAGTTCCGTATCGGCCATGGCGTAGTTTTGGCTTTGAGGGACGAAGACTGGTTTCTGGATAATGTCTGATAAGTTTCGTGAGCGGCATGAGCCGAAAGACGAGCGAAACATGCGAGAGATTCGTAGCTTAAGTCGGTTTTCCATTGTAGAAGATGAGAGAGAGGATATATTTTTGTGAAGCCATGGAGAGGAATAAGCAGGTATATAAATAACACGAGGACCAAAGAAACAAACAGACCAGGTGTGAATTTTAAATTTAACAAATTGTATTTCAAATTTCGGTCATATATATTATAATAAATTTTAAGCTAATATTTCTGCCTTATATTTTACTCAAAAAAAAAATATTTATATATATAAGCAGTTTCATAGAAAATAATCTCGGTGGAAGTCTTTGAAATATAAATAATAAATATGGTTGGTTTTTGTTTTTGTTTTTTCCACCGTTTTTCGTCGTCTTGTTTGTGGTATTTGAGAAAATTTTGTTGTAAATAGATAATAATTAAAAGACTCAAAAATCACTCGCGGCAATTAATGCATGTCGCCGAACATTAATAAATTATTAATTAACAATGATGTAATGATACACACCTCTCCTCCTCCATTTTTAAAATCAATTTTTAATTTCTTACTAATCCCACTAATTACTCATGTATTATGTATATAATCACATTAATAATTCTGCCCGTATTATCTTTTTTTAAAAAAACCTTTTTCGTGTAAATAAATTAGAAAATATGTTACTGCTAACTTGGAAAAGATAAATAATTTTAAATAAAATAAGAAGTATACTTTTTATTATTAATCTTGTAATTAGTAAAATTTAATCAAGTAGGCACAAAATAGTTTCCAAATAAAAAAGGTATGACATGATTTGAAAAAAAAAAAAAAAATACTTTGCATGTAAAATAGAACAATACAAATAAAAGTAGGTAAATTGAGAATTGTGATACGTACAAGGTAAATGCCAACCAGCTATACAATGGACTGGGGCATGTATATATCTTTATATTATTTTGTCAAGAGGGGTGTGTGTGTATATATATAATTATATTTTTGAATAATTGAAAATTTTGTTTTATAATTTAATTCTTTATTAAGAATTTAAAAGTATAATACGTCAATCAATTTATGTTCGCTACACAATATAGTTTATTAAGGTTGGTATTTGAAATTCAAACCGTTGAGGATTTGAGTAGTGGCATAGAAATATTTAAATAGAGATGCTATATGTATATATTAAATAGCAACATGTAGTAATGAATATAACTAGCACAAGGGGTAGCAATTCAAACACATACATAAATGTAATTTAAGCTCTAACCTTTAATAGGAAACCTACTATTTCCCTCGCTTTTGCCTCCACCTACCATCCTTATAAAATATATATGTACCCATTGTAATTATATATATATATATATTTCATATAAAATATACGTGTTTTTTTTATCTAAATAATTTGATATTTATACATCTTTTTTTATAAAAAAAAAAAAAGCCTAGGTTTGTACAACTCAAGATTCAAATTTATATTTTCGGCAAAAGAGTTTGAAATAATAAATATTTAGTTAATAGATAGTCAGATAAAATAATTTTAAAACTTAATTATATAAATACATGGTATTTTTGTAAGTATCTATTATTAATTAAATTTAAAAGCACGATATATTTTGAAATTTAGAAAATAAAAAACAAAATTAATTGAAGACGGATGACTTCATTAACTTCTCTGATTTTTTATTAATTTAAATTAAAAGTTTGACGGAGTGGGTGGAGAAGATAACGACTTTGGAGTCATTTATTGGCATGAGCTTTCCTTTAGTGGCCACCGTACGTAACCTACACAGGAATATGCTTGAAAAAGACGCACATAATTATATATAACTACCTACCTACAAACTAATATTGAGAACGTATATATATAATATACACACACATATATACGTATGTAAATATATAGGGTATGCAGAGTCCTGCATTTTTTTTGGGCAGATCCCATATGCATGATACCTAACTACTCACTGCCCACAACTCCAATCATCATTAATTGTGTACATACAAAATTTAAAAGTTACTTAGATCTTTTTACGATCCATGTCTATGACCGAATCCCTACAAGCCGTATAACTATATGTATCTACGCACATAGACATACATACATGCATGTGTTGTATGTATATATGTGGTTGTCTTCCCAAAAAGAATTGGTGTGGTGGCACTTCTCTGTCATCCTTAACTTTTATGACGTACTCCAAAAGATCCTTTCTTTATATATTTATATATATATATATATATATATTTGGTTAAGAAGTATTATATTGAAAAATTTGTAGAGATGGATTTTGGAAAAAGAGATTTTGAGAGCAGATGACAAAGGCAATATTGTCACCTTTTTCACGTTTGGTAGCAGCCAAAACGTATTGTGAAGATACTTCTAAATCAATACAGCTTAGTTAATTAATTATAATTATTAATTTGTCACTACATTCCTGTCTCTCCTAGTACACTGGTGTGCATATATATATATATATATACATGCAAAAGTCTATTTGGGTTCCCCATAAACGAGGAGCTTCTCGATTCAAAATCAATAATAATACAGTTTTTGCATAATTGTATATATTCGATTTATCAATTTTAAAGTTAATTTCGATTTTTCATCTTGATCAAATATATATTTTCTAATAATATCTTATTTATTATAATAAGTTGGTTAAAACTTTAATATATAATTTACACGTTAATTAATAAATAATTGTTAGATTATATATAAATATTTAATTGTAATTTCGGTTTGATTTAGAAATTATTTTTAATAAAATTTAAGCCTGTATACTTGTGCCCAATTGAATGTAATTTTAACATAATTTAAGGTGTGATTTATTCTCACCCTCACCTAATTTCCATTCTGTGAATACTGAGAAGTATCAAGAATGAGATTTAATAATCTTTAAGTACACCAAATTACATCATAATTATACATATTATGTTCGTCTTAATTCTAAAAATGAAAATAATAATAATAATATATATGGTTTCATTGAGATTTGTTCATTACTATAATTAAAATTATGCTTTAAAACTTTAAATAACGTTATTAAAACGTACATATACATATATATATATATATATATATAAATAGGAAGGTGAGAATCTGGGGTTAAAAGAAGGTTCCAAGAGCACAGAGACAGATGAAAGAAAAATACCCCACCAAGAGGTAAGAGACAGTTTTATTGGTGAGTGGATTCAGCTTTTCAAGTCCACTCTCCTCATCATCATTTCCCAAAATTTTATTATTATTAAACTTCATAATTAATTATACTTGGGCTTTTTTTCTTCATTCAAACTAATTAACACGTGTTAAGTTAATATCCCCTTAATTATTTTTTAATAATTACACTAATAAACAGATACTAATTACAACCAATTTGAAATTAATGACGTATATATTGATGTAACTAGTAGGACGGAAAGGAAACAAGTTAAAGTTAAGAAGCTATATGTGGTGTTGGACCCTACAAGAAATGATGGGATGTGTTTGGGTTGCATGGAAATTGGAAATTTCAAAATTAGGACACTGGTATGGATTTTGGCTTCAAAATGCAACAGTCTGATCACTGATCATCATCATCATCATCATCATAGATATATAGTACATCACTGTATACATGTATGAACAGATATAATTATGTCCATTACATGATTGAGGTAATGCACAGACATAGGCTTTGATAAAAGTAGGCAGCAAAGGTATAATACCAAATCGAGTAGGTGAACATGCAGTACTTGCCGTCTCCTCCATACATATATATATATATATAAATGATATAAGAGAACGTTTTGGCTTTTGATGTGCAGGAACCCGTGAACAACAACATTTCCCTTGTACTTGTTCTCCTCTCTCTCTCTCTCTCTCTCTCTCTCTCTATATATATATATATATATACATACATACATATATTTGATCAAATAATAACAACTAGTAAAAATAAATGTGATAATTTAAAAATTAACCTAATTACGGATATAAATTAATATTTTAAACATATTTAATGTAATCAACCATAAAAATGAAAGGAATAATGTACGCACTACCCATACCGCACACCTAATTTAATCCCTTATAGCAACGTCATCCTCATTTCTTAACCTACTTCCCCCTAACAGAATTACAAAAGTTATCTTCTTCATTATTCATTAATTATCGCCAATCAACCTTAATTTACTCCTTATCCTCAAACAGAGCCCCTATCTCCTCTAATGTCTTCCCTTTCGTCTCCGGCATAAACCTGTTGAAAAACAATGTCCCCACGAACATGATTCCCGCCAGAACTCCAAACATTCCGGCAAAAGTAATCTTGGCCGATATGGTCAAGAACGTCATGGACACCACCCCGCTCACCAGCCGATTCACCGATATTGCAAGGCCGGCACCTTGGGCCCGAAGCCTCATGGGGAAAATCTCACTTGAGTAAACCCACGTAATGGGCCCTAGCCCAATTGAAAAGAAGGATACAAAGGTGCATACAGAGACTATGGTCATGACCATAGCCCACATCGGCCTGTGTTCGGTATGGATAAATTTTGAGCCCACAGATAAGACCACAAGAGATAAGGTCATCCCGGCTGAGCCTAATAATAAAAGGGGCCGGCGGCCGAACCGGTCCAAATAAAGCGCAGAGAGCAAGACGAAGGCAGTCTTGGATAAACCCATTATCACGTTGATGCTCATCAACTTCGTCTTGTTGTGAATCCCAGCGGCCCTGAACACTTGAGGGCAGTAATATATAACAGCGTCGTTACCCGAAGCTTGCATGAAGAAATTGATTCCAATGGCCGCAACCAGCATTCGTCTAACAGGTCTAGTTGGACACCAAAGAAGCTCTTTCCACACTCCTTGGCCTTTCCAATTATCGCCCCTTGCAGCCGCTTCTTGCGCGGCAGCTTTTGTGATCTCGGTGAGTCGAAACTCCGCCTCCTCTTCGGAATCCGATACCCTGCGCAACACCTCCTTGGCCTCCGGCAATCTTTGCTTCATGACGAGCCAACGAGGCGATTCCGGCATCGCCATTACGCCGAACCCAATACCGATCGCTGGTGCGGCAGCCAGGCCCAGCATCACCCTCCAGTTGATGTGTGAGGGGAGAGGAGAAAAGGAGATGTTTGAAATGTAGCCAAGGAGAATGCCGAAGACGATGAAGACCTCAGGGAGTGAGGAGAGGAAGCCGCGTGTCATGGCGGGAGAGATCTCTGAGGTATAGACAGGGGAGATCATGAGAGCGTAACCGACGCCGATTCCGGCGACGACGCGGCCGGCCATGAGGAAGGCGAAGTTAGGTGCTAGACCCATGAGAAGGGCACCTATAAGGAACGTCGCCGCCGCCAGGACAATGGTATAACGCCGGCCTATGTAATCGGAGGTCTTGCCGGAAGCGAGCGATCCGAAAAGGGAACAGACATTCAAGGTACCCACCAGGATCTCCACTTGAACTGAGGAGAGATGTAAGGTTTCTGATATATAAAGCACCGCCCCACTCATCACTCCGATATCTGCAATTAAACCATTAAAGCCATCTGAATCAGAAAATTGAAGACGAAAAGGGAAAAATTAAGGTAGAATATTGGGGATTTGCTTACCGTAACCAAGGAGGACGGAGTTGGTGGAGGCGAGAATAGAGCAGAAGAGGGCATATCTGTTGAGATGACGTCGCGTAGGGGTAGATTGTTGGATTTCAGGTTCAACATTAAGGGTTTCCATTAGATCGTTGGCTCAGACACAAAACCCAACCAGGTTCTGTATTCACGTCGTGGTGGTGGGTGCACGTTGATGTAAAAAAACTGGGTGAGAGTGAGCGAGAGGATAAAATTATTAATATGACGAAGAAGGAAGAATAAAGAGTGAAAAAATAATTGGAAAAGGGGAAATTGGATGCGGTAATACACGAACTAGGCACTTTGGCAGCCTACGTACCGGGGAAGAACAACACGTTGTGTTTTGGATAGGAACCAACTTTGACGTCGGACTCTATTTATTATTTAATTTTTTAAAAAAAGAAGATTATTATATCTTAAGCAGAAGAAAATCCTGTTTTTTTTTTTTTCAAAAAAATAATAATAATAATAAAATTCAAGAGTTTAATTTTGTTAAGATGACTTAAAATTTTTAAATTAATAAATAGATTTAACTCAATTATTATCTCTACCCCACTAGGACACTACATTACCTAAAAAGCAATTTGGTACTTCCTCATAAAAGAAAATTATAATTTTTACATTTTACTAAAAATTGACTAATCATTATAACGTATTAAATCAATGCCTCGTTATATATTTTTAATTAATTCAATTATAATATACGGAAATTGTTATTTAACATATATATATATATGTACATTACTTTCCATTTTCTATTTAAAAAAGTAGTTTGTGAATCTCTGAGAATATATTTTTCAAAAAAGTGCTTGTGAAGTCACATCAGGAATGGTCTTGACAACATCCCGACTGTGCATAGCACTTGAGGAAATAAAAGAAACTCTAGTTGCCGTCGTTTTACGTACATGCTAATCTTTATCTTTTTTTTCTACTTTATAATATATGATTAAATTTGGAAAATGATAGGTTTTGAAAATCTTCACATTAATTTTTTTTATATAAAAAAAAACCATTTCTTTGTGAATTTTATTAAAATTATTATTAATTAATTAAAAAAGTTTTATGTCTTTTTCTTATCTTTTATTTGTTTCATAAAAGAGTATTCTCCTTTTTTTTTTTTTTTTCTTTTCGTAGGGGATGATAATCAAGCTTTGTCATTCTTTTCTTTGTATCATATTTACCTTTTTCTTTTTGCATATCAATCGGAAAATGAGCATTAAAAACCAGGAGACCCTAACAAAAAAATAAAGTTTAAAAGTGGCCAATTGGATATTCTTTTGCTGGCACATCAGCATTCAAATATATACCCTCTCCTTTCATTCACACACACACATATATATATATATATATATATATATATATATGCATACCCTCTTTAAGAAAAGCCAAAAAAAAAAAAAAAAAGGTTCCAAAATTCAAGAAAAAGAAAGGCAATATACCACTTGATGCACCAACACCACACGGTTTTTGTTTTTTTAGAAATGTTTGCTGTGTTTGTTTCATGATAATGTGAAAAATATTTTATAATTTTTTAAACTATATCTGTTTTATTAGTAAAAAATTAAAAATTTCTTAATATTTATGATAATTATAAAAATAATGATTGACTTGTAAATTTTTAATTATTATATAAATATATTTCTATTGATAAATACATGTATTAACATATAAAATTAAAATAAAATTTTAAAAATATTTTCATTTATTAATATGAGTATGTATTCTTCCAATAAAATTTTTAAATATTTTACAACCTTTATTTTAAAATAACATAAATTAGAAAATTAGCCGTTTAGTATTATATTACAATTTGATTCTTCCGTTTTTTTGCTATAATTTTATCATTGATGCTTTTCATTTATTTTAAATGTATATTTTCTTTTTATTTTTTAACAAAAAATTTATAAATAGATAAATTCTTTTTGAATGTTAAAAAATAGTTCAAAATAATAATGTAAAAGCCCAAATCTTAAGGAAACGAAAATATCCAATTATATCGACTATAAACGAAAGTAATTTAAAATTTATAATTTATATTCCTTACACAGTAAATCATGATACTTGATAGGATTATGGAAATGTCTATTTATATAAATAATTAAAATAAAACGAAATAAAAATCTTATAGGCTTAACCTTCGCTGGGCAACTCTGATGGGGTTTGGAAGATAACTTTTATTTACAACCCTTTTACTGTTCAGGATCTGAATCTTCGTCTTCCTGATTTTAAATGGTTAAATAAGAGAAATAAGGTACACTAACCCAGTAAAAATATCACATTTAACACTGATATGGAAAATTAAATGTTGGTAAAAAATTGCCAAACGACCAATGGAGCCTTTATTTCTTTTTCGATAAATTTATTTGACTTAAAAAGTATTATTTCATACTTATCCATATGAGTTTTCAAACTCGACCTGTGAAAACAATAACCCAAATAATATTTTGATTGCATATTCAAATGAGCAATAACAATAAACTTACTTTCTTACCTACTTACTAATACCTCTGTGTGTCTATAGAAATTCTCTAACGACTCCAAAAATCCAAAAAAATATATATAATAATTTAAGTGTGGAAGCGAAATAAAAGGTTAAGGTTTGCATCCCTTACATAATAACTTAAAAGTACTAAACAAATATCACGGAATAAATTCTCTGAAAAAAATACGAGAAATGAGAAAAGTAAAGAAAAATATAAAGTATCTAGCATCTACTTACAATCTTCTTGCGGATCGGGATCGGAAACTAGGTTCTCTTGATCTGAAATGGTTAAATAAGGGATGAGCTACACTATCCCAGTAAGGACATCACAGTATATCACCGGCACAGAAGTAAAGGTTGGTAGAAAACTAAAAACAACCAATGGAGCACTAAATTTAAAAAATTACATTTATAAAAAATAAAACTATTTACTGTTCACTTACTATTGTGAAATTTATGAAAATAACCTATAAAGACAATAACATTATACAGATCATAACTTCATACACAATCAGTAATATAGAACATATCATAAATTTATATTCATTAACAATAACTAAATCATAACCGTTTTTCGTTTCTCCAGCCCACTAGTATCTATGGGGATTCATAGGGGTGTCCCCATTACACATGAATCCTTTCCCTTAACAATCTTAATTACAGAGCCGTCCTCATACCCCGTCCGGTATGAGCACTAAGACATTAAATCTCAATACTCCGTCCGGTATGAGGGTGAAGCGGGCCATCCTCATACCCCGTCCGGTATGAGACAACGTTTACGGTAAGGTTCCCTATGAACCCAGTCTGTCCACCATCTCCCAAGATATCTAGTGAGGCTATCGTTTTATCTGTTTATTTGATCACACCCCTTTCCTGTTTTTTCTTAGTCTCCGTTACCAAATCAAACATAATCACATAAAAAAAAAAACATGCATAAGGTAATGCAATTATGTTGTAAATCTCAAAATTAAACAATGGTCAAGTAAGACAATAATACATGCATTTAAACCTTAAAAAAGATAACTCAGATACCATCATACTTTTAGACTGTAAAATAAATCAACAGAGAACAATATCCGGTTCGGGCTCCATTAGCAATCCGTAATTAATTATGCACATCTATTTAATTTGTACAAAATATCGTATTATTATTTATTCAAACTTCAATTCCATGATAGAAAATAAGGTGAGGGGTCCTTACCTAATTTGACGCTGAAAAGCTAAATGGTTTACTGCGCCTATGGGCAGTTCCTGGGTTCTTTAAATTTTTTTTCAGAAACTAAAACACGCTTATGGTACCTACAAATGTCCCAAATAACCCAAACATAAGTCCCAAGGCCTACTCAGCCAATTTCAAAAATTCGGCACGGTGGCTTCGCCGTGCTCCGGAGACGGTGCCGCCACTTACGGCGGCAATCCACCTTGAGTTGGCTGTTTTCGACCGAATTCAGTCAAATTTGCATTAGTTCCTGTGAAAAAATACATTTAGGACCCTCGGTTGGCTGAAAAAATGTAGAAAATTGAAACTCACCAGCGGCGGGGCACTCCGGTGCGGCAGCTCCTCTGGCTCACCTTGCGGTTGGGCGTTTTGCTCCAGTCAACATGTAGAGAAGGAAACGATGATCACAACGGTAAAAAAATCACATCAAACGGGAATCGGGAAGGGCTTCATTGGAGGCATTTTCTAAAATATTTCGTGGCAATGCTACCGGGCTTTGCCAGTATTTTTCAGCCAATCAGCTAGTTTTTTTGCTCCGATTTGATCATGGATGTGTTTAAAATTAAATTCTGAGCAAAGGTTGAGATTTTTACCTCGTTTGGCTGTTACTCCAGTGCGGCGGCGAGTGGCGACAGTCGGCTCTTTGGTGATTGGGCTGTCTTCTTCGGCGAGGGGTTCTAGCGGCTAGGGTTAGGTTTTGGGTGCGGATGAGGTTATTTATACCCATCCGCTTTTAATATGGATTGTCCATCGCTTTTGATCTGGACCGTCCGATCGCGATTAAATAGGGAGTAAATTTGGGCTGTTCATCGTGATTCAATCTGGGTCGTTGGTGCGCACTTCCAATTTGGGTCGTCCATGCGCGTGGGAACGGACCTTAGCCGTTCAATTGCGCGCACGTGAATCGCCCACGTGGCTTCCCTCGCATGGCCTCCTGCGTTAACGCCTCTGCCACCTGGCGCGTTCTGGTTGGTCGGGGCTGCTGACCGGGCATCTGATGTGGTGTAATTTTTCTAAATTATATTTTGACCTCCGATTTCTGATTTTTTTTCAAAAATACCTCCAGAATCCAAATTTTCACCTCTTTTTTCATTAAATTAAAACAAAATTAATTAAAATAAATTAAATAAATTAAATAAATAAATAACTACATTAAAAAAATAAAAATAAAAATAAAAGAAATTATTGGGTGTTACAACTCTCCCCCTCTTAAATAAAATTTGGTCCTTTAAATTTGTCTCTCACTCTCAATCGAACAATTGGGGATACTGGGCTCTAAAGTCTGATTCTAGCTCCCATGTAGCCTCCCTCGGTGTGTGGTTCTACCATACGATCTTTACAAAGAAAATTTTCTGGTTGCGGAGTAATCTGCTCTTTTGATCCACAATGTCGACTGGTACTTCTTCGTAGGATAAATCTTCCTTTAGTGGAAGAGGCTCGTGGGCGAGGACATGAGAGGGGTTCGGGTTGTACTTGCGTAGCATGGACACATGAAACATATTGTGGACCTTAGAAAGTTCTGGAGACAGTGCTAGACTGTAGGCGGTGGTACCAATCCTGTCTAAGACTTCAAATGGTTCAATACATCGGGAGTTCAGTTTTCCCCTCCTACCGAACCTACTGATTCCCTTGAAAAGAGTGACATTGAGGAACACCCGATCGCCTTCCTCAAATTCTAAATCTCTCATCCGGGTGTCCACATAACTCTTCTGTCTACTCTGAGCCGTCTAAATGTTCTTTCTGATCTTAACTATTTTGGATGTAGTCTCCTCTACCAGTTCTGGGCCGAATAGTTTTCTATCGCTCATTTCTTCCCAACAAATCGGCGATCTGCATGAGCACCCATATAACGCGTCATACGGAGCCATGCCAATACTCGCTTGGTAGCTATTATTGTAGGTAAACTCTATCAGGGGTAGATGGTCGTCTCAATGGCCCCCAGAGTCAAGGACACAAGCTCGGAGTATATCTTCAAGTGTCCAGATGGTCCTTTTTGACTGTCCATCAGTCTGAGGGTGAAATGCAGTACTGAGGGACAGCTTCGTTCCCATGGCTTGCTGAAAGCTACTCCAAAATCGAGAAGTAAACCTGGGGTCCCTGTCGGACACCACTGTCACTAGGACTCCATGCAATCTGATTACTTCCTAGACATATATTCTTGCTAACTTGTCCAAGGGATCAACCATTCTGATGACCAAGAAGTGAAAAGACTTGGTAAGTTAGTCGACAATTACCCAGATGGTATCATGTCCTGAGTGTGCCTTAGGTAATCCTGTCACAAAGTCTATGGTGATATGTTTCCACTTCTACCCTGGGATCGGTAATGGCTGAAGTAGCCCATCTGGGTGCTGATGCTCTACCTTGACCTGCTGACATACCAAACACTTAGAAATAAAGTCAGTTATATCTCTTTTCATTCCATTCTACCAAAATCGGGGTCGTATACTTTGGTACATTTTAGTGCTTCCGGAATGTATGGCAAATTTTGAGCTATGGGCCTCTGTCATAATGTCTCTCTTTAACTCACTGTCACCTGGAACACATACCTTGTCCTGCAATCGGAGCAACCCATTGGCGGAGACTTGGAATTCTGAGCTAACTCTCTATTATGCATTTTTCTTGAGGGCTACTAGGGTGGGATCAACTGACTGAGTTTTTCTTATTCTCTGGATTAACTTAGGCTGAACGGTCAGATGACCCAAACATGTGACTCTCCTCAAGTCCTGAAGTCGAACCTGTTGTGTGACCCCAATCTGCCTGTATTCTGAAACCATCAAATGAGCTAATATATCTGCACTTTTTCTACTGAGTGCATCAACTATCACGTTGCCCTTACCCGGATGATACAAAATATCACAATCATAGTCCTTAAGAAGTTCTATCCACATTCTCTTACGCATGTCGAGATCCTTTTGAGAGAATATATGTTTCAAACTCTTATGATCGGTATAGATATGAAATGTCTCTCCATATAAATAATGACACCAAGTTTTCAAGGCGTGTATGATTGCGGCAAGCTCTAAGTCATGGGTGGATAGTTTTTCTCATGACTTTTTAACTGTCTAGACACATAGGCTATGACCTTCCCATGCTGCATTAAAACACAACCCAGGCCTAGATAAGAGGCATCACTATAAACTGTATATCACCCCGATTCACTCGGTAAGGCCAGCACATGTGCAGTAGTCAGTCGCTTCTTTAGTTCTGAAAAACTTCTTTCACAGTTTTCATTCTAGTAATTCTTCTTTGTGAGCCTGGTCAATGGAGCAGCTAGACTAGAAAATCTTTCAACAAACCTACGTTAATAGTTCGTCATTCCCAGAAAGCTACAGATCTCTTTAACTGATATCAATTTCTTCCAGCTGAGCACCGCTTCAACCTTTTCAGGGTTCACTGATACTCCATCCTTTGATATGATGTGTCCCAGGAAGGTGATCTATTCAAGCCAAAATCCACACTTACTTAACTTTGCATATAGCTTCTTTCTTCTGAGAACCTGCAAAACCTGAACTAGATGGTGAGCATGTTTCTCTCTGCTTTTTAAATAAATCGGGATGTCATCGATGAATACGATAATAAATTGATCTAAGAATTGTCTGAAGACCCTCTTTATCAGATCTATGAAGATGGTTGGGGCGTTTGTTAGCCCAAATGGCATGACCAGGAACTCATAGTATTTGTACCTGGTTTGAAAAGTTGTCTTGGGGATGTCTTCTGTCTTGATTTTTACCTGATGGTAACCTAAATGCAGGTCTATTTTGGAGAAGACCTACGCATCCTGCAACTGATCAAAGAGGTCATCAATTCTGGGAAAGGGATACTTGTTCTTAATTGTGACTTTGTTCAATCCTCTATAATCAATACATAGCCTCAATGTTCCATCTCCCTTTCTAGCAAAAGTGACTCCGGCACCCTAAAAGGACACACTATATCTGATAAAACCACTGTCCTGCAATTCAGTGATCTGTTTTCTCAGTTCCTCCATCTCGACACGGCTCATGCGGTAAGGAGCAACCGAAATAGGTTGGGTGTCTGGCTGTAGGTCTATGGTGAATTCGACTTCCCTGTCCACTGGCAGTCCGGTTAGTTCATCCGGAAATACATCTGGGAAGTCTCAGACTACTGGAATCTCTTGAATACAATTTTCTTTCTTGGGTTTGCCTAGTTAAAGAAAATTGTAAGGTTAAAGTACTCGATGAATAAGAAACTTACCATCAAGGAATAGGTACTAAATGATTTCATTAATTTGTAAATGGCTACTCATTAGGAGGATTGAATACAACCTTCTTGCTAAAATAATCTATGGTGGCGTGATACACCGCTAGCCAATTTATTCCTAAAATTACATCAAAATCCCTCGTGTCTAATTCTATTAGGTCCACACTCAATTTTCTATCTGCTATCTCTACGACACAATCTCTGTAGATAACTTCTCCCAATATTTCATACTCCTAACAGTAGACACAAACAACATATAATCAAGTTTATTAGGGAATACATTAAATTTGGATGCAAAAACAGGTGAAACAAATGAATGCGATGCACCAGTGTCAATTAAAACATGAGCAAGATAGTTACGAATAGTGTACATATCATGTACCACATCTGGATTAGCTTCAGCATCCTGCTGGGTGAGATTGTAAGCCCTGCCCTTGATAGGAGGTCTGCCCTGATTCTGGTTCCTTGAGCACTCTCTCGCATAATGTTGGGTACTACCACATATGTGATAGGTGTTGTTGAGGAAGTAGCAGGATCGGTTCTCGTGATCCCTGCCATAATGCTGACAGATCTTACCACGTCCTGCCACTGGAGCCTGAGGGGGAGTCTGGATCACTAGCCTGGGCCTCTTGTTTTGTTGGATAAACACAGTAGGTTCTGGCCTGCAGGGTGAAGCTGAGAGTCTGAGGTTCCCTGCTACCTGAGGGAGGGTGTGGAAGCTCATCTCCACCAGCTGTGCCTTGGCCAGAACGACCGAATAAGTCCTGAGCTCCAGCACGAACAAATGCTGCCTGATCTCTGAGCGGAGGCCCCACTGGAATCTCCTAGCCTTCCTGCCCTCATCCAACAATGTCTTAAGGGAGTATCGGCCCAACTCCAAGAACTTACGAGCATATTCTGACACAATCATCTTCCCCTAGACCAACTAGATGAACTCCATCTCCTTCAGATGTCGGAGGTGCTCTGGGAGGTACTTTGCATGAAAGGCTGCTAGGAACTATTCCCAAGTAACTGGAACAGGCAGGGTGGTCTATTTGAGTTCCCATTAGCGGTTGGTGTTTTGCTCTGGTCAACCTGTAGAGAAGAAAATGATGATCACAACGGTAAAAAAATCACATCGAACGGGAATGTGGAAGGGCCTCATTGGAGGTATTTTTCGAAATACCCCACGGCGTCGCCGCCAGGCTTTGCCAGTATTTTTCGGTAATCAGCCAGTCCTTTTGCTCTGATTTAGTCATAGGTGTGCTTAAAATTAAATTCTGAGCAAATGGTGAGATTTTTACCTCGTTTGGCGGTCGAAAATTGCTCCGGTGCCGGGGCGAGTGGCGGCTGTCGGCTTCCCGGCAACTGGGCTATCTTCACCGACGAGGGGTTCTGGCGGCTAGGGTTAGGGTTTGGGTGCGGATGGGGTTATTTATACCCATCCGCTTTTGATCTGGGCCGTCCATCATTTTTGATATGGACCGTTCGATCGTGATTAAATAGGGAGTGAATTTGAGCCGTTCATCGCGATTCAATCTGGACCGTCCATGTGCAATTCAATTTGGACCGTCCGTGCGCGATTCAATCTGAGTCATCCGTGCGCACTTCCAATCTAGGCCGTCCGTGCGTGCGGGAACGAACCTTAGCCGTTCGATCGCGCGCACGCGAATCACCCACGTGGCTCCCCCCGCGTGGCCTCCCTCGTCAGCACCTCTGCCACCTGGCGCGTCCTGGTTGCTAGGGGCTGCTGACCGGGAATCTGATGTGGTACAATTTTTTAAAATTACGTTTTGACTCCCGATTTCTGATTTTTGTTTCAAAAATATCCCCAGAACCCAAATTTTTACTCCTTTTTTCATTAAAATAAAATAAAATAAATTAAATTAAAATAAATAAATAAATAACTATATTAAAAAAAATAAAAATAAATAAATAAAGGAAATTATTGGGTGTTACAGATTCTCCTTACGCGTGGACCCAATATCTAATTTATTGATTAATCGGCTGACCTCATACCCCGTCTGATAATGGGCACCAAATATGCTACTGCCTCAATATCTCGTCCGGTATAAAGGTGAACTATACTTCCCAACCCCTTCCGGTATGGGACTTCTTAGCCCCATTCCTCAATTTTACCAATCAACAATAAATCATACAAATAGCCAAAATGTAAATAAAAAAAAACGTGATTAAGATATTTATTTCAATCAATCAACAAATGAGAGAAACAGTTAAGCAATCAACAACAAGAGGGAAAATAAATCTATAAATAAAAGTGCACGCGGCAAGCCAACAAATATATCCTAGCAATAGATAGATAGTATAGACAAAATAAATAATTTCGTACCAACCAGTTACTGGCTCCACTGGTGATACGTAATTAATTTTAGAATTTTTTAAGTTTTACAAAACACACTGTTATTAATTATTAAGTTTTAATTTATCATAACAGAGAAAATGGTGTGGTATTCTTACTCCGGATCGGTATTAAAAAATAATGTACTTTCTACTGCACCTCCTAGCGGTTCTTGGATTTCCTGAGTTTTTCCTGTAAAAATAAAAAAATACGCGTCACGTATCTAAAAATATTCCAAAAATGCTAAAATAAGTGTTTTTAAATTTTTTCAGCTGATTTATGGTTTCGGCACAGTGCCACCGCTGTGCTCCGGCACCGACTCCGCCGCCCACAGTAGTGGTTCTTCTCGGTCTGGTAATTTTTGGCTAGTTTTGGTCAGTTTTGGCTAGTTTTACATAAAAACCTAGAAAAACAAAGGTTAGGGAGCCTCTGTCGGCCAAAAAAGGGGAAAATTGAGACCCTACCGGTGGAGGGGTTTCCAGGTGCAGTGACTCCACTGTTCCTCCATTGCGGTTGGGGTTTTTCCTTCGACTAACCTACACCAGAAAGAAATGAGAAACACGATGGTGAAAAAATCAATGAAAATAGGAAACAGGAAGGGTCTCATCAGAGGAGGTTTTGGGTTTTGACCGTGGCAACTCGGTAGAGCTCTGCTCGCGTTTTTCAGCTCACCCATCAATCTTTTGACTCCAATATGGGCATGGGAAGGTTCAAGATTCAATTTCGAGCGAAAAGAGAAAAAATCTTACCTTTTTGGCGTCAGTAGTGGATCTGGTGTGGCGGCGATAGTGGCTAGTCTCATTCTCTAGTGTCTGGTTCACTTTCTGACCGCCTCTCTTCTTCTTCTCTAATCACCCTTCTGTCGATTAGAGTTTAAATACTCATTTTCATTAAATCTGGGTCGTCCGTTCGAGGCGACGTGGCCTATCCTCAGCTGTTGGATCTCTTTTATTTTGAGAATTAATTTGAGTCGCATGATATGATCAAATCCAGTCGTTCGATCATGCCTGAAAAGGAAATGTATATGAGTGGTCCGTGCGCGTGGGATGTGATCTTTGTCGTTGGATCCGCTAGCACGCAGATCACCCTCGTGGAATCGGTGTCCACCATGCAACGTGTTCTGACTCGCCGTTGCTGCTGATGTGGTCCTCCCACATGGTCATATTTCACTTTCTTGCGATTTGACCCCCTATTTTAAATTTCTCTTTTAAACACAGCCTCCTTATTCACAGTTTTACCTTGTTTTTCCAAAAAAAAAAAAAAATCAATTTCATTCCAAATCCATATTTCTCCAAAACATTTATAAAAATAGACATTAAATTATTTTAAATATATTTTTTTATTAATATAAAATTATCTCGGGCTAAATTTTCGGGACTGGGTGTTCCAAATAATTTTAATTTAATTAATTAATCAAAGTAAATCATTTGAGCTATTTTGAATATATTTAAATCTTAATTTAATATATTTTTAAAATTGAACATTTAAAATAAATATAAAACATTATGAATTAAATTATTAAGAGAGTATATTGTAACAAGTATTGAATTTTGTAAATAATATTATAAATTATTATCAAACTTTGTCAAGTAATATTATAAACTATTAAACTTACTTGATAAGAGAAGTGTTGGTCTTCCAAATATTCTAATTTACTTTTGCAAATTAAGGCAATCACAAATTAATGTTTAAAAGTCCAACTGATAATTCCAAACCAATCAATATTGTAAATCAGAACCAATGCAAGTAAAGAACCAATCACAAAATTAAAGAGACACAAGATTTACGTGAAAAACCCTCCAATATAGAGGAAAAAACCAATGATCAAATTCAGAGTCAAATCTACAATCAAAGAAATCAAATACATAATGTTATGGAGAAATACACAAATTCTTCTAATCAAATTCAATCTCTCTTGAATGATTACACCAAGAATCCTAGAGAATAAATTTCCAAAAATATTTCCAAATCTACTTTCAATCTTTGATAATCCACAGAAATAGAGCAAAATTAGAAATTAAAAATTTTGTAATACTTTTCCCTTCCTCCAGTCCCATATGTGAGAGAGAGGAGAAAACAAGATAGATCTCTTTATTTGTGTATGTGAGAAACAAAAGAAATAATTCCTTTTCTTTTCTCAGTTTCCGTGTGCAGAAGAAAAAAAATTGAAACCCTTTTTTTCTTTTTTTTTTTTTTATGGCCTTCACACTTCTCTTTCTCGATTTTTGTGAGATTAAAAAACAGAAGCCGCCCTACCTCTTTTTCAATTTCTGTACATATATATATGAGAGAAAAGAAATCGTTCCCTCAAATTTGGTAGCCTTATCTTTTTTATGTTTATTTTTAATTTGCCTAATTTGTCTTTGTGGGCTGGACATAAAAACCAACAATCTCTCTCTCTAGCCTATGAGGAGATGTCCATAATATATTGCTCAATTTTCAATCAGTCTTACTTTCTTGGTGCAAGACTGATGCTTGTCACGAGTCATTACCTTGTTCAACATGTCAGCTGAATTTTATCAGTATGAATCTTTTTCAATAGTATATTTTTATTATTTACCACATCTCGTATCCAACGGTATCTCATATCAATATGCTTAGTTCGATAATGATATGTGGCATTTTTACTTAAATTTATAGCATTTTGACTATCACAATTCATCACATACTCATCTTATTTCAAACCCAACTCTTTGAGAAATCTTTTCATCCATAGCTTTTCTTTACTTGCTTTAGTCAAAACTATATACTCTGCCTCATTTGTAGATAAAGTAACATATTTTTGCAATTTAAGCTGCCATGATACAACTTTTCCTGCAAAAGTACACGCATATCCTGAAGTAGACTTCCTGCTATCAAGGTCACCTGTCATATCTGCATCTACATATCCTTCTAGAATTTGTTCTGAGTCTTCAAAACATAAGCATATCTTAAAAGTACCTCTCAAATATCTGAAAATCTATTTTACTGTTTCCCAATTACTCTTACTAAGATTAGAAAGAAACTTGCTTATTAAACCAATAACATGAGCAATATTTGGTCGGGCGCAAATCATAACATACATCAAACCCCCAACTGCAGAGGAGTAAGGAACAACTACTTTTTTTTTTTTGAGTAAAATGACAAAATTTCTTACTAGGTGTGAGGTGATTAGCAAATAGTGTGCTAACTTACTTAACATTCTTAATATGAAGTCTGTTTAAAATCTGCTCAATATACTTATCTTGTGACAACCATAACTTTTTAACTTTCCTATCACGAGTAATCTGCATACCCAAAATCTGTCATGCTAGTCCCAAATATTTCATATCAAAAAGCTGAATAATTCATTTTTTAAATCACTAATCTCTGTAATGTTTTGTCCTACTATCAACATATCATCTACGTAAAGCAACAAAATGACAAACTTACTATATTGGAATGTCTTGAAGTACACACAATGATCTGCATCTATTCTAGTATAAAACATGGCTGACCATAAAAGAATCAAATTTTTTATACCACTGTCTCGGAGTCTGTTTTAACCCATAAAAACTCTTTTTCAACCTGCAAACCATATATTCTTTTCCTTTGACTTCAAATTTCTCTAGTTGATTCATGTAGATTTCTTCTTCTAAATCACCATGAATGAATGTTGTCTTCACATATAATTGCTTAAGATCAAGATCTAAACTAGCAGTGAAACAAAGAATTACCTTAATGGAGCTCATCTTTATAACAAGAGAAAATATCTAATCAAAGTTAATTTCTTTCTTCTGATTAAAATCCTTTACTACTAAACGAGCCTTATATTTTACTAGTTTCTCACTGTCCATCTTAAGCTTGCATACCTACTTATTTTTCAAAGCTTTTCCATATTTTAAAAGTTCAACTAACTCATAAGTATTATTCTTCTTCAAAGAACTCATCTCTTCTTGCATTGCTTTTAACTATTGAGTTTTTTTTATGGTTCTGAACTTTTTGAAAGCTTTTTGGTTCCCCATCTTCAGTAACTATAATATACTAAGAACTGGAATATTTGGTAGAAGAATGATGTGTTCTAGTTGATCTTCTAAGTTGAGATTCTTCTATAACCTGAGATGCAAGAGGCTGTTCCCTCTGTTCAACATCATCTAGTGCTGACATACCATTAAACCCTTGATCATCATATAACTCGCCCTCATCTATGGCATCTCTGATTGGAGGAGAAACTAGTGTAGGAAAAGGAATATCTTCACTTATAATCTTTTCTGATGTCTTAAAGTCTGATAAGGCCTTGTGCTCATCAAAAATCACATCATGACTTTCTTCTTCACTAGATCCCACAATCTGTACCCAAACTCTGTATCTTTATAACCTAGAAAAACACATGGAATTATCCTGTCATCAAGCTTATGTCTTTACTCTTTAGGTATATGCCTAAATGTCTTGTAGCCAAATATCTTCAAATGAGAATAACTGACATCCTTCCCAGACCATACTCTCTAATGAATATCAAAATCGAAAAGAGCTTATGGAGATCGATTTATCAAGTAATAGGCAGTGTAGAGTGCTTCATCCCAAAATGACTTTGGTAGATTTATCATTTTCAACATGCATATGACCTTTTTAAGGAGGTTTCTGTTTTTTCTTTCAGCTACACCATTATGTTGAGGAGTATCAGATATTGTCTTCTCATGTCTGATTCCATGTTGTAGGCAATATTTTTAAAACTAATTAGAAGTGTATTCACCACTATTGTCACTGCGAAGATACTTCAAGGATGTTTCTATCTCTCTTTCCGCCATGGTATGAAACTATTTAAAATACTGAAGAACCTGCTCTTTTATTTTTAAAACAAACACATAAACCTTTCGTGAAACATCATCAATAAAAGTAAGAAAGTATCTGCTACCTCCTACGGTTTCCACATCAATAAAACCACACACATCAGAGTAAACTAATTCAGGACATTCTTTTTCTTTTTAGATGAGTTAGTAAAAAAAAATTTATGTTGTTTATCATATACACAATAATCACAATGGTTTAGACTCATACCTTTAGCAAAAGGAATAAGAGACTTCTTCACCAAAATCTGCAACTCCTTCTAATTCATGTGAGCCAATCTCTTATGCCACAAATTTGGTGAAACATCATTTTTAGCTACATTCAGTGCACCTCTAATAATATTCACATGAGTCTTGTAAAGTGTATGACACAATCTGCCTCTAGCAACCATAATTAAACCTTTAGTGAGTTTTTATTTTCTACAACCAAATAGATCATAATAATCATATAAGTAAAGAGCATTATTAGAAATCAGATTAAGACATAAATCTGGCACATACTGCACGTTCTTCATAGTCAACGTGCAACTAACTTCTGTCTATATATAAATATCATTGATACCCACAATATCTGCGTAGCTAGTATTATTTATCTTCATTCAGCCAAAATCTCCTACTTTGTATATAGTTAAGATATCAAGTTTAAGTGTAGCATGATAGGATGCTACAGAATCAACAACTCACTCAGTATTACAATCAGTGACGTGGCTATGATCATTAACAAATGAAAGTACAACCAGTTCTTCACTGTTATTAGCTACAGTTGTAGTAGTGTTTTGATCATCTGTCTTTTTCTTATTTTTCTCACTATTATGATCTTTTTTTCAAATCCTACAGTTTCTATTCATATGTCCCTCTTTACCACAATGATAACAACTAAATTTTTCTTTTGGCTATGATTTACCTCTGGATTTATAGTGCCCCTTAGGACCTCTACTTTTACTTCTACCCCTACTCTATGTTATTGTAACAAGTGCTTGTGAAGTCTTAATACTCATATCTTTTTCTTCTAGTTTCTTCATTATACAGACTAGCTATTACCACATATAAAGACAATACCATTTAGAGCATAATTGTTAAAAGACACTACCAAGGTTTTCTAACTGTCTGGTAAAGAACTCAAGAGTAATAACGTCTATAATTCATCATCTAGAGTCATTTTTATTGTGTTCAACTCATTTACCAACTCTTGAAATTTACTTAAGCGTTTTGCAAGTGATTGTCCATCTCTAAGCTTCATATTGACAAGTTTTCTAATAATAAAAGTCTTATTTCGAACATTTTTTCTCTCATACATATTTTCTAATTTGTTCCACAAAACCTGTGTATTCACTTCTTTGTTTATATAATGGTAGACACTATTATCCACCCATTATTGGATAGTTCCTACAGTCTTCCTATGCATCTTCTCCCAACTATTATCTTATTTTCTCATTAGTTTAGCAGTTCCTAATTTAATTGGGTTATATAAATCCTTACAATAAAGAAGATCCTCCATCTTTGACTTCCAAATTGAATAATTTAAAAAAGACAATTTTATCATAGTACCAGTAAATTCCTCCATCCTAATTTACACAATCAATCTTAGACCAGAAATCAACCAACAAGTCAATCAACCAAACTCTGATACCACTTGTTGGGTCTTCTAAATATTCTAATTTACTTGTGTAAATTAAGAAAATCACAAATCAATTTTCAAAAGTCCACCTAATAATTCCAAACCAATCAATATTATAAATTAGAACCAGTGCAAACAAAGAATCAATCACAAAATTCAAGAGATATAAGATTTACGTTGAAAACCCTCTAGTGTATAGGAAAAAACTACATACCAAATTCGTATTAACTCTACTATCAAAGAAATCAAATATAAAATGTTCTTGAAAAATACACAAATTCCTCTAACCAAATTCAATCTCTCTTGAATTATCACACCAAGAATCTTAGAAAATAAATCTCTAAAACTATTCCTAAATCTAGTTGCAATCTTTGATAATCCACAAAAGTAGAGTAAAATGAAATGTTACCAAATTCTGTAGTACTTTTCCCTTCCTCCAGTCTCGTACATGAGAGAGAGGAGAAACCAAAATCGAGTCCTATGTTTTTCTCATTTTTCATTCTCCTTTTCTATGCATGTGAGAAATAAAGCTAACAATTCCTTTTCTTTTCTCGGTTCCAGTGTGCAGAAGAAAAAAAACTGAAACCTTTTTTTTTTCCTTTTTTCTGATGGCCTTCACACTTCTCTTCTACAACCACATGCATAAATCTTTTTGCAGAACTATCTATCAAGGAGTTTTTTTTCCTCTATTAATGTGCTAAAAACTCACCCTACTTACTTCCAATTTTCGATTGCTTCTCTCATTAGCTGCATTATTCATTACTTATGGGATGTTGGAAATAAACTGAAGACAAGAAGTTGACGCAAATTTTTAAATGAACAGATATATTGATAATAAAGAACATAAACATTCTATTCAATTAAAACAAGATACTCATAAACAACCATACATGACCTATATATAGGCAGTGAAAATTGTCTATTAATTTCCCTCTTTATAACTTCCCATTTATTGCATTTAATCATATTAATTTACTGTTATTTTATTTTAATTTTTTCATAACAGTCCATTTATAATTTTTTTTTTGTAACCAACAATTTATGATTTTATATAAATAAAATTAATTAATTCTATCAATCTCCCCCTTTAATTTATTTTTTTTGGCACGTCAATCAGATTCTGATTGCATGTGAACTTTTCTTTGGTTGATGTTTTTGGAAAAATATCAACCACCTAAAGGTCTATTCTATAAAATTTGAGTTGTACCTCTTGGTGCTCGACTGCTTTTCGAATGTAATGATACTTGATAGCAATATATGTAATCTTATCATAACTAACTGAATTATCACTGATTGCAATTACCGACTTACTATCACAAAATATTATTGCTAGTTTTTCTTATTTCTCACTAATATCTTCTACAATCTTTTTTAACCAAACTGCTTGTGTGATGGCATGAGCTATTGCTACTTACTCAGCTTCAGCTGATGATAAAGCCATTACACTCTGCTTCTTTGATGACCAATAACAAGGACCTAATATGAGTGAAAAATCACATTCTGGTGTACTTTTATGTCATCAGCACATCCAATCCAATCATTACTTGTATAGCCAATCAATTTTATGTTTTTTACTGGTTTATACCCTATGCCATAATTTGTTATACTTCTAATATATTTGAGTATTCTTTTTACAGCTGTGAAGTTTAGTTGACTCGGGCTATTCATGAATCTTGATAATAGATTGGCAACAACCATGATATCTGGTTAAGTTGAAGTCAAATATAATAAACTTTCAAATAAGCTCCTGTAGGTGGTTTCATATGCCCTTTTTGCTCTATCTTCTTTTTTCAACTTTTTATTGCCCATAAAGAGAGTTGTAAGTGACTTGCAATCTTGCATATTGAATTTCTTCAAAATGTTTTCTGTGTAACTTTTTTTAGTGGTATAAAGACGCTTATATCATATTAGTTTACTTATATTCTCATAAAATAATGCAGAAAGTTAAGATCACTCATCTTATATGTCTCCATCATATCGTTCTTGAATTCTCTTAACATCGTCTCATTGTTACTTGTGTAAATTAAATAATCCATATAGAATGAGATAATTAGAATATTAGTACCTCTTTTTTTGACATATAAAGTCGGCTCACTCTTGCTTTTCTAAAATTTTTTATGTGTGAAGTACTTGTTTATCTCACTATACCATGCTCTTGGCGTTTGATTCAAACCATATAACGCCTTCTTTAACTTGTATACTTTGTTCTTCCCCATTTCAATTAAAAATCCATTTTATACTGATTACTTCACGATCTTCTGGTCGATTTACTAGCTCCCAAATATTATTCTTTTTTTTCTTGTGGATTTAATATTACATGACTTTCACTTAATTTTGTTATTTTTCAGCTTCTTCAAAGCTTTGTTGTAACGGCCCCGGAAAAATTTAATATTGGAAAGGCATATATATAGATAAATAATCTGAATTTGCGGAAGCGTATTAAACATTGCAATTAACATCCCTTACGTAATACCAAAACGTGTTCAACAAATGAGGGAATAAACTAATTAAAATAAATGTTCGAAAGTAAGAACTACAATTATAACTATGGGATCTTTAGGCATCCCCTTCGTCGTCTTCCTGCGGAACGGGCTCGGGAACCACGTCTTCCTGATCTGAAATGGTTAAGTAAGGAGTGAGCTACACTAGTCCAGTAAAGACATCACTCTACCTCACTGCCATAGGAGTAAGGGTGGGTAGAAAACAAAAACGACCAATGGAGCATAATTTGTAATAAACCCATTTGTTCGTAAAAACGTTTACTTTCCATTTACCTGGGTGAGATCCATAAAACAATACACAAGTAACACATTATCATCATCACGTCATCACATAGACTTTATAATACAACATTTATCACGCATTTGCATTTCAATCTTTAAACAGTATAATTCCTCTTTACCAGCCTACTAGTATCCATGGGGATCCATAGGGGTCCCGCTACCCGTGACCCTTAACATTTATAACCTGATTCCAGGGCCGTCCCCACACCCCGTCCGGTATGGGCACCAAAACTATGAACCTCAATACCCCGTTCGGTATGAGGGTGAAACGGGCCGTCCCCATACCCCGTCCGGTATGGGCGCCAAAACACATAAGGTCTCCATACCCCGTCCGGTATGAGAGACCACGTTCCCGGTAGGGTTCCCTACGGACCCAATTCGTCCACCATCTCCCAGGATACCTAGTCAGGCTGTCCACATTATCTATTTGCCAATTCACATAACCTTTTATCCCTTTTTCTTTAGTCACCATCATCAAGTCACACACACACATGCAAACCAATAGTTCATGCCAACAAGACAACACACAACGTCGGGTTCTCAGTCATTCAGTCCATAATCAATGAAGCAGTGATACATGCACACGAAACTATGAAATAAAAACATCAGACATCATACTGCATTTAAAACTGTAAAATAGAACAAACAACAACTGACCGACAAATACACTAGACTCTGGCTCCATTAGCAACCTTAAATAATTTCACACAGCTATTGATTCATGAAATACTATTTTATCATTTACTACACTTTAATACCGTGATAGGAAATAGGGTGAGTAATCCTTACTTGTTTTCGGGACCCGAAATAGGCTTTTCCAAGCACCTGCGGGTTTTCCCTAAATTTTTTGAATTTTTTTCGAAAAACTGAAACACGCTACTGGTACCTGCACGTGTCCCAAAAATCTCAGAATCAGATGGTGCCGCCGGATTCGCCTCGGGTTGGCCGTTTTCGGCCGAATTCGGCCACACTTACATCGGTCTCTGCGATAAAACAACCCTAGAGCCCTCAGGGGGCCAAAAAATTATGAAAAACTGAAGCTTACCGGTGGCGGTGCTCTCGGGTGCGGCGGCTCTCCGGCGAGGTTCGTGTTTTGGTGATTTGGCTCCGATCAACCTGTAGAGAAAAGAATGGTGATCACGGTGATATAAAAATTGTATCAAACGGAGGCCAGGAAGGGCCTCATCGGAAGCAAAAACCGAAGAGGGACGCGGCGGCGCTGCTGGGTTTCAACCGTATTTTCCGGCCGTTTGGCCGGGAGTTTGGCTCCGATTTGGCCACAGAGGAACTCAGCATTGAAAAACAAGCCGGGGGTATGAAATTTACCTCGATCGGCAGTCGAAAAACTCCCCGGTGCGACGGCGGGTGGCGAGGGCCGGCTCCTCCAGCGTCTGGTTCGTCTTCTTCGGCAAGGGCTGGCGGCTAGGGTTTTTGTGGTCAGGTGTGGGGTGTTTATTTATACGCTTTGTCTTTTAATCACAGCTGTTCATCTTGATTTAATATTGGCCGTTCGATCGCGATTTAATTTGGATTAAATCTGGGCCGTCCATCGCGATTAAATCTGGGCCGTCCGTACTTGATTGAATCTGGGCCGTCCGTGCGCGTGCATCTGGGCTGTCCATGTACGTGCATCTGGGCCGTCCGTGTGCGCGGGGACGCATCTGGGCGGTCCGATCGCGCGCACGCGGATCGCCCACGTGGCCCGTTCCCGGGTCGGCCTGGCCTTGCCACGCGACTGGTCCTTGTTGGCCAGGGTTGCTGACTGGGCCGCTGACGTGGCTGCTGATGTGGCGCTGACGAGGCACAACTTTTTTAAATTACGTTTTGACCTCCGATTTTTTATTTTATTTTCAAAAATACCCCCAGAATCCAAATTTTCACCCCTTTTTCCCAAAATCAATTTCAGTTAAATCCAAATAATATTTTTACCCAATTTTATCATTATTATTATTTTTATTTTTATTAAATTAAATTAAATTAAATTAAATAAATCAATTAAAATTTAATAATTACAAAATAAACTAAATAAATTAAATTAAAAATTAATAATAATAATAATAAAAATGATAAAATTAATGGGTGTTACATTTGTGGCTCAATTAGCAAGAAATACATGAGTCATAAATTTTTTCTAGACTTTTTACCCGTCTTGGAGCTGACTCTGGAGTAGTCAACTATTCTTTAGCATTTCTACTAGAAGTTACGCTTAAACTTGGATTAAAAGTTGAAAGCTAGATTCATTGTGTTGGAGTTTTATCTTGTTCGCATGGCTCCGTCATCTAAGTAGTTGGCTAACCTAATGAGATAATAGTTGGTGATGATTGTTTTTCTTAAGCCTTTTTTTTCTCAATTATAGGAAGTATTCTGATAAAAAATGACATCTTTGTTGATCATCGATTTTTTCTTCTCTAAATTGTACACCCTCTACCTTTTTGTACCATTATTGTCGCCATCAATAATGCATTTTTTACTTTTGTCATCAAACAGTAATATATTCTCAGTTAGTACATTAGTATAACATACACAACTCAAAATCTTCACATGACTAATCACTGGTTTGACACCACTCCATGCTTCAGTTGGAGTTCGATTTGAAACATATTTTATTTGACTCCTATTTAAGATGTAAACTATTGCATTTACTATTTTCGCCCAAAAAGTTTTAAGCATATGTTTCTCCTTTAGCATCAATCTAGTTATCTTGATAATTGTGCAATTCCTTCTCCTGGCAACACTCATTTGTTGTGAAGTATATGTTGTTATCAATTGTCCTCAAATATTGTGTTCTTTATAAAAACGATCAAAGTTCTTCGAGGTAAACTCACTGTTTTGATCACTTCGTAAAACTTAAATTTTATAATATTTTAATTTTCTACCATGGCTTTAAATTTCTTGAACATTTCAAAGGTTTCTGATTTTTCTTTTAAAAAATATAACCATGTCATTCTTAAATAAACATCAATAAAAATTAAAAAATACCAATTTTAGCCTTGTAATTATGTCTGCATCTTTCTGCATATTTCAGTATGTACCAACTCAAGCAGTGCATGCACTCGCCAAGATGTATCAGATGGAAAAGATACCCTATGCTACTTACCAAAGATGCATTCTTCACATGTGCTCGAGCTTGTGTTGATAAATGGTAGGCCTTGAATTATATTTTTAACTTTTACCACCTTTAAAGCATTATAATTGAGGCGGTCATACCTTTTATGCCATAAACTCAAACAGTTAGCTATTTCAATTCGTAATGCCACTTCTAAAGCATATTTTATTTACAGGGGAGAATTTCAGGACCGCTCAATATTCACTTTATATAGCAAATAATTGTTATTTCTCCGATAAAAAAATTTGCAATCTCTATCTTCAAAATAAACAACATAACCATTTTGTAGAAGTTGTCCGATACTCAACAAGTTCTACTTCAAATTTGATACTAATAGCACATCTCGAAGAAATTTAGTTCTCATCTTAGTTTAAACAACAATATTGTTTTTGCCTTTCACTTAAACTAGATGACCATTTCCCATACGTACTTTAGTCTTGTATAACGCATCCATATGTTGTAATAATTTTTGGTTTCCAGTCATGTGGTTTGGACAACCACTATTCAGGTACTAAATATTATCTATATCTTTTATTGCAGTATGACATGTAAATAAGATGCTTTCTGAATTCTCCTTCTCTTTTATGAAATTTGCACTATCCTGAAATTGACTTTTGCAGTATTTCGTGATATTTCTATACTTCTTCCATTTGTTGCAAAGTTTTTTTGACTAATATTTCGATATACTATAATTTAATTTCTTAAATATATCACACCACATATTTGAACTCAAATATGTTTCTCTTTCAGTTTGATTTTATTGCTTTTACATATCCTATCCATATTTTCTCTAAAAACTTCTTTGATTTGTCAAAGAGGTTTGAATTCTAAAACTTGTGCTAAAAGTACTTTCAACAGAGTTGCTCCCACTCTGCAATTTCCTTGCACCGTGCAACTCCAACGAATTCATTAATTATTGAATTGTATAAATAGAAAAGTCTTTCAACTCTTCAGTTGTTGCAACAATATACTCATACTTTTTAGGTAAACTAATTAAAAAAATTTTCACTACCTTTTAATAAGCAACATCTTCACCATAATTCCACATCTGGTTCACGATCTCAATCTCCTTCGAGAAATACTCTTTTATCTTCCTTGACTCTTTTATTTGTAAATTTTAAAATTATCTTCAAAAGGTTTACAACGTTATGGCAATCACCTTTGTGGATTCTTGGAACTCTTCTTGTAATATATTTCACGCTTTTTTTTATTTAGTTGCACCAATTATCTTAGAAAACAAACTCTTTATGGCACCCTGTTGTATAAGAAACAAGACTCTAACATCTTTCATATGATCTTCCTCCAACTTTTTTTATTCTACTAGTGTTAGTTGTTGCCCAGTAATAAATTGAAATAACTATTCTCATCTATATTCCACAAGACTTGCGATATTAAAAAAATTTATATCTTGATCTTCCACATATCATAATTTTCTCCTGAAAATATGGGAACATCGACTACGTCATACTTGCACCAGCATTTAAAGCCATCAAGTCAAAATATTTATTTTTTTCACAAACGTAAATTCACTACTTCACTAACACCCGTACGCGAACCAAGTTCTGATACCAATTATTAGAAATAAACCGAAGACAAGAAGTTGATTCAAATTTTTAATTAAAGAGATATATTGGGAGCAAAAAACATAAACTTTCTATTCAATTGAAATGAGATACTAGTACACAACAATAATGACCTATATATAGGCAGTTAAAACCATATATTAATTTTGCTCTTTATAATCGCCCATTTATTCTATTTAATCTCTATTTAATTTTATCATTATTTTATTTTAATTTTTTCATAACGGTTCATTTATAAGTTTCTTTTATAACTGACAATCTATAATTTTACATAATGAAAATTAATTAATTCTAAAATAGAAATGCATTATTTACAAAATAAGAGATTGCCACCAACGAATCACTCTCAATCAAAAATGCCTTTGCACTCTCAATATGGTTTTAGCAAAAAGAGATAATTTTTTAGTTAGTACTAATAATCCACCTTGATTAGAATTTAGAAGACCACAGCTCTTTGAGAAAACACTTGTTGTTGATAGTATAATCTCTTAACACACTACCAATCCCTACTGGTTCAAGCTTTCCCAAGGATGAGCCATCAATAACGAATTTACAAATATGACTAGTAGAAGGCACCATACAACATCCCTAGATATCATTTCTTCCTCTCTGACACAACTAACTCTGTCAACAATGTGAAAAAATTACTGAGAGCAAGCTACTCTATGGCTAGAACATACACCTTAATCCACCATATTAACCTACCATAAATTAAATCCACAAACGTATCTAATTTAAATGATTTTTCTCTGAAAGTTCTCTCATTTTTTTCCAACCATATAGCCTAAACTGTCATAAAAAATATAAGCCTACTGATAGGTTGCCACTCCTTTACCTCCCACAAGCTATCCCACATTCTATACAATGAGACTATTGACTCAGATACCACTCACTCAATTCTCCACCAACCTATATATGAAGCCTAAACCTTCTAGCTCCATTTACACAAAAAGGTGCATGGTCAATCAAATTTATACTATCATCAGAAAAGACATTTATTTTAAATATTTAATCTAATATGAACTCTATATAAATAACCTAACATCAAGAATCTACTATTGATTAATTGTATAATTCTTTACACTCCTTCATTCTTGCAATAACATTAAACATTATAAAAGGTTTTCATCCATGATTCATATCTACCCTAATCAACCTTACTGGATAATGACTCGATATAGAATTTGTAATGCTAATTTTATTCAAACTTAAAAACCTTGAAACCCCCCTCTTCACTTACTAATAATCTATCCGATCTATTAAATAACGGACCCTCTCTCTTAGTACACCATGTAATCCTTCTCCTATTCATTGGTAAATCAACAACATCAAGCCTTCTTATCATATTCAATAAACCAACCTTGACCACTAGATTCTTTTATACTCCTGATCTTTTATGTGAATAAAGAACATAATTAAAATCCTGTGATTATCCATGACATAATGATTGTAGCTTTAAAAACTCTAATTGACGCCATAATTCACTTCTTTCCATGACTAAATACCACACATATACGTTGGCTACCATAACCAAAATCTTATCTAACAAGTTTACCCACAATTAAATACATTTACCTTCTAATTATTGCATTTTTAACCTCGAAAACACTTGATTCTCATATGATAATTGACCCCCCCTAATGCTCATATAGTAGGAGACAATTCAAACCTACAATTATCCCTTCCCTAGATTTCTCTAATTAGCTTTAAACTAGCCTTTTTTAACTTTGTTTCCTATAATAAATCAACAATACACCTTTGATTTCTTATATGCTTTGTGATCCCACTCTGTTTTTCCTCATATCAATCCCTCTTACATTTTACTTGATAATCATTTAAACAATACAATAACCTTAAATAAACTACAAAAAAAAAAATACTTAAGCTACTTATTGCCTCATCTCCACCTTGTCCCTTTCTTTCATGGTGACTAGGCAATTTGACACATTTTTTCTCTAGATAGTGGAATAAAACTCATGTTTTTTCCTAATTCCCATGTAGCACATGCCTTTCTTAGAACAACCTCATTTTTACCAGCATCTTCAATATGCCATTGATTTTCGTAATGTTTCATCATAGTTGATCTTGGACTTCAACCGCCTTTATTTCATCACATTTGTTTATGTCTAAGTTTTAATATTCTAAATCTTTCACAATCTAATTCTATTTCTCAATTTCAAGCTAATATCACACTCCTTTTGTTTTTCAGCTCTCATTCACTTCTTTTTCAATAACTTATATCAAAATTGATCGGCTCTAATTCTGTCAACCTTACTTTATATTTTCTCCAGCTTCCATCCAGAGAGACGACCTCCTTTTAACTATGTAATGATTAACCCTTCTTATCTATCATAGCCTTACCCAAACTTTCCCTAAGATTGCATACCTTTTCTAAGGTCCATAACTCCAAGTTTGATGGCTTTATTCAACCTTAATAACATTTTGTCCTTAAGTTTCTTAGGCTTTAGTAACTTTTCCTTCCTTGAGCTATTCTAACATTTTTCCTCCATCATATCAATACTGCCTACTAGGATTATATCAAAGAAAAATCTTAATCCAAGCTTGGCAAGACCATTTGTTTTTTAGTTAGATCCATCCAAATTATTCATACCCAACCAAGGCTTAATTCCATCATTAGCCTGCCTACCCATAGAGACCTCATTACTTAATCTTTTACTCTCTTACACTGATTTTACCTGAGTTGGCAACCTCTTTCTTTCTATGTAGTTGATTCTTCGACTTAAGAGAAAGTAACCACTTTTTACTTATTTCAGATTCCAACATAACCTCAATTAAAAAAGAGGATGTTTATTTACCATAAGCAACTCAACTAACTTGTTAACTCCACCTTGGCTATCATAAGGATCTTTATTGCCCATTGATTCTTTATTTACAATGAGATAACCATCTTCCTTACCACTCCTACAACCTGATTGTGGACTTAACATCATTGATAACACAACTTTAATTTCCAACCATATTGGACTTCCATCTAATGGCACACAAATCTACTTAGGGAGCTTCTTCCACCGAGAGGCCATAATGCATACTTTTGCCAACTCAAGCTCAATAAAATTAATGTATTCTACATTTATTTATACAACTTACCAAGATGGTTTACGAGAGATATGAAGAATCTTGGAGCCAAAATCTTTAAAGGAACTCTACTAACCAGAACCCATACTTTCTTGAACATTTCCTCATCTTCATCTTTTCAAGCCTTCACCGATATGAACCATTTTTAAAAATATGCATATCCACATGAAACATATTATTCATTACTATTATATAGTTATATACCATTAACAATTTTTAGTTTGATAACTCAAGTATATTTCCTAACTTTTCCACTTGAGATACCACCTCATTAGTTATATCTTTTGTTGATAGGTTATCTTTCACTTTTCCAACGGAAAATTTTTTTAACCAATTGTACTCACTTTAACATGAACTAAAAAAATGGCTATTCATTATCCTATAAACTAAATATTGGCTTCTTAATATCTCTAGCCTCCTGCATTGAAGCACCACCATTCGACAAACCCCTCTGGTCACCTTGAGGCTTATTCATTATTAGTACATCTTTTAAACTTATATATGCCATAATTTTACTAGAAACACAATATGTTCTTCCTTTTTTGTAATCTTTTACTTCATTCCCAACCCCTTTAAGCTTCCACGATTAGAACTAGTAATCTTTCACCTTTGAGGATTAGACTATTTGCTTGTTTCACTTGCCTATTAGCTTTGTTAATTCTTCCAAATCTAATAAACACAAAGAAAGTAATTTGTTTTTACCTTTTCCTCCTTGGAAAAACACAATTAGTTTCATTCCATAATTTGAAAAAAATTGCCCTATCTTTTCATACATGATGGACCCGTGGACCTTATCCACAAACACTGTGAACCCCTTTTCATGTGTTTTTTTTTTCTTTTAAATAAATTCTTGTAGATATGTGACCTCTTTGACTTAATAAAATGAGGATGGATATTGTCATTAAATCCATCTTGGCTCTACGTGGATCCATTTTCCCTTTGACGCAGGAAGGTATGGAGAGGATAAAATCAACTTTTATAACTCACTCAACGTTATGCAATATCAAAACTTTAATCACCTCGATAAATCTTTCCCTCTAATTGAATTTACAATCCTAAAAGGAATGCACAAAAAAAGAATATGAAAAATAAATAAGAAAAGAAAAAATATCACAGACTTATCAATAAGTTGATCCTTGACTCAACAAAACTTCTGAAGACTCATGCTCCTTGAAAAAATTGAAGAAGCTAAATTAGCAAAAATGCTAATAGAAGAAAAGTCTAAGCTTTCAAGAATTTGTCTCAAATTGATTGTAATTGTTGTGTTTATAACCTATGGATAAAGACCTATTTATAACCTTTTCCGAGGCAATCTAGACGAGTACAAACTGTAACACCCAATATTTATTTTATTTTTTAATAAATATAATTATTTGTTAATTGAATTTAATTAAAATTATTTTATTTTAAGTTGATTTAATGAAAATAATAATAATAATAATAATAATAATAATAAATGTAAAAAATTAGTTAATGATTTAATTGAAAACAAATTTAGAAAAAAGGGGTAAAATTTAGGTTTTAGGGATATTTTTGAAAGAAAAATCAGAAATCGGTGGTCAAAATATAATTTAAAAAAATTGTCCCACGTCAGATGCCCGATCAGCAGCCCCGACCAACCAGGACGCGCTAGGTGGCAGAGGCGCTGACGCGGGAGGCCACGCGGGGGGAACTACGTGGAAGATCCGTGTGCGTGCGATCGAACGACTGAGATCCGCTCCCGCGTGCACGGACGGCCAAGGTTGCATCGCCCATGGACAGCCCAGATTGGATCACGCACAGACGGTCCAGATTGAATCGTGATGAACAGCTCAGATTCACTCCTAATTTAATCGTGATCGGACGGACAGTCCAGATTAAAAGTGATGGACGACCCAAATCAAAAGTGGATGGGTATAAATAATCTCATCCGCACCTAAACCCTAACCCTAGCCGCCAAAGCCCCTCGTCGGAGAAGACAACCCAACTGCCGGGGAGCCGACCGTCGTAACCTGCCGCCGCACCGGAGTAATTTTCGACCGCCAAACGAGGTAAAAAAAAATTTTCTTGCACGAAATTCAATTTTAAACCCACTCATGGCAGAATTGGAGTGAAAAAATAGCTCAATTGGCCAAAAAATGCTGTCGAAGCTCAGTGGCGCCGCTACTAGGTGTTTCAGAAAATGCCTCCGATGAGATCCTTTTCGATTCCCATTCGATGTAATTTTTCTACTGTTGTGATCATCATTTCCTTCTCTACAGGTTGACCAAAGCAAAACACCCAATCGCAACGTGAGTTGGAGGAGCCGCCGAACCGGAGAGCTTCATCGCCGGTGAGTTTCAGTTTTCTACATTTTTTTGGCCCACCGAGGGCCCTAAGTGTGTTTTCTCACAGGAACCGATGCAAGTTTGGCTGAATTCGGCCGAAAACGGTCGAAAACAGCCAACCTGAGGCGGGTCCCGGTCGCCGGAGCACGGTGGAGCCGCAGTGCCGGAATTTTAAAATTGGCCGAGTAGGCCCTGGGTCTTATTTTTGGGTTATTTGGGACATGTGTAGGTACCATAAGCGCGTTTTAGTTCCCGAAAAAAAATTCAGGAAACCTAGGGACCGCCCATAGGCACAGTGACCATTTAATTTTCGGTGTTAAATCAGGTAAGGACCCCTCACCCTATTTTCTATCATAGATGTGAAGTTTGAATAAATAATAATATGGTCCTTTGTACAAGTTAGATAAATATGCATAATTAATTACGGATTGCTAATGGAGTCCGAAATCGGACATTATTTTCTGTTGATTCCTGTTTATTTATTTTATAATTTAAATGCATGATGGTATCTGGTTTATCTATTCTATGGTTTTAAATGCATGTATTACTGTATTACTTGACCACCGTGTGATTTTGAAATTTAAGATATGATTGTATTACCGGGTGCATGTTCATTGTTTATGTGATCGTGTTTAATTTAATAATGAAGATTAGGGATAAACAGGAAAGGGATGTGATCTAATAAATAGATAAGATGATAAGTTCACTAGATATCCTGAGAGATGGTGGATGGATCGAGTTCATAAAGAACCCTACCGTGAACGTTGTGTCATACCGGACGGGGTATGAAGACTTGATAATTTGGCGCTCATACCAGACAGGGTATGGGGAGGACGGCCCACTTCACCCTCATACCGGACGAAGTATTGAGATTTAATGTATTGGCGCTCATACCGGACGAGGTATGGGGACGGCCCTGGAATTAATATTATTAAGAAAAATGGTTCACGTGTAGCGGGGACACCCCTATGGATCCTCATGAATACTAATAGGCTGGTGAAACGAGAAAACGATGATGATTAGTTATTGTTAATGAATATGAATTTATGATATGCTCTATGTTACTGATTGTGCATGAAGTTATGATCTGTATGATGTTATTGTCTTTATAGGTTATTTTCACAGATTTCCCAATGGTAAGTAAAAGGAAAAATGATTTTACTTTTAATGAATGTATTGGCTTAAAATTTGTACTCCATTGGTTGTTTTTGGTTTTCTATCAACCTTTACTTTTGTGTCGGCGATATAGTGTGATGTTCTTACTGGCTTAGTGCAGCTCACCCCTTATTTAACCATTTCAGATCAAGAGGACCTGATTCACGAGCCCGATCTGCAAGAAGGTTACGAGTTGATGCTAGATACTTTATAGTTTACTTTATTTTTTTTTCCATTTCTCGTATTTCTTTAAGAGAATTTGTTCCGTGATGTTTGTTAATATTTTTGAGTTATCGTGTAAGGGATGTTAACCTTAACCATTATTTCGCTTCCGCACTCAAATTATTATATGCATCTCCTTTTAAATTTTCCAGAGCCGTTACACAAACTCTTGCATAAAATAATATACTAGATAAAATTCTGTCTAATTTTAGGATAATTACATAAGAAAACATTTATTCTTTCCCTTTTAAATACAAAAAAAATAATTAAATAATCATAAGGAAAAAATTTATATTAAAATAAAACAAGACTTATTCCATGTGATTTTCATGTAAAACACATGGGAAAATTAATTTAGGCATGTGGGATTTCAATTTAAAACATGGGTAATTAAAAAGTAGGTCCCAAAGTATTTTTAAAAAATAAAATTTTAAAAAGTATTAATTAATTAAAATGGGGAAGGTCGGTTCTTGGGGCAACCTAATCGGGTTAGGCCGACAGGCCCGCCCAGGTCATGCGGGGCAAGCCCACGGGGGCCGCACATTTGCACGATTGGGAAGGTTTCGGGTCTATCTGCACGCGTTCGAGACGTGGTGGATGTAGGCCTTCTGGGCCATACGTCGGAGCTGTTGGCCTGTGTGTGAGCCTTGCAGCCATGCGCATGTCGCACGTATGTGGGTTGTGAACGCTTGGTTCATGGGTCAGCTTCCTTGGGGGTGGGATTTCTTACAATTCTTTAAGTCCATTAATCTTACTTGGGATTTAAGTCTTTTGGCTTGAACTAACCTGATCTATCTCTTAGAATAATCCCAATTAGAAAAGTAGTCATGGATGAAATTACTTTCCTATTCTAGATGTTTCTATTTAGGAAGTTGAAACTTATTTTCCTATTTGAGTCCAGACTTGCTAGGTTCCTCTTCGATGCAAATTGGCATCCTTGACACTAAGTTTGGGCTATCCAATATCACATCATCTCCTCCTTCTTCAAAAAAAATTCATCTTCGAATCTTAAGTTTCATTGAAAGGAGAATGGTTAGTGATAACAATAAAAAACATATCATACTTCTTTGGTATATTTACTTTATTGATGCATATCATGACTTAATTCACAATTTTTTTGGGACCTGGATCAAATCTTTATATCCCACTTGCGATGGTAATTATCTATAAGAGAAAATAGTACCACTATATAAAGAGTGGTTAAGGTCAAAATCGATCTCCTTGTTGGTAAGTACAATCAAACTTTCCTTTTCATAAGAGATATTCTTTAGTATTGTATCTCTGTTATGAGGACACTCATTTGTTTTTGCTCTCTGTTCTTCTCATAATGGACTATCTTTAGCTCTTTTCGAGCTTCTTTGATGCTTAATGGACCACTAGTTTCCTTTTTGGCCTTCTCTCTTTCTTCTGTTTTCCTTAAGTATTCATGAAATGATTGTTTAATTTGACATGATCTTCATATGTTTTTTTGGTGATAAAAGCGTAAGGACATGATTCAGACTGTTTTTTCGCAATAAATATCGATTGGTGCGACCGTTTTGTTATACTTGTATATCAAATTGCTAAAGTCTCCCAAATATCAGGTGACTGACATGCATAGGTACAATATCATAACATACCTTGTCGCAATATTCTCCTATGGAGAAAAACACTATGACTTACCTGGTAACTTGGGTTTCACCACACTCATTCAACCACTATAACCGGTAAGGAGTCGAATGCTTGATGTACGTCAACCATGCTCTTTTCATTAATAGAGTGTTTGCCTCGTTAACACAACTACCATTGTCAATGATTATTCCACATACCTTACCATTGATAAGGCATCGCGTGCGGAAAATATTCCCCCTCTGCTCGTTGTCTTCACTCCTAACTTGCACGTTAAGAGCTCTTCGAATAATAAGGACATTACTCCCAAGTGGAACATTTTCAATAGATTTTGACATAGTATAGTACCTGCAAGGTTAGTGAAAAAAATACATTCTCTCCCTCACCTTCCCTTGTGTTTACCTGAAAATCTCTCAATTGATAGCTTTGTCTATTGAGTTGAGCATTTGAAATCAGAATTGCTTGAATTGGGTATGTGTGTTAGTCCATATGACACAATAAGGAACACTAAAGAATTCTAATTTCTATTGAAGCTCAGAATTAAGCACACAGAGGAAGGAATAATATACTACCTGTGATTATTCTTCTTGTGTGTTAAGTAAATAAAATCGATTAGTCACTTAATTATAATATTTTTTTGTAATAGAACAAAAGTAAAATGAATGATAAAAACAGATTACAAAGAATGACTATTCGAACTGATGCATAGGGATCCGATCAATCTCGATGGATAAAATCGACAGGTGTATCTACTTATACTGCTCCTAATTTTTTGGCTACACTATACGACAAGTCAAGTTTCTTTTTGCAATATTGATGCAAGATTATACAAATGTAATTCGAAAATTAAACATGGATAATGTGCAGAATGAAAATAAAAATTTTCGCTCGCACCCATTAGGTGAGGTACTTTGCCTTCGATTTCTCAAAGAATTTGCTGTCACCAATCAGGCGACTATTATGCTTTTATCATACAAGATGTTAATAACGTGCTAATTGCCTTATGAGGTGCGATTGGAATATTTTTATATTTTTTATATATAAATTTTTTTTTAAATAATAAACATGAATCACTTGAATTGAACGGATAGATATGAATTCAAATAAGATGCAAGATGAATAACAATTAAATAAATTTGAATGCTAATTAAAGAACAAAAATGCTGAAAGCAATAAAGATAAATTTGGCTCTAAGAGCCTCTGACACCAAATGATGCTGGAGGATATTGGGAGGATTGAATTAACACTTATAACCCACTCAATGTTATGCAATACTAAAATTTTAAGTATCTAGATAACCCCCCTTCCTTTCCCTAATTGAATCTACAATGCAAAAAAGAATGCAAAAAAGAATGCAAAAAACAAAGATTAAACGAAATAAACAAAGAAAAACGCAATGGATTTACCGATAAGTTGATCCCTACTCATTGACTCGACAAAACTTCTGAAGACTCCCACTCCTTAAAAAACTTGAAGAACCTAAATTAGCAAAAACGTTAATAGAAGAAAAGCCTAAATTTTCAAGAATTTCTCTAAATTGATTGTAATTGGTATGTTTACAACCTATAGGTAAATACCTATTTATAACTTTTTCTCGAATAATCTTGATGAGTACAAACTCTTGCATAAAATAATAAAATAATATCTTAGATAAAATTCTATCTAATTTTAAGATTATTACATATAAAATATTTATTTTATTCTATCTAAATGCAAAAAAATTAAATAAATAATCTTAAGAATAGAACTTATATTAAAATAAGATAAAACTTATCCTTCGTGATTTCTATGTAAAAAATATGAGGAAATTAATTTAGCCATGTGGGATTTTAATTTAATACATGGGTAATCAAAAAGTGAGTCCCAAAGCCTTTTTAAAAATAAAATTTAAAAAAGTATTAATTAATTAAAATGGGGAGGCTCGGTTCTTGGGGCAACCCGATGGGGTTGGGTCGATAGGCCCACTAAGGTCACGTGAGGGTTGCGAGCCTGCACGATTGGCCCCTTGGGCCTACGTGCACGCAACGGGCTCCGCATGCGGTGCTTGCAGGCCTTTTGGGCCATGCAACGGAGCTGCTGGGTCTGCCTGTGCGCGGGTCTTTCAGTGCACATGCACATGCCACGCGTATCTAGGCTACCGATGCTTGGTTCATGTATGCCATCTTCCTCGAGCGTGGGGTTTCTTACAATTCTTCAAGTCCATTAATTTTACTTAAACTTTAAGTCTTTTGGCTTGAACAAACTTGGCTAATCTCTTATAATAATCCCAATTAGGAAAAGTTGTCAATGATGAAATTACTTTCCTGTTCTAATTGTTTCCGTTTAGCAAACTTGAACTTACTTTTTTGTTTGAGTTGAGACCTTGTGGATTCCTCCTTAATGTAGATCGACATCCTGGACACCAAACTTGGGCTATCCAATGTCACATCACCCTTGAAACTCCTTTCTTTATCCCAAAGTCATCCCCTCTACTTTCTCACTTGTCCCTTCTTCTCTTATAATCCTGAAGGTAATTAGGACCTTATTTGTACAAGATATGTTCTATAAGTTTATACAAAAAAAATACTTTGCCATATATATTACTTTTGTCCATTGGTCAAAATTAAATATAGCTATAAAAATCTAATGTTGATTAAAATTAAACTTTACTTACTTAAAGAAACTATTCTAAATTGAATTTATTAAAATCATCAAATCCCATAATTAAGAGATTACAATTGAAGTGACCTTGAGAGTTTGAAAATCATCTCTGGGCTTTCTCAAAACCACACTTGAACTAACCTCATGTTTGGATAGTGGTAAACGATAGTCAATTAATGTATGGTACTTCACGAGTATAATAAAATCTTGTTTGTTTCAACTTCTAACTTGATGAGATGGTAACAAACGGTATTCGACTGATACATTTTGAATGAATTTTAAAAACCATCAAATCAGTCGTATGTGACAGGCAAATAATTATATTTCTCGTTATACCATCATAAAATATGTTTAATTCCCATTATACCCTCTTAAATAAATGATTCTTTCAATTACTTTTTTATTTTTTGAAATAATTTTAGATTTAATATAATAATATATAATTACAACTATTTACTTTTAATATATAAATAATTTTATTTTTTTAAAAATTAAATTAATGTGATAATATAAATAATAATAATTTATTTTATCAAATATAAAAATTTAATTTAATTATGTATAATAATTATTTATTCAAATACAAATTTAATTATATTCTTATATAATTTATTTTTTTATTACGTACTTTTTATATACCATTTATTATTACATATAATAAAATAGGGGTAAATTAGTAATTTGATTGAAAATACAAACATATCATCCTATTATTCAAACAAAACAACTGTCATTAACATATATTAATATACAATCATTCAAATATAAAAAAAAAAAAATTATCATTCTCATTATGTGTTATTGGCATCTAATTACTGTTTTTGTCATATATTAATTATTTATCCAAATAGGGTATAAAAGACTTACATGACTAAATAAAGGCCTAATGCAACCTAAGGCCCAACAAATTTTCAAAGCCTTTAGTCAAAAGTTTTAGGTCAAATTCAATTGTGGTGGCGGACTTAAATTAAATACCACATGCCCAAATATGATCCGAATTGCCTAAAAGGCCCAAGTCAAATAATATTTGATAATTACTGGTCCTGAAGAGTCTTGGTAATTAAAGAAACTAACCAACTCAAACTAAATGTTCATTTAATACTAAATGAATTGGACCAAAATGGATATCACCCGTAATAAAACTCAAATTAAATTAAAGCAAAACAAAATTACCCGGAAGTAATTATAGAATTTAAAGTTTAGTTTGAATTAAGCGAAATGGCCGTTGGAGTCCAAAATTAAACATAAATTAAATTAATATGTTCAAAAGATAATAATCACACGGTTGTCTTTAGAGCTTAAATCTGGTCTAAATCCCATATCCTTAATCCATTTTGGATTTTGAATTGGACTAAGATGGATTATTATACACCTACGGCAAAGTTCAAATTGAAGTAAAATGACTCCAAGACCAAATCAAAACCATGGAACTTAAAATCCAAAACAAACATAAATTACATGGAACTAAGGTATCCCAACATATTATCAGGTCTAAAATCCAATGCCCCAAAATTTTCTCCTTTATTTTTGTCCTATCCACCAGTAATCTACAAACCTAAAAAGAGATCATCCATCAATCCTAAAAACCAAATTCACGTTGAACATAAACGACCTCAATTTCCATAACATTTAAACCTAAAGTTTCCAAGTATCAACCAACAAAAAATCAAAGTTGTATCGCATAGGTGTAATTACAAGTGTGTTTGTTGTTCTCTTTTGAAAGTTTTGTATAAAATGTTTCACAAGGAGATTGCTGACTAAAATAAATATTATTTTTGTAGAAGTTATTCGTTGGAAGTAGAATGAAAAGCTTTCCGCCATTTGTTCCTCCACTAAACTTAAAAATAATAAACCAAAAATCCCTACTTGATTGATGCTGATTGTCCTAAAAAACCATAAGGAATAGAAAACAAGTTGTATAAGCTCATTAACAAACGACTCTGTGTTTAATGAGTTCATCCTGAAAGACAGACTGAATCTCTTCCAAGGTCTTCCCTTTTGTCTCTGGCAAATACAAGTAGAAGAAAACCGTCCCAATTGCCATCACCCCTGAAAGCAGAAAGAAAGTTCCGGCAAATGTGATGTGCTCTGAAACGCTCAGAAATGTCATGGCTACAATCCCACTCACCACCCTGTTTACTGATATTGCCAGGCTCGAACCTTGAGCTCTCAGTCTCGTCGGGAATATCTCCGCCGAGTACACCCACGTGATGGGTCCAAGCCCAACTGAGAAGAAAGATAGAAAGGCGCAAACTGACACCACAGACACCGTGATGGCCCATGTGGGATTGTCGTCCGACATAGAGAGATATCTTGAGCCTAACCCGAGGGTTGCTAACGACACGGTCACACCGGCTGTGCCCACCAGCAAGAGTTGTCGCCTTCCAAGATGATCCAAGAAGAGAGCAGAGATCAACACAAACACCGTCTTCGATAGCCCCATGATCACCGTCACGCCCACCAGGTGTTTGGTGTTGTGAATGCCAGCGTCTCTCAGCACTTCAGGGGTGTAGTAGACTACGGCGTCGTTTCCTGAAGCTTGCATGAAGAAGTTGATGCCGATCGCCAAGATTAGGATTCTGCGGACTGCCGGAGACGGCTTCAAAAGAAGCTCTTTCCACACCCCTTCACCCCGGAAGATTTCGCCGGAGGGACATGTTTGTTCCGCAGCTTTTTCTATTTCGATCAACCTGAGTTCAGCTTCTTCCTCTGTTTCAGACGTTTTTACTATCACCTGTTTGGCTTCCTGGTGGCGGCATTTCATGACAAGCCAACGAGGGGATTCCGGCATCGCCATCACCCCAATGGCGACAACAATTGCAGGGAACCCTGCTAAGCCTAACATTATCCTCCAGTTCACGTTCGCTGGAAGACCCGAAAGTGCGTAGTTGCAGATGTAACCGAGAAGAATTCCCATGGTGATGAAGATCTCCGGAAACGACGACAGCAAGCCACGAGAAATAGCAGGAGAGAGCTCGGCCACGTAAACGGGACCTATCATCAGCGAGTAGCCAACTCCGATGCCTGCAACTACTCTTCCGGCCATGAGGAACGAAAACGAGGGCGCGAAGCCCATCAGGATTGCGCCCACCAGGAACGTTGCAGCGGCGAGAACAATGGTGTAACGCCGGCCGATGAGATCAGAGGTCTTACCGGATAGAAACGAGCCCACCAACGAGCACAAGTTAAGGATACCAACTAAGATCTCCACCTGGGTCGATGTGATTTCGAGGCTTTGTTTGATGAATATTATTGCTCCACTCATAACTCCAATATCTGCACATGGGTTTAGCTCAGATTGTTTCCATGGCTAAAAGCTTAGAAACTTTATATGCAATTGAAAATTTTTTTTACCAAAGAGATTAAATTGAAACTCACCATAGCCCAATAAAACAGAGTTTGTGGAGGCTAAGACAGCACAAGCCAAGGCATATCTGTTGAGGCGAGGCTTTTTGCTACAGGAATTACCGGTGGACCCACCAGTAATCCTCCATTGATGGGACTGGTCATCTTCTTCTAATTTCTGTTCAGAATCTGGAAGACCATGGTAGTAATGGTATTCTAAATTTGACTCGAGTCTCATGTTTAGAAAACAGATATATCACGAGATACCATCAAAGCGTTGAAGCAAGGGGCTAAAAGCTCAGAGAAAGTCCACCGTAAACACATAAAGATCCAAGAGTCAATAATCTCTGGGCATGTTTCTAAAAGAAAAGTGCACGTGTCTGAGCGGTTAGAAAGTTGGATGGGGAGGAAAAAGAGAGCTAGATCCCTCTGGCTTTTCTTCAAAAGGCCGCTTTTGATTGTAATAACCCTGCAACCACGCCTGTGTCCCCCCCGCGCTCGCCCCTCTAATTTTCTTTATTTTTTGTCTCTGAAAGGAGCATGTAGAAGTTAACGACCTCTTTAATCAGAACAGGACTGGAATAATTTATTCTTAATATAGTTAAAATAAATTAATTAATTAATTAAAGTACAAGAAATTAACTCGGACTGCGCAAAAAAAAAAAAAAAAAGGCAATATATATATATATATATATGTAAATATAGAACATGTAGTATTACAGGGTATTGACCCAGATGAGATGGGGTCTTGTTGCTTCCAGTCTTTTATTGCTGTCTTTTGACTCTTTCTGCTCTGCAGCTTCCCGAAAAGAAATCATGTTAAAATTGGTAATGTATAATATATTAATAGTTTATTATTAATGACAATGTGATTCTAAATTATTGTATATTAGATATACAAGATGATTTTTTAGTATTATGAAACGTCACAGTGCATAAATGAGTTATGAATTAATTGTAGTCATAAAATATCTTAATGTATATTATTGTTTTGTTTTTTCATAAATAAATTTTATAAAAATACTAACAAACGACTCCATTGCTGCAGCAGAATCTTAAGTTCCAACTAGCTGCATAAATGAGCTAAAATAATTAACAAGACCCTGCCAAATAATTGTTTATGTAGCAATTCCAATTATTAATTTTCTTTAGTGGAATTGTGTATGTGTATCTGCCAAATAAAAATATGAAGAAATAGATAAATTGGGATTGCTGTAAAATTCAAAAGTTGATAAGGGTAACATTAGCTTCATGCCTACTTCAACGGCAACGTGGCATGCATGCCACACACCCTACATCCTTTTTTTATTTATTACTATTATTTCCCAGCAAGTCATTATTAATGTTCCGTTGACCCATTTGAATTTTCAAAAGAAAAAATATCGCTATATTTTACAAGCTCTTAATCTAATAATATTGTGAAATTTGAAAAACAGGAAAAAAAAAAAAAAAAAAAAAGGCTAAACTTGTATGTATATATATGTGTGTGTATCACTATTATGTATGCATGCATGTGAGCTTCCTCTGGTTTACGTGTGATTCAAAGAAAGGTGATATCATCAATAACAGACTTGTTGTTTCATAAATGGCTTGGCTCTTTCTCTTTCTTCTAAGCTTAGTCATTGAAAACGGTGCCAGTATTTGTCGTTTTAGCATCATACACAAACCCACTGCTGAACACGTAGACACCGCCATGTTTGCGTGTCAATTTGCCTCTGAATCCACCGAATAGCCCCAAAAAACAAACGCTTCTTTCCACTTTCAGCGGTCCTACAACCAGAAGTCCCTACGACCAAAACAATAATGGTTAACTTCTCTGCATGAGTTCCATTGTTTTTTTTCTTTTTCTTGTTCGTCTATGGTATGAAGATGTGTCTCTGGTTTTTTCTCTCCTACCAAACAGGGTAAAGGAACAGAGAGTTTCGGGAAGAGGAACAAGACCCGCACTTTTTGCGTGCGTTGCAGTCCCCGCAGCTTCCATCTGCAGAAGAGTTGCTGCGCTTCCTGTGGCTCCCCCCTCCAGGCGTATCAGAAAGCGAACTATTTCGAATTTCTTCTATATCCACGGCTTTATGTTTCCTGTTTATTGGTTCTAGATGTCCTTGCATTGATGCTTGTTAATATAGATAACTGGAGCATGAAGACGATTGAGAGGAACACCACTGGGACTGGAAGGATGAGGTACCTTCGACATGTTTATGTTAGATTCAAGAGTGGCTTCAGAGAAGGTGCGCTGTTTAAATTTGATTCTTAGAAGACCTGTTTGGTTGCTAAGAAAACTGAGGAGAATGCGACAGCCTGCAACTGTTGAGGTCTTTTCCTATGTTGAGCCCAGATTTTAGTGCGCTGTTTAAATTTGTATTATTAGATGACCTGTTTGGTTGCTAAGAAAACTAAGGAGAAAGCCTAAGTTATTAACCCTGCAACTATCCAGGCCTTTTCCTATGTTAAGCCCAGCTTGTGGTTTACTTTTCTTTTCTTCTTTTTTTTTTTTTTTTGGTTTGGTCAGGCACTGAAGCAGCACAAAGGAAGAGGGGAGTTGCAACAAAAATCCAAACAATCTGTAGGCCCTTAGTTCTGTATTTCGTATAAGCGTATGTGAACATCAGCTGTGACGCATACAAGCTTTTATTTTCCAAATAAGCTGCCTTTGTTTTGCCATTAAAGATGTTTATACAATATGTACAGTAACCAATGATGCAGATCGGCCTTAAACTAATAAAGACCAGCATGAACAATCTTTTTTTCTTCCGTCAGTGAATATTTTGTTCAGATAACTTGTGCTTTATCAACATACTGAAAAACCTGAGATGCAACCTGAGAGATCCAGTTAACTGCAGTGCCAAAAAAGAGCTCCCAGAACCAGAGGTCCAAGGCAAGAACAGAGGAAAATATGAGCAAAGCCAAAGTCTGATAGCGGTTCAATGGCCAACCTGAGATTTCAGCCATTCTTTTCAGAAATGGGAGGGAGCTGCTATTCAAGTATCGGTTTCTTATGGACCAAGCCGTTACCCACTGAACCTGAGATGGGAGCAGGTCAAACTCTTCCCTTAGCCGCCGGCCAAGGTCTGGCATGTGGCCGCCACCATAGAGTATGGCAATCTTGTTGTGGCCATCCTCAATTGCTCTTCTAAGTGCTTCTGCTGCTGCTCTGTTTCTCTCGCCGATGATCACAGACCCCTCCTCTACATCTGCTGTTACCTGTGTGAACCTTCGTTCACAAGTTAAGAACCACTCGTTATTTGGTTGAGCAAACTAACGTGGGATTTTCCTCCAGTGGGACATGGCATGTTAAGAATCACTAGTTAGCTGTGTAATCTGGCAGTGGTGCCAACTAAAAGACATGGGTTTTAGGGTATTGAGTGGACAAAAAGGATTAATTTGTATAACTAAGCTTGTAGAAGGAATTAGATAACATACTCGGATGTTAATCGCTTTGCAAGGAAAACTTTCATGGCAGCGCCAAAGTCAAGCCTTGATAGGGCTTCAAACTCCGGATATTCTGATGCATGGCTTCCCACATCTGTACAGACACTGCCAATAATCAAAAGACCCACAAGTGGCATTGGAAGCACCCGGGAAGCCCACAGCAGCCTGGATCTCCAAGGATCAAGATCTTCGGGAATGGTAGCATGCTGCACCATGGCTTTGGCTGATTTTAAGGTCATATCCCTTGCAAATGAGAAGAAGCTTTCACCTTTTTCAAGCTGGAAACAGCAGGACATGGCGTCAGGTGTATTGTTCAACTATTGATCAACAAATAAACATATGACTGTTTGATTACCACCAATTTTATCAGAGTTTGTTACAGGATAAATTTTTGGAAGAGAGGAAATAAGAAGTCTTACCACATATTGTTGAATGTTTAGCAATCATTTGGGTCCAGATCAATAAAACATCAACCTTCAATTACCAGGTATAGGATAGCACAAAAATAAACAGTTCGATAAGAATACAGAGTGAAACACATGTTAATGATTCTTCAGTACCCGAGGTCAAAGCTTTTGTTGACTACAAATCAAACAATTTAAAGAGAAGAAATTGCAACTATAACCTGAAGTAACTTGAAAGTTTCATAATCAAGATCTGCGTGGTACCAATTCTCAGCCTGATAATCGAGACAATCTAATTGGAAATCAAGCATAAGTATCCAAGCCATCTGTCGCTGAATGCATCCCAAAATGTTAAAGCCTCTTGAGCGTGAACCTTTGATCCTTTTTCTAGCAGTAGGGCTTCTTCTGTTCTCTAAACTCTCCCTACTAGCCACCATCTCATAGAGGACACAATCGTAAGTTTCAAGTTCCTTCTGTAGGGTTGCAAAATACCTGGAAGGAAATTTCTTTTAATAGGGAAAAGAGCTGTAAACAAATGAATTGCCCAAACAACTGTTGTCCACAGCAAGTAGGTAGCATTTAAAAGAGCACTAGATTATTCAAATCTAGTCCACTCTCCTTATATAGACTTATGTGAATGTATTGCTGAAAGAGGGTGGCTTTTTCCAGCACCATGAAAATATAAACACCAGATACATTAGTAACCTGGTTAGGGGATTAAGGTGTCCTTTGGGAGTAAAAAGCTTCAAAATTTTACATAAATCCTTTTTAATATGGACAAACAATCAAAACAAACTAGCGACTGCCTCAATTAGATACATCTGAAAATATATTCTGAATCCTCACAGATAATGCCTCTTACAAAACATTATGTAGTCAACTTCTGCTATCAATTGCCTAAATATCACCAGAGAATAGTGTTTTCAGCGCTTCACCTTTCAATCCCTACCAATAGAATAGAGTGTCTTTCCACATGTTTTGGTTGGTTATACAATAGCATGATACAACCAAACTCTTTTTCTACATCATAGAAATCTTCATGTGGAAACAACAGAATGACCATCCTGCATTTTACATATTCATGTGTAGTCCTTGGATTTTGGAGACAGTGTAAAAAGAAGTGCTTCTTGCTATTTGACTAGTATCTATTCTAAAAAAGTCTCAAGACATTTCAAATTATATATTGACAGGGATAAAGTCAGAAAAAACCTCTAAGGTTATGTCAATATTGGATACTGGATATATAATAGTTCCAAAAGGAATCTCCTTAAAAAGATCATAATTTCTAAAATTCATGCCATTTCCTATAGTCTCATAATCACAAGATTGTATCTCTTGTTGAATTTTGTAACTTTTAGAACAATGGCCAAAAGTTGCTAATATCACACTACCAGAGTTCACAGACCACATCACGAAACATAATTACTGGCAATTTATGTTACAGAAAATTTTGAAAGGGAAAAGAATTCACCTACATCTTCCAATCAGAAATTAAAGCAATACCATCAAAAAGAAAATTGCATTTGAAAGCTCAATAAGAAAGCATACTCTTTATCTGCGATATGGATTGTTGAAACCAAATCCACCTAAACCATTAAACAAAGCAAGCAAATCTCTCAGTTGAGTCAAAAGAAAAAAAAAAAAAAAAAAAAGAAAGCAAACAACAAAACAGGAAGATTAATACCTGGAGAAAAGGTCTCAGTAGAGACCAAGGGAACTTCTTTCTATAAGTAACAACAGCAGTCTGCAACTCGCCACTGCCCTTATCGCTTCCTCTTTTGAATCTCATGAAATCCGCTATCGAATTGTTGTGCAGAAACTGGGATGGAGAGTCATCTTCGATTAATGGACTCGAGGAAGAACCAGAGACCTTCAAAGGAGTGAATTTGAGGGGTTTTGAGAATCCAAGTTTTGAGTGCGAAAGCTTGAGAGAGCTAAGAACCGGAAGAAAAGTGACTGGGGAAGACGGGTCTGTGGTGGAATTGGAAGGAAATGAAGATGTGGAAGAAAGGATTGCAAGAGAGGTTGAGACCATGTTTGCTTCTCTCTACAGAGAGAAATGGAAGAGGATTTAGCTTTCTCTATAACCAGAAATTTATTTTGGAGAGTTTTCACTAAGAAAATCCGGTTCTGGTATTTGCGGTTACCCCAACAGCAATTTTTATTTTCATGCGCATTTTTTTCCTCTTCTTTTCTTGTTTTCTTAGATGAAATATTAGGGCATTTTTATTGTTTATTGTTTATTTTGTTTGATTTTTATATTCTTATGGGTTGCACCCTAATAAGTCCCACTAATTATTACTTTCAAGAAATTTTGATTTTGATTTATTGGGTTTGAGTAAGACAATATTATACTCGATTCCCAATTTTGAATTTGCTCATATAAAAATTTCTTCTTTTTTTTTTATTTTTCATACGTCTCTCCCAAGTTTTTGGAATGAGGTGTCAACAGAAGTCATAATCTCAACTTAGAATTATTAAGAAAATACGTTCACATGTTTAACATTAAGAGTAATTCTATTAGTATCAATTAGTTAACAAAAAATTACATTTTGTTAATATCAATCTCTACTTCACTCTTCAAACAGCTTTCTAATTATCTGATATAATAAACTTTGACAAGAAAAGAAAGTCAAAATAAAAGTTTATATCAGATAACAACAGAGCTTTGGTAATTATAGACATGTGATTATGAAATATAAAGAGTGCATGAATCCCAATATGGAAATTACCTATTTGTTTATTCAACTCCAAGACCAAGATACATAATAAATCAAATACGGATCAACCTAATTAATTATTGACTTACAGAGCAGATACACACTAGACCTGCGGACCAATTGTTTTGGACAAAGAATCACAGAGCCCTTAAAATCTCTTGTAAGTTATCAATCAATTTAATGGACGGATGAGAAGAATCAGGGTCACACCCCTTGGCTGCTTAAGGACAATATTAAATGAACCTGGCTACAAAAAACAATCTCCTAAGATTTTGAACCCACCAAGCTTTCGGCAACTTGCAACTGAACCCATGTTGAAACTGAGAAAAGATGAATAGAAAAAAGATGTTGCTTTCTAGCTTTAATTAAATGGAAGTTACCATGTTGATGAGTTAATACAAGCTTTTCCTTCCAGATCTTAACGAGGGCCTCTCATTGCGTAAGAAGTTGGAGACCTGCTTCTAAATCCTCTAAGGTAATTGTTCGCAGCTCATCTGCATCTATACAATCAAAACTGAGTCGAATATCTAGGTTCTCCCTGGCGTTGACAAGGGTTGGGTCCACTAAACCTCCATTCATCTCCTTTCGCTGCTTCTCAGTTGTTTTTCTCTGTATCAATGATGCAATGGCATCCACATTGCAAGACGAATGTAACTTGAATCCATACAACAAGCTATCCTCTGTTAGATTATTCATCTTGATAAGGAGGATATTGGCTAGCTCTTCAGAATTGAAGTCGGTAAAATGGAAAAACTTTGTTACTCTTCTGCAGAAGCCTTCATTAGAAGCAATTACACGCTTCATTGGCTCACTATAGCCAGCAAATATGACGACAACTTTTCCACTGTCCATCACAGACATGATCTCCTCCAAGGCTTCCAAACCGTAGTCCTTGTCATCTGCTTTCTGCATGGGTATTAACCGATATGCTTCATCCACAAAAAGGATTCCTCCCTCAGCTTCTTTTATCTGCACATAATAGTTCTAAGTTTTAGTTTTCTTTATTATCAGAATCAAACAAGCACATTCTACACCCAGAAAATGAGACTCAAGTTTCGGTTTGTCCAGATTAGTGGCATCACCTTTCTTCTTGTCTTTGGTCCAGTGTGACCAACAAATTCACCCACCAAATCTGTCCGCTGCACTTCCGTTACCTTGTCAGTAGGTAAAATTCCAACCATATGGAGCAACTTTCCAAGAACTCGAGCCACCATAGTCTTGCCTGAAAGGGAGAGGAGAAAATAGAGTTATGGTTTCTGATAAGGACAAGATACTTATTATTTGACAGCCCAAAGTGAATGTTGGAGCTCAGTAATGGAAATTTATAGCATACTGATGACATAAAAGAAAATTACGATCCGGAAAAAACTGCCAATTAGTTACCTGTTCCAGGATTGCCTAGGAATGCCATATGAGGAGGTCTTCTAGCACCAACATTTAGCCCAAGGGCCCTTCGCCTCTCATCCATAAGCATCCCCTTGGCCCATTTCCGAAGTTGTGCCTTGAGATCATGCAACCCCACAATCTTTGATAGTTCTTTTTCAAGCTGATCCATCTTAGCTTGTGTCTCACTGCATGCTTCGAGCGCTTTTCTTTTCCTCTGCTCTTCCAGATGCCTGTGAAGTAGTTCTTGCAACTTTTTACTTCCCGGTCCTTTAGATAGATGATTTAAAGGAGTCATTCCTTCCTGCACCCAAGGATTATAATAACGACAATCAGCATGTAGCACGACAGAATAGTTAAGAAGATATAAGAATAAACCAAGTAATTGCAAAGTAGTACATTGTCCTTAGCACTGCAATCAGCATTGTTCTCGAGCAGTGTCTTGACAGTTGAGCAGTCTTCAGATCGAATTGAGTACCAAACAGCAAGGTGTAATGGTGTCATGCCATTCTACAAAAAGAAAAAAACAGAAAGAAAGAATACCCATTAAAATTGCACTTCACAACCCAGTAATCATAGACAGTTTAAGAAGAAAACAAAAAATAAAATTCCAAGGAACACACATTAGCTTTGGCTTCAACAAAAGCACCATGGGCAAGAAGTAGCCGTGCAGCTTCATTGCACCCATTCTTGGCTGCCATGTGTAATGGAGTTTCCCCATACTGCATAAGGGTGAAAGATTAACAGCCAAAAGAGAAGACCAAACACATCATTTAAAAGGGCAACAACTATATATATATATATATATATAATGAGAAATTCCATGTAGACAAAATTAGCCTACCATGTTCTTGGCTTCCAATTCAACTTTTTCTGATCCTGGATGGTCAAGCAGAAACTTGACTATTTCAACCTGGTTGTAGCCAGCAGAAACATGAAGTGGTGTCTGTGCCATCTGCATTTAACCAAAACAATGCGCATAAATAAAATGGAAGAGAGACATCTTACTCAAGTTATGCTTTCTTAGTCATGTACATAGAGAGAAAACCTAATAATGAAAAAGTAAGAGGTTAATAATGTCAAGCCCTTCTGGAACAGTAACTAAGAAGCTCAAAAAATAATGTGGTAGAGCATGAATGACATTATTATCACAAATTCGGAAGTAATGAAAAGGAAAATTACGATGATAGAAAGATCGGAAGAAAAAGTAATAACAAGCACAGACTCAAAATCTAAAATGTTTAACAGCTTGATGGTGGCAGTATATCCGATCTAAATGAAGTTGAACAAATTTCAGAAGCTACGGTGATTGCAGCTAAAGAGATTTTCCCCATCTTTTTAGATTTCTTCAATTTCTCTCCTTGCTTCCATCTTCTAAATGATCAATTCAGAAGTAGGTTGGCTGTCAAATCGGGCAAATTTTTCTTAGAATCCTTTCAGTCATCATATATGCATACACTGTATCACATTGGTTGTGTTAGTCAACCAAAGCTCATTTCAACTCTTAGTTTTAATACGCATAATTAAATCATTTTTTTTGTCACAATCCCAATTCGAATTCCTTCCGTCGGAATTCAACTCCCACCAGCTTAACTAGAAACAGAAAAAGTAAAAGCCAAAAGTTTTAATATTGATGTAGGCAGTTTAGATCCAATTCAACAGACTAACAAACTTAACCATAGCTCTGTTTATGTCAATGGCCACAATCAAACAATTTAAACCCATTAGTACAACAAACCCAACTCAACATGAGTCATGTATAAAATTAAAATCTGAGCAGACAGTAGAAAAGCCGTCAAAGAAAATCCCTTCCCCACAATCCTTCAAAATGATGGGCGTAAAAGGAACTGATGATTCAACAATGCGGAAAGACAAAAGTACATGCAAAAAGAGCAGAGAGAATGAGATAATACCACAGGGTTCCTCTCGTTAAGAAGAGCTGGGTTGTCTCTGAGTAGTCTCTGGAAGAGCGGGAGATCTCCGGACTGCGCGCAGCCGTGAATTGTGGTAGGTTTGGCAGATCTTGAGCGTTGATCCTGGTGCTTATTCATTGCCCTCTGTTGGGTGGTGGTTCCCTCTCTCTACAGGGAGATAAATTACGCAAGAGAGAAAATGTAGAGAGAGAGAAGAGAGGGAAAGAATCTGGGGAGAAAAGATTGTTCAAAGTGAGTCGTGTTCGGCCGGGGGAGAATTTAAACAATGGAGGAGGAAGAGAAATGAGAGTACCCCCGCGTCCGGCTGCGTCGTCCGAAGTCAGAAGCTTCTTCTTAAACCGCTTTTTTCTGGGGTGGGGTCAATTTCTTTGCGGCCTGTGATTTCCATCTCGTGAGAAGACGATTTTACCCCTACTACATTACTTTAAGAAAAAGGAAACCAGTGGCTAGCTGTTGCCCGCTATTTTTAGTTTCCAAAACGGGTAGAAATTATCAATTTCCCCATATTATACAAATAACTATTTATGCACTGTAACGCGTTTTAAATTCTTAACAATTATGTCAGATTATTTAAAATTTAAAGCTTATTATAATTTAATATCAGATGCATTTTATTTGTTTGGAACGCTAATTTTTTTAACCAAAATTTTTTTTTTTGAAGAAAGAGTTAAAAAATGACTTAACTAAAACTTAAATATACTAAAGTATTTTTATTCACTGCAACTGATATTTGTACTTGTATAATAAAAGTATTTTTTTTGTATAACATAAATATGATATATTTTACTCAAAAGGTGTAACGGCCCAGAATTTGAAATGAAATAAATTATAAATTAAATGTGGAAGTGAAATAATAGCATTAGGGTTTACATTCCTTACACAATAATTCAGAATAGCCAATACGATTACGAAAATGATCATTCTAAAAGAATAACGAATAATTAAAGAAATAAATGAAAAATAAACAACTGAACATTCTATTCGCAACCCTCTTGTGGATCGTGATCTGGATTTTGATCATCTTGATCTGAAATGGTTAATAAAAGAGTGAGATATATTAAACTAGTAAGAATGTCACACTACTCACTAATACAGAAATGAAGATTAGTAAAAATTATGAAAACAACTAATTGAGCTTTTAATTTAAATAAATTCATTTAACGTAAGTAAAATCATTCATTGTACACTTACCGTAATAAAATTTCTAAAACTGACCTATAAAGGCAATAGCATAAATAATATTATAATCTCATATTCAATTAAGCAGAACAACAATTTTCTTTTTTTACCTGTTTACTGGTATCCATGGGGGCTCATAGAGATGTTCCCACAACGTGTGAATCTTTATTCAACATTTTCAAGTAACCGGTCATCCCCATACCCCATTTAGTATCAGTGCCAAAAAAATCATCACTCAATACCCTGTCCGGTATGAGTGTCAAAATACCAATCATCCATACCCCAGGTATGAGATAACGTTCACGGTAGGGTTTCCTACGTACCCGATCCATCCACCATATCCCAGGATATCTAGTAAGGCTACCATTCATTCACTTACTTAATCAAACAATTTTTCGTTTACATTTAATTTTTAGTTTCACAATTTAATTGTAAATCACACAAAATAAGCAATACATGCATCAAGTAAGCACAACTGAATTATCATACCAACTCTAGTGTAATATTATGTATTTGAAACAGTAAAATCAATCAAACAGGATTAACAGTAAATAATAATCAGTTCTGCCTCAATTAGTAACCTATGATTAATTATTAAGATTTTCTAAGTTGTATAAAATACCACATTATTTATAATTAAACTTCAATTCTATAACAAGGAATAGGGTGAGAGATTATTCGAATCGATGTTCGAAACACTAAGCTTTCAAGTACCTAGAAATACCACAAAAAAAATCCAAAATCAGTGTTAGAAAACCTCTCTAGCCAATTTTGGGATTCTGGCACAGCACGACACCATCGGATTTTGCCCGCGGTTTATGGCTCATCCGCCGGTTCTTTTATTCCAATTTGGCCATAAGAGTGTTCAAAATTAAATTTTGAGCGATTGGGAAAGTTTTTTACCTTTTTTGGAAATTGGAGGTGGCTCCGACACGGCGACGGTTGACTCCCTTCCCAGTGACTGGTTCTTCTTCTCCGGCGAGAGGACTGGCAGCTAGGATTAGGGTTTGGTATGAAATGAGGTATTTATATCCATCTCTTTTAATCTGGGTCATCCATCAAATTTGATCTACACTGTCCGATCGCATTTAAATAAGAAATGAATCTGGACCATTCATCGCGATTTGATCTGTACTGTACGATTGTGTCTGAGGAGAGAACGGATCTGGATCGTCCACACGCGTGAAAATAAATCTGGACCGTCCGATCGCGTTTAAATAGAAAATGAATCTATACCATTCATCACCAATTTGATCTAGACCGTACGATCGTGTCTGAGGAGGGAACGGATCTAGACCATCCACACGCACGGGATTAAATCCGGACTGTCCAATTGCGAGCACGCGGATTGCCAGCGTAGTGTTCCACTTGGCACCGCGTTAGCGTGCCTTGCCACGCAGCGTGCTTTGTTTCGTCGGGGCTGCTGATTAGGCGATCCAACATAGCACATTTTTTCTAAATTGTATTTTGACTTCCAGTTTCTAATTTTTTTTCAAAAGTATCACCATAACCTAAATTTTCACTATTTTTTCTAAAATTATTTTCAATTTCATCATCCACTTATTTTTCTTAATTTTTATATTAAATAAAAATTCATAAATTTAAAAATTATATTTTATACATTAATTTTAAATATATTAAAATTAATTACAAGTATTACAACTCCCTCCCTCCCACTCCCTGAAAAGAAATTTGGTCCCTCAAAGTTATCTCTCTCTCACTCAATCAAACAGTTGGGAATACTAGGCTCTGAAGTCTGATTCTAGCTCCCATATGGTCTCTCCTTGTTTGTGATTTTACCATAGGACCTTAACGAAAGAAATTTTTCAGTTGCGGAGTACTCTGCTCTTTCGGTCCACAATACTAACCGGTACCTCCTCGTATAACAGATTCTCCTAGAGTGAAAGAGACTTGTGGGCCAAGACATGAGAGAGGTCTGGGTTGTACTTGCATAGTATGGACACATAAAACACACTATGGATCCTGAAAAGTTCTAGAGGCAGTATTAGTCTGTAGGCAGCAGTGCCAATTCTATCTAAGATTTCAAATAGCCCAATAAACCAAAATTTTAATTTTTTCCTCTTGCCAAACCTACTGATTCCCTTGAACGAAATAACCTTAAGGAACACCCGATCACCTTTTTTAAATTCTAAATCCCTCATCTGGGTATCCGCATATCTCTTCTACCTACTCTGAGTCGTCTAGATGTTCTTCTTGATCTTGGCTGTAGTCTCCTCTACAAGATCTAGACCAAATAATTTTCTATCACCTACCTCTTCCCAACAGATCGGCGATCTGCATGGGGGGCCATACAATGCCTCGTACGGAGCCATGTCGATACTTGTTTAGTAGCTGTTATTGTAGGTGAACTCTATTAGAGATAAATGATCATCCCAATAGCCTCTGAAGTCAAGAACACAAGCTCAGAGCATATCTTCTAGTGTGCGGATCGTCCTTTCTGATTGTCTATCAATTTGAGAGTGGAACACAATACTAAGGGACAGTTTTATTCTCATGGCTTACTAAAAACTATACCAGAATTGAAAAGTAAACCTGGGGTCCTTGTGGATACTACTGTCACTAGCACTTCATGTAACCTGACTATCTCCCGGATATATATTATTGCTAACTTGTCCAAGGAGTCAGTCATCCTGATGGCCAATAAGTGGAAAGACTTGGTGAGCCGGTTAACAATTAGCCAAATGACATCATATTCCGAGCGTGCTATAGGCAATCCTACCATGAAATCCATTGTGATATGTTCCCACTTCTACTTCAAAATTAGTAATGGCTGAAGTAGCCCGTCTGGACGTTGATGCTCTGTCTTGACTTCCTGACATACCAAACACTTGAAAAAAAAGTCAGTCACATCTCTTTTCATCCTGTTCCACCAAAATTGGGGTCACATATTTTAATACATCTTAGTGCTTTCGGGATGCACGACAAACTTTGAGCTATGGGTCTATGTCATGATGTCTTTTTTCAGCTCACTATCACATGAAACACACACCATATCCCGAAATCTAAGCAACTCATCGACAGAGACTCAAAATTCTGAATTAAACTCCCTGTTTCGTATTTTTTTTAGGGTTGCTAGGGTGGAATCAGTGGATTGGGCTTTCTTTATTCTCTAGATCAACTCAAGTTGAACAGTCATGTGGGGTAAACATGTGACTCTCTTCAGGTCTTGAAGTTGTACATATTGTGTGACCCCTATTGCTCTGTATTCTAAAACTATTAGGTGAGCTAATGTACCTACATTTTTTTTTTCTGAGTGCGTTGGCTACCATGTTGCCCTTACCCGGGTAATACAAGATATTGCAATCATAGTCCTTGAGGAGTTCTATCCATATTCTCTACTGCATGTTGAGATCTTTTTGAGTGAATATGTGTTTCAAGTTCTTATGGTTGGTATAAATCTGAAAGGTCTCCCCATATAAGTAATGGTATCAAGTCTTTAGGGCGTGGATAATCGTGACAAGTTTCAAGTCATGAGTGATGTAGTTTTTCTCATGACTCTTCAACTGTCTGGATCCATAGGGTATGACCTTTCCATGGTGCATTAGAACACAACCCAACTCTAGGTAGGAGGCATCACTATAAACTGTATATCCACATATCCTGCTCGGTAAGGCCAACACAGGTACGGTAGTTAACCGCTTATTTAGTTTTGAAAAACTCTTTTCACAGTCCTCGTTCTACTCGAACTTGACGTTCTTCTTTGTGAATCAAGTCAAAGGAGTAGCTAAACTAGAAAATCCTTCCACAAACCTGTAGTAATAACCTACCATTCCTATAAAGCTACGAATCTTCTTGGCCAAGGTTAATTTTTTCCAGCCGAGCACTGCCTCAACTTTTTCAGGATTCATTGACTCTCCATCACTTGATATGATGTGTCCTAAGAAGGTAGTCTACTCAAACCAGAACCCACACTTGCTCAGCTTTACATACAACTTTTGTTTTTCTGAGAACCTGCAAAACTTGAGTCAGATGGTGAGCGTGCTTCTCTTTGCTTTTTGATAGAACATGATATCATCGATAAATATAATAACGAACTGATCCAGGAATTATCTAAAAATCCTGTTAATCAAATCCATGAAAATGGCTGGTGCGTTGATTAGTCTTAATGATATGACCAAGAATTCATAGTGTCCATACCTGGTCCGAAAAGTTATTTTGGGAATGTCTTCTGTCTTGATCTTTACCTGATGGTAACATAAACGCAATTTTATTTTAGAGAAGACTTTGGCACCCTGCAACTGATCAAAAAGGTAATTAATCATGAGAATGAGGTACTTGTTCTTGATCATGACCTTGTTCAGTCTTCTGTAGTCAATATATAACCTTAACGTGTCATCCCCCTTCCTTATAAATGTGACTTTGGCATTGGGGACACACTATGTCGAATGAATCCACTATCCTATATTTTATTGATATGTTTCTTTAACTCCTCTATCTCAATACGACTCATACGGTAAGGGGCAACCAAAATAGGCTGGGTGTTTGGCTGAAGGTCTATGGTGAATTCAACTTCTTTGTCCACTGGCATTCTAGGTAGTTCATCTGGAAACATATCCGAAAAGTTTCGGACTACCAGAATCTCTTGAATACAAATTTCTTTCTTGGATTTGCCTAGTTAGATAAAACAGGCAGATTAAAACACTTGATAATAGGAAAATTTTCCATGAGGGAACAAAAGTTAAATTTTTTTATTAATTTGTAAATGACTCCTCATTATGAGGGTTAAATATAGGCTTCTTATAAAAATAATTTACGATGGTGTGATACGCCGCTAGCTAGTTCATTTCTAGGATTACGTCAAAGTCTTCGTGTCAATCTCTATTAGGTCCACACTCAATTTTCTATCTACTATATCTATGACACAGGCTTTGTATATAACCTCCCCCAGTAGTGTCCTACTCCTAGGAGTATACACAAACAATACAGACTCAAGTCTTTCAGGTAATACATTCAAGTTTGATGCAAAAATATGTGAAACAAATGAATGTGAGGCACTAGTATCAATCAAAACATGTGCAAGATGATTACAGATAGTGTACGTACCCTGTATCACATCTGAGTTGGCTTCTGCATCCTTTTACGTGAGGTTGTAAACTCTGCCCTATATAGTAGGTCTGGTTTGGTTCTGATTCCTCAGGTGCTCCCTCGCGTAGTGTTGAGTACTTCCACATATGTGGCAAGTATTGTTGAGGCAATAGTAGGGTCAGTCCTCATGATCCTTGCCACAGTACTGACAAATCCTACCGCGTCCTTTTGTCGGAATATGAGGATGAGCTGAGTCACTGACCTAGGTCTCTTGTTTTGCTGAATAGGTGCAGTAGGTGCTAGTTTGCGGTGTGAAACCGAGGGCCTGAGGTTCCCTACTATTGGAAAAAAATGTGAATGTTCCTCTCCACTAGCTGTGTTTTGGCAAAAACAGTCGAGTAAGTACTGAGCTCGAACATAGACAGCTGCTGTATGATATCAAGATTGAGATCCCACTCGAACTTGCTTGCCTTCCTGCCTTCATCCATCACGCTCTCAGGGGAATACCGGTCCAACTCTAGGAATTTTCGGACATATTCTGGTATAGTCATGTCACCCTAGATCAAGTGTGTAAACTCCATTTTCTTCAGATGTTGGAGATGCTCTGGGAGGTACTTTGCATTAAAGGCCACCAAGAATTGTTCTCAAGTGACTGAAATGAGCAAGGTGGCTTGCTTGAGTTACCACCAGCGGCCTGCCTCTCCCACCAGTATGTAGGTGGCAAGTATGACCTTTTATTTAGAAATTACCCCAAGAGTCGTGAAAGCCTTATCTATATTAGCTAATTAGTACTCAGTTTCTCCAAAGGAGGATCCACTTGTAAAAGTAGATGGGTTTAGTCTTTTATACCTCTCAATATAGTCTGGGTCCATGTGGGAGGAACTGGGTCCTGTGGAAGAGGGACTAGATTGTGCTGGGGATGGACCAGATGACCCTGTGGTGGTACTGGATAATACGGTGAAGGCACCAGATTGTACTGTAGTGGTGCGGGGTGATGCAGTTGGGGCACCGAGCTATACTGTAGTGGTGCCGGGTAGTACTGTGGTTGGGGCACCGCATCATACTGTGATGGTGTCGGATGGTACTATGGAGGAGCAGAGTCGTACTAGAGTGGCTGAGAATCTTCCCGCTGCCGGGGTGGCTCAACTTGTGGTAAGGGGGATGGTCAGGTAGCTCCCTCCTTTCCTCTCAGGCCTGCTGGGCAGCAATGAGTCTCTCCAGCTTTTAAAATAATCGGTCAACATCCTCTCGAAGTGAACTCTCCCGAGCTGTTCTGTTTAGTGGGAGTCTTCATCTCCTCATTTATCTGTACCTGCATTTTATAAGGAATGGTTGAGTGATAATTCATTCTTTGGTGTTTCCTAGGGTTTTTGTGTAAGAAATGGTTCCGAAGAACGCGACTATGATTTCAACTGTAACGGTCCGGAACTTGAAATGAAATAAATTATAAACTAAATTCGAAAGCGAAATAATAGCTTTAGGGTTTACATTCTTTACACAATAATTCAAAATACCCAATAGAGTTACGGAAATGACCATTCTAAAAAAACAACGAATAATTAAAAAAATAAATAAAAAGTAAACAACTGAACATCCTATTCGCAACCCTTTTGTGGATCGGGATCTGGATCTAGATCTTGTTCCTCTTGATCTGAAATGGTTAATGAAAGAGTGAGTTACACTAGCCCAGCAAGAATGTCACACTACTCATTAATACAGAAATGAAGGTTTGTAAAAATCATGAAAACAACTAATGGAGCTCTTAATTTAAATAAATTCATTTATCATAAGTAAAATCATTTATTGTACACTTACCGTAGCGAAATTTTCAAAACTGACTCTTAGAGACAATAGCACAAATAATATCATAATCTCATATTCAATTAACTAGAACAACAACTTTCCCTTTTTATCTACCTACTGGTATCCATGGGGGTCCATAGGGATGTCCCTACTACGCGTGAACCCTTATTCAACATTTTCAAGTAACTAACCGTCCTCATACCTCGTCCGTTATGAGCACCAAAAATATCATCCCTTAATACTCAATCTGGTATGAGGGTGAAACGAACCGTCCCCATACCCCGTCCGATATGAGCGCTAAAATACTAATCCTCCATACCCCGTGTGCTATGACGCAATGTTCACAGGTAGGATTCTCTATGTATCTGGTCCATCCTCCATCTATCAGGATATCTAGTAAGGCTATCATTCATTCACTTACCTAATCAAACAATTTTCCGTTAATATTTAATTTCCAGTTTCACAATTTAACTGTAAATCACGCAAAACAAGCAATACATGCATGAAGAAAGCACAACTGAATTATCATACCAACTTCAGTGTAATATTATGCATTTAAAATAGTAAAATCAATTAAATAGGAGCAATAGTAAATAATAATCGGTTCCGGCTCCATTATTAACTTGTGATTAATTATCGAGATTTTCTAAGTTGTATAAAATACTACATTTTTTATAATTAAACTTCAATTTTATAACAAAAAATAGGGTGAGAGATTCTAACTCGAATCGATCTCCGAAACGCTAAGCTTTCAACTGTGCCTATTGTGGTCCCTAGGTTCTCTGAATTTTTCTTCAAAGATTAAAACACGCTCCAAATACCTAAAAATACCCCAAAAATTTCAAAATCGGTGTTAGAAACCCTTTCCAACCAATTTTGAAATTTCTGCACGGCAGCAGCGACGTGCTCCAGTGACGACAGTTTGCCTCGAACTAGCCATTTTAGGCCAGTTTTGTACTAATCCCTGTGAGAAAACATGTTAAGGGGCATTAGTTGACCGAAAAAAGTCAAAAAACAGGAGTTTACCAGCAGAAAGGTTTTCCGGTACGGCGACTCTGCCGGCTCACCTTCGCGGTTGGACATTTTTCTTCAGTCAACCTGTGGGAAACAAAATGGTGAATATAATGGTGAAAAAATTGCACAAAATGAGAATCGGGAAGGGCCTCATCGGAGACGATTTTTTATTTTTCCCACGGCAGCGCCGTCGGGCTTTACCCGCAGTTTTCGGCTCATTTGCCTATCATTTTTCTCCGATTTGGCCATGGGGGTGTTCAAAATCAAATTTTGAGCGACTGACAGAATTTTTTACCTTTTTTGGCAGTTGGAGGTGGCTTCGACGCGGCGACAGGTGGCAGTCGACTCCCTTCCCAGCGACTGGTTCTTCTTCTTCGACGGGGGGGACTGGCAGTTAGGATTAGGATTTGGTGTGAAGTGAGATATTTATATCAGTCTCCTTTTAATTTAGGCCGTCTATCACGTTTAATTTGGACTGTTCGATCGCGTTTAAATAGGAAATAAATATGAACCGTTCATTATAATTTGATTTAGACCGTACAATTGCGTCTTAAGAGGGAACGGGTCCGGACCGTCCACACGCGCGGGAACAAATCCAGACCGTCTGATCGTGAGCACGCGGATTACCAGCGTGGCCTCCCGTATGACACCATATCAGTATGCCTTGCCACGCGGTGTGCTCCAGTTCGTCGGGGTTACTAACTGGGCGATCCTACGTTTCACATTTTTCCTAAATTGTGTTTTGATTATCAATTTTTAATTTTTCTTTTAAAAATATTCTTAGAAACCAAATTTGTACTTATTTTTTCTAAATTGTTTTTAATTTTATCATTCACATATTTTTTTTAATTTTTACATTAAATAAAAATTATATTTTATATATTAATTTTAAATATATTAAAATTAATTCTGGATATTACAAAAGGTGTTAAGTATGTTTCATGCCTTATTATTTTATGGTAAAATTCATGATAGAATTTTCTAATGCTCTTGTTCCATAATTTTCTTGTTCTTAATTATTTAATTATTAACACGAAACAATTTATTAAAGAATGTTTTGATAAAATTACAATAACATATTAAATTTTTGAATAATTATTCTAACTCTGACTCAAATATTTTATGAGGAATAAAAACTTGTATAATAATTGGGTACGTTCCCCACTTTTTTTTAATGGGGGGAAAGAAACAAATAATAAATAGAGGACAAGTGTGAGCTGTTGTCCAGCAGTTTCCCATGTGAGTATGTAACAATGTCATTAAGATTTTCTTTTTTAAAAAAAAAAAAAAAAAAAAAATTTAAACCAATTTTTTAATCTATTATAATTACCCACACCATTATATCAAATCACGTTTGATATGATTGAAATTTTATTTATTTTAATTAATTAGTTTACCATTAAAAAATAATTAGTTCAAATATAATTTGTATGTTTGATCTATTTTCAAATTTAATAAACACTCCAAACCCAGAAATTGCCTACAGTAACTTTTTTATGTTCTGCAAATACCAGTCTGGTCCAATTCCAACCCCAAATCAATTTAAACTTCGAAAACCCAGTTCAGTCCCATGCACACTGGACAATCCATTAATATTGGGCCCAACCCAAATGTTACTTTAACCCGATCCACTCAAACTCACCTAACCCGGCCCATTTAAAAATTTAACTTTTTTTTTTTTTAAAAAAATATTTTTCTAATAAACAATAAAAGTGGCATCATGCTTAAAAAGAGATTGCTAGTGTAATATAAATATGGGCTGTTTGATTTAATTTTTTCAAACTGAATTTTCAATTTTAATTTATAAATTGGAATTAAAATTTTACTTCCAAAAAACTTAAGGTCGGATAACAATTATTTTAACATAAAACTTTTCTTAGGAAAATTACAAGTGTTAATTTGTTTAATCTTAATTTAATTTAAAATTTAAAATCTTAATTATGCGCAGAGCAGAAGGTGGCTGGTTGATTGAAGAAAAATTGAGTCTCTCATCTTCTAGTCAACTTCAGGCATGTCTTGCAAGCTACATCGCCACTCTCCCCCTCTTAATTTTTGGCAGTTTCATCAAAACAAAATTTATATTAATCCCATGAAATCATCAACACAAACTCCCTCGTAACGTCGTCGTCTTCATCATCATCTCTGAGCTTTCGGTCTTATCAGTAGTGGAAGCTTCAATTTCAAATCAAATGACAGACCCACAATGCCACGTGTCATCCATCCACCTATAGATTAGGTAGCTTTAACGTGTGGTTGTCACACTGCACTCTCCCTCTGGACTCTACTGCTTTCCAAATCTTCATTGATATTTTAGTGGCTTGCTATAAAAATCCCTCTCCATGGATAAACAAAACTCGAAAACAATTATGAGAATCAATTCGAACTTTTATCTTCTTCGACACTTGGACTAGAGAAAAGGAAGGGGCTGCCCACTTCCTTCTTCCTTTTCATGAACCCTCAATACTCTAATTAATCCTTATTCTCCCACAATCATATTCATGGCCACACTCACAAAGCTTCATCTCTACCCGCCATCCATAGACCATTTTTCCTTTTGCTTAAAGGACCATCAAGGAACCGGGCTTCGGCTGGGGAATTTTCCGTCCGGCCCACGATTAGGTAGAGGCCGCTGTGGGTTGCATGTGTTGCCGTGCAGGTCGTTTAGGGGCGAAGATGGGAGTGAACTGGAAGAGAAGGAGATAAAAAATTTAAAGGAAGAGCAAAGGAGGAAGTTCAAAAATGGAAATGGGTTTTGGGGTTCTTGCAAATCTGCTGTTTCAGGTTTTGGAAAATCGAGCTCCCAATCGAGTGATGACTATAACAAGGCACTGGCTAAGCTCGAGGAGGTTTTCTCATCGGTGAGTCACATGTTATGCAGAATTTTGTTCTTTCTTTTCTGCTTCTTTGGGGGTTAATATTTGTTTTTATCCAAGTGGTTTGGCAATTTGCTTGAACTTAGATCTATTGAATTCTATTCCAATATCCATATTTGCTGTTGTGTAATTGTTTGATGAAAGGAAATAATTTCAACTTTCATGAATATTGAGCTTAATTTGGTTCTCAGTTGTAATTATCTTGGGAAAGATAATCAACACAAAGTGGTTATGGTTAAAACTTAAAAGTCATGTATATAACTGAAGTGATTCATATTATTGTCTCTTGTCAGCTGAGCTCAGTATATATACATATATATATATATATGTCTGTACATGTGAGTAACTAAAGACTTTATTTTATTAATTTAATGTGCGAGTGCATTTACTATTCTAATGTATTTCATTCCTCCATGATTTCAACTAGATTGCAATCCAAATTGGAAGGTATATTGTGACCATGATGAGTACTGGGGTTATACTTGCAGTTGGTTTTCAGTTGTCAGGTTAGCAATCGTGCATTTTCCTATGTTGGGAATGCGTGTATTATTTGAGCTTAGTTTCTAGCTTATCTCATGTAAAAATTCAATCACCTGTAAATGTTGTGAAGGTGGGGATAGTCAGATGAATACATTAATTTGGTATAGCTGGCTTGGAGGAATCATCATTGGAACTATGATAGGTGCCAACATGGTTTTAGACGAGCATTGTCGAGCTGGTCCACGTAATGTTGTCATAACTGGAAGGTTTTGCTCCTCTCTGATCTTTTTCAAATTTCAATTCCATGTATGAACGAAATTGCAATACAAATATACTAGGAATTTGAATAAGAGTAGTATTTTAAATTCCAGTATTTTGTATGTTCAATTCAATTTAGGTGTTTTTATTATTTATATCTTGACGTGGAGGAATACAAAGTCCCATAGATGTGGAATTGAAGATAAGAATGAAGTTGTTTTCATTTTGTATCAAAACACCTTGTGTGTTAATACAAGTTAGGTGTAAATTACAATTACTTCTACATATCAAATAACCAAGATTTAGGAATCGAATGAGAGGAAATAAGCAACAACTTCCAATCGTTGTAGTTAACTTATGCATGTGCTATTTTTCTATGTTATGTTTGCATGTTTTACTGGCTGCATGCAGTACAAGGGGATTGGGAAAAGCACTTGCTCGAGAATTTCTTCTTTCAGGAGATCGTGTGGTTGTTACATCTCGCAGGTGGTTAAATCATAATTTATATCTTTTCCTTCTCTTGTTAGTATCTAAACTTGTGATTTTGTATCTATAATCATTATGCATTAAAGCTCTCATAACGCTACATTCATACCTGGATCTTGTGAAGGCAGCCCTGAATCTGTTGACATGACTGTCAAAGAACTTGAGGAGAACCTCAAAGAAGGTGTGGTTACTGCAAGTGGTTCCTCTAAGAAGAACCTGGCACATGCTAAAGTGGTTGGCATAGCATGTGATGTTTGTGAAGCTGATGATGTACGCAAATTAGCAAACTTTGCTGTCGACAAACTTGGTTATATCGACATATGGGTGCGTGCTAAGCCTTTTACTATTGTTGTTTGTTCTGTTGACCTTGGTTGGTTTCCCCATTGCCGTTCCTTATCACAGACAAAATCAGAAAAGTCATAAGTTGGCTATAATATCATAGTGGCAGACAATGTTCATTTCATGACATTATTTCTGACTAGACCTTCATTAAGTTTCTTGTATTATTCTGACTAAACCTTCAGAAAGTTATTGCACATTTGCACATTGAATCCATCTTCTATATCATCCTAGATGCTTATGAATTATTCAAAATTCAGTTCTCAGGGGTCTGATGAACCGAAATTTGCAAGCTCATCAGCCTCAAGTAGAGATTAATTTTTGTTTGTTTATTTCAGATTCAACAATGTGCAGGATTCTTATATTCCATTTGTTCTGAGCTTGAAAGTCTATGTTTGGTTCTAAGTTGTTATATTTGGACAAATGAAACAGATAAATAATGCCGGAACAAATAAAGGTTTTAGGCCATTGCTGCAGTTTACAGATGAAGATATTAAACAGGTAGTTAAATCTTTATGTATCTCCATGCTTCTTGATTCTTTTGTTTTCATTTATATTGAAGCACATGCAAAGTCCTCTTAGTGTGAGTTCATGCACGTGAGCGTGCATGCATGGAATGAATGTGCTGATTACATGCTGAGACATTCTTATGTAGTGATTGGACATATCTTTTTGTACACTTTCTTGGAAACTTGCATTTATATGCTTTTTATTCCAAGGCATATGACTGTTTTACATGGCATGTCATTTATCCTTGCATCATACTTTTTTGTCTTAGCTATAGCTCAGCTAGGGAAACAAAATGGAAGAGGGAAGAAAATCTTATATGATTTAATTTTGGCTTATTCCTTTGCAGATTGTCTCTACAAATTTAATCGGCTCCATTCTCTGCACCAGAGAAGCAATGTATATAATGAGAAAGCAAGCTAAAGGAGGACACATATTTAACATGGATGGTGCTGGTTCTGGGGGATCTAGCACACCCCTTACTGCTGTGTGAGTTGTTAATTTTAGTTCCTTCCAGAATGAGCGAAAAGACATTATATTAAATCTTTCAACTTTATTTTTTTGATGATGCTTACATTTTTCATCATCTTGAACTTATAGTTATGGGTCAACAAAGTGTGGTCTTAGGCAGCTTCATTCGTCACTTTTGAAGGAGTGCAAGAAATCTAAAGTTGGAGTACATACTGCATCTCCAGGAATGGTACTTACAGATCTGCTTTTGAGGTACAGCGAATTCAGCCCTGACATAAGTTGGTTTACTGAACTATGTTCCTTGGAGGACTCTCTCTGTGTCTGTTTCACAGTATCAACTAATTACAGTATTATACAATTATGGTTTTGTAAATAGAATATATATGCTTGATGGAGATATGTCTCCAAGTTGCACCAGATGAACTTGCCTTCTCAGATCTTTCTTTACTGTGGTTGTGGTTCTTTCCCAACTTAGTAAGCATGCTGATGTTGTCTACACTGTTTCGGTCATTTTTGCAGTGGTTCAACTGTAAGAAATAAGCAAATGTTTAACATCATATGCGAGCTTCCTGAAACAGTTGCTAGAACATTAGTTCCCCGAATGCGGGTTGTAAGGGGTACAGGGAAAGCCATCAATTACTTGACTCCACCTCGGATATTACTTGCCTTAGTCACTGCGTGGCTGCGACGAGGTCGGTGGTTTGATGACCAGGTATCTTGGCTCTTTTCACAGCACTGATTAAGCTGCTACAAGATTTTGTCAAATTGCATGAACAAACTTGTGAGTTGTAAATAAACTAATCCTCTGCTAAATAAATGAGGATGGAATAAATATTTCTGAAAACATGTTTACATCTTTTATGACTAAACGAGCATTATCAAGCTCAAGGCATATAGCAAATGTACCCTTTTCAGTACAAGTACATCCCTAGTTTCTCTTTCTAGCTCCTTGTTTATTTTGCATTCTACTTAGTTTTTAAACATCCGAGTTATTGAACTGAATTTTTTTAAAAATAATTGTTTCTTATAGTATGTGGTAATTTCGAGCAATCCTTCACTCGAGCTTGTTTACAGGGAAGAGCGTTGTATGCTGCAGAGGCTGATAGACTCCGAAACTGGGCTGAAAACCGAACAAGATTTTCTTTTACAGATGCGATGGAGATGTATACAGAGAACACTTGGGTGTCTGTATTCTCACTTTCCGTGGTCTGTGCCTTCATAATACTCTCTAGCACTGGTGGGACATTGCCTGGAACATGATGCTTTTTACTTCCAGCAGAAGACTGCAAAATAGTAGACTGATCAAAGGATTACGCAATTAGGATTACCAATAAGCAAAAAGGAAGACAATCGGAGCAGCTGGGTTGTGGTGAATTTTTTCTACCTGCAGCCAGCGAGCACTATTCTTAACTACTGTAAATTGGGATTCCATGTGTCAGGCACCCGGTGAGTGATGTACAGAGTTTTTAGGTGTTATGCATACAGAAGAAACACATTGTTTTTTTTTATCTTCATTGTAAACCATCACTTTTTAACTTCATAGAATATATTTGCTACCAAATTATGTTTAACATTCTTTCTAGGTCCAGTTTTTACATGTAGTCTTTGATTATCTTATGCTCTCTGATGAAGAGTCCAGTTCTTAAATTATCAACTCAGTTTAGAAGCCTGAGTTTGGTGATGGGAGTTTGGAGGGGCTTAAATTTTGGAATTATTGGAAGCACACAAGTGTTTGTCCTGATCTAAAAAGGCTGCTGCTTTTTTTTTTTTTTTTTTGATTGCGCAAGGAGAAATACAAATTGTATACAGGAAAAGGTAAATTTGCAGACAAATGTCAAATGGAAAGAATAGGACCAAAGGGAGCCAATTGGACATTCAAACTTTTTTGGTTTCATTTAATTGAGAGGATTATGATGTTTATAAAATAATAATTAGTTTGTAATATATAAATATAAGATGGCAGGGTTATATGTTTAAATGAGAATTAAATTTGTGATATTTTTATGTAGTTTTTTTTTTTTATTTATTTATTATTATTAATTTAATGTCATTGTTGAATGTTTTAATTTAGTTTTAACAAATAATTTCTTTATATCATTTAATACAGGATTTTGTCATAATTAAACTCTTTGTAACATTATACGATGAAATTAATATTTTATTTTATAATAGAATTTTATTCATATAATAGTTTTAAGTAAATTTTAAAAAAAAAAAAAAAATCGTAAATAAATTTTATAGAGTGTTTAAAAAAATTATGAGAAGGTGATTTTATAATACGATATTTACAGTTACAGGAAGTGGTCAAGTGTTGGTGTAAGGTGTAAATGCTCTGCCGCATGGAAAGTATCCGAGAAAATGGCAAATTAAGATAAATAAAAAAGAGTTGTGTATATGATTACAAGCAACGCCAAGTCGGCGAGTATTTGATTATATTATATATAAAATGTTGATATTGATTGTGAATTCCTTGTAAGCTTTTAACTTACTCTTACACCCACCATGAACGCATATATATGTATATATATATATATTAAAAGCCGGTCAACATTATTATTATTATTATCACACCCGATTGCAAAATTATATTTTATTAACCCTAATAACTCACTTAATTAAGTCTAACCTTCATGAAATTCACGCGTTTACATAAAAAAAGAAAAAAAAAAAGAAGGTTAACTAATTGTATATATTCACTATTTTTTTTTTTTTTTTTTTAAAAAAATCATATATATTAAGCAATTAAGTTGAATGAATATAGAGTGGGGTTTTCTTGGGGTTTTATAATATTTTTCATTGTTATTTTACTTAATTAATAATAATTTTAGTTGGAAAATAATAAAAATTATAATTGAAGGAATGAGCAGGCTGCACCAACATATTATAACTATTTTGCTCAGAATTCGTGATAAACTCAATATGATAACCCTTTTGAAAATTCTAAGCTTGAAAAATTCTTTCTTTCCTTTATTAAATCTTTTGCTGCAGCTGGCAACCTCCGTGTGAAAAATGCATTCATTAAAGACCTACAAATTAACTGCGTATGTTTGTTTGTTGATTATATTAGTTTTTAAAACCAAAATTGTTGAATAGAATAAAAGGTTTTGAAGATCCAGCTGTCTTAAACTTGGGAACGGATTTAATTAATTTGAATATTTCCGTCTCATTAATTGCTGGTTAATTTTTAATTAATTAACAGCAAAAAGGAAATAAAGAAAATAATATTCTTATACTTTAATCAATTTAATTCCAAGGGAATAATGTATTTGTTGTTATGGAATTTTGAATTTATATTGTTTTCATTTTACTCGAAATAAAGTTAATTAATTAAATATATATTTGTTAAATTTTTAATTAATTATTAAATTTTATGAGACGTTGGAAAGTAAAAACAATTGCGCATTCTCCGGCATTCGAAGACTTGTTGCTTTCTTTATTATTAAAAGTGAAAGAGCGATTGGTGGAATGTTTTGTTTTCAATTACCCAACCAAACACTCCCTTTAAAAAAATATAATTATTATTCCTTGTACAGAACATTTGGCAAACCTGATAGCTAAATCATTCACGTTGGATGTTTTCTTTTATACATATATATATTCTGATTTTGTTTCTTTTATATATTTCAATTCCATTGTTTTTTAAACCATAAATTATTAAAATATCTAATTATTTAAACATAAAAATTGCTCAAATTTGGAATATTATTGTTGTTTAAATTAAACTAAATACAAGCCATTAACAAATTTTTGTTACAACTACTTAACCAAAAAAAAAAAAAAAATTATTTTAAAATTTGTGAATGTAATAACATGCTGGAAGAGGAAACATGAAACGTATTAAACTTTCCAAAACCATTATTTTTGTTTCTAATTCCTAATAACTTGGATTAAAAAATAAAAAAAATATATAAAGATACAAGTTTGGGAAAATAAAAACAAAAAAGGAAAACCGCTGGCCAATCGCGTGGGCCCCTCCGAACAGCTAGCTATTTTGGTCTGGAGCTACAAAGTTAGTAACTGTGTGGTAGCCGCAGGGGATTATTCCCCTTACTATTCTTCTCTACTAGCCTAGCCACCTTCCCCATGTGGAAGCAGCTTTCAATTTTGGTTTGGGAATCCAATTTCTTCAAAATCCATCCCCATTAAGTAGAATACAAGACAGAGAGCCAGACAATTTTAACGTTCACGTTTTATAGTTTAATCTCCGGGAATGTCATCCTCACCCTCGCCGGCCGCATCTCCGCCGCCGCCTACCAATACTACCTCTCCTCCACCGTCTGTTCCCTCAGCCCCACCGCCCTCTTCACCACCCCCTCCACCCACTCCTCCACAACCTACCCCTTCTGCACCGCCTCCCTCCTCGCCTCCTCCCGTCACGCCCTCGTCGCCGCCTCCCTCATCGTCGCCTCCTCCACCTCCCTCTTCTACTCCCTCTCCGCCGTCGACTCCTTCCACGCCGTCCCCTCCTGCGTCACAGAGTCCTCCGCCGCCTCCCAGAATTCCGGGGACGCCGTCACCGCCGGCTTCTCGAAGCCCGCCCCCGCCTCCTCCGTCATCGCCCGGTGGTGGGATATCGACGGGGCTTGTGGTTGGAATCGCGATCGGGGGAGTGGCGGTACTCGTAGTGCTCAGTTTGTTGTTTCTGTGTTGTAGGAGAAAGAGGAGAAGAGACGATGAGGCCGGCTACTATGTGCCACCTCCTCCCCCTGGCCCTGGGCGTAAAGGTGAGTTCTTTCTATTTTTAGTTGTGTTTATATGGGTATCTGAGTCTCTTGACTGATTTGGATTTTGCATGTTCTGTTTCACCTGTATGGATTTTTTTTTTTCCCGAATTTGTTGCATGTAGACATTAGACTTCTGAGTTAATTTCATGGCATGATTCTTGGGTTTTACTCAGAATTTCAGATTTGACGTATGATTAGCAATCGTTAGCCTTAGAAAACAATATTCAACTTTTTTAAAGACAAAAACCATGATTCATTGCTTTCATGTTTTCAGATTCAAACATATAACCCTGCTCTATCGCTAAACCATCTTCCGTCAGATGTTAATCATTTAAATTGTATTGACGTTTTGTAGATGATCCCTATGGTGGCGGCCAACAGCAATATTGGCAGCAGAATGTTCCTCCACCCGCGAATCATGTTGTCACTGCAATGCCAAAGCCTTCTCCTCCTCCATCCGTAGCATCACGGCCACCATACCCACCAGCATATGATCCAAATCCTTCTCCTCCACTACCTCCTTTCATGAGCAGCAGTGGCGGCTCTGGTTCTAATTATTCAGGCCCTGAAAACCCTCTTCCACCACCTTCCCCTGGTCTGTCCCTGGGTCTTTCAAAGAGTACATTTACCATTGACGAATTAGCAAGAGCAACAGATGGTTTCTCAGATGCAAACCTCCTTGGACAAGGTGGTTTTGGGTATGTACACAAAGGAGTCCTTCCAAACGGGAAAGAAATAGCTGTCAAGCAGCTAAAGGCTGGAAGTGGACAGGGAGAGCGCGAATTTCAGGCCGAAGTTGAGATCATTAGCCGGGTGCATCATAAACATCTTGTTTCCTTGGTTGGATACTGCAGTACTGGTACACAAAGAATGCTTGTTTATGAGTTTGTTCCAAACAACACTTTGGAGTTTCACTTGCATGGTAAGTCTGTCTCATTAAGGTTTTTAAATTGTAATGAAATTTATCAATCTATTTTAGACAATTTCTTGCTGATTTATGTCTTTGCATATTTCAATCTGTCATAGAATATCACTAAGCTGATAGTTTTTTAAGAATGACCTAAAACATGATAAAATATTGCAGGAAAGGGGCGACCTACAATGGATTGGCCTTCCAGATTGAAAATTGCTTTAGGTTCTGCCAAGGGCCTGGCATACCTTCATGAAGATTGTAAGAGTGCTCTCCCTAATTGTGTACATTTATCTTCACTGCCTAAATGGTCTATTTATATATAATGCATGAAATTATGATACTGAATTTGCATCTTTATTTTTGTTTATAAAAATTTGTGTCTACATTTGCAGGCAATCCTAAAATCATCCATCGTGATATCAAGGCAGCTAACATACTTTTGGACTTCAAGTTTGAGGCAAAGGTATTGGTTAATTAATTGGTTTCTTGAGCTCTATAATCTTATTTGGCATTTAGAGAGGTCCATCCCACTTCAGAGAAATCTAGGTCATGAATTGCTTATAGTCGTAATAAGTTTTATGTACAAATGGTGGACTTTGTCTGCATTTGGTTTCTAGTCTTCATCAGGAAGCCTAGAAATCTTGAGCATATTTTGATTCCTATAGGTCATTCAATCATCATGCGATGATTTGTTGAGACATGAATGGATTTACCTGCTCTTCTTTTCCCTTCAGGTTGCTGATTTTGGTCTGGCAAAGTTTTCTTCTGATGCCAATACTCATGTCTCGACCCGAGTGATGGGTACTTTCGGGTAAGGCAGATTTCTTTACTCTTGTAGTTACTTGATGACTTGTGGTTTGATCTTATAATAAAATTGAAAAGATGGGTCCTTGGCTTCTTAATTCTCTCCACAAAGTACATGCTTGAGTGTCATTTAGAAACCATGAAATTCAATTTAAATCATGCTGAAATGCTAAACCCAAAAGACTTGGCTGCTGCGCTTGGGATAAGTACCTTTGAAACTTAAGAGTAGATTTTATCACTTCATAGCTTGTAATATATATGTATGAGTCAATTCTGCAGTTGTCATGCTTTCTAATATTTTTTTCTTATGGTTTTCAGACCTTTAAAATAGATTTTGTTGTGAGTTATAATTTGTTTGATTCTTAATATACTTTATACACTTGCCATCATTAGGTATTTAGCTCCAGAATATGCATCAAGTGGGAAACTCACAGATAAGTCAGATGTTTTCTCTTTTGGAGTCATGCTTTTGGAGTTGATTACTGGACGCCGTCCAGTTGACACAACTTATTCCTTCATGGATGATAGTTTGGTGGATTGGGTAAGTAGTATCCAAAATTCTTATCAAGGGTCCCACCATAAGTTTATGGAACATATTGTTCTCGATTTTCACGAGACCATGCTTCTTCTCATTGTTGCCTTTTCAAAAACCAAGTCTCTGAATTTAGTTCTTAACATTTTTGTATCACAGGCAAGGCCGTTGCTCACTCGAGCTTTAGAAGATGAAAACTTTGACACTTTGGTTGATCCAAGGTTACACAATCAGTATGACCACAATGAGATGGCTCGGATGATTGCTTGTGCCGCTGCATGTGTGCGCCATTCAGCACGACGTCGACCACGAATGAGCCAGGTTTGATTTTTGCTAATTGAAGCTTAACCTTCAGTTTTAAATAGTTGACAAACAACTTTTTAAAGCAAACATATAGAAGTTGATTAATTTTCTGAGTGTCAAATCCACCTCTAAATCAGTCCAATTTTTGTGATCAACTCTTATCTTGTGTTCTTATTCTACTAGTCTACTCAGGAAATAGGACCAATAGTTGTTTTTTTAATGGGAAACATTTTGGAGATAACTTATTAACTGGCAATGGGTTTTATAAAGAATACAGATGTTGTTATCTCGTTTAGAAGCTTTGAACTGTGGTTACAAGATATTGATTCAGTTCTTATTTGAACTCTTTAACCAAGCAGATGGTGCGGGCACTGGAAGGCGATGTATCTTTAGCTGATCTAAACGAAGGAATCAGACCTGGCCATAGCACTATTTACAGTTCTCATGGAAGCTCGGACTATGACACCAACCAATATAATGAGGATTTAAAGAAGTTCAGAAAAATGGCGTTAGCAAGCTACGATTATGGTGGTAGCAGCGAGTACAGTGGTCCAACCAGTGAGTATGGGCTGCACCCATCTGGTTCGAGTAGTGAAGGCCAAACAACCCGGGAAATGGAGATGGGAAAGATGAAGAAAAGCAGTCAAGGTTTTAATGGAAGCTCTTGACTACCGGTACACCTTCCTTTCTCTTTGTAAAGATCCAACCAGTGCACACCCTCCTTTCTCAATGCTAAAAACAATTGAGTATTGATTGCAAGAATACCATTGGTTCTCAATGAGATAACACTCCCAGTTCTTTATCCTCTAATTGTGAGATTATTATTTTTGTTTATTTGTATTTAAAGGTGCATAATATACAGGAAATTATCATTCTTTTATTCTTTGAGGCAATGTTTATATGAATTTGGTTGTTGAAATTTGTTTGGGACGTTTTCCGTGCCTTTGGATGGTATATTATTACTTGTTAATGTCAGTTTTGCTTAAAATGAAAGTCAGCAGTTTGATGGGGTTGGTGGAATTCATTGGTGAATTTGTTTTGAATCCATTGTATGTGCTTTTATGTCCAACTAATTAAGGCCTTTAGTTTATGAAAAATATTATGAATCAGATTTCTAAAAACATAAGTAGTTGATGAACATAAAAGATTCGCCGAGAATATGCTCTACAATTGTTTTCTGCATGTTCTGTTTTCACTTTCAGCGAATATATATGGTGTTTGTATATTATATATATATATATATATATATGATAATAAAGCCGACAGAATTATACACGTAAACAGGGTATAATCTAAAGCACCATGTGAATTGTTATTATTACTATAATTATATATATATATTTTTTTCTTGAGAATCGACTGTTTTTTCATTTCACTAACTATTTAAGTCTCTGAATTATATGGATCATCATACTTTTCCCCTTTTCTGACGCAGCAGCGCATGATTTCAAAGACCCCCACCCAATGATCTCATCCACACCTCCAAATTAATAAATCCCATTTAAGCACCTTAATAAACAGGTCAAGTTGACCAACAAAAGTAAATGGTGGATCCAAAACAATTTGTCATCCGTTTTCTATTTCATAATATCATCTCCATTCTCTGTTACAAATACTTTCTTCCAATGTTTATCTCACTCATGCTCGTTACAGAATTTATGACGTAAGATTCTTAGCCGGAATTTTCATAATTACCCAAAAATTAATGCTACATTTGAAAATCTAGTAGAACTACTTTTAATTTAAATTGGGATCTGTACTCAACAAACCTAATTAGGATGAAAACTGTTACAGATGACAAAATATTTGACTACATCAAAAAAATTTTCATTTTTTTTTTTTTTATCAATTTGATAAAAATTTTGAAGTTTAATACTTTCGTTTCATATTAAAATTTCATATGAACTTTGGGAATGTCAATTTTCAGAAAATATTGTTTGTAATAAAGCTTAGGTTCACGTATTCTGTATCTTCTTATAGATCCATCCATAATGATAATGGAAAGGTAATTTTCTTAACAATTAGAAATTTCATACCAATCTTTCTACAATGAAACTAAAAATCTTCATATTTAACTAAAAACAGTTCATTCATACTGACAATTCACAAAAACAAAAAAAAAAAAAAAAAAAAACAAAAAACAAAAACAAAAGAAAAACCTCATCAGTTCATACTAATTGAAAATTATTTGTTCATTCCTGAAAAAAATAAAAAAACTACTGTTGAAACTTGTAACTTCTGAACAAAAGCAGTAATTTTTTTGGAAGATGAAAAGCAACAGCATTTGAGTAGCCCATCGTGTAGGTAACTCCATGAGTAAATTGTTGTCTCACCAAATTTCAGTTCTCAGTTAGCAAGTTAAAAAAAAAAAATTGTGATTAAAAAGTCTATTGCCCATAATGGACATGTCTGCTACACAGTATTATGGTAACTAATAACAAGACTGAATTCTGTAAAGATATGAAAGTAAAGCTTTCGTATATCCTAATGGCGCCGATCATCCTTCAAAATTTTGTGCCATGGCAAGCATCCAAGTGAATGCAAACACTACAAAACTATCTGCAAGTCTACTTCCTGTGATGCACGCAAAACTCTCAAGTGAGAGGAAAAAACAAGAGAGAACACAATCTGATGGAAAACTTCCTTTCTCATCTGGGGTGAAAGTCTGACTGGTAGCATTTTCACAGACAAAGCTCCTCAGAAGTGACATAATCATTTGCTATAAATTGGCTAAGCGAACAGAGACAGAACCTCCCCTCCGCCTTCGTCTCTTTAGCCGAATTCGCCAAAGACTAAAAAGTAACACAAATCCTAACGAGCAACAAATATATCAATTGAAAAAATCTAAATAAAGTTATTCACATCCAGAATTTTGAAGTCCCACTTACCAGATACTGCAATCATAGCAGGTAAAATCCGATGACTAACAACTAGCTCAGGCACATCAAGCTGCAGTTGGAAAGGGAGAAACATAAATATTACCCTTCCTAGTGAAAAATAAATGAAGTGAAACAACAATACATGATAACAGCAATGCCTCAAAAATCGAAGAAAAGATACCAATCACCTTATCTTTTATTACCTCATTGCCATATAGCAAACTCAAGTACTTGTTTCCAGAAGAATCACCCCCTCTCTTCTGAACTACCTTTGCACGCCTCAATTTGGAAATGTCAACAGTAGAATTTAAACCTCTGTCCATATCAATGACAGGATAGCCTGGCAATCTTCTGTTCCTTCCCCTAACGTGTAAATTGTAACCCTTAGTTCCCCACACTTCAAATCTTGAGTCACTGCGGCAAATTAAGTCCTTTCCAACAACAGCAGAATATGTAGAAAAATTTATGTCCGTCCTTCGAGATGGTAATTGGTTGTCATCTTCATACAAGGACATATCCTGTTTACTGGAATCTGAGAAAAGCACTGGATCTCTGATGTTTGAACTGGTGAAATCTAGTATTTTTCTTAGAAGCCAGAAACAATGAGTGACCATATGGCTGCTGTCTAAACAGTTGGAATCTCCATAAACTGCAATTCGACCTTCACCCAACTCTAGAAGTCCAAGAATAGGGGAGTCTGCCTGTATACATCAAGGCACATCTTAAAAATTGGCATGATCCATGAAATTTTAGGAAAGCGAAATTTTCAAGGATGACTTCAGAGAGTGATGGTGTCAAACTTCAACATTTATACTATTCTCAATGCAGTGGATAACTCTACTATAATCAAGCAACCTACTTTTGTTGCAAGAGTTGCGACCAGCAATACATGGACTAAAAAAATTATGAAAATTCAACATTCAGATTTTTTTAAAAGAATTCAAAATTCAGATTTTACCAAGTACCATTCAGTATTTAGCTATTGACCAGAAAAATAGGGTAAGCCTTGTAATTGTATACTTACTGTGCTCGAGCCAGAAGTTAGCAGTACATTCTGAGTGGCTCCACTTTCTGAGGTATCCAGGAAGGGAAAGCTGTGTACATATCCACCTCTTGGAAACCTTGCTATATTGGTTCCAGATGCATATCGACTCTGCTCACCATCAATTGTAAAATCACCATTCAGAATCTTATCTCCAAAAGCAATCCCAAATGAAGACAAAAGATCATTCAATGCCGGAATATTTGCTCCTCCAGTTACTGGAGTCCACCAACTTCGTGTGTTATCATCAAAAAATCTCATCTTTACCATTGTGTCCACATTATACCACTCAGCAAAGACAGCCAAGCCCAGTCCCGTGTTGATAACATCATCCCTCACTTTTTCAATTTCTTCAGGGAAATACTCATCTTCAAGATCAACCATCAAAAGAGTTCCATACTGGCGAGCATCAAAGCATGTAAGAGGAGAACCGAGAGTTTCAACATAGTATCCAGCATCTCGTAACATGTTGAACATAATGTGGAAGTTCGTGTGCAGGTGATCCCCATGCCAGTCAAGAATGTCATTGCGTACATCCAACGAATCTCTTGGAATATATCCAGGGGGGTATTTGATACTGTGAAACTGATCCCACAAAACACGTTTTGGTCTTGCTGGGGTTGGAACGACTTTCAATTTCAGTTGAAGAATACAAGTACTTCTTCGAGGGCCCTTTTCACCTTGAGCTGGTGGACTATATACGCTAACAGTCACATTGCCCTCAATCTCCCCAGTAAACTGTGCACCTTCTTCTTTAATTTGCATGTGTAATGCTAAATAACCAGTCCAAGGCCAGATGACTTCTGAATAAGTGAAGTGAATGCTCAGAAGATTCCCTTCCTCATCCAAGGGATGCCATGTGGGTGGACTTTCAACATAGCCAATGACACCCATCCCATTTAGAATTGTGGTATTGAATATCACAGGCATGGCACCAGCATAGAGCGGTTGACGGCAAAAGGGCCAAGAATAAGGGCAATCCATATAACTGAGAGTACTAGGAAAAATGCTCGCCCGAGGTTGGTAGCTCCTCAAAATTTCATATGATTCTAATCTGACAAAAAAGCTAAAAATTAGAGGTACTCATGATATCACAGAAGTCAGAAAATCACTATAACTTCTAACCAAAAAAAGAGTCAGTTGTGTATTTGCATGATGCCTTGATTGTAAGTACTTACAGATCAACTCTTCCAGCACCCTGTTCATACATGTTAGGACCAGCAAGCTTCGCAGCCCCCTCAACAAGTGCCTGTTTCATGCTTGCTGGATTTAGTATATCCTTCCGTTTAGCCTCAGGAATAACACTAACAAGGAGGCATACAACACCAGCAACCACAGGACTTGCCACACTTGTGCCTGATAAACTTTTACAACCTGTACTAATCTTGGATCCCATAATTTCCCTTCCATATGCAACAACATCAGGCTTAACACGGCCATAACTGTACAAGCAATTTAACCTGTTAGTTGCTTCTCAAACAACAGTCAGCATCAGGAAGAAAGAACAAAGAACCCCCATCCCTACCTTAAAAGATTAAAAATAAAAAAACCACAAATCAACTTTGAAATGAATGGTGACCAAATAAATGCAAACATAACATATAAAGCTCTGCAAGGCTGGCAGCAAGTTTGAAAGACCAAGTGTGTACAAGAATACATCCCAACAAAATGTAGGTAGACTAAACTAAAGAACAAAATTGGAGGACATAAATTAGTTTTAACCACAGAGATTATGGGAGTGAGTCATCACAAACAAAATACTGCACAAATCAGCCAATTCAATTTCAGGTTGGTTCTACTCTGATGAGAGCTCTATCAGAATGAACAACAGGTTGGACCATTACATAACAGCTATTTTCTTCATCACATTGTTCTTAAACAAATGGCACTTGCAGCGATAAATGCTCTGAGCAAAAGATTTCTAATTTGATACCAGTAAGTTAGCTGAATGGAAAAGCATTTTTAAGGGAAGAAACCGTGCACTGCACCGTGTATGGTTGTAATATCCAATGCAGGAAGTGTTTTATATATGCAATGACTCAGTTTCCATGTAAGTAACCCAAGAAATTTTGGGGATCCCTATGAAGTAGGCCTTGTACATCCAACAACAGGAAGATCTAAACAAATCAACACCAGATCATGTCAAAGAGAATCCTAAGTCAATTGTTTCATTTAAAGACTTAGTAACTAAGCAGCTGCTGAAGAAAACAACCAACCAAGATGATAATAATAGACACAGAGTCAGCAAGCAAGCAGCTGTAGAAGCACAAGCAAATAAACTCAGATTTTTCCATAACATAAAAAAAAACATGTGACTACAAAAAGAATATGTTGACAAATGACAAATGGTACATTACCCATGAGGAATCTCCCAAGTACTCATGCCACGCGAGGAAAATGAGGCAATATGATCACTATAGTCAATGCCACCAACACCAATGACATCACTCTGGTCTGCTGGATTGTTTAAAGTGCCATAAAGTGGTCCATCATTTCCAATTGCTGAGACCATGATAATATTGTTTGCAGTTATTTCCCAAACCTAGTAAACAGTTAAGCAGCCTGGAGTTACCAAGAAGAATATTGCAGCTTCAGTAACTTAAACACCCAACAGTTATGCACTAGCATGCAGCAAGCAAGACATGGCAGATTCAACTACTGTTAAACCTTTTTTTTTTTGAGATAAAAGTATCAGATGTATTGATATGGTAGCGCCAAGGGGGCGCCGCCCATGTACAAAACCTACAGATCAATTAAGATATCTACAATGGAGCCAAAATCATCTAAGCTACCAAGGTTATGCCACAAAATAAGAGAACCAAAATAGTGGAACCATCTGTCTTTGATGGTGTCAAAATCAACCTCTATCCCTGCAAGAGCTCTGTTGTTCCTTTCTTTCCAAATAACCCAGAAAATGGTAAGGGAGATAAGTCTGAATTGTTTTTCCTCCTGACTATACCCTTCCAGGCAATGATTTAGTTCAAAACAGAACCAGCCATGACCCAAGACAACTACTGTTAAACCTTGAAAAATGACCTTCCAAATAAGAGAAAAAGAATCTTACAAAAACTAAAGGTGAGATATGCAATCTTGCTTACAATACAAGTGTTGAAAGAAAAGGCTTTTTTCATTGAGCTTTACAAACAGAATAAAACAGTGATGTTTGAGCAAAAAATTTAGAAGGTTAATGGGTGCAAGTAAATGCATATCCAAAAAGCTTGCCAATAGCATTGATGTCAACATCTAAGGATTCTAAACTGCCAAAACAATAAAAATATTGCAAATTTCATGCCACCTAAAATTGAATACCACAGACATGTAGTCTAGCTCAATCACAACTAAAATATCACATTAATAAACTCAAATTTTCAAAAGTAAAAAATAAATTTTATACAAATTTGTATCATGTTGTCACCAAAAAAAGTGGATCAAAGATTCCTACCTTCTCTACGAATGGGAGATCCAAGTAATCAGGCCCCCCAATGCTCAAATTCAGCACATCCATATTTGTTGCGATGGCATAGTTAAATGCATCAAGAAACCATGATGTGTAAGATACCTGCAATAAGCTGAATAAAAACTTCTCATAATCTTGCCAAATTTCATAGAATAAATCAGATAATAATGAGATTTTATAAACAACTTTGGAGGAAGTTTTCAATGAATATACCACAGCAAAATAGCAAACGTCAAATATTGCCCACTCAGATTCCTTAATTGCTCTTGTAACAACTATGATATTCTTTTAGTAATAAAATTCAGAAATTAGACCTAGATTCTCTAGCTCGTGATTAGCTTGTTTAAATTGAGAAAGAAGTAGAAATTTAATGAGAACTTACAAATAGAAGAAAATTTTGATCAAAATCAAAATCTGAACTACATTGGGATGAAAACAGGTTGCATTATAATGTAATCAATATTCAAGGTACTAATGCATTACCTGGGCATCTGTAAATACGCGGAAGGCATAAATTTCAGTATCTGGGGCAAATCCAAGACATTCTGCATCTTCACCAGCGATGACACCAGCAACAAACGTACCATGTCCAAGGTTGTCATTCAAAGTGTCCTCATTGGTCCAATTTGTACGCTCCTGAAAATCATTTGAGCAATGTAATTTAAAGAAGGTAATTTAACTCGGCCAATCTTTCAACAATACCAATTTGAAGGTACTGAGTGGAAAGGGTTTGTTCCCTCAACCTATACCTTGATATTACGGAAATGTGGGTGATCAGCACGTATTCCGGTATCAAATATGGCCATTTTGACCTTAGCACCAGTATACCCTTTAGCCCACAAAACATCTGCTCCAAACAAGGATGTAACTTGAGTTTTCTGCAAGATGGAAATAGTTACGTATAAAAAGAAAAGCACAACCCTAATAACGAAAATACTCTCAACGTTGTGACCCTTCGTTCAGGAAAAAGAAAAAAAAAACTTCTTGATACAGTTAATCCAAGTTCAATGATTTTGTTACTTTCGAACACCCTCGTTTTTCCTAACATGGAATTTCAGTTCGGACTTTCGAGTATAGAATTTAGCCAACAACAAAATTTAAATATATACTTATACATCATGCAATCAAATTTACCTGCATTAAAAGTTGTCTACCCCAATTAATTGTGGAATTGCTCGTAGCGGCTGCGTAATGTTCTTCTTCGTTAAACGACATCGAAGTGAATATCTTTCCGGGTCGTTTCTTTCCATCCACAAACGCGCCGCCGAGCACACCCCTCGTGTACCTGGAATCCACGTTCACATCCTTGACAAATCCCAGACTCCGAATCTCCCTGATCACCCCCTCCTTCACCGATTCCTCGATGGACACGAGGCCAAAATCGGTCGGATACTTCGCGGAAGGGTTCTGCCTCGCGATCCATTCCCAGCCCGACAATCTGACCTCCGATTTAAGGTATGCGCGGTGATCCTCCGCGCTCCTGTATTCCCTGAACCGGACTATGTAGCTATTTCTGTTGGTTCTAATCTCGGGTTGGGTTGTGATGGGTGTTAGGGTTTGGTTATGGGTTAAGAATAGGCTCTTGATCGGGTTAAGAGAGGGCAGGAGGTAAACGAAAGAAAGGGAGACAATGAGTACGAAGACAGGGAAATGAAAGGGGAAGGAGGGTTGATGAGGCATGGTCATGGTGGCATATGCAGAGATGGAGTTAAGGATTGAATGATTTGGCGGGAAAATTCCGACATCGATGGGAGAGATGAAGTCTTTTGCTTTCTCCTCACTCCTCCCTCATATTCATACTTCGTGATAGCCCCTGCAGGGGTTTGAGAGATTATTATTATCATGGCAAAGACGAAGTATAGTTGACCTGTTTTTTCAAAAAAAAAAAAAAAAAACTAAAATAATAATTACGGAAAAATTATTAATTTTTGTAGGACTGCTTATGTTTTTTAATTTATGTAAAAAATAAATTCACTGTAAAAGGTCATTTTTAAACTAAATTTTATTAAAACCTCAACTACTTCCACCTTAAAATTTATTTTCAGTTTAGATAGATGATTCAAGACACATTAAACTATAAAGTACAGGGAGCTTAAACCCAAACTAGTTTTTGGTTCTTTATCTGTTTCCGTTTTTGTGCTCCCAGCGGCGGTGTGGCCGCCGGTGCAAATCAGAGAGCCTCCTGTGCCATCCGCAACGGAGTTGATGGCGCCACGGCTCACTATCTGTTCACAGACCAGAGGAACGACCTCTGTTTTGCTACTGACTTCAATACGCAGGGTTTTTCGTTCACCATTAAAATGCCTAGTCCAAAATATTTCCCACCGTCATAATCATCTTCTTCGTTTTCCTCGCTTCTTTTTGAACTGCGCTCTTGCTCAATATCCTATCGACTTGTCTCACTACAAGGAAGCTTTCTCCATAAGAATGGCTATGGCAGGACTCAAGCCAAATCACCGTATTGGTCAGTCTCTTTTCAACTATTCCTTATGCAAACTTCTGCTTGGTTTCCACGAAGACTGTGGGAGGATAACGCCAAGAGCAAAACTTCTATTTTTTTTTTTTTCTTTTGGTCTTGTTTGAAATGTTGTCGCTTTAACAAAATTCCCACAGTTCCTTTTTCTAAAAACAAAATTAGAAAAGGGGGTTTCTACTTTTCTCTCTTTCTTTTTTTCTCGCGTTTTCTAATTAGTCAAATGTAATGGTTGTACTGAGTTTCTCAGAAAATTTAAAAGCCAATAGAAGTTCCCATCCATTTTGTAATGTTTGTTTTGAATATTGAGAGCATCATGAATTCATGTTGGAGTGGCTGGTTGTTCTATCTACAGCATTAGCAGTATCAGGTGGCCCTGATAGTATGGCGCTGTGCGTTTTGACTGCCAATTGGAAAACTGATGGTCCAAATGCTGTTGGCCACTTGGGTGGTTTCATTGATGGGCTTTTGGCGGTAATCGTGGATCATGGTTTGCGTGCAGAGAGCAGAGATGAGGCAAATCTTGTTCTCCGTCGTGTATCAGAAATGGGTATTTTCCATTACGAGTCATGAATATCTTTTACTCTCAAGTTAAGTTCTTGAAGTAGTTATGACCGTTAGATGACTAAAATAAACTGTGTAGGAATCAGATGTGAGATTGCGCATTGTGATTGGGAGGGTAGTAGGCCGAAACAGGGTCACTTGCAAGAAGCAGCTCGTGACATGAGGTGATTTGATTTCCTAATTGAAGTCTATCAAATTCACTTGCTAATCAGCTCTCAGGATTGTCATCGTTTTTTAATCCCTTTTTTCTTGTTCCTTGTTTAGTAGTCATTTGAATAGGATTCCTTCTGCTGTTTTTTTTTAAGCAAATGTGCTTGAACATCAGGTATCAAATGCTTCAGAATGTTTGCTATCAACACCAGATTGGTGTTTTACTCGTTGCCCATCATGCTGATGACCAGGTCTGGACCCACTCAATTTGTGTGTGCGTGCGTGCGTATGTTTACTTGAATGAATGTTATGCCCATGTTACAATACAGGGCCGGTGAGCTTGTAAAGAGACATTAAACTGTAAACACATGCATTTGTCAAAATAGAGCAAAAGACTTTACGACCAGGAGGCTAAAATGATTTTGTTCCACTGAATTCAAAAGGATAGTGTTTGTCTGATGAAAATTGAATAAAAAAGAATCAGTATACGTTAAGTTGTTTTTCCTTTCATAATCTGTATTGACTCAGAGGGAATGGCTTCATAACTATATATGTAATGGTTTCTGAGACACATTGCAGGCTGAGTTATTCATTCTCCGGCTATCTCGCAATAGTGGGGTGCTTGGACTTGCTGGCATGGCATTCACTTCTCAAATTTTCTCTTCACACTGGCATTGTTATTGTGATAAAAATATGGAAGCTCATGGTATTCTTTTAGTGCGGCCACTCCTGGATTTTTCAAAAGAAGATATGTATAAGGTATGTATAAGGATATATATTTAAATGTTCTTCTCTCAGTTTTCATTGTTCTGTTGCTACTATTGATGATTCATCATCATCATCATCATAATTTATTTTATTCTTTGCAGATATGTCAAGGGGCCAATCAAGATTGGGTTGAGGACCCAACAAATAAAAATAAGTTATTCGCTCGGAACAGGATTCGGATGTCATTAGGAAATTTGCCATCAAGTGAGTTCTGATTGCTATGAAAATCAAGATGGCATAGATATTAGTCCACCTCAAACAAACTCTCCTTTCATCTAAACATTTTTGTTGAGGTCTGCACAGGAAGAAGATGCTCAAAGGATGAAGAGAAATTTAATTATATATTTAGATATTTTACTGTGTCTAATAATACGTTAAGATACTGTGTTGTGTATAATAATTCTGTACTTTATATATTGAAGTATGTGTATGATTTAGTTTAAAGATAATATAGAAGAGGATAAGAAGAGATAGATAGTTAGTAACTTAAATCTGGAAAATAGGAAAAAATTCCAGAATAACTACCAATAACTGCTTCCTTTATTTTACATGGAAGGGAGTATAGAAATCTTATGAAGTTTGAGTACTTTCTTACTTAAAGAATCATAGGTTGCTCTTTAACAAGCCCCTACAATTATTCACGATAGGTAAGGGAAGGAAAATACAAAAGCACTCAAAAACTTCTGCAGATCATTGGTTGGTCTTTAACCAGATCCTTTGGTCAGGACTATGACAATTTTGTTGTTTTCTGTGGTTAATATCTTGCTATACTATTTTCCTAAAATGTAGCAAAACTTGGTTGATAAGAATGGATAATCCAGAAAGTTGTTGTTTGTTATTTCAATATCAACTCTCTCCCATGTTGTAAGAACTACCTTCTCTTATTACCTTATATGCGTGCTCAGATTTCAAATTTTCAAGCGGAACTTCCCCTTTTTCAGGTATATTCAGGTCTGAACTGCAAGCAGTGATCCTTGCCTGTCGAAAAACACGTTCATGTGTCGATAAAATATGTTCTGATTTGATAAATCAGACTTTGACCATTATGGATGTAAGTGTTCGTTGACTGTTGATTCACTTAGCTACCGTGATGCTTATTTTTTTACATTGGACTTCACTATAAAGACTCCCTATGTTCTTAAAAGAGTAATTTAAACTTCTACTGAATGGTTCATTTAGCAGCAGGGATATGCTGTCATTGACTTGGAGAGCCTTAATCCATCAGAAGTACAGGATATATACTTGTCAAAGTTTATTGCATTGGTTTTGCAGGTACAATGACTCCGTTGCATTAGTTGTTTTTAATTGTAAAAAATTGGACTTCGTTGTTGATTTTTTGTCTTGAACTCACTAGTTTATTTCACAAAGGCAAAGGCCAATCAGAGGAAGTACTTCAAAACTGCTACTGGATTTTATTCGTTCCATGCCATGCAAGGTACTTCTACTTTAAGTACTTTGATATTGCATTTCTCTTGCAGATGTTGCTTTGGTTTCCTCTGTAATTTAGCAAATATATACTTCCTTTTCATATAGAGACAAAATGTTCTCTCTTCATTAGTTGCATCTCCGACAAGCTGCTATACATACATTTCATGATTTGCAACATTTTTCTGACTTCCTTAGTGGGACTGAATAATGTTTAACGTTGTTGAGGACTATAGCATTTTTTAATTCAATATGAGGCCAACCAGTTGCCTACTTCATGAAAAAATTGGGGTTTAGTTGCATGATCTCTTCATGATAGTGGAGGCTTAGGACTGGAACCAATGTGTCTATATCTTCCCTATCTTAGCTCATTACTTGGTAAGAGCTGCACTAGCAATGTATTTTTTCTGTTCATTTGTTTTCTTTTTGAAGTGGCATGTTGCCCTTTATTTTCTTCCGGCAACCAGTTTTCCTGTTAGGTGATATGACTTTTTGGAGGGATGTTACCTGTACATATCTGATTCGACAATGCTATCTTTATATTTGAGGACCTGTTTCTACAGCAGTAAATAAAATGTTCAAGTAATATATTTTTTTTAATATGATTGTTTTCAACAATTTTGTAGACCTCTCTTACAGCAGCTGGTTGTTACCTTTGCCCGGCTCCTGGATCTAAAGGTACCAAAATGTTGGTTTGCTGTTCTGTTGGTAGTCCCTTGCCTTCAAACACCAATTGCCTTTACATGCAGTCCAGTGAAGAACAGAAGCATCATATACCAAATGAGTTAGAGCAGATTATAGCGGATGGAAAGTCATTTTCAGATCCTTTGGTTCCTGACCCATCAGAGGTTCAGTTTTTACACCTAACCTCCGAATCGGTTCTAGATGAAGCCAAAAGACTCAATATTCTGAGTGAGTCAACATATAGGAACATTGTTTTATTGCAGAGGGAAGAAAACGAACAGTTTAAGTGCAAAGCTGAAGTTATATATGATGACGAGTCAAAACATGAAAGAGAACGTGTCTCTGCACCCCCTAGTAAATTACTCCAGACTGGGCTAATCTGTTGTTTTATGGACAGATTTCTTGTCACTTGGAAAGTGAGTAAAGAATTTGCTAGCAATATATTACCAGGGGAAGCTTATAGTGAAGTGGATTTGAGAGAAGAAAGTCAGTGTGACAGTTGTATGTGTTGTTTAGGTGATGAAATGGAGGTTGAGGTGCGCCATGTGCTTGAATCTGATTGGCTCTACCTTGCTGAGTTGTCAAAGCCTCTGACTTCAAAGAAGATTCAAGAAGAAAGAGTTGGATCAAACAGTAAGCTTGGAGAAGTGGATGAAACAAACTTGCATCAAAATTTTGTTAGGTTATCAGCGCAAAGAGCTCTCAAACTTTTGAAGACCATCCCTGTAGCTGCAAGAAGAAGCTTGCCTGTTCTATTTAGTCGTAATGGCAGATTATTGAGTATTCCTGTACGCCACTTCCTACTTTCTGGTGTTCTCTTCTGATTTCTTCTGCAAATTGATTTCTTGCTGATGGTTCTAATCTAGCTCTACTAATTCTGGAAATATTAGTTAATAGATTTTCCCATTATTTTGTAATTTGGAAATATCTTTACACCCAATTTCGTGGGTAGACTTCTAGATGACATGTTATATATATTTTCTTGTTTGCTTAACTATATGCTACGTACTTCCTCGATGGCCATCTTTTTTCATTTGGTTCCTTTTTTTGTTCCTTCAGAGCGTTGGCTTCAGGCTTTGCCCTTGCTTGGTGGCATCTGCTGTATTCAGGCCAAGAGTACCACTTGGAAGAGGTCACAGTTCTTTTATCTAGTTCTGGATCCATTTCAGACCTGGAAAGAGTACAAGATTAGTATTAAGACTTCTTTGAAAAGATTTGTGAAGATTGGTCCAGAGGGTAAATTTAATCTCGAACAGAAGCATATTGTTTATTCTTACTAGATTCTCTCTCATTTCTGATTTCTTAACCGGTGGTGCTATAATATGTATTGAAAAAGTTGCCTCTTTATTAAATTTCCTTCTAATTGCAAGATTTATGACATAAATGGTAATTTGAGCTACTCTTCTCTGCAAACCTGAAGAAAACAAAATGCGAGATCTGTTTGATCAAGAGAAAATTTAGCTGACTGCAGGAGCAGCTTGAATTTACTTCGTATGTTGATGCTGGCGTAGTAACAAAAAACTACAAACTGAATCCTTCTATATGATCTCGTTAAACGGTTTAGCCTATTTTTGGAACAAATAATTTTCTAATCCATTTTATTATTTTAACTTATCTATAACTTTAAAGATTCCATCCCCCTGGTTACCATTCTCCTTTTCTTGGTTGGTTACTGCTCTTCCTCTTCGGCAACATCTTTAGACCTTAATATATCATGGTTTAAAAAAAAATGAAGGAACTGAAGAAACTAAAAAGAACAAAAAGGTAGATAAAGGGCTTGCCAAATCTGCCCCTGGGGTTTTATGTATTTCATTTGATTGCAATTATCGGATTAACACTAAATGCTGAAACAAAAAAAAAAAAAAAAAACAATTAAATCATTCCCCAAATCCCAACTTCTAAAACCCCAGTTGGCGTTTTTGGGGTCAGGTTGTTGATTCTTGCAATCAGTATACATTTGTGTGACAAACTTGCCTCACGAAAAAAAAAATGCAAAAGGGTGAAAATTGCATCATAATTCCCCCTGATCTCCCCTTTCTTTGAGAAATTGAGAAGATGTGAACCATTTCTTCCAATGAGCATCTTTCTGTTGTTCAATCCATGACAAAAATGCACTGTCCAACAAGCAGAAGACATTAACATAAAGGAGTTGGTATCTCACTGGGATATACCGGAAATTTGCTATCTGAACAATTGGCCATATACCACCTTCCAAAATGAAGGCTGGAAGGAAATCCCTCTTCACATCTTCCTTGACTTGAGCAACACTCTTGCCAGCTGAAAATCCCATGTAAGTGAAAAATACAAACAAATCAAAGGGCCCAAAGATGAATCCATCCATAGCCACTTTAGCAGCCACAAATGACGGTGACTTTGGTTGCAGCTTAAGTTTCAGTCTAATAAATTTGTCCAAGCCTTCATACCTGCAAGGAAGATATGTTAATAACTTGAGATTGATTAAATCTTCTTTATCTTAGTTGGCGTACAAAGTTAAATGCATTAATCAAAGACATGCAGCTTATTCTGAATTTCTCATCATTCATACATTACATGTGCTGAACTGCAAAAATTTTGCCATTCAGACTACTTGCTTTGTACTGTATCTTTATGCACTCGAAAAAAGAAAAAGAGTGTTTTTAAAAGGAAAAAGCAGGTGTCATGTTTAGTCCTTTGCTTTTGTGACGTATTCATTTGACATCCACCATATAATGAATCTTCAAGTGGCACGAAGAAAAATCTCGTGATCAGAACATAACACTATCTATCAAAGGTATAACTTTATTGAGAGTATGTGAACTGCTAATATTTGCTTAAAAAGTCAAGAGAAATAAAATCCCTTCAGTTCCTCAGTAATAAGGGCACTGCATCCTTGCAGTAACGTGGTTGTCAAGAAGGCATCAGCTCAAATCACGAACTGCATATTTTCAGACTCGTAGTGAAAGGATTAAGCATCAACATTTTCAACGCCAGCATAAACAATTGAAGAATATATTCTTTCCATTCCAGCTTCCGATATGATATGTTACTTTCTTTCCTTTATCACAGACTGATGCATGTACATCAAAAACTTTCCTCCTGGCTTTACTGATCCTAAAAAACATGAAAGAATCATGCTATGTTGCAAGTGTTGTTGCAAAAATTGGTTCAAGCTGCTAAAAGAAATTAGCCCAGCAATCTAGGGCCTTGAGCGGTTATCTCATGTGGTATGGCTATTGCGGCTAGAGTGACAATAGTAATGACGTCAATCAGTTCATGATCTTTATGTCCTTAAAAATATCAACAACATTAAATGGACGTTTCATTAAAGGAAGTTAATGAAATTATTTTTCAAAAAGTAAAAATCTACCTTAAAATTTCTGATAACAATGACAGCCACTGGATATAGTTTATGAAGGTAATCGTAAAACAGAGAACAAATATTATAGTTAAGATGGTTTAGATACCGAAGAACAGACTACAATATTCAAAGGGAAAAGAATTGAAGATAGGAAAAACAAACCAGAAGTGGCCAACAGGTCCAACAAAGGAAAAACCAAAGGTACTTGTTATGGCTACACGTTTCCAGTTTATTTTGAATCTTGCATCATCATCCTGCTACATAAAACAGAGATCACCGTTGCTTTTCATGATCATATGAAATTACACTAAACCATAGGTGCCAAAAATATAAGAAAGAGACATTTAATAAGCTCCAACTGCAGGAAATTGCTGTGTGTAGTTAACAATTGTCTTCTTACCACAAGACTTGGAAGCTAATTTTTACAGTCAATGAAGAACTTGAATACAGTCAATGAAGAATTTGAAAAAAAAAAACATACGACAGATTGACTAACAATAACTCCTTTATAAAAGTAAATCCAGTAGCGAAGCAAAAATTATCAGATCATGAATATTCTAAAACACCTCTCTGACATACTAAATTAAGTGATCTTTTTGGTCTCTGCCTAAAACTTTTAATTTAGTAGATGACCTGACTTCTTATATCAAAAATAGATGAGCTGACTTCTTTGTTAAATGAAGGAGATAATGGAGTTATGGAGATAGCTAATCCTGCATAACTGAAAGACAAATTCGCCTATCAAGATAATAATAATTAGCCATATTTGCACCATCAGATCAGTTCATCTCATGGAGCCCCCGAATTAATGAATGCCCTTCTATCTGGAGGAATACGCAAGTAAGGAATTACATCCTCGTTACCCGGATTTTTCACTAATATCATTTTGACTTAAATCACTGAAAATTTATTCTTGCACTTGACAAATAATAAAGTTTAAGTCCTCAAGAAGAAACCAACAACGCGCACTTCAAGTTCATAGCCACCATCAAAGCGTTGATATACAACCACGGTAACAATGATGCAATTAGCAGTCTAGTTCCATACAATCGTCATGCAATTATCATCACCCGTTGGAACCATTTCATAAGCCATTAAAGTTATTCCTAAACCATCACAGTAGGGATGTCCCCAGTACACAGCCCTGCCCTAATTCTTTAGTCCATATTCCCAAACTGCATAGTCCATTTCGTAGCATATGATGCTTATGTAAACCATAAAGGAAACCATTCGATTCCAACTAGATACCAAGATGGACCCAAAACTCACAGTACCTTTGAATAAGAAAATAATAGCAGATCTCATGCGATTGGGAAATTCTTTAAGCTCTTGAAAAGGGAAGAACAAAAAGGTTAAAACTTACAAAGGTAGAAATGGTCCAAGCAGCCATAAAGACAAAGCAAGCAAAATTACAAGGAGAAGCAAAGGAAATTTTCCAATTACAAATAAATACGGTTTCCAGATAATGCGTTTAAAGATCTTACCATCAGAAGAAATCCATAGATTAATATTTGGGGGATTTCAATTGAGTGAGAGAGAGAGAGAAAGAGAATCAGAAGGAGCTGCAGATTAAATAGTGTCGAAGGCGGAAAGAAGACGAATGAAAAAGGGGAAGCAGATAAGAGAGCAGTTGTGTTGAAAAGGAGAACTTACAAGGTATTGAAGATGCGGTTTGGCAGTGGAGTGAGTAATGTATTGAGCTGCAATGTCGCCAACGCCCCAAAGGAAGCCAGAGCTTATAACCTGCGTCTTCACTGGGTGCGCTGATAGGCATCTCTGATACCATTTCCATAGTTTGAACATTTGATTCGATCGTCAGTCAGAGAGAGAGAGAGAGAGAGAGAAAGAGGTTTAAGGTTAGGGATGGCGAGGAGATAGGAAGGCCATCTCGTATTGGCGAGCACCTCGGGAGGAGGATGAGGAAGTCGGGTCAGATACGTATACGGTCTATTATCTTCATCCTGTCAACAATGGACGCCTTGTAGTCCTCCTCCTTTTTGCTTTAGCTATAAATGTCACAACTCATTTTCTCAAGAAAAAAAAATTGGTGTCACGTCTCAAAATACTAACTTACACCAATCAATTTTTAGGCTATATTGTTGATACTTTTCTTTTATATTTTTATTACAATTAATATATATATATATTTAATCAAAATAATATTACAAATATTCCACGTCTACAAAATATTTGTATTTATTGCTTTAAAAGTCCAAATTTTCATATTTATATTGTTTGAATTAAATTAACTAACAAATTTTTAATTTTAGTAATTCTTATAATTTTGATTTAGATATTATTTATTAAAAATAATAATTTAATCTCTATATTATTAATTTTATTGAAATCAATTCATACCTTAATTTTCCATTAAATTAGTTTTTATATATTTTTTTTTAAATTTTAATTTATTCATTATTAATATTATTAAATTTAAGTGTACATTTTAATTAATTTACGTAAAATTTAATATAAATTATTCTAAATTAAAAAAACCCAAAAATATCTTCCATTTCAGGCTTCTCTCTAATTTCTTGTTTCTTCCTCGTCTCTATCTGCTTCTCATTTTCCCCTTCTCTATCGCATATACACACACACACACACATGTAAATATAAAGAGTAAATAATTAAAATAGGTTCCTGCTCTATGTGTGCTTCTCCTTTCTTCCTCCTCTCTCTCTCTCTCTCTCTCTCTATATATATATATATATATATATACTTGGAAAAAAAAGTATATACAGCCTTCCCTCCCCACTCTTTGTGCTGAATGCAAGTCATATATAACTTATTTTATATTTTATTTCATATTATTTATTCAGATTTCAATCATTCTTAATCTAAACAAAAATTAAATTAATTTGGATAACCCATGACCAAGGCAGCAAAATCATACAAGAGAGAGATGTGTAAAAAGGGCAGATACTTTTTGATTTTTTTCTTTTTTTTTTTTCAAAATTAAATTTTTCGTAACTTATACATATTGTCAAATTTAATAAATAATTTTTTTTAAAAAAAAACTTAACAATATTAATAGTAAGTTAAAATGAGAAATTAAATTAAATCTTTTTAAAAAATATTAACATCAATTTAACAAAAAATATATGAATAGGGACTCAGTTTCAACAAAAATTAATAATATATTAACCAAATCAATATTTTTATATATTATTAAAATAAGCACATAGCTTTGACTCAAACAAATGTATAACAATTTTCATTAAAGTTAAATTCAAAATAAAATTACTCATTTTTATCATAGTGAAATTTTGATAATTATGATAGTTAATTAAAATATTTTATGATAATCTAATTGTAAAAAGAAAGAAACTAAAAAGTTAAAAGCTCAAAATCATAGTTAACCACAAATTTTATCCATTCAAATATCAATTTAATTTGTATATATATATATATATATTTTTTTTGTTTTTTGTTTTTTGTGAAGTTACTAATCTTATTGTTATTTACAATCAATTAAATGACAATTTCAAGAGAAAACAAAAAAAAAAAAAACAAAATAAAAAGCTAAAGATTCCTTTCACTATCATTTAATATTTTTATTACTTGAAACATTTTTGCTACTTCATTACATGACCAATTGTTTTCAAATGAATAGTTCTTGTTTGGTACTCTTTATATTTATGAGAATGGTGGTGGGGATAACATTTTTTTATTCCATGATATGATCAATTGAGTTGACTAACATTTTAAATAGTACGTACTATGTATATATTTATTGGTTTTAATATAATTAAATTATTTAAAAACCCTAAACCAAGTGATAATATTGATAATATTAATACCACCAACTCTATTAGAGTCCTCATTCAATCTTTTCTTTTTTAATTATCAAAAGACTTTTAAAATTTAAAATAGGAAAGAAAACATAACATCAATCGCATGTATATAATATCTGTAATATATCGGGGTATTAAAGGGACAAGTCGGGGCTGAAAAAAAGGACAAAAAAAATGCAGAAAAAGAAAAAAAAGAAAAAAAGGAGAAAAAGTAAGAGGGAAAATAAAAAAAAAAAAAAGAGGAAGGGAAGGGAAAAGAGCAGGAGACTGAGAAGAAGAGGGAGGAGATTAGGGCGAACGAGTGACTGAAAACCTTAGGAGAAGGAGGATTGAAGAGGATTTTATTGAGATTGAGAAATATGGAAGCAAGAGGTAAGGAAATTTTGAATTTCAAACCTAGTTATGGCAATTCGTCTTGATTTCTGACATTTCGGATCGCTACGGAGAGGAAGGGGAGAGAAAATAAGTAATGTTGCAGGTACTTCAGGAGTAGGAGAGTCTGAGTCGGGTTTTGGGGGGGGGGGGGGGGGGAGTGATTGGAGGGAATGTGAGTGATGACGGGAGGTAAGGGTGAAATAGGTAAAACATTGTAGGGGTATCATCGAATTTTGAAGGAGTGTGTGCTCTGTGGTGTCGGTAAGGATAGTGTGTGAGCATGTGAGTGGACATTCGATGGTCGATTGCTGTAGTGTATTGTTAAGGGGTGTGTGTGTGTGTATGGGTGGCCATACAGTGGTCGGTTGCTAGTAATGGTGAGTTGGGGTGCGTGTGTTGTCGTGGGATGGCCAGTGGGTGCCGATGATGGCGGAGCGGTGTGTGTGTGGCCTTGAGGTGGCCGGTGAATGCCAATGTGGCAGAGCGGGGTGTGTGGCCTTGAAACGGCTGTTGAGGGGCGAACTGTGATAGACTAGTGCGTGCGTGGCCTTGAGATGACCGAAGATGGGCCATTAGTGGCGGGATGGTGTGTGTGTGGCCTAAGAGTGGCTGATGAGTTATCAATAATGGTAGAACTGGGTGTGTGCTTGGGTTAGTGGCTGGGTGTGTGTGAGGTTGCTCAACGGTCTCTACTTGCTTGTTTGTGTTTGTTCTAGTGAGGTGACATGTGTGCGTGTGGTGACCTATTTGTGTGTGTGTCTAGTTATTTTATAATTAGCACCTGCAGGGGCTATGTGCGTGAGTGTGAGTAGATATCTGTAATATGGTTCTGCAGGTTGTATGGTTGTTTTGGTGACACTTTTTGCATGATTTTATACATGAATTTGCTTGGGTATGTTCCTAGTGTTATTTAGCCAACCTTGGTGGGTAATTGTTGGTGGATATTAGAGGCATGAAATACGTGGTGACTGTTGATAATGTTATGTTCTTCAGAGAGGCAGGGGTTGGTGAGACGGATGAGGAATTTTGAGGGAGTAGAGGTGGACTGTGGAAGTAGGGGTTAAAGAGGCAAATTGGGTGTTTTGAAGCTAGAGTTCATATTAGGTATGGTAAGGAAGAAAGGGGGGGGGGGGGGGGGGAGCGGAGGGGGGGTTGGGTTCGTAACTTTGTTTCAAATTCTTAATTTACCTCATGAACTGTATATGTTCATTACGTGTTATTTTTAGATGTGATAAAACAGGACACTGAGCATTCAACGGAGGCGCTTAAAGAGTAGAGAAGGCACAATATTTGAGACATTAGATTTATCTTGAACCACATACGTGTACATAGTCTTATACTATTTTGTAGTTGGATTGAGTATGTATATTGAAAAATAAAATAGTGATAGTGGTGTCTTATGATTTTCGTTTGTTGGAACTCACTACGAAAAATTTCAGAAACGAGGGAATATAGGACATTCTTGCAATACTCATTGAATTGATTCTATACATAGTTTTTTTTTCTTAAGTATATGTATAAGGTATGTTAACGCTCTTGGGTTTAATTGGAGCGTTATAGTTGGTATCAAAGTAAAAAAAAATCTAAGACCTGAGGATGTATAGTAGATGGTAGTATTCCCTACAAGTCAAAGAAAACTAACGTGAACTGTTGACATGTAGGTAGACAGAGGGAGGCAATGAAGAGAAGAAGATGGCGACCTCAACGGGGATCGACCCTAGCCCCTCAAAACTCACCAGCGGCACCTTACAAGGAACTTTCATTTTACTAGGCGCCACTCTCTACCTTTCAAGGATCATCCCCTTATCATGCGGTACCACCCACCACACACCAAAGGCCCCCTTCTGCATCCCAGACACCACCTACGGGACATACAGCGGTCCACTAAGATGATTTCAGCCGATTGTACAGAGTAGTTGAGAGCTTGGCTACAATGATCCGAAAAAGAGAGTTACAGTCAAAACCATCATTGGTCTCGCAGCAGAATGTTAGTTGTGGGGGAGTGGACACGAGCAACATAGAGAAATACCAAAGATTCAACCCCCCTACATTTAATAGGGGATCCGACCCATTGGTAGCTGAAGATTGGATCAAAGAAACAGAAAAATTATTCGATGTGATAGAAGTTACAATGGAATAAAAAGTACAACTAGCCACGTTCATGTTAAGAGGACCTGTAGAATGGTGGTGGAATCTAAAGAAAGGAGCTCTAGTTCATCTAGTGACATGGGAGGTATTCTTAGAAGCTTTCAATGCGGAATACTTTCCGGATTTTCTTTAACAAAGAAAAGAGACTGAGTTTGCAGAACTACGTCAAGGGAAGTTATCAGTGTCCGAGTATGCAGAGAGATATATAGATTTGGGACACTTTGCTCTAAAAGTCATGAAGAGTGAATCAAAGAAAGCTATGAGATTTGAGAAAGGGTTGAGACTGGAGTTGTACCATCAGGTGGTGGTGTTCGCCTTACCTACCTATCAGGCAGTACTAGAAAAGACACAATTAGTAGAAACACTACATAGAGAGCATGTTGAGTACAATAACAGACTTCCCAATCATCGGCAGTTACCACCACTATTGAGCCGGACGAAAAAGAGACAGAGGACCGTCCGGGATTTAACTCTAGGTCATCAGATCCTTCTACGGAATACGAAGTGTACGCGTTGCAGTAGGAGTCATGGAGATAGACCATGTCCCGTTACTAGTCGAGGATGTTACAGATGTGGTAGTAACCAACATTTAATGTGTGATTGTCCCATGCCCAAGGAACCCAACAGACTGATGGTTCCAGGTAGGATGTTTACCTTAACGACTCAGAGGCAACCACAGAGATTATTCAAGGTATATTTTATATTTCTAATTTCCCCGCTAGAGTCCTGATTGATCCAAGAATGACCCATTCATTCATCTCACCTATGTTTGCACCTAGGTTGAAAATAGAGCCAGTGAGGCTAGGCTGCATGCTCATAGTATCCACGTTAACTAGTGATGCATTGCTTACTGATGGAGTGTATAAATCATGTAAGGTAAAAGTAGCTGAGAGAGAATTAGAAGCAGATTTGATCTTATTAGGTATTACAGATTTTAATATAATATTAGGTATGGACTGGTTAGCTGTACATCGTGCACATGTAGATTGTTTTCGTAAAAAGGTGGTGTTTAGAATTCTTAACGAGAAGCCTTTTTCAATATAAGTATATATATATACACATATGTATACATATACTAATAGATGAATAGAATATGATATAAGTGATAACATAATATAAGGGATCAAGGGGAGTGAGTAGGAAAACAAAAAGGAAAGGAGAATGGTGGATATGTTTGTATTTATTTTGCTCTACATTCGCTGAGCATGATTTTTTTTTGTTATACTGTGATTAATGCTCATGAGTATGTCGATTTCAATTAAGTTCTCACAAGTTTATTTGTTAGGGAACGAGAGTAAAAAGATCATGCTTTAGGAAATACCTGTGATTAAGAACTTTCCTGATGTATTTTCGGATGACCTTCCTAAGCTGCCACCGGACAGAGAGGTCGAATTGACGATAGAGTTACAACCAGGGACTTAACCCATATCCAAGGCCTCGTACAGGATGGCAAGGTCAGAATTATTAGAGTTGAGTAAATAGTTACAAGAGTTATTAGATAAAAAGTTCATCAGGCTTAGCAGATCACCCTGGGGTGCACCTGTATTGTTTGTGAAAAAAAGGATGGAACTATGAGAATGTATATAGACTATAGGAACTTGAACTAAGTGACTATAAAGAATGAGTATTTGATAGATGACCTATTTGATCAGTTGCAGGGAGCTCAAGTATTTTCAAAAATAGACTTGAGCTCCGAGAACCACCAATTGAGGACTAAAGTAGAGGATATAGCGAAGATGACCTTTCGCACCAGGTATGGGTACTATGAGTTTCTAGTTATACTTTTTGGGTTAATAAATGCGCCAACTGTATTCATGGATTTAATGAATCGAGTACTCAGACCATTGTTGGACCGTTATGTGATTGTTTTATTGATGACCTACTAATATACTCCAGAAGCTTAGAAGAACATGCTAGACATTTGACTGTAGTATTGAAGATGCTTTAGAAGGCGAAGTTATATGCCAAGTTTAGTAAATATGAGTTTTGGCTAGATCAGATATAATTTCTGGGACACATTATATCAGGGGATGAAATCTTTGCAGATCCTACAAAGGTGGAGGCTGTAGTGAAATGGGATAATCCGAGTACAGTGACTGAGATTAGAAGTTTTTTGGGATTAACATGGTATTATCACCAGTTTGTTGAGGGATTCTCAAGTATTACGCCACCACTGACGCGGTTGACAAAAAAGAATACTAAGTTTGAGTGGGATGAGAGTTGTGAGAATAACTCTAATCAACTCAAGTGAAAACTCACTACTACTCCAGTATTGGTCATTTATTCTAGGGACGGGGGTTATGCAGTGTATAGTGATGTTGCCCATTTAGGGGTGGGGTGTGTATTGATGCAACATGGTAGAGTAATTACTTACGGGTCCAGACAATTAAAAATACATGAAAGAAACTACTTGACATATGGCTTAGAGTTAACAGCAGTGGTATATGCACTAAAGTTGTGGCGACATTACTTGTATGGAGAGACTTTTGAAATTTATACGAATCATAAGAGTTTACAATATTTGTTTACACAGAGGGAACTCAATATGCGATAGAGGCAGTAGATGGATTTGTTAAAAAAATTTAACTATAGGATCCATTATCACCGGGGAAAAGGAAATGTAGTAGCTGATGCTTTAAGCTGGAAGGGTAGAGGGGTACTGACACACTTGATGGTATCTGAATGGGATTTATGCGGAATTATACAACGGATGGAGATACGAGGACAACATCGAGATAAGTATGTGGCTAGTTTAAGAACTCAATCAACATTGATTTAGAGGATCAAGGAGGGTCAGGAGTCTAATGCACGGTTACAATCGATTAAGAGAGGAGTGAAATAAGGAGTATCAATAGGATTTAGTATACATGGGGACGGAGTGCTCAGATATAGGAATCAGATGTGTGTTCCTAGTGACAATGGCTTACGAGAGGATATTATCAGAGAGACTCACAACACGAGATTTGCGATGCATCATGGGAGTACTAAGATGTATAGGAATCTATAAAAACTTTACTGGTGGAATGGGACGAGACGAGACATTGCTAAATTTATATCCCGATGTTTAACATGTCAACAAGTAAAAGCTGAACATCAGAAACTTGAGGACTGTTGCAACCTTTACCAATGCCAGAGTGGAAGTGGGAGCAAATCTCAATAGATTTTGTGACCGGATTACCAAAAAATAGTAAGAATAAGGATCGTATCTGGGTGATTGTAGATCGTCTAACTAAGTCTTTTCATTTTTTAGTATGAGGGTGTCTAATTTGGTGGATCAGTTAGCCAGACTGTATGTCAGAAAAGTGATCAGATTACATGGGATTCCCATCTCAATTATTTCCGATAGAGATCCCCAGTTCACGTCTAGATTTTGGAGGGGTTTACAATAGGCCATGACTACTAATTAAATTTTAGTATGACACTCCATCCCCAGACTAATGGGCAAACTAAGAGAATTATACAAGTACTAGAGGACATGTTACGGGCATGTGTACTAGATATTGGACGATGTTGGGAGGAGTTGCTACCCTTAATGGCGTTCGCTTACAATAATAGCTATCATGCCCGTCTTGGAATGACCCCCTATGAGGCTCTCTATGGCAAGCTATGTCTGTCACCGATTTGTTGGGCAGAGGTTGGAGAGGGACAATTGTTCGACCAGAATTAGTTGAAGAAACTACTGCAATGATGTTTGTAATTAGAAAGAATCTACAAGCAGCACAGAGTAGGCAGAAAGGTTATGCGGACCACTAAAGAAGGGATTTGACATTTGAGGTTGGGGATCATGTATTTTTAAAAGTGTCGCCAATGAAGGACATGCTGAAGTTTGGAAAAAAAAAAATTTGAGCCTTTGGTTCGTTGGGCCTTTTGAGATCCTTGAGAGAGTGGGTACAGTTACTTACAAATTAGCTTTTCCTTTGAGGTATACAGGAATGCATGATGTGTTCCATGTATCAATGTTATCGAAGTCTCAACTCGGCCCGATGCACATTATACAACATGAAGCCCTTCAGTTGGGGGAAGATTTGATTTATGAGGAGAAGCCGAACTGTGTTCTTGAGCGGCAGGAGAGGAAATTGAGGAGTAAGATGATACAGATGGTAAAGGTGTTGTGTAGCATCATACTAATGGGGAGGTAACTTAAGAATGAGAAGACGAGATGAAAGTCAACCATTCATAATTTTTCGAGGTAATGTAACGAAATTTGAGGGACCAAATTTTTTTTAAAGGGAGAGATATTATAATATATCAAGGTATTAAAGGGGGGAGTTGGGGCTGGAAAAAAAAGAAAGAAAGAAAAAGGAAAAAAAAAAAGAGGAGAAAAAGAAAGAGGGAAAAAAAAAGGAAGGGAAGGGAGAAGAAGAGGAGACCGAGAAGAAGAGGGAGGAGATCAGGGCAAACAAGTGACTAAAAACCTTAAGAGAAGTAGGATTAAAGAGGATTTTACTGAGACTGAGAAAGATGGAAGCAAGAGGTAAAGAAATTTCAAATTTCAAACCTAGTTATGGCGATTCGTCTTGATTTTTGACTTTTTGGATCGGTAGAGAGAGGAAGGAGAGAGGAAATAGGTAATGCTACATGTAACGGCCCCAGAAATTTAGAATGAAATATGTGTATTAAAAATGTCAAATGCGAAAGCGTAATAAAATTTTTTGATTAACACTTACACAAAAACAAAAAACGTGCTCAAAATATAAAAGAACAAACTAACTAAAAGAGATACTCAAAAATAAGAACTATAAATATAACTACGGAGTCTTTAGGCGTCCCCTTCGCCGTCTTCCTGCGGAACGGGCTCAGGAACAATGTCTTCCTGATATAAAATGGTTAAATAAGGAATGAGCTACACCAGCCCAGTAAAGACATCACATTATCTCACCGCCACGGAGGTAAAGGTGGGTAGAAAACATAAAAAGACCAATGGAGCATAATTTATAACAAATTCTTTTATCAATAATAAAATCCTTTACTGTCCCCTTACCTCGGTGAGATCCATAAAACAACATATGAAAGTAATAACATTATCATCATCATGAAATCATATGAACTGTATAACATAATACTTACCACGCCTTTGCATTTCAATCATTACACAACATATTTTTCTCATTTACCAGCCTACTAGTATCCATGGGGATCCATAGGGGTCCCGCTACCCGTGAACCCTTAACATTTATAACCTGATTCCAGGGTCGTCCCCATACTCCGTTCGGTATGGGCGCCAAAACCATGAACCTCAATACCCCGTTCGGTATGAGGGTAAAACGGGTCGTCCCCATACCCCGTCCGGTATGGGCGCCAAAACACATAAGGTCTCTATACCCCGTCCGGTATGAGAGACCACGTTCCCGGTAGGGTTCCCTACGGACCCGGTCCGTCCACCATCTCCCAGGATATCTAGTCAGGCTGTCCACATTATCCACTTATCAATTCACATAACCTTTTTGCCATTTTTCTTGGTTTCAATCATCCAAACACACACAACATGACAACACAGTATCGGGTTCATCATAATACAAACCATAATAAAAGAAACCATGATTCATGCATACGAGACCATAACATAATTACATCAAACATCATGTTGCATTTAATACTGGAAATTAAATCAAACAATAACAGACCAACACTGTATCATACTCGGGCTCCATTGGCAACTTTAATCAATTATACATTTATAAAGTCACACAGTACAGTTTAATTATTTATTTAGCTTTAATACCGTGATAGGAAATAGAGTGAACGGTCCTTACTTGTTTCGGGGTCTGAATACGGCTCTACAGTGCGCCTACAGGCTGTCCCTAATTTTCTCTGAATTTTTTTCGGGGAACTGAAACGCACTACTAGTACCTGCACGTATCCCAAAAAATCCCAAATTAGACCTAGGGCCCCTTTCGGCCAATATCGCAATTCCGGCACGGCGGCTTCGCCGTGCTCCGGTGACAGCGCCCCCGTTTGCGGTAGCGATTCGCCTCAGGTTGGCCGTTTTCGGCCGAATTCGGCCACGCTTGCATCGGTCCCTGCGATAGAACAACCCTAGGGCCCTCGGTGGGCCAAAAAATCACGAAAAATCGAAACTTACCGACGGCGGTGCTCTCGGGTGCGGCGGCTCCTCCGGCGTGAGTCGTGTTTTGATGTTTGGCTCTGATCAACCTGTAGAGAAAAGAACGGTGATCACAGTGGTATAAAATTTGCATCAAACAGAGGCCAGGAAGGGCCTCATTGGAGGCAAAAATCGAGGAGGAGCGCGGCAGCGCCGCTGGGTTTCGGCTGGATTTTCCGGTCGTTTGGCTCCGGTTTGGCCATAGGCGGACTCAGCATCGAAAAACGAGCAAGGAGGAGAAAAATTACCTTGATCGGCGATCGGAAACTTCCCCGGTGCGGCGGTGGGTGGCGGCGGCCGGCTCCTCCGGCGAGCACTGGCGGCTAGGGTTTCTTTGGTCAGGTGTGGGTGGGGGTATTTATACCATTTGCCTTTTAATCTTAACCGTCCATCAAGATTGAATCTGGGCCGTTCATCACGATGCAATCTGGGCCGTCTGTGCGCACGTTTGATCTGGGTCGTCCGTGTGCGCGGGAACGGATCTGGACCGTTTGATCGCGCGCACGCGGATCGCCCACGTGGCCCGTTCCCTGGTCAGCGTTGTCTTGCCACGCGGCGCGTTTTGGTTGGTCGGGGCTGCTGACCCGTTGACGTGGCTGCTGACGTGGCACAACTTTTTAAAATTGCGTTTTGACCCCCAGTTTCTGATTTTCTTTTCAAAAACACCCCTAGAATCCAAATTTTCATCCTTTTTTTTCAAAATCAATTTCAATTACGTCCAAATAATATTTTTATCCTATTTTATCATTTTTATTATTTATATTTTCATTGAATTAAATTAAACTAAGTTAAATAAGAAATCAAATAAATAAAAAAAGAATAAAAATAAATAAATAAAATTTTTATTTATTTATTTGGGTGTTACACTACAGGTAGTTTAGGAGTATGAGAGTTTGAGTCGGGTTTAAGGGGTGATTAAAGGGAATGTGAGTGATGAGCGAGGGGTAAGGGTGAAATAGGTAAAATAATATGGGAGTATTATCGAATTTTGAAGGAGTGTATGCTCTGGGGTATCGGTAAGGATGATGTGTGAGCATATGAGTGGCTATTCGATGGTCGATTATTGTAGTGTGTTGTTAAGGGATGTGTGTGTGTGTATATGAGTGGCCATATAGTGATCGGTTGCTAGTAATGGCAAGTTGGGGTACGTATATGGCCGTGGGATGGCCAGTGGGTGTCGATGATGGCGGAGCAATGTGTGTGTGGCCTTGAGATGACCGATGAGTGCCAATGTTGCGGAATGGGGTGCGTGGCCTTGAAATGGTCGTTGAGGGGCAAACTGTGATAGACTAGTGCGTGCGTGGCCTTGAGATGACCGAAGATGGGCCATTAGTGGCGGGATGGTGTGTGTGTGGCCTAAGAGTGGCTGATGAGTTATCAATAATGGTAGAACTGGGTGTGTGCATGGGTTAGTGGCTGGGTGTGTGTGAGGCTACTCAAATGGTCTCTACTTGCTTGTTTGTGTTTGTTCTAGTGAGGTGACATGTGTGCGTGTGGGGACCTATTTGTGTGTGTCTAGTTATTTTATAATTAGCACCTGCAGGGGCTGTGTGCGTGAGTGTGAGTAGATATCTGTAATATGGTTCTGCAGGTTGTATGGTTGTTTGGTGACACTTTTTGCATGATTTATACATGAATTTGCTTGGGTATGTTCCTAGTGTTATTTAGCCAACCTTGGTGGGTAATTGTTGGCGGATATTAGAGGCATAAATGCGTGGTGACTGTTGATAGTGTTATGTTCTTCAGAAAGGCAGGGATTGGTGAGACAGATGAGGAATTTTGAGGGAGTAGAGGTGGACTGTGGAAGTAGGGGTTAAAGAGGCAAATTGGGTGTTTTGAAGCTAGAGTTCATATTAGGCGCCGGGGGGGGGGGGGGGGGGGGGTGGTACTTGATAGGGCTTGCATATGCTCATTACGTGTTATTTTTATATTTGGTAAAATAGGACACTAAACATTCAACGGAGGCGCTTAAAGAGTAGAGAAGGCGCAATACTTGAGACACTAGATTTATCTTGAACCACATATATTTTGTAGTTAGATTGACTATGTATGATGAAAAATAAAATAGTGATAGTGGTGTTTTGTGATTTTCATTTGTCGAAACTCACTAAGAAAATTTTCAGAAATGAGGAAATATAAGACATTTTTAAAATACTCATTGAATTGATTCTATAAAGAGTATTTTTTTTTTTTGAAATAGATGTACAAGGTATGTTAAAGCTCTTGGGTTTACTCGGAGCATTACAATATCAACCGTCATTTTCAAATAAATTTTTTTATACACTCTTCTTTTTAGACAAATTGTATTTTGTTCAATTACACAAATTATTTTATTTATAAAATTGAACATTGTTTTGTACCAAATTATATATTTTACACTTATAATTTATTTCATAAAAATTAGCATAAAATACAAGAATATGATAATTAATAGCACAAAATACAACCAAAATGAAAGATATGGCTGACAATACATAAATATATTAACTTTTCTTTTTCGTTTCTTAATGACCAATTATTTAGTTTTAAGTGTTTTCAATTAAAACTCGATATATCTTAAATATTCATTATGAAATTATCAAAATCTTTGCAGAAATTTTAAGAAAATTAATAGAAATAGGTAATATAATATTGACAAAACAAATTTATATTTTTGTACGAAAAATAATTTCGTACTAGGTATGTAGATGTATGTTACATCTTACAAAAAGTAATAGAAAATTAGATACAGACCCTTAGTTTTAATCTGATGTAGACAATTAAATTGAATTCTGAGTATAAAACTCTTTTTGAGGTATGATTCACCTGTTTATTATTTTCAGTTGAGAATATTTAGTTGTCTTACTTATAGTCATGTAAGATATGGTAATATTGAGTCGATAATAAAAAAATACCTATTTTTAAGATTTGCATATAAAGTTAAAGGTTACATATTGTGGTATAATGATCCAAAATATTTAGAATTAATTATCTATAGAAATGTGATGTTTAATGAATCTACTTTACTAGACAGTTCGGAGAAAAAAAAATCGTACGAAAATTATATCATAGAACTGAGAGGAGATGTGAGGGTTGGCACTAAATAATATAGGAGATGGAATGGAAGAGAAGTTATGAGTTTAAATGAGATGCTTAAGGGTACTCATGGGGCGAGTGGAAAAGAAAATCATCGTTCCCGTCGAATTTGTGACTAGATGACTCAACAAATGATGGGGAACGAAAGAACATGATCTTTCAAGAATGAAAATGGAGGGTCATTGAGATTGTTGTCATGGGCTGATTGGGAGACAATTTGGAGAGATGGTGAGTTTGGCCCTAGATCATGGTGGTTGCGGTGATGGAAGAGATCGTCTTCTGTTTTGTCGGGATTCATAAACGAATAAATTATGATGAATTTTAATTTTAATTTTAATGTTTATAATTATGATAAATTACAAAACAAAGTTGCGATGATAATTGTGGTGTGACAGATAAAGAGAAAGGAGAAGGCAATGGAATTTTTATTTTAAAAATTAATGTAAAAAATATATATTCCGTGTGTGCTACGTGGCATCTATGTTGAATATATTTTTTTTATCACGATTTTGTCATATATTCCAAGAGTTGATGGCTAATAAAGAGGCATTATGCTCAAGATGGATACATTAAATATTTAAAAATATCAAACCATCGCATAGTTGTTCAAACAAAAAAAAAATTTAAAAAGACTCATAATATATTTTTGTTAAATATACTAATTGTAACAGAATTATTTATAATATATTATCGTAATTCAACATATAATTTTATATGCAATCAAGATTTATTATCTTTTAATATAACTTGCATATGCTATTAATATAACATCTCCAGTCCGGAATTTAGGCTTGGGATGGTATAATTTAAATTTTTAAAAATAATAAAAAGATTAATTTTAATTATTTTTGAAATATTTAAATTTTGAATATATTTGAAAACAATTTCAAAAGGAATGAGCCAAATTGAAAATAAGGGAGAACTCATTTGAAAAGAAATTTAGAAAGGAGGGGTAAATTCGTAAAAAAGAAAAAACTGGCCAAGTGGATGCCCAATCAGCAGCATGACGAGTCGCCGCACGCCATGTGGCAGACACGTTGACACAGACTCCACACAAGAAGCCACGTTGGCGATCTACGTGTCTGACCTATTGAATGGATCAGGACCACTCCAGCATGTGCGAACGTCCGAGATTAATTTCCCAAATAGGCTCCATTAAATGGCTCGCGTGTCTCTAATTGGACGGCCCATATTAGTTCTCCAAATAAATGCGATCGGACAGTTATCGTCCCGCCACGTGGACTTGCACGAACAACTCATATTAAAAGATGAGAGGTATTTAAACCTCCTTCCGGCCTGTTCCCAAACGCTAGCCGCCGGGTCGACTAGAGAGGAAGACAAGCAGGGGGTACCGGAGGGAGCTCAGACGCCGGAGAGCGACGGTGACATCGTGCTGGAAGTCGAACTAACGTTAGTAAGCACCATTTTCTTCCTTTTCTTTATATAATCTCACCATAGATCCACCTGAGAGCATCGTAAGTCGAGGAGGAGAGATGCGCCCTGCGATTAGAAGCAGAACCTGATTTCGGTAAGCTGTTTGCCTTTCCTTGCTCTTTTTTTTTTCTGTAGGCACTAATAACACATTGTTTCGTTGTTTAGCGAAGAAAGGAGAGAGAAGGAGAGGAGATCGGTGAAAGCTGAGGGCGGGGATCGCTGCAATTGGTGGTTTCGAGGAGCTGTGCCGGCGACAATCGGTTTGGGGTAAGGATGTCGGAACCCTTCTCTTTGTAACGGTTGACCGAAGTTCAACAACAAAAATAAATAAATAAAAATAAAAATAAATAAATAAATAAAAATTAATAATAATAATAATAATAATAATAAAATGAAATAAAAGAAAATAAAATTAATACAATAATAAATATAATAATAATGAATAAATAGATATTTATTATAATGATAAATATATACATATTAATAATAATAGATGTAATAGTGATGATAATGGTAACATGGTAGGAATAGAAATAAAATAAAGTTATGTGCATGCATGGGGATAAACACACTTGGCGGAACAAAAATCTACTGTGTCACTAAATTTAATCTCTAAGGTTATTGATGGAGCTAACAAAGCTCTTATTGTTATCCTGATTTATCCCGTCATTTTCTTAATTTAATTTACATGTATTTTTAATGTATACACTTGCCTTATTTTCATCTGTTTGTTTGTTTTGTTTCACATAATATGATTTTATTATAATATTCTACATAATATATTTCGTCCGAATCAACCTCACTTTATTTCTTCCACCTTACCTTGCCTTATTTGAATCTGAGTTAATTTACTTTATCTCGTTGTCTTGTATTTTAAGATATTTCATTTTACGGGCAACGCATTTTAGCACTAATATTCGTGTTCATGCATGCATTGTAATCAAAGGAGGTTTAGGCTTGTCTTGGGAATATGCAAATTGTAGGATAGGTTTTTAAATAGGAATAAAATTTGGCAATGAGGTAAATAAAATTGTCACCGGATATCAGAAGGGGGAGTATATAGGGTGATCCTTATCGTGGTTACAATCCTTAGTTGTACGAGGCTGGAAAATCTCATATCGGACGGAGTTGGGGAGATTGTGAATGGCTCCCATACCGGACGGGGTATGGGGACGACCGATACAAGCGACATTTATATCGGACAGGGTATGGAATGACTGGCTCTGGTGCCGCCTATTATCGGACGGAGTATGGGAACGACTAATAGTTGTGAAAGAAATTTAAGTATCCACGAGTAGGAGGAACCTTATAGGGTCCATAAATATCTGTGGACGAAATAATACTAGAGAATGAGTAAGAGAGTGATTAACAAATTAATGGCATTTCATCATACTCATAAACATTTCTAAATATTGTGCATGGAAGTTGTCTAACAAAAAAGTATGTGATAAATTATTTTTCACAAAAGAAAAGGGTGCAACCGCACCAATATGGTTTGTAATAAAAAGTAAGTGCTCCATCGACCGTTTTATGTTTTCTACAACTATTTGGTTACTGTTTCAGCATTCTTGTTAAGCTAGTGTTGCTCACCCCCTTCTTATTACTATTTCAGATCAGGACGATCAAAACTTGAATCCTAAACAACAAGAAACTAGTTAAAGGATTGCCTCTTTCACTTCGTCAGTCTCAAGTATAAATTAATCATATTTTTTTTTCTTTTATACTTCTCTATTTAAGTTTTCAAGGATATTTTCGTAATCCTATTGGGCATTTTAAATAAATTGTGTAAGGAATATAAACCTAAAATCTAATTACTTCCGTTAAATTATAAATTTCAGTATTGCTTCTTTCATTATATCGAAGTTATATCCTTGAAACCCTAAGTAGAGGTTCGGGTTTTTATAGTTAGTATCAGAGTCGCGTTCTTCAGAACTATTTCTTGCACATAGGGTTAGAGTAATTTAATGCAACCTGAATCTCAAACTATAATTCTGAAATGTAGGTAAAAGAACATCAAGAGATGAAGACCCCGTTAAATAGAGCAGTCCGAGAAGGATCACTTTAAAGGATGTTGATAAGCTCTTTGAGATGCTTGAGAGACTCATCTACACCCAGCAGACTAGGGAGAAGATAAGGGAGTTGTCTGATCCCCCTCCACCATTGCCCTAGTATGAGTCATCCCCATACCAAGAGGATCCAGTACCCCCACCGTTACAGCTCAACTCCTCCGCAGTACCATCCAGCACCATTGCAGTACAATCTGATGCCTCCACCATACAACCTGGTGTCACTATAAGGCCACCCGGTCCCTCCCTAGCATAATCCAATTCCCCTTCAGCAGGACTCAGCTACGCCCATGATGGACCCGAGCTACATCAGGAGGTATAAGAGACTTAATTCATCTACTTTCACAGGGGTATCCGCTTTTAAAGAAGCAGAGTATTGGTTAGTAAAGATAGAAAAAGCTTTCGTGACCTTAAAGTGGTTCTTGAACAAAAAGTTGTCTTTATTACTTACATGCTCGTAGGTGAGGCAAGGCGTTAGTGGCAACTTAAGCGAGCTACTTTACCCACTCCTGGGAATAGTTTTTGACAGCCTTCAACACTAAGTATCTTCCAGAATGCCTTCGACATATGAAGAAAATAGAGTTTGCACTCCAGGGAGATTTGTCAGTATCAGAATATACTCGAAAATTCTTAGAGTTAGACTGATATTCCCCTGAGAGCATGATAGATGAAGGCAGAAAGGCAAGAAGGTTTGAATGAGGTATTCATCCTGATATCAGACAACAGTTGTATATCTTCGAGCTTAACACTTATTCAACGGTCTTGGCCAAGACACAGTTGATTAAGAGAAACCTTTGCATTTTTTCCCTAATAGTGGGCAACTCCAGGCCCCTGGTTCCACATCATACGCTAACACTTACTGCATTGAACCAACATAACAAAAGACCAAGGCCCACAACTCAGGCTCCTCCCAAACCCCGATAGCAGGACGCAATAAGATTTGTCATCACTATGGCAAGGATCATAGAGATCGACTTTGCTATCGCCTTAACAATACCTGCCACATATGCGGAAGTGCCTAGCACTACACGAAAGAGTGTCTGTAAAATCAGAATCAGACCAGACCTATAGTCTAGGCAGAGTCTACACACTCATCCAACAGGGTGCTGAGGCCAACCCGAATGTGATACAAGATAGTATGTTATTTACAACCACCTTGCACATGTATTGATTGATATTGGTGCTTCACATTCTTTTATTTCACATGCTTTTGGTGAAAATTTAAATGCGTTATTTGAAAGTCTTAATTCTGTATTGTTTGTGTCTACACTTGGAAATGGGACACTACTGGAGAATGTTATGTACAAAACTTACTAGTCCATCAGGGAATATGTCTGAAAAGTTTCGGACAATTGGGATATTTTGAATGTAAATCTCTTCCTTTGATTTGTCTAACGTGAAAAAAATAGTTAAGTTAAAGGCATTCAATAAACAATACAATCACCATGTGATAATAATTTCTAATATTTCATTAATTAGTGAAAGACTTTTTGTTAGGAATGTTGAATATAAGCTTTTTGTGATAATAGTCCACAGTAGTGTAATTTGTTGCTAACCAATTCATCCACATAATTAAATCAAAATCCTCTGTGTCAAGTGCTATTAGATCTACGCTCAATTCCCTATCTACTATCAAGATATCCCTATTGTTTGAAACTTTCCAGACATATTCCCTGATGAACTACTAGGACTGCCAGTAGATCGAGAAGTTGAATTCACCATAGATCTTCAGCCTGGTACCCAACCTATCTCTATTGTCCCATACCAAATGAGTTGTATCAAAATGAAAGAACTGAGAAAACAGATCAAAGAGTTACACGATAACAGGTTCATTTGACACAACATATCCCTTAGGGTGCAAGAGTCATGTTCATAAAAAAAAATGATGGGTCTCTGAGATTTTATATAGACTACAAAGAATTGAACATAGTCACAATCAAGAACAAGTACCCAATTTTTAAGATTATGATCTTTTTGATTGGCTACAAGGTACTCAATTTTTTTCCAAGATTGACCTGCGTTCAAGATACCATCAGGTGAAGATCAAGGCAGAATACATTCCTAAGACGACCTTCAAGACCCGATGTGGGCATTATGAGTTCCTTGTTATGTCTTTCGGATTGACTAATGTACTTATAATTTTTATGAATTTGATGAATATGATCTTCAGGTCGTTCTTGGATTAGTTTGTCATAGTTTTCATTGATGATATCCTCGTTTACTCTAAGAGCAAAAAAGAATACGCTCAATATCTGACTCAAGTCTTACAGCTTCTTAGAGAAAAAAAACTATATACAAAGTTGAGTAGGTGTGAATTTTGGCTTGAGTAGACTTCCTTCATAGAACATATACTATCAAAAGATGGAGTGCCAGTAAATCCCGACAAAATTGATGCAGTAATGGGTTGGAAGCAGTTGTCCTCGATCAAGAAAATTAAAAGATTCTTGGGTATGATAGGTTATTACCGCAAGTTTGTAGAAAGATTCTCAACTATAGTTGTCCCCTGACACAACTTACGAAGAAAAATGTCAAGTTCGAGTGGAATGAAGAATGTGAAAAGAGCTTTACAGAACTTAAGGAACGACTGACTACCACACTAGTATTAGCTCTACTGAATGGAACAGGTGGATATACAGTATACAATGACGCGTCTTACCAAGGACTGAGTTGTGTTTTGATGCAGCACGAGAAAGTCATACCTTATGGTTTCAGGCAGTTGAAAGTTCATGAAGAGAATTACTCCACCCACGACTTGGAGGTTGTCGCTATTATCCACGCCTTAAAGATCTGTTGTTATTACTTGTATGAAGAAACATTTGAAATCTATACGGACCATAAAAGCCTAAAATATATATTCACCCATAAGGATCTCAACATACATCAGAAGCGTTGAATAGAACTCCTTAAGGATTATGATTGTAAGATCTTGTGCCTTTCGGGAAAGGATAATGTGGTAGCCGATGCCTTCAGCAGGAAGAATGTGGATATGTTAGCTCACATAATGGTCTCTGAGTGCAGGATGATAAAGGCCACACAACAGATACGACTCTAAGACTTGAAAAGAGCTACATGTCTAGCTCAATCTAACATGAGTTAATCTAGAGAATAAGATAGGCTTAACTGGCCAATTTCACTCTAGTAGCTTTTATAAAGGACACAAAACTGGGTTTGAATTCAAAGTTCTGAGTCTCTCGGCTCCTTAAGTTTTAGGATAAGTTGTGTATTCCTAGTGATAGTGAGTTAAAGAGAGATATTATGACAGAGTCTCACAGTTCGAAGTTCACCATGCACCTGGGAAGTACCAAGATGTACCAAAGCATACCGCCTCAATTCTGGTGGAGCGGGATGAAAAGAAAAATTGTTGATTTCGTCTTCAAATTCCTTATATGGTAATAGGTCAAAGCAGGATGGACCTTATAATAGGTCAAGGTGGGCTACTTCAGTCGCTGTCAATCCCGAAATTAAAATGAGAACATATTACCATGGACTTTATAACATGATTGCCTAAAGCATGTTCAGGACAAGATGCAATTTGGGTAATTGTTGATTGACTCACTAAGTCCTCCCATTTTCTGATTATCAGAATAACAAATCCCCTGGAGAAACTAATTATAATCTATATTAAATAGTCAGACTACATAGAGTTTCAGTTATAGTGGTATCATATAGGAATCCCAGGTTCACCTCTAGGTTTTAAACAAGCCTTCAATAAGTAATGAGAACAAAATTGTCTCTTAGTATAACATTTCACCCTTAAATAGATGGACAATCAGAATGAACTATTTGCACACTAGAGAATATGCTCAAAGCTTGTGTTCTAGATTTTGGATGACACTGGGATGACCAACTACTCCTGGTAGAGTTTGTCTACAATAACAGTTATCAGATAAGTATTGGTACGGCTCCGTATATGGCATTGCTATAGATCACCGATTTATTGGAAAAAAGTGGCTGACAGGAAATTGATTAGCCTAGATCTGGTGGATGAGACCACAGTAAAGATTGCTAAAATCGAAAAAAAAAATTTAAACTGACTAGAGTAGGTAGAAAAGTTATGCAGACACCCGAAAGAGAGATTTAGAATTTGAGAAATGCGATTAAGTATTCCTTAAGCTCACCCTTTTTAAGGACATCACTAGGTTTGGAAAGAGAAAAAATTTGAATTCCCAGTTCATATTTGAAATTTGAGACGGAATTGGGATATCCACTTACAGACTAGTATTGCCTCCAGAACTATTCAGAGTCTATAACGTCTTCCATGTGTTAATGCTACGCAAGTATAACCCTGACCCCTCACTCGTTTTGTCTTACAACCCACTTCCACTTCTAGAGAATTTATCATATGAGAAGGTACCATTTAATATTTTGGACCATAAGAGTAAAGTGCTTTGCAATAGAGAATTTCCTTTTATCAAAGTTCTATTAGTAAAATCACTCGCATGATGAGGCCACCTGAGAGTTAGAATCAGACTTCAAGATAAGTATCCTTAATTGTTTGACTAGGAGGCAACAATTTGAGGGACTAAATTTTCTTGGGGGGGGAGGGAAGGGGAGAGTTATAACATCCCAAGCCCAAAATTTAGACTCAGAATAATGTAATTTAAAAATTTAAAAATAATAAAAAGGGTTAATTTTAATTATTTTTGAAATATTTATATTTTGGATACATATGAAAATAATTTCAAAAGAAAAGAGTCAAACTGGAAATAAGGGAGGAGCCATTTGAAAAAAAATTCAATAAAAGGGGGTCAATCCGTAAATAAAAAAAAACGGGCCACGAGGATACCCAGTCAATAGCACGATGAGTCGCCGCACGCTGTGTGGCGGACACGCTAACACAGACTCCATGCAGGAAGCCACGCTGATGATCCATGTGCCTGGCTGATCGAATGACTCAGGGCCACTCCAGCGTGCGCAAATGATTGAGATTAATTCTTCGAATAGGCTAGATCAAACGGCTCTCGTGTCTCCAATCGGACAGCCCATATAAGTTTTTCAAATAAGTGCGATTGGGCAGTTATCGTCGCACCACGTGGACCCGCACAAACGACCCAGATTAAAAGACGAGAGGTATTTAAACCTCCTTTCAGTCGGTTCTCAAACCCTAGCCACAGGTCGACCAGAGAAGAAGACAAGTATGGGGTGTTGGAGGAAGCTCATATGCTGGAGAGCGACAGTGCCACTTTGCCAGAAGTTGAACTAACGCCGGTAAGCACCATTTTCTTTCTTTTCTTCATTTCCTATCGTTTTCTTTATATAATATCACTGTAGATCCACCCGAGAGCACTATAAGCTGAGGAGGAGAGATGCGCGTTGTGAGTAAAAGCCGGACCCGATTGCAGTAAGTCGTATGTCTTCCCTTACTCTTTTACCTTCCATAGGCACTAATAACACGTAATTTCGTTATTTAGCGAAGAAAGGAGAGAGAAGGAGAGGAGATCAATGAAAGCCGAGGGCGGGAATCGCCGCAACCAGTGGTTTCAAGGAGCCACGTCGCCGCCAACCGATTTGGGGTAAGGATGCAGGAACCCTTCTATCTGTAACGGTTGATCGAAGGTCAACAACAAAAAAAAAATAAAAAAATAAAAAAAATAAAAATTAGTAGTAATGATAATAATAATAAAATAAAATAAATAAAAGAAGTAAAATTAATACGATAATAAATATAATAATAATGAATAAATAGATATTTATTATAATGATAAATATATACATATTAATAATAATAGATGTAATAGTGATGATAATGGTAGCATATTAGAAATAGAAATAAAATAAGTTGATGTGCATGCATGAAGATAAACACATTTGGCAGAACAAAAATCTAATTGTGTCTCTAAATTTAATCTTTAAGGTTGTCGATAGAGCTAACAAAGTAATTATTAGATTTAATGTTTAATTTAAATTAACTATTAGAATATAAATCTCTTAAAATATGAATGAGAAATACAGTACATATGACCGTATAAAAATTTAAATGAATAATGTTATAATTTCAAATAAATTTAGTGTTTAGTTTAAATTGATTATTTCTCTACCTTTTTTCCTGGGCTTATGATAGTAACTAATCAATAATTATTATAATTTTAATACTTTGTATATAAAATTTAAACTACCAACTTGGTTAATAAAATCCACAATCAAATTAATAAATCAACAAATCAATGCATCAATAGATTTATTATTTTTTAAGAGGTATGCCGAATGTAAATAAGAAATTGCATTTTCAAGATTAATCTCATAAATGTTTTTATTTACTATAATAAACTCTTCTTAAAAGTAAGAAAAAGTTTTAATTTTAAGCCATTATAAATTTTTTTAAATAATATTTAATTAAATAATCTATATATTTATTATTTTTAAAAAAATTTATGAGTTTGAATTGATTTATATTTTTCTATGTGTTTTCATTAAAAAAAAAATTAGATTATGATATGTTTGTATATGTACATAATAGTAAAGTATATTTTATTTAAAAAATTCTTATAAATGAGTAAATTTGTAAAACTCTAATTAATGAAGAATAAAAAATATTTTATATTATAGTTCATAAATTATGAGTTACTACATGACCAGGTTTTCATAGATGTTATCAAGAATATGTTTAGAGCTTACTGACTGCAATAGAGAGATTATTCTCAAAATGTAATATTATCTCTGCAGAATCAACATGAAAGTTCCAAGAAACTGTTTAAGAAAAATCTACGATAATTTAAGTACAAGTAAAAAAAAAAAAAAATTATAAATGGAGAAAAAGAAAATTCTACGATATATACATCCAGAAAATCTCGTACCTAATTTAGACCTTGAGAAGTAAGGCGTCGTGGCAGGAGTTCTTCCTCCAAATAATCTGTAAATAAAATTGGTACCAGCCATTTAGCAGCCTCAGAAATTTATCCAAAATCTATTTCTGATAATATTTGTGGATAAGAATCTCCAGCGTGTCCCGCAACACAAACCCAATTACACCGGTTTACTACGATACAAAAAATCCTACTTCCACTTCACCATTGGCTGCGTGCACAGCTCTCTACTCAAACCATGGAACTCCTCATTTCTCTTCTTTCTTCCCAAACTGCCTAACCCTGCAGGTAACCATCATTTTTTTTAAATTTTTTTCCGGAGTAGCTCAATGTGAAAAACTATGGTTGATTTTTAGCTATGGCTTACTTCACTTTGCGTTTTAATCTTCTGGGTTGCTTTTGATCTTGATCAGTGTGGTTGGAATTGAATAATCCATCTGGGATTTGGAACACAAACATGAAACAATTCAAGTTTTTGTTTGCTGTTCTTGTGGGTCAATGTTTGATTGCTGAAAAAATGTGGCCTTGGTTTGTTGTTGTTCTTTCCAGATTGTTTCTGTCAGCGGATTACCCGTAATCATATTTTTCTTGATCGTTCGTTTCTCAGGGTAGAATTGGAGCTTTGAAATTAGAGTTCGAAATTCTGTTGCATGAAAATTTGGAATTATCACTGTTAAAACACATATGGTACCTTGAACTCTTGTTGTTTGACCTTCAGCCTTTAAAGCATATTTTGATCATTTCTGGAATCTAGCATCAGGGTGACATCTCTTTATTGAATTCAGTCCGATTTCTGACAGCATTTTCAGTTCATTGATTGCTTATATGGGCATTGGGCATTGGTATTTCAAGCAAATGGTTGTTGCCTAAGCTTAGTGTTTATTTAAAATATTTTCTATGGAAATATTTGGAGCTTTACTTGTGAAATTCATTTGGATATTTGGAAATAGACTAGTATAAGAGCATTAATCTGTCACAAAACGATGAAAATTGAGTTCTAAACAATTTCAGCTGCAATTGAGACATATTTTAAATTTCAATTTCGATGGTATAATATGAAATTTCTTATCTCGGTTCCTTTTATGAATGATCTTCACTTTATTAAATTCCACAAACAAACTTCATTTGATCCAAGTATAGCCTTAGTCTATAGGGCATCCAAGTTGCATGGCAAGTAAGTTGCTCAGAAACGTGGCACTGATTTCCAATATTCATGGGAAAGCTTTTATTTCTTCTTCTTTGTTGGTGTATTCTAAAAAGCATTAAACTATGCAAATCTAGGCTGTGAAGGATCAAGTTTCAAAGGCATTATAAGAATGTCAAATAGTGTTAAGATCAAAGCATTAGAGTGATAAAAGATTCTTTAGTGCTGCGCGGAAAAGGTAATGAATTTTAATGTTCACTTTCCTGAATAACACTACGGACTTTATAGGCTTCAAGAGGCAGAGACTCTTTTCACATTCTTTATTGATTTTTCTGAATGAAGTTAAGAAACTTATCTACTTACTAGTGGCTTTGTTTGGGTGATGTTTCCTTTCTGGTGAGATATCTTCTTCATAAACTAACTGGTTTTCTGGTTTGTTCCTCCCTGAATCTGTCTAGTATACAATTCTTTGAAACAGAGGACTGAGAGAGAGGTGGAAGGCAAGTTTGGCAGCCAATGTCTATGGAAAAGTAGCTCGATTTTGAGTCCACTTAAGGACTGGTGCAGTGAGGTAGAAATAATCAGGGAAAGAATTCAAGGACTTTTCTGTCACGCCCAGTATAATCATCATGGGTAAGCACCAAGAGGGAACAATCATGAGAAAGAAGTCAGTTAAAGCAACAGTACTAATGGTAAGGTTACTTGTTTATTTATTTGATGTTAACTTTTACTTTTTATAAATAGCTATTTGCATTCAAACTGAAATAAGCTTCCTTCAAGCTATCAAGTTAATCCTTCTACTACAAATTTGGTCCAGGTCCATAAAAGTGTCAATTATGTGATATGAAAGTACGTTGACTTTTACAGAGAATTTTCTCAGTGATTCCCCGAATCTAATGCTTCTATCATACACGTGAAATTTTAAAATTCATGTCTCTGTCCTTTCTTATCAGAAGAACAACACAAAATTCAAGCTAAGCTGAACTTTTGAATAACATCAGAGAATTTCTGTTGCTTTAGTAACAATCCAATGTTTTATCACTAATTACTATTATTATACAAGGAAGGTAGAATTTGTTCAGTTTGCTTAACCCATGTATTGTCTGGTTGAAAAACTAAGGTATCCATGCCCATAGTTCCAATGAGCTTTAACTTTCTAGTAAGTAATTGCTGAGTGGAAATTTATAAGCTGGATTAATAAAAAGGTTTCTTAGCTTATGTATCAATAATAATATCAGCCTAATGAACAAACGAAAGCTGTCGATTAGAATCGTATCCAGAGGAAAGGGAATGCTTTAAATCGAACTGCTGTGACAAGTGAAATGAAATATCTTAGTAGGAAAATAAAGAAATCTAACATGAAAAAAAAAAAAAAAGAACAGGCATATGAATAAATATCACTGTAAATCAACATTTGCAAACTTCAGAAATCTTCTGAGAAAAGTAGATTCCAAGATTTTCTTACAAGCTATGGGATGCATACTAAAAGCAAGAGAGTGGTCATATGTGGAGAATTCATAACATGATTGGAAATATGAGTTTGTAATATATGATAAGCATTGTTGTCTTCATGCAGCTAAGTGAGTAAGTTTGCACTTTTGATTCTCTTGATCACACTTTAGCTATCTCCATCTCCTTCAATTCCAAGTTTAAGAAGTGAAATGTCAAGTTGTCTATTGCTGTTTTCCAGTTTCTTTCAAATCACTACATGTCTGCTAACTGATGGGCTAAATTATCTTAACTTAGGAAGTGGACCTGGCAATGGTACTGATTTATGGTTCGGATTCTTTGCAATATTACTGATTACTTTGTTTAACCTGTGTAACCACTTCCCTTTAAATTGAAACCATGTTCATGGCAGTTGAAGTGAGCTTAGAACGGATAAAAGTTTCTACAAAAAGAATATGCACCCATTTGTCCTTCATTAGTTTATAAAATGATTTCTTTTAGTTCTGAATCACCAAAATTTTCGTTTGTTATGTCTAGATGATAGCAAGTCTTAAATAACAATAACTTTATGATTAATAGGAACCATGTCTGCATGAGAAAGGCCCATTACTTTCAAATCAGAGATCTGTGGATCCGAAAAGTCAGTCTAGCTGCCTTGCTTGTTTGGGCAATAGTGGTTGCCGGACTGTTCGTTCAAGAACAAGATTGATGAATGTTTTAGTAGAGAGGCGAAAACCTCAGGAAGCTCAGTCAATATTCAGTAGTTTAATAGAAGAAGGACACAGGCCCACATTGATAACTTACACGACTCTTGTAGCTGCCTTGACGCAGCAGAAACGTTTCAAGTCAATTCTTTCTCTTATCTCCAAGGTGGAAGAGAATGGTATGAAGCCTGATTCAATACTCTTCAACGCTATCATTAATGCATTCTGTGAATCTGGAAAAGTTGATGAAGCCATGAAAATCTTTCACAGAATGAAAGAAAGAGGATGCAAGCCAACAACTAGCACTTTCAACACCCTTATTAAAGGATATGGAAATGTTGGGAAGGCTGAAGAATCTTTGAAATTGGTTGAGTTAATGTTGCAGGATGGAAGTGTGCAGCCAAATGATAGGACATACAATATTCTTGTTAGAGCCTGGTGTAAAAAGAATAACATAGAAGAAGCATGGAAAGTGGTTTATAAGATGGAATCATCTGGTGTGCAACCTGATGTTGTCACATACAATACATTGGCAAGGGCCTATACTCATAATGGGGAAACTTACAGAGCTGAAGAAATGGTATTTAGGATGAAGAATAATATAGTGGAGCCTAATGAGAGAACCTGTGGCATAATTGTGAATGGGTACTGTGAAGAAGGAAATATGGCAGAGGCATTGAGGTTTGTGCACAGAATGAAGGAACTTGGGGTTCATCCAAATCTTTTTGTTTTCAACTCTCTTATCAAAGGATTTCTTGACGTTACAGATACCAAAGGTGTTGATGAGGTATGTTTCAAAGTAAACATTCATTTTATTAAACATGTAAACAAACTATGAGTTTCATGCAGGTAGAACTATGAGTTTCATGCTCTGATCACATGCAAGACACTGACATTAATGCTAGATATGTTACCACTTCTGGCTACTTAAGAAACACAGATCTTTGAAGTTTTTCACTACTTAAACTATTATCTTAGTTTACATTTGGAACAAGTAACATGAAATTTATTTGCAATTCATATTTAACTAGGAGAAGGTGTGAATTTCCCTGAGACAAAAAAAAAAAGAATATAATGGAATTTTACGTGATATTAGTAAAATGCATTTCAAATTTCATTAATTTTGGAAGAATTTGGAATCTATATTGTTTAAATTTCATGCAAACTAAATTGCTATCATTTTAGGTAGAACTCTCATCATCTTTTAGTTATATGTGTGGAGATTTTGAAATGAATTCTATACAAATTTTGGATTTATTCCAAATATAGCCTTAGTTCTATCAGACCAAGTTATAGAAAAAGTTGGTTTGTGTTTGGTTTTAACTTCTGATCTGGCAACTGGTTATTTTCGTTTTGGAAATGTTTACTTATATTACATATAATTTTTGACAGGCACTGACATTAATGGAGGAATCTGGGGTAAGACCAGATGTTGTAACATTTAGCACAATCATGAATGCATGGAGTTCAGCAGGGCTTATGGACAAATGTGAGGAGATCTTCAATGACATGTTGAATGCCGGAATAGAACCTGATGCCCATGCTTTTAGCATTCTGGCTAAAGGCTATGTTCGAGCAGGAGAGCCACAGAAGGCTGAGTCACTGCTGATTTCCATGAGCAAATCTGGCGTGCAGCCAAATGTTGTCATCTTCACTACCATCATGAGCGGGTGGTGCAGTGTGGGAGAAATGAGCAAGGCAATGCGTGTATATAAAAGAATGTGTGAAATTGGGATTTCCCCTAACTTGACAACTTATGAGACCCTGATGTGGGGATTTGGAGAAGCAAAACAGCCAATGAAAGCTGAAGAACTTCTCCAAATTATGAAAGAGAAGGGTGTGTTCCCAGCAAAGAGCACTATCCATCTTGTTGCAGATGCATGGCAGGCTATTGGTCTAGTGGGTGAAGCCAAGAGAATCCTTAACAGTTCAGACAAGGACCCAGAAGTCTCAACAAGTAACAGAAAGAATGGTGCACTAGCTGAAAGCTTGGAGAAGCAGAGTCTGAAATCTTATCAAAAGCTTTTGAAGATACCTCAGGTTGTCACAACTGACCAAAGCGGGTCAGCATCTACTCGAATAAGAAGCCAAACGATAGTAAAATCTGTCAAACTTTCTGCTGAAAGTTTGTTGCCTACAAGTAAATCAATGTCTCTTAAGCTTAGAGGAAAGTTTCAAGTGCAGCAGCCACTCACTTTTTGCGGGAAACAAATTGGTGTATGCCAGCAGTTTGTAAATTCATATAGGGTAGTGTTCATATACTGAGGAAGAAATCATAGATGACAACACCAAAGGCATGAGGGTGGATTTAATTTATAGGGTCCTGAGAATTGGGAAATGTCAAATACCAATTGATTATTTCTATTTGTTTGTCAAAGCTGTAAAGATACTGAAATTTCTGTATTTAAAGGCTTACGATATATTTTTGATCTCATAAGTCAGTTTGCATATTTTGCATATGGTTCTATATATTGAAGATTTTGATCTTACAGGCTATAGAAAAAGCTTGTTTTCTATCAAATTTTCAATGAATATCTTATCCAATCTCTAAACCTATTGCTCCTCTTACACTGGTGGCTGGATTTATCAGAAACTTTCACGGTTCATTTTACTTAAATTTCTAAAAGGCAAGTATTTTAAGAGCATAAAAGCATAAGTTTTTCTTCTTTTTGTTTATTTAAAGAAGAAAAAAAAAAACTTCAAGAAAAAAGAACAAAATCCAAAAGCCTGTTCTTCTTTGGGTCCACAATCTCTGTTACTTATCTAACAAAATAGCCAAATTGCATAACTGGTAGATGAAGCAAAGGCAGTTAACTGGACACAGACAATCTCCACTCTCCATTCCCATTCAATTTTGGTACCGGATTGTAGACTAGTGCAGCTTCAAGCGCTGATGGCTTTATCTCTCCACCTTCCATCTCCGCTAACCCTGCAAAACCCCATTTCTAATCCAGTCACAGCTCTTAGAAACCTCGATTTCACGCCTAATTATTTCTTCAAGCCTCCCAAAGTCCGTAACCTCCACCTAGTTGCTAAATCATTCTATTGGACGCACACCCGCTTGGGGTTCCTCTCCGAAAACACTAATATACTCGTATTGAGCTTCCACAGCTCCAGACACTTGAACCTTAGAAATCAAATTCAAAGGTTCAGTTGTTATGGGGTTAAAGACTCAGGCGAGGAAACGAAGGCGGCGGCAGGCTTTGGTGATGGTGATGATGGTGGAGGCGGTGGAGGGGGAGATGGGGATGACGGACAGGTGGAAAAGAAAACTGGGCCATTGCCGGAATGGTTGAATTTCACTCCAGATGATGCAAAGACGGTGCTGGCTGCAGTGGTCATATCATTTGCCTTTCGGGCTTTCGTGGCTGAGCCTAGGTACATTCCGTCATTGTCAATGTATCCGACTTTTGATGTTGGAGATAGAATTGTTGCAGAGAAGGTAATGCATTAGGATTATACTATTTCAGTTATTAGTTCTCTCTTAGTAGACTTTTTGACAGATCAATCCCTCTACTGGGAAACATGAAAAGTCCATGTTTATTGCTTGAAATGAAAGTAGCAATATAGTATAAATCTTACTTCTCATATTTTAGGTTTTCTTTTGGTTCAGTTCTCATTCAATTTCTATAAATTCTCACATTCATATTGATATGCATAATTAAAACATGTATTTTCTGGTGTTTCAAGGTTGAATTGACACCACTAGAGAATTTTAGGTAAGGTGGTTCAAGATAGGGCTGAATTCACACTGGAATTCATGGTGGGATGGTGGAAACTTAGAATGCAAAGATTTGTGTTCTAACAATGAATAATAAGACTAATATGCAAATTGTAATTAGGAATTGAACCAAATGTAACATTAGGTTTTTCGAATATGCTTTATTTGGCATAATAAGATGGATGTTGGTTTATGAATTTTCAGGTTACATATTATTTCCGGAAGCCATGTGCTAATGATGTAGTAATTTTTAAAAGTCCACCAGTTCTTCAGGAAGTAGGATACACCGATGATGATGTTTTCATCAAACGGATCGTTGCCAAGGAAGGTGATATTGTTGAGGTGAGAGATGATATCATGTAAACATTATATTTCCTAGTCTTTCCATAACTCATTACCTTTTACATCTCTCTTCCAAGAACTATCAGCCTGAATTTCTTCTAATGTGGCACTTCTGACTAATATTGCCATACATTTAGCATGTTGTGGTTTATAATAATGGCAACTTGGAAATGAGATGGCAAAGCAGACCACCTTTCTTTTGACTCAGAGAGTACATTTGTTCCCTTTCCATGTTTGGATAACTATGTATATATCTTGCGATACTTCAGAAGTTATTGTGCCTTTTAAACGTGCTTTCCGAGTACTTTCAACCCTCGGATATCTGTTGATTCTGAAAGTTGCTTCTCTTCAAGCATGAAAACATAATAAGAGCATTATCATCTGTTAAAAGAAACACATGTTTGCATCTGGTTATCCATTTGAAACTCACTCTTCCGTTCTAGATTTCGGATCTGATTTTGGTTCATATATTGAAGAAAGAAACATGAGAAAGCATCTAGGCAAGAAAAGTCCCAATATAAATGCCGCATGTGACCCAGGAAATCTATATTGCTTGAATCTTCTCTTTTATTATATCTGGTTACAATGATTGACGGCCTGTAGGTTCATGAAGGGAAGCTTATTGTTAATGGGGCTGTAAGAAATGAAAGCTTCATCCTTGAACCACCATCTTATGAGATGACACCTATTGTGAGTATCATCCCATTCTTTGAAATTATTATGGATTATTTTGTCCTTCTTTTCCATTCCCATGAACCCTGGGCCAAGAAAAAACAAGTTGATTCTCAGCAATCATGTGTTCTTTAAAATTGCTGATTCTAGTTCTTATTCATGCTGCAGCGTGTACCAGAGAATTCAGTCTTTGTGATGGGTGATAACCGAAATAATAGCTATGATTCACATGTATGGTAAGATAATATTCTTTTTTTTTTTTATTTCCATTGTTCTCTCCTTAGCTCTTGTTGATTCTTTGGCGTCTTGTTTTTTTGTTTCAGGGGCCCCCTTCCTGCAAAAAACATCATAGGAAGATCTGTGTTCCGCTATTGGCCACCTAACAGAGTAGGTGGTACAACCCTTGAGACTGGCTGCGTGGTTGACAAGCAAGTGACTGTTTCACCATCCAGTTCTTCATCTCAATAATCACCCAATCCATTGATTTTTATCCAACTAATAGGAGTTTTAAGTAGGGGTAAAGGGAGGCCTTTCACCATCTTTGCTTCTTTTCACTGTTCACATTTTTGAGCCTTCAATTTTGCCCCTTCTGCTTTTCATTGTTTAGCTAGAATGGCCATTCTTATACAAGCGCGCTCTTTTCAGGCTGCTTTTGTGTCAATTTCATTGATTATGAGTGTATGCTTGCCCTTCCTTTGATTAGAAACAATTGTTTTCCTGTTTTTATTAAATCCCATTTCCTCCTTGCTTCTTCAAGCAAAATTTACATGTAAATGAGTTTCTGAGACTGAAATATTATGTCACTGGAATTGTGTAAGCCAGGAACTGCAAATCTCTTATACCAGTTCAATCTGGGTTACCTGAAAACTCGATCTTCTATTCTATTTTGTTTCTTTGATGTAACTTGCCATTTTTTTCCCACCAAAAGCAAACATAGAAAACAGACTCTTGATACTTCCTTAAAGTAGGTTTTTTCAGATATTTGTTTCGGAGATTTGAGTTTTATTACTAGTTTGGTGACAATGCCTCATAAGGCACAGAGGTTTTGTTTTCTGAGTACAAACCCAAGACAATACTTGACAAGAAAGAAATATGCAAAGCAAACGAATATTACCTCTCTCCCCTGAATCACAATTACCAATACCGGAAGGAAAAAACTTTTTGCCACTACAAAGTCCTAGCAATGAAAAGTCTCACTCATGTGTGCATGAATTCTGTTTAAGCTTGATGGATCTGCTGCTAACTGAGTTCATGACCAGAGAACATGTAACGTGCCTTTTATGGCTGGATTTTACCAACTTCCCCACCACATTTCCCCGTGAGCGGACTTCCAAAACCAACTTCATTGGAACTCTACCACTGTAATCTGCCTCAGCCAAGCTTGCTCCAGCTCCATATAGAGGCACCATATCTCCTGTCACCTCTACTGTCACCGTCCTATGGCTTTTTCTTGGTTGAAAATATTTCTTCACCTGAAATTATACAGTTATATGTCGAATTCATAAGGTAAAAAATTTAGACTAATCTACAGATCATTGTGTCTCCGGAGCAAGCGTTTTTTTTTTTTTTTTGTTAAAACTACCTGACCAGTTGCGATGACAATTTCGGAGTACATGAGATTGACGGGCGCGGAGCTGACATGAATGCCAAAGAATGAAGCAGGGTTGTGGATAGTCATTTCGATTGAAGTGTTCATAGTCAACATTTTTGTGGGAACTCCTGTTGCATCTGAACCTTCCCCCAAGTAAAAATTATGTGCAGTAACATTCTGCAGTAAAAACTAGAAAATCTAAACGTACAATCATGGGAAAAACCAGACCATTGGGTTCTATCAATTTTATACATGCAAGACACAAATTATACTTGAATTTTACATATCAAATGATTAAAATCTAAAAATACGAGAAATAGAAAATAAAAGGAAAAAAAAAGAAGACAAGAACTTGGAAGATGATGCAGTACCTGGACTGTAACATGAACGTTGTAACGTCTACTAGCGCCCCAAAGAAGGAGACAGAACAAGGAGAAAATGGCGACGAACCCCATCAACCCAAGAAATATCTGCCATCTTCTCGACACTCTCTGATCCCTGTACAGCTGATAGTAATCTTCCTCATCGATCACGTGGCACTGCTGCCACCCTTTCTCGATCCGCTTCCTTCCCTTCCGTCCCGAATACGACGCCCACCTGAAACCGCTGCTGCCGGAAATGCGGCTGGCCGAGGAAGCTCTGGAATGGCGGCCGTAGGAAGGGTGCGACGGGGACTCCACGGGGCTGTTGTAGCTCGGTGTAGCCTGCGCCGTCGTCGTCGTCGACGACGACTTATCGAGGTCGTCGTGGGAGTCTCTCGACGGACTCTGCACGTAGTACTCGACGCGTTTTGGGGAGCCCTCCAAGGAGGTGAAATCGGAATCTGACGTTGCGTGCATCATCTTGATAGTATGGCTTCTCTAATTTCTTGTATCAAATAAAACTGATCTCCGTCAATTTAAGGTTTATGCAAAAACTGCGAGAGTGATGAGTTTCAGAATGAGAGAGAGTGAAAGGAAGTTCTGAGGTTGTTTGGTTGAACATGTGTTGGTGAGTAGCTTGTGCCCCTGTCTTCCGTTCTAGTGTTATATATATGGTTTCTTCCGTTGGAACACTTGTCGCTCTGCCCGGGTTTGACGGGTTTTACAGAGGGGAAGTTAGTTAGATGAAAGGAGCCAGGCAATAGCTACGACGTCGTTTTGGAACTTATCTAAATTATTTATAAGCGGAAGGTTTTCGCATGCTGAATCTCTTGATCAAGTACAAATCATGTTATATTAGCCTTTCAAGTACAGCTGCCAAATGGGTGTAGATTTAGAATTTCCATCTTTACAAAGTATAGATAAGATTATTTCTAAAATAAATAAAATTCTTATGACATTTTTTTTTGTTAAAAAAAATTATTTTTGATTTACTTGTGAATTGGTAAAATTTGAGATTAAAAAAAATAATAATAAATTATATATCTATACAAATATAGTCGAAGCAAAGTTTCCAAGTATTTTTTTACGTATATGAATCCATTCTTTAACACATCATCCACAGTATTGTCATCCTTTTCTTCCAGATCCCACACAAGTAAAGAGTAGAAAATTGTTGAGAGTAGCTTCTTCTTCTTCTTCTTAATTAAACTCATTATATTTGGAGGTAAGTAGTGATTATTGTTATGCATATAAAATTTACACAGTTTGGCATGATTTTTTTTTTTTTTTTTTTTTTTAATACCAGATTTAAGGATATATAATATTTTAGTGGATTAGTGTATACCAAAAGTCAATTCCATCAACAAACAAGTAAAATGAGCACTTAATATAATATTTACCGCTGTAGTTGTCAAAACTGTAGAGAAACCAAAGCTAAGAGAAAATCATAAAGAGAGAAAAGAAAAAAGCCTGCTTATATTTTGATAAACAAATAATACACTGTTCCAAAGACTTTTACACAAGAAGGGGCACGTGGTATTCTATTTATAATTAAAAACTCAATTAATTATTATGCAGAATATTAAGTTAGGTAATGATCATTAACTAACTTAATACTTCTATTTGAGATTAACTATGAATATCAAATATAGACATCTTGAACAACGACTAATAAGTCTTCTATACATGAAAGCATCTTATAATAACTCCTCATCCTCTGCAGGTAAAAAACTTTTGTGATCAATTAGAACATCGAGTTTTAAAGCCAATAACCCTATTTTTTCAAGCAATTACAATATATTTGAAGAGAAACACTTGAATGAATCTACAAGGAGTAACAACTAAGTAAAAAATTTAACCAAATAAATATGATAAAATCTACCCCAGGATGCTCAAAAACAATCACACAAAGACATCAAAATTTTTAACGTGAAAAACTCATTCAATATGAAGAATAAAAAACCACAAGACTTCTCCTAGTCCAAGTAAAAGAGCTCCACTATAAAAATTAGTATTTACAGCAACTAGAAACTATCAAAATAATCCTCAAGTAAAGTCTCAACAATAAATCAACTAAAAAACAAGAGATAAATAAGGAATAGAGAAATATCACCAAAAATAGCTACTGTTCATGTAAAACGAATGAGTTTTGATTGTTTAAATCTGATCTCCACCGTTCAGATCAAAGAACAACTTATCTAAAAAATGCTCACTCAATTTCAGCCTCATCAGACCACAAATGAACATCTGAGCGCTTGGAGAAAATCAAATTGATCAGTGCAAGGAAGAAAAACGTGAACAATAACTTCAAACTGAAAATACCAGAAATTCAACCGTCCAAAATTGATCTCCACTGTAAAAAATGAAGAAAAATGAGTCTTCTAAATACCCACCAAATTTCAGCCTAATCAGAATAAAGATGATAATTTAATCGTGGGAAGAACCGAAATATATTGGATGTAATTTTTCCAACAAAAATTCCCTTTTTGTTATCTTTCTTTGTGGTGGATAAAAACTTATTTTTCTACTGCTCCTTAGGGTTAAAGTGGTATACTATAAAAATTCTAATAGCCCTACTTAGCCAAAAAATAAGTGAGCTAAAAACGATTTAGGTTTTTCCACATAGAAGAGAACCCAAAACCCAATAATTCTCCCTCTTCCCGACTATGTAGAGGAGTTCGCCAAACCGGCAACCATTCGATATGCTTTAGATTTCATTTTTGGTAAAGTCTTTATGCACATATCAGAACTAATGTCATCAGTATGTATCTTCTCAAGTTCAAATTGTTTAGAATCCAAAACATCACGAATCTAATGATACCTCATATCAATGTGTTTGGATCTACATGAAAAATAGGATTTTTACTTAGATGAATAACACTCTCCCTATTACAAAATAAAACATATCTCTTTTGTGTAAAGCCCAGCTCATTCACAACTTTTTCATCCAGAGCAATTCTTTGCATGTTTCAGTCGCTGCAATGAACTTAGTTTCTGTAGTAGACAATGCAATGTATTTCTGCAACCTAAATTGTCATGTCACAGCTCCCCCCTACAAAAATAATCAGATACCCAGAAGTAGACTTTCTTGAATCTGTGTCTTCTGTCAAATCAGAATTTGTATAACCACTAAGAATAGACTTTTCAATCCCAAAATACAACTTTAAATTAGAAGTACCACGAAAATATTTCAAAATTCAGTTCACGGTATTTCAATGCTCTTTTCCTGAATTAGATTGAAATTTACTAACAGTACTTACTTACAAGCAATATCTGGTCTAATACAAACCATAACATATATCAAGCTATCTACTGTAGATGCATAAGGAATTTTCTGCATGTTTTCTTTTTCTTGCTCACTAGAAGAAGACTGTTCGACACTCAATCTAAAAGACATAGCAAAATGGGTACTGACAGGTTTAGCTCTAGCCATATTAAATCGTTACAGTACCTTCTCTATATACTTTTCTTGAGATAATCACAACTTCTTGCATTTTATATCATGAGTGATTCTCATGTCAAGAATGTGCTTTGTTGGCCCTAAATATTTCATTAGAAGAGATTTGCTCAACTTTTTCTTCAAGCTATCAATTCTGGAAGAATTAGAATCTACATCGAGCATATCATTAACATATAGCAACAGGATGATAAATTCAATATCAGAAAATCTCTACATAAAAATACAATGATCAAAAGTAGTCTTCTTGTAGCCTTATTGAACCATAACTAACTCAAACTTCTTATACCGTTGCCTAGGTGCTTGTTTCAATCCATACAAACTCTTTCTCAATTTGTAGACATAATTTTATTTTCCTTTCACCACAAAACCTATCAAGTTATTCTATGTAGATTTCCTTCTCTAAATCACCATAAAGGAAGACTGTTTTAATATTCATTTGCTCAACCTCTAAATCAAGACTAGTAGTTAATCCCAAAATAATATGAATTGATGACATCTTGACCACTGGTGAGAAAATCTACCTCAAAATCAACTCCATTTTTCTGATTGAAGCCCTTTGACAATTAATCTGGCTTTGTATCATGGAGATGAGAAATTTTCTTCTTGTGTCACTCCATAGAACCACCTATTTTTTAAGAGTTTTCTAGTTTTAGGAAGCTTCACTAATTTAAAAGTGTGATTATCAGCTAAAGATTGCATTTCATCTTTCGTAACTATAATATATTCTACCTTTTACTTACTCTCAATTGCCTCTTCATAACATTTAGATTCTTCTTCATCTGTCAAGAGTATGTACTCATTAGGTGAATACCTAGTAGAATACGTTCGATCTCTAATAGACCTCCAAAGTGAAACTTCAAGTTCGACAACATGTGTCTCTTGTTGAACATCAAGTACTTCATATTCAGGAGCATCTCATCTGTCTTATGATTGTCATTTTGTATATCATGATTTTGAACCTCAATTGCATCAGATATATAAGTTATATGAAATGGTTCTAAGTTAATCAAACCACCAATCTGAGACTTAAATTTCTCCACTTTGTCAATATTTTCAATAGTTTGATATTCTACAAAGATTATATTACGACTTCTGACAACTTTCTTTTGAACTAGGTCATAGCATCTGTAACCAAACTCATCTTATCCATAGTCAATGAAGATACAATGTCTAGTCTTGGTATATAACTTAGACCTCTCAGCTTTGGGAACTCGTACATGTTCATAGGAAACATCTTTACTATGCCAGAACCTATTAGGAACATTATTTCTTAATGTAATAGTGGGAGTTAGATTGATCACATGTGTGACAGTATACAAAGCTTCACCCCAAAAAGAGTTAGACAATTTAGCATCTGAAAGGACACATCTCACTCTTTCCATCAATGTTCTGTTCATCATTTCTGCCATACCATTTAACTAAGGAGTTTTAGGAGATGTCTTTTAATGTCTGATACCTTGTTCTCTGCAATATGCATTAAACGGCCCACAATACTTACCACCATTATCAGTATAAATACATTTCAACTTCTTTCCAGCTTTTTTCTCAGTAGAAGCTTGAAATTCTTTAAATGCACCAAACACTTGATCTTTTGACTTTAAGATACAAACCCAAAATCTCCTTGAATGAGCATTAATAAAAGTCACAAAGTAAAGTGCACCACCAAATGACTTATCCTTCAAAGGACCAAAAATATCTGAGTGCACCCACTTAAGCAAATCATCTCTCCTAGACGAAGAATGATGTTTGAAAGAAACTCTCTTTTGTTTCCTATCCAAGCAGTGAGCACACTTGTCTAACCTTGCATTTTTTATCCTAAAAGTAAATTCCTTTTAGTTAGACAATTAAGTCCCTTATCACTAATATGATTCGATTTCTTGTGCTATAATTTTAAAGAACTATCACTTTCAACTGCATTAACAAGATCTCTAGAGATTGAAGCTTATAACCAATATAAACCCAAAACCTTCTTTCTTCTACCCACAACTAAAGAACTTTTGCTAAGTTTACATTACTAATAATAAAAAAATGTTGCAATAGCCATCATCATCAAACTTATTAGTGGAGATCAAATGCAACTTAATGTTTGGAGCATATCTAACATTCTTGAACTCTAACTTTGTTCTATTTTGGGTCTCTAAATAAATAGTTCTAATGCTTATCACCTTTGACACTCCATCATTACCCATATTCAAAACTCTAAAATCACTCGGAGTATAAGATGTGAAGAATTCTTTCATTGATGTAACATGAAATTATGTACCACTGTCAAGAACCCAAATAGTGCCATCATAGGCTACAATGATCATATTCTCTTAATAAACTATAGCCAAATCATCATCTGAAGTGGTAGTGGCAACACGATCAGTATTTTTGTTATTTCCCTTCTTTTTTTGCTTCCCTTTGTCTGTCTTTCACTTGTAACAATATTTCTTGATATTCCATGTTTTACCACAATGATGACATTCAAGGTTCTTGTACCTTGATTTTGATTTACTCCTAATTTTCCTGTATTTTGATCTTGACCCTTATTTTTACTTCTTCCCCTGTTTTCAGTAACCAAGATTTCTGACTGTGAACTAGATGTGCCCTGAGTTCTTTTTCTCATCTCTTCATTCAAAATGTCAGTCCTCGCATATTGTATGGTTACAATATCATTCGGAGCATAATTAGTAAAAAATAGATGAAAGTTTTCCCATGAGTCAGGAAGTATAATCAACAACCAAAGTCCAATCACATCTTCATCAAATTTGACACCTATGTTAGGCAGTTGATTAAAGATATCTTGAAATTCATTCACATGATCAAGTATAGAACTACCTTCTCTATATTGTAAGCTTATAGCTTGTTTAAGAAAGAATAACTTATTGTTTATAGTCTTTAAAACATATAAGGTTTCAAGCTTTTCCAACAAAATTTTGGCATTTGTTTCATTATCAATATAATTCAACATATTATCTTCTACCCATTATCGAATAAAACCACATACTTGTAAATTCTCAAATTCTCAATCTTCATCGGATTTAGACTTAGGTTTTTGATAAGCAAATGTAGGTAAATGCGACCTTTTCACAACAAAAAGATCCCTCATTTTTCCTTTCCACTTGTAATAATATGTATCATCCAAACAAACCATTTTACTCACATTCACCTCCATCATTCAAAAAAGGAAAAAAAATCTATAATCAACCAATGAATTAGTGAACTTGGGGATACCACTTGAAGAGAAGCACTTGAATGAATCTATGAGGAGTGAGAACTAAGTAAAAAATTCAGTCAAATAAATATGATAAAATCTGCCCCAATATACTAAAAAATAATCACACAAATACATCAAAATTTTTAATATGGAAAACCCCTTCAATGTAAAAGATAAAAAACCACGGGATCTCTCTTGGTCCAAGTAAAAGAGCTCCATTATAAAAATTAGTGTTTACAGCAACTACAAGCTACAACAATGATTCTCAAGCAAAGTCTCAACAACAAATCAACTAAACAGCAAGAGATAAACAAGGGAATGGAGAAATATTCCCAAAAATAGCTATTGTTCATGTAAAACGGATGTATTTTGATTATTTAAATCTGATTTCCACTGTTCAGATCAAATAAACACTTATCCCAAACATGTTCACCCAATTTCAGCCTCATCAAACAATAAATGACTATCCGATCGTTAGAAAAAGTAAAACTGGTAGGTGCAGAGAAGAAAAACATAAACATTAATTTCGAACTGAAAACACTCAAAATCCAACTGTCCAAAATTGATCTCCATTGTTCAAAATGAAGAACATTGAGTTTTCTAAATTCTTACCAAATTTCAGCCTAATCGAAATAAAGATGACCATCTGATCGTGGGAAGAACCGAAACACGTTAGACGTAATTTTTCTAGCAAATATTCCCTTTTTGTTATTTTTCTTTTCGGTAGCTGAAAACTTGTTTTTCTACTATTCCTTGGGGTTAAAGTAGTACACTATAAAAACACTAATTGCTCTACTGGGTTAAAAAATAAGTAGGCTGAAAAAGATTTTGATTTTTCTACATAGGAGGGAACCCAAAACCCAACAATATTTTTTGACCTTATAATTTTCATAGTACAACCAAATTGATTTTCCATAAGATTGAAAAAATATGTAGTGACTGAAGTTATAAGAGACTTATTCTTAAAAATAAATATCTAAGTAAACCTTAGAGAATCATCCCTTATTGTAAGAAAGAATTGATGTCCATCATAACTTTAGAAATAAAGACCCCATATATACAATTAATCAACTTAAATGGTTGAGGAGACGGATGATTATGGGAATCAAACGATAATCTTTTTTTGTTTTATCAAACAACATATACAACAAGGACTATTATTACATTCAAGATTAGGACAACGACGCTAGTTTTTCAACACTTCAAGCCTTCTAGATGAAGGGTGACTGAGGCAGTTGTGCCAAGGTTTAAAAAGAAACAATAGAAGCAAATGCAAATTCTTCATTCTCCAGCATGTTCCCATTCAACACATAAATCATCAAGTCCCTTACCCTGCCAATTATGTTATGGTCATTGCAATCTTGAATCACATAGTAATCAGGCATAAAACTAAGTAAAGGAGGATTCTTCAACAAGTGTAGCCACATAAAATAGATTATACTTGAATTTTGATATATAAAACACATTTTTTCAGTAAGAAAATATCATATAATAACTAACTGGCACAATGATTTTAATTGGTAGAGAGACAATAACATTATTAGTTTGACTGCAGCTTCATAAAAAGCTTATAGATATGAACAAACATGTGTAAGTGCACCTAAATCCATTATCTATATATTAACTGATGATAATACTGAAAAATAAATAGTTTTGTACGAAAGAAATGGATCCTTGAACTTAGTATTTGATTTAGTTGAAGACAACAATGACAAGAGCTGCAGGTATGATCAGTATTCAGATTTCGTAGAAAATTTACACTTTTAACTTTCTTGTTTGTCCCCTGCATCAAACTGATTTGGAGAGACATGAAACTTGACTTGATTGGAGGGGAGGTAAAAAACATGATCATCAAGGTTCTTCCATCTGCCACCCCCAACCATTATACACCTACCATGACCCTAATATATATATATATATATATATATATATTCACGTTTGTTGTGTTAGTTAATTTGATGAACATGGTTTTATTGAAATATGATATACTTTTATACATGTTCAAAAGAAACTACAATTACTATTTTAAATTCACATAAAACTTCGAAAATGATTACTTTTTCTTTAATATTGTAATGCAACTTTATTCTATTGTTAAATTTATATTGTACTGAGAAGAAATGTAAAAGTTTTTGTAAAATTCATTCATAATCAACACCAAATTTGTTCTGAACTTTTTTCTTAGAGTGGACAATCCAATCAAGGCCGGATTTTGACAAATTTTACATAAAGGTATGGAGTAAAAGCAAGATGAAATAAACAAGGAGATAAATTCAAGAATCCTTCTAGGCTAAAATCACAGGTAAAGAGGCAAAACTGGAAATTGACGGAAATCGGAATGTGGGTGGTGATATATCAGGATGGTCATCATGCCATTATGCCGAACGAGACCATTCTTATAAATTGTCACTCTCACTGCAACATCTCACAAATTAAAACCCTACGATTTACTGGTAGATTTCTTATAGAATATACCAGGAGACAGGTAACACAGTGCAAGAACAATGAATTACACGGCGCTGTTTAATACTGGCACAATTATTCTATGCTTCGGAAACTAGAACATCTCCCAATTTCAGTCAGAGAGACTTCACCAGTAAGAAGCAACATTCACATTTTTCTAATTTTCACAAATCGCACACACATTTATGCACTAGGTAAAAACTTTCATAAAACAAATGGCTCAATCCAATGCGAAAGCAAGCTACGACCATCAAATTAATGCACAGCCTGCAATGAAAACTGCATCTGAGCAGTGGATTGAACTTGATTTATGCTTTCGTTGACGCGCCCCTCTGGTATGGAAACTCCAATGAAGAACGCAACGCCTATCGAAAGCAAAAGTACAAACTCAACAAGTGTTTCCCAAGAATTAAACTCACCCAACTATTAAAATTGATTTTTGGATACTAATATTTAAAATTGGTGGTTCATGCAATTCATCCCTGTTAGCAATACCAAGACTTAAAAGGAACGCGAGATCTCAAATGACAGTAAGGAAGATATCGGGTCATCAGATAGGAGCGAAAGACGTGCATATTATTAATCACAGATTATCATCTGAACTATGCTAATGATCATCACACGACCCACAATCTCTATTTAACAATCTGGATAATCAAACAGGATACGCAAACAACTGAAAACTAGTACTTTTCACCACAACCTTTGCAGTAGGGTTTCTCAGCTTATACGGAACATGTAAGCTATGAACTCTGCGCTTTTAAGCATTTCCTGTAACAACAAATGCATATTTGAATATAAGGCCGGTTTGGACAAGAAAATAACAAAAGTGAAATCAAATGAAAACCCACCGAACAGATCAAAGCACCAAATGGGTTAAAAAAACTATAGGAGAAAACATGAATTGCCTCAGAAGGAAGGCAGTAGTGGTATTATGTAATCAGGAATTCTCATACGCTATGGAAATACCGTTCGTTTCTTCATCGGCTGAGAAAATATGAAATAATCTTACAACCCGAAAAAGAAAATACAGAAACAATTAACAGGAAAAATGGGTTGCAATCGGCCTCATAGAGAAGATTAGTCTACTCGACATGTATAAATTCAGACATATGCTTGTCTATATTTAACCAATTTAATCATAGGCCAATTAATGGATCAACCCAAAAAAAAAAACGAAAAAGATCTTTCATAAAAAGGAGGAGAAAACTAAGGTCACCAGATTAACAATGGCAAACCGTTTTCTAAAGCTTAAAAAAAAATGATAATAAAAAATAAAAAGAGGGGACTCGGAATATGGGTGGTGATATATCAGGATGGTCGGCAAGGCTATAAACAAATAGCCAATTACGACGAACGAGACCTTTTTCACGATGAAATCGTCACCGTCCCTCTTAGCTTTTTGAGAAAACAAACTCGAGAAGAAAATTAATCAAATAGGTGGAATTCAGCAGGTTTAAACTATGAATGAACGCTAAAAAACTAAAACAAGAGAAGCCTCCGGCCACAGTTCTTGGCAGCTGGTAAGATGACACTTATATAGAGAGCTGGATGGGAGGAAGCTAGGGTTTGCTTGCGACTTCGTCGTTAGGGTTTTTATTTGACGGAGGATTCTGCTAGAATACGGGAGGTTTTAGTTCATTATGTTGCATTCACGAATGACGTACTTCTGTGATGAGATCGACGGACGAGATTGCGTTCTAACAACGTGTTGGTCAGATTGTACATTTGACAAAAGGGATTACCGGCACTTGGGTACAACTATCGGCCCATGGTAAGACTGTAAACCTCTTCAAGTTAAAAAATAAGTTGTTTCATTCTTTAAGCCCATTATACAATTTGATCAAACCATTCATTTCTCAAACGTCCAAACCCCAAAATATAATTTTGTTTATCCTTTTTAATATTCATCTTCTCAGATATATTATTTATTATCTCCATTATTATATGTGAATAAAATTAAAAATTAACACACATCGATTTTTCTAATTTTTTAAAATATAATAATAATTTATTTTAAAATTTTTTAAATATAAAATTACAGTTTTAAAATATATTAAAATAAAATTAATATAATAATACATCCTGCAGTTATTTATTTATTTATTTAATATGAAAATATATACAATGGTTATCTATTTAAATACTAAAATAAAAAAATAAATGTAATTTTAGATTGACTACAAATTTACTAAATTATTTTTATTATAAAAGTAAAATTAATATAATAACAATTATTGTATAATTAATTACAAACTCTGAAATTATGCATTACATAAAACCTTTTATCATCTAGTTTTCTTCTCACACCCTATTCATTATTTTATTTTAATAGTAGATTCACCTTAAAACATAGGCTGAAGAGAACAACATCTATTTCATCTCACAGGCTATTGCCGATTCACCCATATCCGATAATGTTAACAAGGACATCATCAGTAGAAAAAATAAAGCACAAAAATAAAATCAGTGCTGAAGGTGATTCCCCGTTATAGTAGCGGTAGCAAAAACATAGTCACTAATAGTTCCAAACAGCCTATTTTTGTGTGTATTGATCAAACAAACAAATACTAGATTCTACTTTCTACACGGGAATAAATGTTACATATGCCAAGAGGATTCAAAACTTCTAAAATCTTCTCTTCCCACTCTGGCAATTCATATAACTCAATCGGAAACCAAAAGGTGAAAAAAAAAATAAATAAATAAACAAACTCTACAACTACCTTCTTCGTGCTCAGCTTCTGTTAAGTCTGCTATCAACTGTCAGGCGTGAGTCCAGTGTTGCCAGGATTTGTGGCATCGACATACCCCCAGACACAACAATTTCTGCAACCAGTAACAAATTGAATACTTAAACTACAAAAAGCGATTACCATATAACCCAGACAAGTTTATCTCTTACTGGACGTTTGTTCAGAGATGATTATTTTTCTACACTCTCTTCAGACAGGTTTTAACTTAAAATAGATAAAATTTCTACATCTTTTACTGTTCCTGTTTCTGGAATGTACATATGCGTCAGTTACTTATTCAGAGACCCTTTGTGAATGAAATAACCGCTCCTAATATAAGAAATATTCAGTTTCCAAAATCTGACACTTGTATATACTGAAGTGAGAAAAGTAGCCCCATGCCTTGAATAAGGACGGTATTCGTTACAATACCACCGGTGTTACAAAGCTTGAGCTGGGTTAAAGCAGAATCAAAAGTAAACTCTCCAGCCCTTGCCTTGCCGAAAGGCAACATGTTAAAATAAAATTTCTCACCTATTCCTTCTCGGACTGAAAGGTTGGGTCTGATAACATCACTAGTGTTAATAAGAAATATGTCACCAATGTAAAGATGATTAGTGGGAACATAGACACAGCATAGCTCCTCCTCACCAGAGTAGTTCTGAAATGAAAAAAAAAAATTAAATGACTATGTAAAAAACTTTAAAAATGGTGCAACCACAAGTCTATGCTCACACCTTTAATCCTACAGTATAAACTGTTCAAATAATATATCAAATACAGCAGTTAAATAATTAAGTACAGCTTAAAGGAGAATAACCCAAAAAGGTATGTGATTTTGAAAATGTATAGAATAGAAAGCCTATAGCTGAGGCAAAGCTATAGGGCAAATAGCATATTTAGGTATCGAAAGGTCTCTCACTCAGTGTGGCCTTAGTATGAAAGCAGGAACCCAAAAACAAAATTCAACTGTTGTACAGAACATGAAATCAACCAACTTTCACAAAGCTAACCGGTTGTTACATCTCTTATAATAGTAACCTCTCTACCTCCACACTCCACACCTCCTACTTCCTACCCCCTACTTCCAACCCCCCTCCCCCAAAAAAAAAAGGAAAGGAAGAAAGACAAATGTAGATTCAGTAATGAGCAAAGTCATAATATGTTTACCACTTACTTTCTGAATTTTCAACCAAAAACTGTGCCATGATGGCATTTGCCACAGAGTCGATCAATATTTAAGTGAAAACATCCCCAACAGTAGAACAGAACAATTAACAAATTCTTTAAAGTACCACAACTATGAGTATCAATATGGTGCTAAGGAAAGCAAGCTCCATCAGAGTCACAAGCTATGAATGATGCATTACCAGTACAATTTTCAACCACAATAGCAGAAACAACCCAGCAAGGTAATTCCCTAACAATAGCTGGACATATAAAAATGGTTTACAGACCTGGAGAACAACAGTTGAGGTGATGAAACCAAATGCATATTCCCCAATGCGTGGATGCCTGATGATGGCAACTTCCTTGAAAGCCTGTGTGTTTTGATCTGAAAATATAAAAACAAACAAGCAGATGTATGTGTCACCATAAAAAAATCATCACCAAAATAAAGGGGAGAAGCCATGCAGAAACAAACCTGGTGATATGGCAGCACTTATTTGTTTAGATGCATTATAGATATGACGGACAAATGGCATTCGTTTAATAAACCACTCCCCTAGGCTCAGGACAGAAGCCCCCAGCCATGATGACATAAACACCCCAACCAAGAAGATGAAGGTTATAGAAGTTACAAATCCAAGACCTAATCAGGAAGGAAGAGAGTTAAAAACAATGAGTTAGTAGAGTTGTTTTCATTGATTGACAGAAAATCAGCATATAATTAAATTTGTCAACAAATACTAAGCGCAATATCACAGAAATGAAATGGTGAACCATATTTTCTAATTCTAGGGAGATCTAAATAATTTAGAAATTTCTCCATTGAAACACATATTATTTTCAGTCATGTTAAGCCATACATTTTAGACATGAAACTGTTGCCCTCAAAAAGGGATCTAACCATCATTACTAAAAAAAAAGAACTAAAACTCCAAGAATTAAATAGAAAAAAATAAAAATATCTTAGAAGATGAGCTAGTAGGACACAGATTCTTGTGCAGAAGGTTCCATTATTTTAAGCACACCCCCTACCTTGATCTTCGTTAGCACCATGTCTGGATATAAATTATTAACAGAAAGGAACAGAATGGAAGAAAAATGGGGTTTTTAAAGGCAACATATTTCCTTCTTTGGATAGCTAAAAATTGGGAAAAGAAAGGATCAAAGGATTGTTGCAATCCTTATTTGGTTTAGGTGTGCAAAGAAAAGAAAGTGATACATTTTGATGAATATTTTAAGTATACCTTCCACATACACGATAAATAATTAGAAACATGAGGACAAGTATATCATCTTGTCACCAGAAAACTTTAATTCTTTCCTTTCCCCCTTTCCTCCCACCTTGGAATGACAAAGTTTGGATGGTGAAGGAAAGATAGGGATGCTTACTATCCCTTTGTCTCACTTCCTCTTTTCTTCTCACATCTTTTCTCCAAATAACGCAAGGGGTGATTTCTTTCCCTTCCTTTATTCTCCCTTCCTCAATCCAAAAACAGTGTGATAAACAAAAGTCCAAGCATAGAATACATTTAGATTAGGAAGGACAGATCAGAAAAGACTTTCCAATCTCAGAAAATAATTGTCCCATAAATCTTTCAGCCTAATTGTTAGTTCCTCCACAAACATTAGTCGAAGCGTATTAAAGAAGATGAACAAAAATTAACCATTAACCTAAAATAGATATGACAAAGTTGTCAAGAAGTTTCAAGTGACTTCTCTAACTTGATTGCAATAATGCCTTCAGAATCAAATTATGCTATCTGATTCCAAATCTTCAAAGCAAATTAACTTCACATATTAGACCAAAATCCAACAAAAATACTCACATCTAATAAATACAAATCTGCTGAATTAAAAAAATAAAATTTCATCTGCTTTGCACTAAAACAAACTATTAAAAAGCCAGAGATGCATGCATTGACGGATTTTCTGCATTAACATCCATGACAAAAGATATTATTCAACGCTAACGGAAATTATAGGTATATATGAATATGTAATGCGCAACTAGATCTCCCAGTCACAGAATTCAAGGTTGAATTCCAAAAAAAGGATAATACATAGTGTCCATCCTGCGTGTTCCCAATGAAGATTGACTAGGATTTCAACCAAAACCAATACAAGATAAAATCTAATAGGATTTTATTACTCTTAACAACCAAATACAGCATCCTCTCTCCGATATGTCCCCTTGCGAATTAATATAGAGCATAATTAAATTGCAACTATTTTTACAATTTGGAGGGATGCTAGATAAAAAGAACTTGGACTTGATCAAAGAAATGCTTACCAAAGATTTCAATTCCAAGTTGAGCATAGATTGGCGAGAAAAAGCCATCCACAAAGTGAATAAACCACCACGTTATATAGAAAGTGATTGCTATGGGAAATAGGATGACACTGAAAAGTAACAAAAACTTAGGAAACACTGCATCAGTGTTTTAAACAAAGCACGTGAACACATAAAATACAGCCATTTGTCTTTACCAGAGATTTCAAAAATAAAAAACACTAGGACAAACATATGCATAACTATTCTTTCTCAAAAGACCAAAATACACTAGACTGATAAATACCTAAGCAACTGTACTGACAATGCTATTGATATGAATCAAATGCATGAGGTAGACGAAGGAAATACCCACCATCCAGTCATAAACTTTTTTGATGCCCAGCTTCTGACAACCTTGTAAAATGTCTACACAAGAACAAAACAATGTTCAAACTCCATTAGAAAATATTTAAAAAAAATAAAACACAAAGAGAAAAGGAAATGCACTCGTCTGCATATACTTACAATGCATGCTAAGAAAATATTGCTATTAGTATGTCAAAGGCTCAAAACAATGATATATCAATTTTGTGACTACATACATGTGGTTATTCAGCAACATTGTATATAACTCATAATCAATTAATTTGTTGGCAGTATGTTCCTTTCTTATAAAACAATAGCCTGTTGGCAACATAATCACCATTCAACAATAAGAACCACTTCCATTCTTTGCAATGCATGCAGACATCAGGTCCATGATAACGAGATAAAGAAAACAATTAGGGTTTGGCTATACATCCCAGGATTGAAGCACATTGATAGTGACAAAGACTTTCCTAGACGGGCTTGGAAAAAAATGCGAGCATCAAGAAAATTCCTTTGCTTTTGATCAATATTCATTCAAAACTTGTTTTTTGCCCACACACCGTAAATTAACTTTGCATTTCGAAAGAAATTCCATGAACTAGAAGTTTTAACACCGGAATGGACAATTTTATTACGGAGGGAATTATTGGACATTTTGATTCATTCACAAAAATCCATTAACCAAGAAAGTAGAAAGAAATGCATCTGAAAAAAACGTGGGAAGAACACAAGGAGCGTGAAGAAGCCATCTCCTAAATTCTAAAGCCCATGTAGTGCAATTTTGCAAGGCTTGGAAGAGAACAAAAGATTGAAATCATATATCATGAAACCTTTATATGTAGCGAATGATTGTGAAAATCCACTATCACTCAAATTAGAAATGGAAATAGGAAATTGTCGCTCCCATCACATATATGGAGCATCATTTTCTAAGATTTTAATGAAATGTGAAACTGCTTCTCATTTAGTTCCATACCACCCCCAAATGCCACTTAAAGATTTGAAAAGAAGAAAGAAAGAAAATAGCTAATCCAAACTCCATTGTATCATCAACAGGCAACCATGATATTGAATTATATTGAGCTCTGTTGTCGAAAACAGAATTCGGAGAACAACTGAGCCTCCTAATTATCCTTAAACAACTGAGCAGCACAAAGTTAACAAATAATGGATTAAGTGCCAGTGAAACTTCAAATCTAAAGCACACTATATGCTTATTGGTATGCATGTCATAAATAAACAAAAGCAGCTCTAAATACTTTTAACTAAAAAATTTTACCCAAACCTGACACAAATCTCCATTAAACCAAGTCAGTGAGAAGACAAGATTAAGTGAAAACTGAGGGGTAAAAACACAAATAAAGCCGAAACCAAATGCAAGTGCAAAATATAAAATAAAAATCTAATAAATAGATAAGAAAACGAAAATAATGCAGCAACGGGAACAGTACAGACCTCGCGGCCAGTATGATGAGAAGATGAAGAAGATGAGGGTCTAGAGGAGGCATCGTCGACAGAATCAGCGACTGGAATGAGAAGTTCCCGATCTCTATCTCTGTCCCTCTCCCGAGTCGCCATAACGATCGCCGATTTCTCATCACCCATCACCAGAGCAGCAGCCGGAAAACAGAAAATAAATAAAGAAATAAATAAATTTCACCTTTGGCAAGTCAAAACCTCAAATCCTAAAGCTACGACTCTCTTCGCGTCTGGAGCACTGAACACTACTTTCCTATCCGTGCACAGATATTCAAAGAGAGGATGATGATGAGATTAGAGATGTGGAAGAGGACCCCTTGGAAATCCCTTTTCCCAATTTTGCTCAACTAGTTGGTTTTTCTGATTTATGAACTAAATTTTGTTTTCGTCAAAATGTCTGTTTTGGCAATGTAATGGATTGATCATTTATTTAAAAAATAATTTTATAAACAGATTAAAATAATTGGGACAAAAAAAAAAAAAAAAAAATCCCCCGGCATTAAAATTATAACAACTCCAACTTTATACCCGCTAATAAAATGTTCAATTTTAACATAAAAAATATTTTATATTACATTTTAAATTATTATTGAAATTACTCGGAATTATTTTAATAAAAATAATATTAAATTATGATATAAGTAATAATTGACTTTTAGGAGTGTGGCTACTTAAATAGTTAGTAGTAGCATGTGATGGATTCAAAGAAATCAAATTTTCTGGTTATTATTTTAATATTTTAATTTGATAATTCAAGGTGGCAGGCATTGTTAACGAGCTGTTTCAACGGATATAATTAATACATGCCTTCTCTTACATAATTCTACTGACATAACAAAAAATTTAATTAATTATGCTTGTGTGTTAAGTATTAGTTTATATGTTGTAGTTGATAGCTATGAATCACAAAATTGTATAATTATAGTTTAAACATTAATTTGTGTATATTAAATACTTTTATAATTAAGGTTTAACTGCTTCAATGTTTGTTCGTAATTAATTTGAATATGAAAATTCAAAGCTCCGAAATGTCAGTTTTAACGTGTTGATTCTTCTAGTCTTTGAACGAGAAGTTCATGGAAGCTAACAATTTTAATTGATTTAACAAGTTCTTTATCGGAAAAAAAAAAAAAAAAAAAAAAAATTTGTTTAAGAATTAATTATGAAAAATCTTAAATATACATACACGTGGTCTGGAAGGTTTAATAAGTAATAATTTTATTTTTAAAATTTTTATTATTTAATACTAATGGAGTTTTAATCACATTATATTACTCAGTTAATTAGATAAAACTTTATTGATGTACATAATATTTCCTTACCAAACCGATTAGAATTTATAGAAAAATAGCTAATCATCCTGTTCTATAAAATACAACGGAATTTTGATTACATTTTTTTGGCATTATTTTACCGAAAATAAAAACTAATTAACCTTAAAAATATGCCTACTTTTTCAAAAAGGAAAAAATTGAAACGAATTACCCAATACTATTATTATAATGGGCTAGTGGGCCTATCTTCTGTTTTGATTATATTTAAGTAAACTGCCCTGGTCGCCTGCGTTTTGGTCACCGCCCATTGATTGCACGCCACGTATGAATTGGTTTGATTTCTATATATATTTCCTTTGAATTGATTTTCTCTTTTATACTAGAGCATCGTTTGTAAATTATGGGAGATAGGAATTTTATTTATTTTTAAAGATAATAAATATATAAAAACAAGAAAAGACTCAACGTGTAGGAGATAAGAATAAGAATGGTAATAATTATTACATATCTGCAGGGGGTTGCGAAAACTTATATTATTAAACGGGGGAGTAAAACAAAATGGGCTCAAGGAGGAAGAAGCCGAAAACAGCGTCGAAAAGAGATGAGACTTTTATAAACCAGCTGTCGAGCTTCCTTGTTTTGAGGCGAAAAAGGTAAAACCAGTCATTTCCACATCACCATGTATACGTGTTTGTTAATCTCCTTCTTTATAAAAATGGAGATCACAGATTGATTACAGATGCTTCTCGGCTCCACCCTCCGTGGTTTTTGGTTTTTTCTTACTTCTCTTCGTCATCCACAGGACGACGCCATCAGCTTCAAAAACCTCCCGATAAACATCAACGTATAAACTTAACCAGATAACGTCGCACCTCCTTTTTTTTCCCCTCAGATTCCCAACACAAAAACAGAGAGATGCTGGAAGGGAAAGCAATGATAAAGGAAACAGACATGCCTGAGAAGATGCAGAGCCAAGCCATGGCTTCTGCTTCGCAGGCACTAGATCTCTACGATGTCTCTGATTGCATCTCCATTGCCGCCCACATTAAAAAGGTGAGTATTCAAATTACTTTTGATATTTATAGTTTTCTTATTTATTTAGAAACAAATGGAGGAGGACATGGGTTGATGGGTGGGTTTGCAGGAATTTGACAAGAGATATGGAGGTGGGTGGCAGTGTGTGGTGGGCTCTAATTTTGGTTGCTTCTTCACCCACACGAAGGGGACTTTCGTTTACTTCGCACTTGAGAGACTCAATTTTCTCATCTTCAAGGGATCTTCTTCGTAATTTCGGGAACAAAGAAAACCCAGAAAAACTTGAAAAAGAAAATGGGGGAAAAACCCAGAGGGGATTGGCACGATCAGAATCATGTACTATGCTGTTAGGGTTTATAGTTTTTTTTTTTTTTTTTTTTCTGTATGCGATATTATTAGAGGATTAGTAGTAGTTGAACTTTCAATGTTTAATTATTTCAATCAGAGATTTCTCATGTCGTGATCAGTTCTACAAACTTTACACTATCTGCAACGTTTAACGGTATTTAATTTGTCAAATATATATATATATTTTTTATGGGAGTGTCTGATTACTCATAATCTTGGGGTGAATTTTACGTTTATTATTTTGATTAAAATTCAAACAAAATTCTCATTTCACATTTCTTGCGTCATATTAAAAATGATTATGGGTAATATTTTGATGACATAAAAAATTAGACAGATAAAGTTTAAAATAACAAATAAAAAGGTTGATACAACATATAGATATGAAATTCCAATGAATTAAGTATGAAAAGGAAAGATTCATTGCAAAGCAAGCAACTGTTCACTGCAAGAAAACACTGTTGATTGCGTGATCTTTCAAAACTCATAACAAACATGACTCACGGGCAATTTTAGCGTTGATTATTAGAATCAAGGAATTACCAAGAGGAGAAATAGATAAATTTAAAGTTTCTCTTTTTTTTTTGCTACTGAATATAATGAACATAACCACGTTATAATATAAACAAAAAAAAAATCAACAATAATAAAGAAAACCTTAATATCGGGTTCCTTTTTAACGACAATATGTAAAGAGAGGGTGGGTTCACTGGGTAATGATGCCCAGTTTATAGCAATTAGGACAGAATTAGCTTTAAGCAGGTAATGATGCCATCTTATCCGGTAAGAATCTTCTTCACCTGCACATAAATAATTCATTACGTCGTTTTGTTATTTTATGTAAATTGTTCACCTTCTTTTTCTCTTCTTCATGGCCCAGATTGTTGTTGTTGGTGTTTTTTTTTTTTTTTTTTTTTAATTTATTTTCAAGAAACAAAGTTGAGAGCAAGTTGAACTAGTGACAAAACCAATGATAAACTCAGTAGATAAGCTAAAACAATCACATCTATAGTTCCCATTTTTACATGAGATGCAAGAGGTCAAAACTCATGGAGCCCAATCCGACCATAAGATTTTTAGTTGAGGTGGAAGATACTGAAATGGAGTCTTAAACTGTGATGAGTCTACATATCCTCATCAAACACCAATAACAAAAACTTTCCATTTCTGTTGTATTAACTTAAATCACTTATGTACATGAGATTGCAATAATATCTACTTTTTCAACATGTATATCAGAATGAACATACGATAATTCACATATATACATATATATTTGAAGAGCAAATTATGAGAAAACCTCTTCAATCAACCCACTAAAGATTAGTGTCTCTACTTCTTGTACTACTTGCTCACTATCGTCCAACGAAAATCCGTTCCTCCAACCCATATCCCACATTCCACTGACCAGTCCTCCGCATTTCATGTCTCTTTCCAACATAACATAAAGACTGTCAATGGGATAGCTCTCGCCAGCAAACTTACTATAGCTTTTCAATACTTCAACTCCATTACAAATTTCTTTCAAAAGTTGATCAAGGGAGATAAAGCTTCTGATTTTCCCCTTAAGGTTTTGTAACAATGGATTAAACACTCGCAAATCAGAAAGACTTCTACGTTCAGTAAGTTCGTTAGCACAATCTATGGAGAGCCTCTGCTCAGAAATCAACGAATCATCATTGCAAAATGTTTGTAAGGTTGTAGTACCATTCACACTGATGTCAAAAAGCTCCTTTGCATGACTAAAAAAAGCTGGAGCACTCAAAAGCAACGCTTCTAGACTGGTTTCAGTGTTGAAGTCTTTGTTATCTGCTTCAGAAAGACAGTGGTTGCCTACTTGTTCGACAGTTTTAAGGTCCTCATTTTCAGATTTTATCAGCATATCATCACTAATACAGATTTCACCAGTTTTATGATCCTCCTCATCTTCAGAGTTCAGCAGCATATCATGGAAAATAAAGCCTTCACCAGTTTTGGGATCCTCCTCGATTTCAGAGTTCAGAAGCATAGTATCACAAACAGAGCTTTCACTGTTGCTGCCACATTCTACAATGAATGAAAACAGAAAGTCACGTAAGTACACATTCTGCATTGAACCATAAGTTATATTTTCCAAATTAAGAACCATAGTCCCAAAACAGTGTACTAATATGTTATTACCACAATCTTGCAAGAGATTGATTATTCTTCCTCACCACAATACACTAATTTTCTCTATGTGAGCACCCAGGGAAGTAGAGAGTGCAGGCATGACATACTTGGGTCCCTCTAATGTCGCAAGTTCCACAAAGACAATTTTTTATTCAGATAAGCTAGATATGGAGTTAATTAATAGAGTATGGTTACACTATAACTAATAAGGAACCTAATGACCCTACCTCCAATCAGAACTTCAGATGAATATGTATCTTCCTTTGGATGGTCTACGGGTGAGCAGTTCACAAGCAAAGAGTCATTTTCAATCACAAGACCAATGATATTCTCGTCTTCTTTGCATTTCTCAGCCTGCACGATAGACTGAATCAATTTTCACAAGTCCACAAATATCCTTAATTGCAGACTAATGATTGTTTCAAAATCATGTGTTTTTCTGTTTTATTCTCTTATTTTCGGCATTCCATTTGGAAAAGCCAGAACAAGATGAACATAGACATGAAAAACAAGTATATAAGCAGAAATGGAGGTAGTTTGACTACATCAAGGATCACAGCCATGGTGAGACTCACAATTACTTCAGTTGCAGGGGGCTCACTTGCTGGCTTTTCTTTCTTCACCAGTCGTCTCTTTCCACCATTAGAACCATTGACCCGAATTTGTGTTGCGCAATTTGACATGTTGCTCGAGGTAGAACTTCGTTCTCGGGGAATTTGTTTTGTCGCACAAATTGATCCACTTTCTGGTATTTTGGTCCTTGCAGGGGTCACCTTGACTTGATCTTGAATTCTAGGTACGTTTTTAGCTCTTGCAGCACCCTTTTCAATTGGCATTTTGCGAGTGACTGCTGCATTCACGCTCTGGTGAAATGCTTCTCTTCTCTGTGGTTGGGGAGATACCATATCTTTCATCCTACCGGAAGCCTTCTTAGCATTGCTATCTTTTTCTTCTGGTCTAGTATATACATCCTTGTGATGTTTCACTCCTTCCTGACTATGTTTCTTTATTGGAATCTCTTCTGCTTCCTTTTTCCTTCCCGGGTTTTTGGAATTTATAGAACCTTTCTTGTGGGCAAGGTTTTTAGAGGGAACTTGCTCTTTCGCTTTTGGTTTCTTGGACATCATTTTTACGTCTAGGACTTCCTCTTTCTGAAAAGAGGATTCATTTTGTGCATCTGATTCCAGGTGTGGGACATATAGGGGTTTTATAAGTACAATAGGTGGGTTATCATCGCTCAATAATTTCTGCCTAGGATACGAATCATCCAACTGAGATAGCTGTGATTTTATGCGTTTGACAGAATTGCTTCTGAGAAGTCCTTTAAATTGCATGGTATCAAGAATCTCCTTTAGTTTCCTGTGTCCATGATCTTCTGCTTGAACTACCAATGAAGGCTTCTTGAACATTGGCCTATCAATGTCAAACATAGACCTCCGCTGATTGGGAATCTTCTCACTTTCTGACTGTTTTTGGGTAGTTCTCTGTAATGGTTTTGAGGGGAATTCTTCTAGACCCATAAGCTTGGCAATCAAATTTGGGCTTTTCACCTTCATTGGTGGAGTTGCTGATGATACAGATGATTCGGTAGAACTGTAATGTAAGGGTTCAAAAATTGAAGATTGACTTGAGCTCGAGCTTGTGAATGGGATTTTAAAAGCTACGTCCGAGTTCCTTTGACGAAAGAGATTCTTCTCTTGTGTGATTGAGTTAGGCAATAGATTTTGCTTAACAAAGCTCTCTTTGATCACTCTCCTGAGCTCTTCATAACAATCCCTTGATGACCCATCCGTTGAAAGCCGTGGTTTTTGAAAGCCATTCTGATGATCTCCTAATTGATCTGACCTTTCAGTCCCCACTTCGGAAACTGTTCCTCTTTCAGACTTTCCCTTCTGTTTCTTCTTCAACTTTGCCATATAACGTGATGCTTCTTGCAGTTTACCAAGCATGACTAAGGAGTCTTGGAGATCAAGAGCTCCTTTCAACAGATCTTTTGCAATATCTTTAGAATGGCCATCATAACTCAGGCCCTTAGACCATGAGTCAATCATCTCATTCAGTTTTCGAGCTTCTCTAGACACCTCCATGAGCTGCAAAGATGATGGACTACTCTGAAAATCGTCAGTACTCCCCTTAAGGGCTCTTTTCTCTTTCTCTACCTTATGTGCCAAAGATGTCTTTGACTTTGAGTCGTTTGGTTTTTGGCTTTCGATTTTCTTTTCAATTGTCCCAGAACCTCTTTTGGATATTCTAATGGTTCCACATTCAACGACTCCTTTTGGATCATCACATGTGAGAAATGATCTGTAGACAACTGACTTCAGACTTTCTTGAGGCATATTCTGTGACCAAGTAATAACGTTGAAAAGTTCAGATGATGTTGACTTGAAAAACCAGATCCACCATTAACATTTCAATTCTTGTAAAATACATACGTGGGGGCTTGGATATTCTAATTTTTCAAGAATCGCCTGCAACAGATGAAAATTTCACTTGTTTGGTTCTGTCTCATTGAAAATGACAAACAAAAGAAAATAATCAGTTGCAGCCACAAAAAAACGAAAAAAGCCAAAGAGAATAAACAATAATTAGATACTTAGATCATCCTGTATGTGAGGTTTCAAACATGAACATATACAGGCTGTTTTTGAAAAATATTCAGTCCTAGATTCTCAGAAATCCCTTATTCAACCATAAATCCAGAGACATGCAGTAGCAAAATAAAGAAGGGTTAAACTTTCACAATTCAGAGGCATGTACAACAATCATATTAAAAGCAAAAATAATAAAGAAACCATAATTTGACCATAAAAGCATATAAAAACATGTTGTTTTCTTCTTTTGCATACAAATGACAACTCAACAAACCAGAGGGAAGAAAACGATAAAACGCAACTGACTTCCAAGTTGTTCTTCCTCAGCATTGAACAACCCAGTTCTCCCTCTTTCTCCCCCTACTCAAAACGCAAATCATACTGCACAAACAGAACATTAATACAAAATGAAGGGCAAACAAAAAAAAAGGGAAAACGAGATGAGATGATGCATGTAAAAAACAATCACTGAAGAAGATGAGACAAGGAACAGAATCTATGAACAGTTGCAGAGAATCCGTACCAGCAAGTGAGCTAGCTGTGAGTCAGATCCAGAAAAGAATTAACTAAAACCAGTCGGTGCATTGACTTTGCGATGGAGCCGGCGGATATCTTCTTTGTTGAAAGGTAAGAAAGTTTCAAGGAGGATTTATTTTTGGGGCGGGGGGGGGGGGGGTTGATTATTGTTACTTTTTAAGGAACAATGAAGCCATTAAAAAAAAAAAAAAAAAGGATTAAGATTTAAGAGGTGTATGATTTGATGATAGGGAATCGTAGGCGTGTTGCAGAAGACGGTAGTTAAGAGAAGTGAAAAGCAGGAGGGAGGGGAGGTACAAAGCCACAAAAATGGAAAAGTGGAAACTGTAGAGAAAACCACCATCATTCATCACTTCACGGTAGTTTCTTATTTTTTTTTACCTTCTCCATTTTTTTAATGAGAAAAAATGTACAATGTCTATCAATTAGATATGGGCAAAAAAAAAAAATTCCTTTTTCGAATTAAATTTTTTTTGTTTATATGATATTTAACTTTATAAATTAATTAAGATAAACTGCAACAGATGTAATTTCAGGCTTTGACAATTCAAACATTGTCTAATATTAACTCTATAATTTATAGGAGTGATTAATTTGAATTTGATTTTTGGACCTACTAAAATTTTGAATGTAGCAAATTGAAAACACATGCTCATCAAATTATTTATAACTATTTTATTTTAAAAAATCAAATATTAAAATAGCCCAACGAAAAGTCAAACTTTTCAACTAACCCTTTTTTTGCATTATTTAATTATGTTTGCAATAAATTTTATGGAAATTAAAAGATTTTTTGAAAAATTATGGAATATATTTATAAAATTTATATTTTTAATTAAAAATTATAAATTAACTCTATACGAAATTTCATGTAAAGTTAAGATAACAAATTTTAAATTTTTAATAAAAGTTTAAATATATGATTATAATTTTATGTAAAATTAATTTTATAAAAAAACAAAATAAAAGTGAGGAAATAGTGTTTAAATAAGATATGGTTTTGAAATTAAATATATGAGACAATGTTGTCTATTAAGTTTAGAAGAAATAAATATAAACATAATTAGTTTTGTAGAATCATAATTGTACATCAATGTCAGAAAATCACTTTCTTTTTTTTTTTTTTTATCGTGTGCAATTTTTTATTTGGATTCATCATTACTTTTTATTTATTGGTTATAAATTTAAAATTATTTACAAATTACTTTTTATCGTGTGGTAACAAAGTTAATTTAAAATTACGTGCAGTTTTAGTTCGTAAATTCGAGAGTAGAGAATTCATTACGTGTGGACGAAATGGTAGTAATCTCATTTTATATTAACTAATTAAAAGTTGACATTCATTCTATTATGAAATAATAAATCCAGATCAAATTAACCATGACTAGAGTAACCGGGTTCTCCTCTTTTATTGATTATATAATAATAAATTATATTATTGATTCCATTTTAGAGTTAATCCCTTTTAATATAACTTTATATATTTTATGTATATCAATAACAATATAGATAATACAATATCCTAATAATAATTAATTAAGAACTCAAAATTTTACTCTCGTAAAATAATATATTATTTAAATGATAATTCATCTCGTAGAGGAATAACTATTGTCTACTCTTCGAGTGAATAGATATGGCTTCTTCCCATGATACAAAAACATGAGTTTACCCTCGGTGAGTACATGATAATCTTTTTTTTTTTTTGTGATAAATAATGCAAATATCTATCCTATAATAATTTGTGAAAAAAAAAAACGAAAATGTAAAAATCCATCAATTAATGAATTTAAAGTTTGAGAATCCATCTTTGATGGTGTGAAAGCCCAACTCTCAGTAGTAAATTACAAGAAATTCTAACATGTAAATACTATTTGATTTATATTTTTATTAAATTTTTAAAAAATTATATAATTTTATGTGATATTAAAAATAATAGAAAACAAACAGATAAAACCTATATAAATATATTGTAACATGCAAAAAATATTAATTCCTAATCCCACATATAATATAATAAATCTTTTGAAGTTAAAAAATATGTAAGAATGGCTTAAAAAAATTTGTATATTAACTAGGAGTAAAGTTCGTTGAGATTAAATTAAAAATAAAATGATATTTTTGTTTTCTTTAATGTAATAAAATATAAATTCAACAAAATTTTAAAATTAAAATATGATTAAATATAAAAATATTAGTTTTTTAGAAGTAAAAAATTATTCTCCAACTTTTTGTGTATTAAATGATAATAATAATATAAATATTTTATATAGGATAATATAAAAACATAAATTCGCAAAAGGGTTGCAAGAGCTGTTTTGTTTTTTCGATAATGACTCATTGAGAGAAATTTAAAGTTGTCTTTTGTTCTCAGCACATTTGGATGGACGAAATTACATCATAATTAAAAAAGAAAAGTGGAAGACTTGAAATTAGAATATCAAATTTTAATATCATATAATAATAAAAACTTTTTTATTGTGGAAATTATATTAAATATATAGAAAACTCCTATTTGTATAAGCAAGATAATAAATTTTATACAGAAAATAATGTGTATATATATACATATATTATGTTCATGAATTCTAATGCATAAAATATACATCTGTTAACAAAATATACAAGTAACGTAAATGTTGACATGAGTTGTAAATTATATATTAAATTAGTACCGTACATTGTTATATTAATTACAAAATTATTAGATTAGTGCTATAAATTAGTTATATAAATTATTATATTAGTATCACAATTATAAGAACTTGATTAACTGAATTTTTGTGTAATAATTTCTATTTTTTTTTGTGATATAATTATATCTATATATTACCTTTGGAAAGAGAAGAAAAATCATCATTGAATTATTTACAAACTCTATTGTCTCACATGGTATCAGAGTATTCTTCCTAAAGGACCTCTTGAATCAAATCTCGTATTTCTTTTTGTAAAATTAAATGGATGAACTAACTCCCTTCCTACCCAACAACCAAACACCACCAATTGTCATCCACCAAGATAACTCTACATTTCCTATCAGTACCATATTAGATGAAACAAACTATTAATTATGGTCTCAATTTATGGAGATGCACATTGGTGCTCGAAATAAAGCTGGTTATCTTACTGGAGAAACGAAAAAGCCTGTACTTGAAAACTCCAATTATAAAACATGGGTCACCGAAAATCAGAAAATAAAGAGTTAACTTTTTGACTCAATGAGTCCATCCTTCATGCAGTAATTTATTCACCTTCCCACAACCAAAAAAATATGAGAAGTTGTATCGAGAACTTTTTATGATGGATCAGATGAAACTCGTCTATTTGAGTTAAACAAGAAGACATTTTCTACCACATAAAATGGTAGATGATTGTTTATTTACTATAATGAACTTGTTGCTATTTTTCAGAAAATTGATCATAGGACTGCCTCTCAAGAAGGAACAATCGAAGGAGTTGTCTAGTTGCATTCTACAATGGCTAGACTTCGAGTTCATATTTTTTTTAAATGGACTTGATTCTGAGTTTGATCAAGTTCGTGGAGAAATCTTGTGAAAATATCCAAAACTGGGTTTAGAGAGTGCATATGCATATGTAAGAAAAGACTACCAACAACGACAAATAATGGGAGGTTCTCGAGTGATCTCAGAAAGCTCAGCCATGCTTGTCAACCAAAAATTGCATGGATCATCCTCGAAATAAGCAAAAACTCGAAATAATTAATTTATTAGAAAGTCCAACAATTTTATATGGAACCATTGTGGTGAAACAGGTCATTTTAAACCATGATGCTATAAAATTGTTGGTTATCCTGAACGGTGGGATTTCTCAAAGAAACCACAAAAAAAGATTGCAGAAAAAACTATGATGACATCGTCTAAGGAAGTTGAATGTAATACGAAGGATAATTTGCAACTTATCGTAAATGTTGATCATCCATGTATTATTAATCAAGCAAATGTTGCTCACCTAGATATTATTAATCAAACAAATGTTTTTTTTTTTGCAACTTCTAAGAATACAACTTGGATTACTGATACAGGTGCATATTATCACATGATTAGAGACTTAGGGCCAGTTACAATTTGTTCACTCATCTTCTTAATCCGTTATACGTACAACTAATAGAAGTACAACACTTATTACTCGAGAAGGATCTACTATTTTGTCTAATATACTCACCTTGGATGCAGTTCTTATTGTCTCATATCTTGAATATAATTTTTTATCTATGAGCTAAATTACCTTATCTTTTGATTGCACAGTAACTTTTTGGCCTTCTTTTTGTGTACTTTAAGATATTTTGATCCGAAAGATTCTTGGTTATGGTGTTAAACGAGGTAAACTCTACTACTTGGAATTAATAGAAAATGGAGAACAAAAAGTTAATCGTGCATGTCAAACTAGTAGTGAAGAAAAAACTCAAAAAACTATATAGTTATGGCATAAAAGATTGAGGCATCTTTTTTTTAGATATCTTCAAAAATTACAACCATATTTATTTTTAAACTTGGATATTTCTGATTTTCATTGTAATATTTTTGAACTGGCTAAAAGTCATCGTATTCCTTACTTACTTAGTATGAATAAATGTTCTGAACCTTTTGTTGTCATACACTTTGATATTTGGTTCCCTACAAAGGTTCTTTCTCTATCTAAAGCTTTATATTTTATTACATTCATTGACGAATGTACTAGAATGACTTGGGTGTCTTTGCTCGAGAGAAAAAGTGATGTTTTCACAGCCTTTTAAACATCATAGTTTGGTGGAAACTCAATATCAACGCTAGATTCATGTTTGGCAATTTGACAATACAAAAGAGCTTGTTGATGCAAAATTTAAAAATTTTCTAAGCCAAAAAGGTATTCGACATCATACCTCTTGAACATATACTCCGCAACAAAATGGGTTGGCAGAGAGAAAAAATAGGCAGATAATGGAGGGAGTTCGTGCATCACTTTTTGGTATGAACATGCCTCGGTTCTATTGGGGTGAGGCTGTAAAATCTGCTACTTATTTAATCAATTGGACACCTTCTGGAGTATTGAATTTTTAAACACCACAACAAAAGATGAAATCGTTTTTCTCCATTCCATATGTTCCAAATCTTGAACCAAGAGTTTTTAAATGTATTGTCTATATTCACATTCCTAAGAATCTCATAAATAAACTTGATCCGTGTGCAAAAAGATGTGTTTTTATTGGTTATTCTAATTTTCAGAAAGGATATCGGTGTTATGACCTTCAAAATCAGAAATTACATGTGACCTTGGATGCTTCTTTTCATGAGGTAGAACCTTATTACTTAGGGGGAGTTCATGCACATTCTCTTCAGGGGGAGAAATCTGATGAAGAAAACGTGTTACAAAAAAATGGCAGTAAAGGAGATGAAGATGTTTTTCTTAAGGTAGAAAAGATGCATGAAAATGTTGAGAGAAGTAGTCAAAAAAATTTAGTAGAGAATGATAACGAACTGATGGTTCATTTTGAAAATATGTCAAAATTGCCAGTAGTTACAGATTTTCCTTTAATAACACCATTAACCAAAGAATCAACTCAGACTATCTAGAATACCTCACCTCAGGTAATTTCAAATCCTATATCTAATGAAACAAATATTTCTTATGAATTTATGATTCCTAGATATCCACAAAAATCTAATAAAGATGTTCCAAAGAAGCAATACGAACCTGATCCTAAAGCCAAAGTTAAATATCCTATTAACAATTATGTCTCTACTTATAAGTTGTCTGAGTCATATGCACTTACTATTAATCAATTATCCAAAGTTTCTATTCCTAGTAGTGTGCAGGATGTATTGCAGCATCCAAAGTGGAAAAAAGCAATGAACGAGGAGATAGAGGCTTTGCAGAAAAATTCCACATGGGAACTAGTTCCATTACCCAACGAAAAAAAGATTATTAGGTGTAGATGGGTATACACAGTGAAACTTAAAGCAGATGGAAGTATCGATTAATATAAGGAGAGACTAGTTGCAAAGGGGTATACGCAGAAGTAGGGGGTGGATTACCAAGAGGCGTTTGCACCAATAGCTAAACTGAATACAATTCGCATTCTCTTGTCTATAGTAGCAAATTGAGACTGGCCTTTGCAATAATTTGATGTTAAGAACGCGTTCCTTAATGGAAACTTAAAAGAGGATGTTTATATGGAACTGCCACCAGGATGTATACAAAATTCTTTAAGCAAAAATAAAGTAAGTAAATTAAAGAAGTCGTTGTATGGGCTTAAGTAGTCACCAAGAACATGGTTTGGAAGGTTTTCTGCAACAATAAAAGCTTTTGGTTAAAGGCAAAGTAATTTAGATCATACTTTATTTATAAAGCATAAAGATGGGAAAGTAACAACTTTAATTGTGTACATTGATAATACGGTCTTAACAGGAGATGATTCTTGAGAAATGAAGTTATTATAAGAATATTTGGCTACTAAATTCGAAATAAAGGATCTGGGACAACTTAAATACTTCTTAGGTATTGAAATAGCCAGATCGAAACACGAGATTTCCCTTTCACAACAAAAGTATGTGCTGGATCTTTTGACTAAGACTAGAATGCTTCCTTGTAAGCCAGTAGACACGCCCATGGAAATGAATCACAAGCTTGAAATTTTTTCAAACTAGGCTTTAACAAACATTGGTCAGTATCAATGACTGGTTGGGAGATTAATTTATTTGACACACAAGGCCAGTAGCCTATGCTGGAAGTGTTGTGAGCCAATTCATGCATGCACCAAGCAAAGATTATTTAAATGCAATGTACCGAATCTTGAGATACTTAAAGGGTACTCCTAATAGAGGTTTATTATTTTCAAAAAATGGCTCCTCAACAATTGAAGAATACACAGATGCTGATTGTGTCACGGACCATACTCTGTCTTATAGGGTAATGAACGGAGCATACTTTTTTAAATCATGTAGACTCTAGTTAAGTAAAATAACTTAACTTTATTAATAATTAAATAGTCGCAGAAGTGTTACATCACTTAAATATAAAATATAAATATATGTATGAGACTGTAAATTTTCTTATTTACATTACTAAATAAAAGTACGAAATAGTAACCTCAACATCAAAGTCTAGACTCCAGAAATTTCCTCCGTATCACCGCTCACTCTGCAGTGGTATCTTCAGTATCTGGAGAGTGATAGGGGGTGAGATAAATATATCAATAAGCAATATTATGAAATCATAATATAGTACATGCAATATATAGTTTCTTTACATACAACAGAACATATATCATATAATCTTTTCAAAATATATACGAATTAGAAGACGAAAACACAAACCCGAAAATATATTCATGTTATATACTTTATCACTATTATGGAGGATCAATCAGTTACCATACATTATGCGTAGGCACAGATACTTATCACTGGTTCTCCATGTACCCAAACACAGAACGATATACATGAGTACCTTGAAACATTGTTACCCCCCAAACACGAAACGGTTAGGGCATACAGATTAGATTATTCCCCGTACACCCGAACAAGGAACGATTAAGGTACACATTTATCGTAATGACTAGAAAAAAAAAAGAAAAAAAATATATATATAAAAAAATAGAAAACGACATCGTTTTAAAGAGGGAAAAAATGACGTTGTTTTGAAAGGGGAAAAACGACGTCGTATTGGGATGGAGGAAAACGACATCGTTTTGAGTAAGCTAGTAGGGTATAAAGGGAGAAGAGGAAAGAAAAAAAAAGAGAAAAGGAGGGAAAGAAGAGAGCGGAGAAGAAGAAGGGAAGGAAAGTTCCAGAAGGAGAGAGGAGAGGGTCGGAGCGGAGGGGAGCGAGAAGGGAGAGGGAAAGAGGCCGTGGACGGACGACGATACCGGCAGAAGGAAGGAAGATGGAAACGGGAGGTACGGTGAAAATTTCAGTTACTTTGGTATGGTGTGAGTTGTGAATTTTTTACAGGTTGCGGAGTCCGTAGTTGGTGTGACGGAGCTGAGAGGTGGAGGTAGGTGGTAGAGTGTGGGATTATTCCGCACGTTCGCGGAGGAGGCCGGGGGAAGCGAAAGTATGGCGATGTTTGGGGCGTACGGGGAACCGTGGGGGAAAATGGAGGTTGTGCGTGTAGTACAGAGGGAGGACCAATGGGAGGATGAGTGAGTGAGCAATCTAGTGAGTGTGAGGGGGGGGGGAACCCGAGATGACAGAAAGAGGTGTGTGCGTGGGTGGAGGCGCGGAGGGAGTCGTGAGCAAAAGGCGACGTATTCAGTGAACGTACAGTGGAAGGGGTGAGTGTACGGATTGAGACGGTGCGAGTCGAGAGGTTTTTAACCGCCCTAGGGAAGCAAAAGTATAGAGGAAGCGGGAGGAGGCAGAAGGATAGGGAAAGTAAAGCGTGAGGGCGGTGGGTGAGAGAAGAGTATTGGATGGTACGGTGGAGAGGACTAGGATATAGGAACCAGGGATTGATGGGGTACGGATGAGGGAAGAGGTGTAATATAACAGTAGGGGGAGGTAAGTTAGGGGGGGGGGAGAGTGTAGTTGCTTGGGATTATAATGGTGCAAGGGTAGATGGTAGCGTGCGGTTTAGGATGGGAGATTAGGAGCACGTTGGTGAGGTGTAGTGTGAGTCGCCGATGTTGGTGACGTGAGATGATGAGACCTGTGTGTGCGCGTGGCCTATTAAGGTCGAGAGGTGGAGGAGAGAGTATGAGTCACCGGTGTTGGTGACGTGAGGTGATGATACCTGTGTGTGTGTGTGGTCTAATTAGGTCGAGAGGTAGAGGAGAGAGTATGAGTCGCCGGTGTTGGTGACGTGAGGTGATAATACTTGTGTGTGTGCGTGGCCTAACGAGGTCGAGAGTTGGAGGAGTGAGTATGAGTCGCCGATGTTGGTGATGTGAGATGATGGTACTTGTGTGTGTGCGTGGCCTATTTAGGTCGAGAGGTGGAGGAGTGAATGTGGGTCGCCGATATTGGTGACATGAAATGAAGGTACTTGTGTGTGTGTGTGGCCTCATGAGGTCGAGCGGTGGAGGAGAGAGTATAAGTCGCCGAGGTTGGTGACGTGAGCTAATGGATTGTTGTTGTGTGTGTGCTATTGATTGCCCAAATTGTTCCTTTGGGGTAGGATCTTGATGGCTAGTTGTAGGGGGGTGTTATGATTTGTTTTGGGTTGGGTAGGATAACTGCATATAGACATTTCTGAATTTCTTGTCACTGCATACTGCACCTACAACTTGATTTTTATCGTATTGAGTTATGTGAACTCACTTATCATCATTTACAGATAGAGTAAGAACGGAGCCGGGATCTGAGCTGCTGGTAACGGAGCCCAGTCTGTAGTGCCATAGGGCACAAGTTTTATTTGTGGCATAAAGTAGTTTGTAAAAGGTGTCTTAGTATGGGTATTGAATTTATGGAAATGTATGATAATGTGTTGCCATGTGATGTAGAGGTGGAGGTGTATGTACAATTGATTTGGAATAATGAATGTGGACAAGTTTCTCTTATGTATAATTGGAATGACATGGGATTTGCGTGTCGAGTCGTAGGAATGCTTTATCTTATGCCATTAGGAGGAAGAAAAAAAAAACGGGGTGTTACAGTTGGTATCAGAGCAAACTAAGAATACCTACTAACTGGTATAACTATCCTGCAGGTGGATCAAGGGAGGTGACGAAGAAAGGACGGGGCCGACCCCGTCGCGGAGCTGTCCCGGGGCTGCGGGACTCACCGGGAGTTCCGCAACGAGCACCAGGGTGTCACCAGGTACCACTCACAGCATTTCACGGGCCATCCCCGTATCATGCAGTGCCCCCTCCCACACAACCGAGGCCCGCTCCTGGCCCAGCAGTAAACCAGGCGGGACCGCCTGGCGTACAACAAGAAGACTTTAACCGACTTTGCAGGGTAGTTGAGAGTCTGGCCACGATGATCAGAGATAGAGAACTATGGGCAGAGGCAGCCTCGGTCCCACAACCGGGGGTTCATCAGGGTGTGGTGGATACCAGCAATATTGAGAAATATTGAAGGTTAAACCCTCCTGCTTTCAATGGGGGTACTGATCCATTGGTGGCGGAAGACTGGATAAAGGAAACTAAAAAATTATTCGAAGTGATCACCGTGACCACCGAACAGAAGGTTTAACTAGCCACATTCATGTTTAGAGGGTCCGCCGAGCGTTGGTGGAAATTAAAAAGGAGAGCTCTAATTCCCTCAGTCACTTGGGAAGTATTTCTGGAAGCTTTCAATGCAGAGTATTTCCCGGATTTCTTGAGGCAACGAAAGGAAACAGAGTTTGTCGAACTGAGACAAGGAAGGTTATCAATGGTGGAATATGCTGAGAGGTACATAGATTTGGGGCAGTTTGCGCCCGAGGTGATGATGAATGAGGCCAAGAAGGCCCGCAGGTTTGAAAAAGGATTACGGTCGGAACTGTACCGTCAGGTGGCTGTGTTTGCATTACCCTCATATCAGATGGTGTTAGAAAAGGCACAGTTAATGGAGGCACTGTATAAAGAACAAGTTGAGAACAGTAAAGGGGAGTCCAGTTATAGACGTCCACCATCCCCCTCCGGCCAAACAGAGAAAAGGCAGAGGATGGCACCAGATTTCGCCCCAAGTCATCAGGTATCCCGGAGTAAACCAAACTGCGTGCAATGCGGTAGAAATCACGGGGATTGGCCATGTATAAGCGGCGGTCGGGGCTATTATCGGTGCGGGAACACTCAACATTTTGTGCCTGATTGCCCGTTGCCAAAGGAGCTGGGTAAACCGTGGGTTCAAGGATGGGTGTTTGCCATGACAGCGCCAGAGGCAGCCGCCACTTCCGAAATAATACAAGGTATACTTTACATTTCAGATATTCCTGCTAAAGTACTAATTGACCCTGGTGCCACACATTCATTTGTATCGCCTATGTTTGCATCTAGGATAGGCATAGAACCTCGGGTGTTAGATCGTGTGTTAGTAATATCTACGCCAACTAATGGCCCTTTATGTACTGATGTAATGTTTAATTCCTGTAGGGTAGATGTAGAGGGGACGAAGTTAAAAGTAGATCTAATTTTGCTAGACATTAAAGATTTTGATGTAATACTGGGAATGGATTGGCTTGCGGCCCAACATGCCCATGTAGACTGTTTTCGTAAGAGGGTAGTGTTTAAGATGCCTAACGAGGAACCTTTTTCTGTATGGAAAAAAGAAAAATCTCAATGAATAAATGAGTTTTATATTAAAATGTGCTAGAAGGAATATGTATATGGATTACAATTTTGTATATGTCTTGATAGGTAACGAGGGTAAGAGACTTACACTCCAAGAGATACCAGTGGTAAGAGATTTTCCAAACGTGTTTCCAGACGACCTTCCAGGATTGCCACCCAATAGAGAGGTCGAATTCACTATCGAACTCCAGCCCGGCACCCAACCAATCTCCAAAGTTCCATACAGGATGGCAAGATCAGAACTAATAGAGTTAAGTAGACAGTTACAAGAGTTACTGGATAAAAAATTTATTCGGCCGAACGTATCACCATGGGGAGCCCCGGTATTGTTTGTTAAGAAAAAGGATGGAACTACGCGAATGTGCATTGATTATAGAGACCTGAACCAAGTGACAATAAAGAATAAGTATCCGTTACTTAGGATCGACGATTTATTTGATCAATTGTAAGGGGCACAAGTGTTTTCAAAAATAGATTTGCGTTCGGGGTATCATCAGCTACGGGTAAGAGCCGAAGACATTGCTAAGACAGCATTTCGCACCAGGTATGGTCACTATGAATTTTTAGTGATGCCTTTTGGACTAACGAATGCTCCTGCAGTGTTTATGGATTTGATGAACCGGGTGTTTCGACCCCTGCTGGATCGCTATGTCATTGTCTTTATAGATGACATATTGATTTACTCAAGGGACTCGGGAGAACATGCAGAACATCTAACTACGGTGCTAGGGATGCTTCAGAAAGCTAAACTGTATGCAAAGCTTAGTAAGTGTGAGTTTGGTTGGATCAAATTACCTTCTTGGGCCATATTGTGTCGAGAGATGGGGTATCAGTAGACCCAACGAAAATAGAAGTAGTGGTAAAGTGCGAAAGGCCAAAGACTGTCACAGAGATCAGGAGTTTTCTGGGTTTGGCAGGATATTACTGCCGGTTTGTGCGAGGGTTTTCTAGTATTACAGCACCTCTTACCAAGCTGACAAAAAAGAATGTGAAGTTCGAATGGAATGAAAAGTGTGAGGGTAGCTTTCAGGAATTGAAACATAGACTGATTACTACTCCAATATTGGCCATTCCATCGGGAGAGGGTAATTTTGCAGTGTATAGCGACGCATCTCATGTTGGGTTAAGCTGTGTATTAATGCAACAGGGGAAGGTTTTAGCGTATGGGTCGCGACAATTGAGGACACACAAAAAGAATTATCCAATACACGATTTGGAACTAGCTGCAGTGGTCTACGCTTTAAAACTGTGGCGACATTACTTATACGGGGAAACATTTGAAATTTACACAGATCACAAAAGTTTACAGTACTTGTTCACACAGTGGGAATTGAATATGCGGCAGAGGAGATGGATGGATCTGTTGAAAGATTTTGATTGCAGAATCAGGTACCACCCCGGACGGGAAAACGTTGTGGCAGATGCTCTTAGTCGTAAGAGTACTGGGATGTTATCTCACTTGATGGTGTCTGAGTGGTGTGTACGGGAAGCCATGCAACGATTGAGTATTCAAGAGGGGGACAATGGCAGATATGTGGCTAGTTTGAGGGCACAACCTACTTTGGTTCAGAAAATAAGAGAGGGGCAATTGGTGGACACTGAAATGCAGAGGATCCGGGAGGGAGTGGAATAGGGTACAGTGGGAGATTTTGGGGTGGGGGATGATGGGATACTCAGATTTCAAACCAGAATGTGCGTTCCTAGTGATCGTACAATCCGAGAAGAGGTACTCAGTGAGGCTCATGACACCAAATTTGCTATATACCTAGGAAGTACTAAGATGTACAAAAATTTGCAGAAAAGCTTCTGGTGGAGGGGCATGAAGAGGGATGTGGTCGAGTATGTGTCAAAGTGCTTGATATGCCAGCAAGTCAAGGCGGAACACCAGCGGCCTGGGGGTTTGTTACAGCCCTTACCTATACCCGAGTGGAAGTGGAAACATGTCTCAATGGATTTTGTGACCGGATTGCCAGGTAACCGTAAGAAACATGATAGTATTTGGGTGGTGATTAATCGTCTAACTAAATCTTCTCATTTCTTGGCAATGAAAGTGACCGATTCAGTGGAGCGGTTGGCGAGACTGTATGTCAAAGAGGTAGTGAGATTACACGGCATTCCTGTGACAATTGTCTCCGACCGGGATTCCCGATTTACCTCCAGATTTTGGAGAGGGTTGCAACAGGCTTTGGGTACTAAATTGAGCTTTAGCACAGCTTTTCACCCACAAACGGACGGACAGACGGAGTGGACGATACAAGTATTAGAGGATATGTTGAGAGCCTATGTCATCGACGCGGGAGGAGATTGGGAAGACATACTACCCTTAATAGAATTTACATACAATAATAGTTATCACACCAGCATCAGCATGACTCCTTATGAAGCTCTGTGTGGTCGACCCTGTAGGTCGCCGGTGTGTTGGAGCGAGGTGGGGGAAAGACAGTTGTTGGGGCCGGAGATGGTAGAGGAAACCACGGCTAAGGTGCGGATGATACGATAGAATTTACAAACTGCTCAAAGTAGACAGAAGGGGTGCGTAGACAATCGCAGGAGAGAATTAAGCTTTGAGGTAGGGGATCATGTGTTCCTAAAAGTTTCTCCCATGAAAGGTTTATTGAGGTTTGGAAAGAAAAGGAAATTAAGTCCCCGGTTCATAGGGCTGTTTGAGATTTTGGAGAAGGTGGGAGTGGTTGCGTATAGGGGAGCGCTTCCTCCTCGGTACAGTGGGGTTCACAATGTATTTCACATATCACTACTACGGAAATACCGTCCGGATCCTAATCACGTTCTAAAGTATGAATCGTTACCATTGGAGAAGGACTTGTCTTATGAGGAGGAGCCAATCCGAGTTCTCGAACGACAAGAAAGGAAGTTGAGGAGCAGAGTGATACCTATGGTGAAGATACAGTGGAGACATCATGCCAAGGAAGAGGCAACCTGGGAACGGAAAGATGAAATGAGACGGAATTATCCGGAATTGTTTGGAGGTAAGGTAACAAAATTTGAGGGACCAAATTTTCTTTGTAAGGGGGAGTGTATGTAATGACTAGAAACAAAAAAAAGAAAAATATATATATATATAAAAAAGTAGGAAACGATGCCGTTTTAAAGAGGGGAAAAACGACGTCGTTTTGAAAGGAGAAAAACAACGTCGTTTTGGGATGGAGGAAAACGACATTGTTTTGAGTAAGCTAGTAGGGTATAAAGGGAGGTCGGGAAAGGGAGAAGAGGGAAGAAAAAAAAAGAGAAAAGGAGGGAAAGAAGAGAGTGGAGAAGAAGAAGGGAAGGAAAGTTCCAGAAGGAGAGAAGAGAGGGTCGGAGCGGAGGGGAGCGAGAAGGGAGAGGGAAGGAGGCCGTGGACGGACGACGATACCGGCAGAAGGAAGGAAGATGGAAATGGGAGGTACTGTGAAAATTTCAGTTGCTTTGGTGTGGTGTGAGCTGTGAATTTTTTTGCAGGTTGCGGAGTCCGTAGTTGGTGTGACGGAGCTGAGAGGTGGAGGTAGGCGGTAGAGTGCAGGATTATTCCGCACGTTCGCGGAGGAGGCCGAGGGAAGCGAAAGTATGGTGATGTTTGGGGCGTATGGGGAACCGTGGGGGAAAATGGAGGTTGTGCGTGTAGTACAGAGGGAGGACCAATGGGAAGAAGAGTGAGTGAGCAATCTAGTGAGTACGAGGGGGGGGGGGGGGAGCCGAGATGACAGAAAGAGGTGTGTGCATGGGTGGAGGCGCGGAGGGAGTCGCGAGCAGAAGGCGACGTATTCAGTGAGCGTATAGTGGGAGGGGTGAGTGTACGGATTGAGAGGGTGCGAGTCGAGAGGTTTTTAACCGCCCTAGGGAAGCAAAAGTATAGAGGAAGCGGGAGGAGGCAGAAGGATAAGGGAATTGGAGCGTGAGGGCAGTGGGTGAGAGAAGAGTACTGGATGGTACGGTGGAGAGGACTAGGATATAGGAACCAGGGATTGATGGGGTTCGGATGAGGGAAGAGGTGTAATATAACAGTAGGGGGAGGTAAGTTAGAGGGGGGGGGGGGGGGGGCGGAGAGTGTAGTTGCTTGGGATTAGAATGGCGCAAGGGTAGATGGTAGCGTGCGGTTTAGGATGGGAGATTAGGAGCACGTTGGTGAGGTGTAGTGCGAGTCGCCGATGTTGGTGACGTGAGATGATGATACTTGTGTGTGTGCGTGGCCTATTAAGGTCGAGAGGTGGAGGAGAGAGTATGAGTCACCGGTGTTGGTGACGTGAGGTGATGATACCTGTGTGTGTGTGTGGCCTAATAAGGTCGAGAGGTGGAGGAGAGAGTATGAGTCGCTGGTGTTGGTGACGTGAGGTGATAATACTTGTGTGTGTGCGTGGTCTAACGAGGTCGAGAGTTGGAGGAGTGAGTATGAGTCGCCGATGTTGGTGACGTGAGATGATGGTACTTTTGTGTGTGCGTGGCCTTTTTAGGTCGAGAGGTGGAGGAGTGAATGTGGGTCGCCGATATTGGTGACGTGAAATGAAGGTACTTGTGTGTGTGTGTGGCCTCATGAGGTCGAGCGGTGGAGGAGAGAGTATGAGTCACCGAGGTTGGTGACATGAGCTAATGGATTGTTGTTGTGTGTGTGCTATTGATTGCCCAAATTGTTCCTTTGGGGTAGGATCTTGATGGCTAGTTGTAGGGGGGTGTTATGATTTATTTTGGGTTGGGTAGGATAACTGCATATAGACATTTCTGAATTTCTTGTCACTGCATACTGCACCTACAACTTGATTTTTATCGTATTGAGTTATGTGAACTCACTTCTCATCATTTACAGATGGAGTAAGAATGGAGTCGGGATCTGAGCTGCTGGTAACGGAGCCCAGTCTGTAGTGCCATAGGGCACAAGTTTTATTTGTGGCATAAAGTAGTTTGTAAAAGGTGTCTTAGTATGGGTATTGAATTTATGGAAATGTATGATAATGTGTTGCCATGTGATGTAGAGGTGGAGGTGTATGTACAATTGATTTGGAATAATGAATGTGGACAAGTTTCTCTTATGCATAATTGGAATGACATGGGATTTGCGTGTCGAGTCGTAGGAGTGCTTTATCTTATGCCATTAGGAGGAAGAAAAAAAAAACGAGGTGTTACACTTATTACTTTGCCAATACACTCGAATACTGAATGGTTATGTATGGCCAGATTGAAGCCTAGCATAGTGCATGTGCTTTCAGAATAACTCATTTTCATAATGAGTGATGCACATATATCAAATTCACATTTCGGAAACACAAAACAAAATACTTATATCGAAATAAAACTTTAAGAAATACATACTAAGAAAATGCGAAAAATAAATTAAACAGGTGCACATTTTTATACTGAAGCTACGTAAAATACTTCAAAACTACGTAGGCTATGAATTTATAATATCCACTTATCTTAGATCATTAGCAGTCATAATCTTAATTTTAGTAGAGTTCTAACTTTATTTATGTCTAAAAAATTAGGCAGAGTTTCGGAATGATTTTTGGTCATTTTCTTGACTCAGAATTATCCAACACAATACTTAAAAACTAATATTAAATATCAAAGAGAAACTGAAATTCAAAACTTAAGAAAAAACTTACATTTCTAACAGTTTATAGCTTCTTTTTGATTGTAAGCCTTATTCTTCTTTTTTTCCTCTTTCTCTGTTATCACAAATTTAGCAAAGTTTCTCTAAGATTTTTATCTAAAACCTCAAAACACTCTTAAATATTACATACTTTGTACTCTTTCTTCTTTTTTCACCTCTATGCTTCTTACTATTTTTCTCTCATTCGGAATGTCTCTTCATCCCTTATCCTTTCCCATATTTATAGGAGTGGGGAGACATGAAGGAAATGTTGCCACCATTTCGTCTTACTATTTCATCTAAAAGTTATTACCTTTCATCATTTCACTTCACTTAAAAAGTTACCACTCTTCACATACCATTTTATCTAAAAACTCTTTTCATGTGTCACATCATCTAAAAGGTTACCACCTTTCACATGCCATTTTATCTAAAAGGTCTTTTTGCATGCCACTTCATCTAAAGGTTATCACTTTTCACATGTCACTTTATCTAAAAGTTGTCATTTTTTATTATGTCATTTTATCTAATAGCTGCCACTTTTCATTATACTACTTCATTATTCTCACATTTTCTCATGCCTCTTCATGCGTATTCTAGCTCCTTCATCCTTATCCATCATTTTTTCATTTGAATCTAAATTATGTTCTTAACCTTATTATATATTTTCAAACACATGTAAAGCTAAATTAAATATATCAAATATAAGAAATTAACTTAGAAGTATTTTTAAACTATCACATCCACCCCCCCAAAAAGAAATTTAGTCCTCTAAATTGGACTTACCAGCAGTCATAAACAGATGTGGATATTCGACCTTCATTTCCTTTTTTGGCTCCCATGTGGCTTCTTCAGTCGAATGGTGCTGCCATAGTACCTTTACTAAGGAGATTATCTTGAACCATAATATCGTTTCTTTGTGATCCACTATCCGCACAGGAAGCTCAATGTAGGATAGGTTATCCTGAAGTGTATGGGGTTCATATCAAAGTACATGCGATGGATCTGGGTGATATTTTTTCAATATTAACACATGGAAGACATTGTGTATGTTGGCTAATTCATGTGGCAATGCTAAATGGTAGGCGACAACTCCCACTCTATCTAATATCTCAAAAGGTCCAATAAATCGAGAACTGAGTTTTCATTTCTTCCCAAATCTCATAATCCCTTTAATTAGTGAGACTTTGAGGAATATATGGTCGCCTACTTTGAATTATAAATATTTTTTTCGATTATCAGCATAACTTTTATGCCTCTTTTGAGCTGTCAGAAGATATTTTTGGATCAATTTCACTCTTTCTGTAGTTTCTTCCACTAATTCAGGTCCAATCAGTTTTCATTCTCCAACTTCTTCCTAACACATAGGTGATTTGTAAGGTCTTCCGTACAAAGCCTTATAGGGTGCCATTTGAATGCTAGATTGATAACTATTGTTATACGCGAACTCAATTAGAGGTAAATAATCATCCCAATTACCTCATAATTCAATGATACAGGCTCATAGCATATCTTCTAGAGTTTGAATTGTCCGTTCTGATTGATCATCTGTTTAAGGATGGAAAGCCATATTAAAAAATAGTTTGGTCCCCATAACATTATGTAGACCGGTCCAAAATTTTAAAGTAAAGTGGAGATCTCGATCAGAGACGATTATGATTGGAATTCCATGCAATCTCACAATCTCCTTGATATAGAGCCTGACCAACTTGTCCAGTGGGTCATTTACTTTGATAGCCAGAAAATGAGCAGACTTAGTTAATCTATCAACAATAACTCATATAGCATCATGTTGGGATCTTGTTTTAGGTAGACCAACCATGAAATCCATAGTAATATGTTCCCATTTCCACTCTGCTACTAGCAAGAGTTGAAGTAGTCTTACTGGTCTCTGACGTTCAGCCTTCACTTGTTGGCATATCAAGCATTTAGAAACAAACTTTGTTATATCTTTCTTCATCCCACTCCATCGATATTTGCTCCTCAAGTTCTGATACATCTTAGTGTTATCAGGGTGCGTAGCAAATATAGAGCAATGCGGTTCTTCTAATATTTCATTTTTCATACTATTATTATTCGACACACATACTCTATTTCCAAACCTCAATACACCATCTTTCGATAGTTTGAATTCTGGCTCAAGTCCCTTATTGACATCTTCCATAATATACTTCAATATAAGATCATAATACTGAGTTTCTCTAATTTTTTGTATCAAAATAGGTTGTAATTTTATATTGGCTAGGTATCCTCCTGATCTCTTATGTCGAACATTTAGATTCAATTTCTGAAACTCCTCTACTAGTCTCTACTCTGAGGCCATTATATAGGCAAGAGTACAAGTACTCTTCCTACTAAGTGCATCTGCAACCATATTGCCTTTTTTCGGATGATATAAGATCTTACAATCATAATCCTTCAGTAAATTCATCCATCTCCTTTAGTTTATATTAAGTTCTTTATGCGAGAACAAATACTTCAAACTTTTATGGTCTGTGTGAATCTCGAAAATTTTACCATATAGATAATGGCACCAGATCTTTAAGGCAAAAACTATGGCGAGTAATTTAAAGTCATGGGTAGGATAGTTCTGCTTATGATTATTTAATTGTCTAGATCCATAAGTTATCACTTTTTCGTATTGCATTAGCACACATCTCAATCCTTGCTTTGAAACATCACTATGGATAGAGAATCCACCAGTACCATCAGGACTAGTCAATACTAGGACTGTTGTCAATTGTTTCTTGAGTTCTTGAAAACTTTGTTCACACTTGTTATTCCGCTCAAACTTTGTGTCCTTTCTAGTAAGTTGAGTTAGTGGAGTAGTAATCTTTGAAAAATTTTCAATAAACTTCCTGTAGTATCCAGCTAGACTGAGGAAACTTCGGACTTCAGTTACCGTTGTAGGCCTTTTCTGGTTTACTACTGCTTCTACTTTAACTGGATCTACTGATATCTCGTCTTTTGAAACTATATATCCAAGGAAGACAACCTCATTTAACTAAAACTCACACTTCTTAAATTTGGCATACAACTTCTTTTTCCTAAGTATCCCCAACACTATTGCCAAATGCTCTGCATGTTCAGCCTTGCTCCGTGAATAAATCAGTATATCATCAATAAAGATGATGACAACTTATCTAAGAATGGCTGGAAGACTTTGTTCATCAAATTCATAAATGCTGCAGGAGCATTTGTTAGACCAAAAGACATGATTAAGAATTCGTAATAACCGTACCTGGTTCTGAAAGTAGTCTTGGGAATATCCTCTTTCTTAATTTTTAGTTGATGGTATTCAAAACGTAGATCAATCTTTAAAAATACTTAGGCTCCTTGAAGTTGGTCGAATAGATCAACGATATAAGGCAACAGATACTTATTCTTTATGGTAATTTAGTTTAGTTGCCTATAGTCGATATATCACATGGTACCATCCTTTTTCTTCACAAATAGTTTTAGAGCTCCCCATGGTAATACACTTGATCTGATAAAATCCTTATCCAATAATTTATGTAATTGTTTCTTGAGTTCCTCTAATTTAGCTTTCGCCATTCGATACGGAGCCTTAGAGATAAGACTCGTATTATGGTTAATGAAGAACTCGATCTCCCAGTCTACAGGTAAACTTGGAAGATCTTCTAGAAAAACATCAGAAAATTCCTTCACCACTGGTATTTGTTGTAGATTGACTTCTCTACTTTTATTCTCCACTAGATAAGCCAAATATCCTGCACATCCCTTCTAAAGTAATTGTTGAGCTTGAATGCAAGATACAAGACATAGATGTTAGGGCTCCTTAATCCTTTTGAATTTGAAGGCCCTGCCATTAGGAATATTAAAAGTAATCATCTTTCCATGAAAATCTATATTGATATGGTACGCTGCCAACCAATCCATTTATAGTATAACAACAAAATCATGCATGTCTAGGAGTATGAGATCTATTAGTAACTCTCTATTGGTAATCTCTACTATATATGCTCAGCAGACTGTACTAGTGGTCAAGTCCTTATTGGCTGGGGTAGATACTACTAATACATATTATAAAGGTGATTGTTTAATATTCAAATGTTGAGCAAACTCATGTGATGCAAAAGAGCGTGTAGATCCTTGGTATATTAAAACTTAGCCAAGGTACTAGAGATAGTGAACATACCTTGGATTACATCTTGAGAAGATTGAGCATCTCGCTTTATAATGGCATATACTCTTCTTTGCATTGTTAGTCTGATATGTTATTTACTGATAGGACACTCTTTGATCTGATGTTGAGTACTACCACATCTGAAACATCCATTTGTCAACTTGTAGTAGGGTCTGCTACCATCATTCTTTCTACAATGGGGACGTATCTGTTCTGGCACTTGTGCTAGGACTAAGAGATCCGTTTTCTATTTTTTATTAGGTTGTTGTGGCTTATAGACCTTTCTCTTATTGTTTGGTATGAATGGTCAAACCCGCTGGATCTGTTGCGGGACTAGGCTTGTAGCATCTTCTGCAATTTGAGCTCGTTCCAGTGCTTCTTGATAGTTATTAATTTTTAGAATGGAGATTTTATCCCATATCTCTTTACGCAGGCCTCTTTAAAACTTTCTGGCTCTTAGGTTTCCATCTGCTCCTAAGTTGGGCATGAATCGAGCTAGTTCTATAAACTTTTCTGCATATTTTGCCACCCTCATATTCCTTTTTTTTTTTAATTCTAGGAACTCCATTTGCTTTTATTCTTGAACAATGTCAGGGAAATATTTCTCATAGAATGCTGCTCTAAATACTTCCTGAAGGATCGGTGTCCTCAACGGTCCCTTCTTCAAGCACCACCAATGTTCTGTAGCTCCCTTGAATATGCATGTGGCTAATTGTACCTTTTGCTATGAAGTGGCACTAAAAACATCAAATATCTTCTTTAACTCCATGATCCACTGTTCAGCTAATATCGGATCAGTTGCTCTAGTAAATGATGGTGGGTTCATTCTTTTAAATCTTTTAATGAGTTTTTCATTATTTTCCTCCATCGGCCGGGTGTTACTGGTACTAGCATTATTATCATTTGTAGCACTTTGGTTATGGACTAAGTGTTGAGTTACCACCATGGCCAAAGCCTTCAACTATACGAATGAGTCTATCTAGACTTTGTTCGATCCGATCTTCTGGAATTCGATGGGTCTGCTCTCTCGGTATCTTTGCCATTTTCTACATTCATGAAATTCAAATTTAAAGACATTTTCCTATGTTTTCCAACTCTATCTAAGGTTTATGTAACTCTAAGCCTAGTATTCAAGGGATGTCCTAAAATAGGGCTCTGATACCACTTGTCACGGACTACACCCTATCTTATAGGGTAATGACTGGAGCATACTCCTTTAAATCATATAGACTCTAGTTATTTATGTCTTATAGGCTTTATTTATGACTTTTTTCTCTAAAAAATTTGACAAAATTTCAGGATGATTTTTGGTCACTTCTTTGACTCAAAAATATCTAATATGATATTGAAAAACTAATCTCAAATATAAAAGAGAAATCGAACTTCAAAACTTAAGAAAAACTTATATTTCTAACGATTTATAGCTTCCTTTTCATTGTAAGCCTTATTCTTCTTCTCTTCCTCTTTCTTTGCTATCACAAATTTAGCAAAGTTTCCCTCAGGTTTTTATTTAAAACCTCAAAATACTCTAAAATATTACACACTTTATACTCCATCTTCTTCCTTCATCTCTATGTTTCTTACTATTTTTCTCTCATTCGAAATGTCTCTTTATCCCTTCTTCTATCCCTTATTTATAGGAGTGGGGAGCCACGAAGAAAAGGTTGCTATCATTCCGTCTTACTATTTCATCTAAAAGTTGTCACATTTCATAATGTCACTTCACTTAAAAGGTTACCACTCTTCATATGCTATTTTATCTAAAAGCCCTTTTCACATGTCACCTTATCTAAAAGATTACTACTTTTCACATGTCGTTTTATCTAAAAGGTCTTTTCACATGCCACTTCATCTAAAAAGTTACCACTTTTTACAGGTCACTTTATCTAATAGTTATCATTTTTTGTTATGTCATTTTATCTAATAGTTGCCACTTTTTATTATATCACTTCATTATTCCCACATTTTCTCATGCCTCTTCATGCGTATTATAACTCCTTCATCTTTATCTATCATTTTTCCGTTTAACTCTAAATTATGTTCTTAACCTTATTATATATTTTTAAATATATGCAAAATTAAAGTAAATATATCAAATATAAGAAATTAACTTGAAGGTATTTTCAAACTATCACAGATTGGGCAGATGATTAAACGACTAAACAATCCACTTCTGGTTATTTTGCTTTCGTGGAAGGTAACTTGGTCACATGGAAAAGCAAAAAACAAAAGGTTGTGGCAAGATCAAGTGCATAAGTTGAATTTCGAGGAATGACTCATGGAATATGTGAATTGTTATGGATCAAGAGTATTTTAGAAGATCTGAGAGTTAAATATTAGAAACCTATGAGCCTTTATTGTGACAATAGAAATGCTATTGAGATTGTACAAAATCCTATACAATATGATCGCACTAAACATGTTGAGGTTGATAGTTACTTCATCAAGGAAAAGTTAGATAAAAAGATTATACATTTTTTCTTTGTCAAATCTAAAAATTAATTAGCTGACATTCTCACTAAAGCAGTTACTGGAAAGAGATTATCTGAAATGACCAACAAGTTGGGCATGATAGACATCTATACTACAACTTGATGAGGAGTGTTGACATGAGTTATAAATTACTAAATTAGTGCTGTAAATTGTATATTAAATTAGTGTTGTAAATTATTATATTAATTGCTAAATTACTAGGTTAATGCTATAAATTTGTATTATAAATTATTATATTAGTATCACAATTATAGGGACTTGATTACCTTATTTTGTGTAATAACTTTTATTTTTTTTTCTGTGATGTAATTGTATTTATATATTGTTTTACGTTAAAAAACCATATCATTTTGTAAACTAATAATTTTAATTTCGAAACAAGAAACAGTAAACACTCTACTGCGTAGGAAAATCTTCTATATAATATAATCTTTAAATAACATATATAATTGCCAAATGGAATAATCATACATCTCAACATTGAATTCTCCCTTCTCCCATACATGGCAGGCCAGTCCCCTCTCAAATTTAATAGATATTCCTATGGAAAAAATTCAAGAAATTATTACTCTAAAATAAGAATATTATATAAACAATCATTGTTAAAAACTATATAAAACATTAACGTATTAGGAGTAAAAGAAAATTACTACACTGTTTGTCATCTCATGCTCAATATATATATATATATATATGTATGTATATAAACTTGAAGTTTGAGTATTAATTAGATTTCCAGCTACCTGGGAGTAAAATAGTCAGGGAAGTGCAGAGAAATTTTGACGAAGAAGCTAAACAAATTAAGAAACGACATGTTTAAAAATTAATGGTATCACAGGAGTCTTGCAATTTGTATGTGTTGGATATTTGCTTTTACTGCCCGCATTAATTGTCTCTTACTTCCCCCTCACCACTTTTTCTTCTTCTTCTTCTTCTTCTTCTGGACTACCCTATTTTGAATTTCAAAATTTTTGAAGTCATATTGAAAGTTACAAGTTAAAAATAAATAAATAGATACTTTTTCAAATTCATCAAATATATGTTTTTTTTTTTTTTAAATTTTACAAAGTTCCCGTAATATAATTAGTTGGAGAATTATATACTCATATACTGCATATATATATATTTTTTAATTTCGATTTAAGGGTTTTAATTAAATATATATAAATAAAATTATACATTTAATAAATAATTTATTTGAATAATTTAAGTGGAGACCAAAAAATCATCCTAGATCTCTAAAATAATGGGAGTATATTATGAAGGTGATGTGCATTAATTATAGAAGAAGACTGACTAACATCTACAATTCAATATGCTGTGACTTTTCTCTTCTGTCTGTTTTTGAGGTGAATATGGTAGGACCATTTTCAGTAATCCAGTGTTTGACACTTGGGGAACAAAAATGAAAAAGCAAAAAAATTATGGGTGGTTCTGCAAAAAAAAAAATATATATATATATATTTTTTAAAAAAAATTTGAGTTGTTAGATATAATATATGTGTACATATATATATAATAAACACATAAATGTTGGAAAACATGGGATGATCATAAACAATGATATGAGAATCTCTTGGGAAAACAATATGCTTAATGATTGTCACCTATGCATGATAACATGATTTGGTAAAAGTTGGGTAACTCTTTATGCCAAATCAACATCATTAATATATATATTAATTATCCGCAAATCGCACCTAATAAAAAAGTCCATGTTCATATAAATTTAAAAATTAAGAATTTAAGCTTTTTTTTTTTTTTTCTTTTTTTAACGTTTTTAAGATAACTTTTCACAAATAATAGTTTTATATGAGATATAGATATAGATAACAGCCAATTATAAATAAAAATAAAAATAAGAGAAGTATATATAATTTTTTAAAAAATTTTAATGATAATTTATTATTTTACATAATATCAAATTTTAAAAAATTTTGTGTTCAATTCTTTTGAACTTATTTAGTCACTCGATTATTTCAACTGCCCATTATTTGACTTTGTTGTTTAGGATGTTGAATACAAATAATAAGTTAAAATGAATATAAACCACATATAATATATTAAAGTACGATGTAGATAATATTTTAAACAATTTTGTTAATTCGCAATTCTTACAAAAAAAATTAATCTCAATTTAATGTTTTGCAAAAAATTTCCTAAAAATTACTCTTCGAACAAGATTTTAAAATGTAATTGTGTAAAGTCATGTCACTAGAAAGGACATATTTTTAGTACAATCATGTCTTTGGATCCAAATTTATATATATATATATATATATATATTGGTAAAAAAAAAAAATATGAGGCGACAACATATCCTGGTGGGTACGTAAGGGAAAGTTGCCAAATAAATGAAAAATGGGGTGGCTCCAATTAATTAATGTAATGTCTGGAGAAATCAAGAAGAGGAAACCGAATTTCAAAGAATGAGAATAATATAATAACATATGTAATGCCAACACAAATCTGCCAAAAATCTTTTCAGGCCATCCGCTTTGGACAACCAACATGTCATTTTGTATAAAAATGTAGTTTTCATATATTTATACAATAAGCAAATAGATGTATATATAGTTTGAAGTGCTAAATTAAAGTGATTAAACTAAAAGTTTGATGTAAGTAGTAAACACAATTTAATATTTATATATTAAAACACTCCATTGAGTATTATCTTTTTAATATGTATATTTAAACTAAAAAGAAGACATAAGTTTAATGCCAAGTAAAAGAACTTATGAACTAAAAATAAAAAGAGTGATGAGATTCACAAAGTTTCATAACAACCCTTCAAGCTCTAATGTAAATTTGAATAGAAAATTGAACTTGTAAAGACCTAAAACTTAATAGATTAGTAAAATAATAGCGGAAACAATTATTAATTTAGGGTTTACACTCCTTACACTGTAAATCAAGATGCTTAATAGGGTTACGAAAATATCTCTTTTAAGGAAGTTAAAGTGACAAAAATAGAAAAGAAATTAAAATCCTAGAGGGTTAACATCCGCTCAACTTTTAGTCGTAATCTTCTTGCGGTTCAAGATCCAGATCTTGGTCTTCCTGATCTGAAATGTTTAAATAAGAGGGATGAGATACACTAACCCAGTAAGAATATCAATACTTTACACCGATACGAAAAACTAAAGGTTGGTAAAAATCGTAAAATAACCAATGAAGTCATTATCCTTTTTAAATAAATTTATTTAATAAAAAAAAACGTTAGTTTCATACTTACATTTTTGAGTTTTCAAAATCGGCTTATGAAGGCAATAATCAGGATAGTAATTTAATCTATATTTAAAGAAACAATAATAGTAAACGTTATCTTTTTACCTACTTACTGGTATCTCTAGAGGTCCATAAGAGTTTTGCATAAGTGTGGACCCAATATCTAATTTATCAATTAATCGGTCGTTCCCATCCCCTGTCTGGTAATGGGAGTCAAACGTACCGCCGCCTCAATACCCTGTCCAGTTTGAGGATGAACTATATGTCACAACCTCTTACAGTATGGGACTTCTCAGTCCTGTTTGACTGAATTAATGTTTACGGTAGGGTTTGCCTTATGTACCGAGTCTGTACACCTTTTTTCATAATACCTTATAAGCCTTTTATGCACATATTCACATCATTAACCGATCACCAATAAGTGAGAAAACAATTAAAATCAATAAATAATAACAATTTAGGCAGTATATGAATAAGTAGACAACATTGCTAGGGTAATTACATATTGACTAGTTACTGGCTCCACTGGTGATCTGTATTCAATTAATTAGGGATTTCTAATATTTTAAAAAAATAATGTTATTAATTATTAAACTTTAATTTACTGTAACATGAGAAAATGGTGAGAGATTTTTACATTAGGTCGGTATTCAAAACACCACTTTTTTCACTACATTTTCTGGTGGTTCTCGGGTTTCTTGGGTTTTTTTTGCAAAAATAAAAAACACACGTCATTTATTCCAAAATACCCCAAAAAGGCCAAAAATAAGCATTTTTAAACTTTTCGGCCAGTTTAGGGTTTCAGCATGGCAGCGTCGTCGTGCTCCGGCACTGGCTCTGCCGCCCACAATGGTGTCTCCTCTTGGCCTGGTCGTTTTTGGCAGTTTTGGCCAGTTTTGGTCAGTTTTGCATGAAAACCTATAAGAAACGGGGTTAGGTAGCCTCTGTTGGCCGGAAAAGAAAAAAAACCTAAGCTTTATCGGCAAGGGGTTTCCAGGTGCGACAGCTCCGCTGTTCCTCTCTCGTGGCCTGGACTTTCTTCGTTCGACCTGCACTAAAAAAAGATTAGGAACACGAGGGTTGAAAAATTAAAGGAAACGAAAAATGAGAAAGGGCTCACTAGAGTGGTTTTTGGGTCACGGCGGTGGCGGCTCGGCCGAGCTTCGTTCTCACTTTTCGGCTTACTTTTGACTTTTTGGCTCCCATATGGGTGTGGGGAGGTTTGAAATCCAATCTCGAATGAAAGAGGGAAAAATTTTACATTTTCGATGTCGGCGATGGCTCCAGTGCGATGGCGACAACGATCAGTTTTCTTTCCAGCTGCCCTTCTTCTTCTTCTCCGGTGATCTCAAGCGCAGCTAGGGTTAGAGTTTTGGGGATGCGATACTTATATACTTCTTCACATCGATTTAGTCGTCCGTGCAGGGACCTGTGGCCCACTCACCACCGTTGGATCACTCTTATTTGGGGAATTAATGTTGGTTGCACGATCTGATAAAATATAGCCATTCGATCACGTCTGAAGAGAAAATAAATATGGGCCATCCGTGCGCACAGAAGGAGATCTGGGTTGTTGGATATGCTGGCACGCGGATTGCCTGCGTGGCTTCCCGTGTAGACGCGTGTCCATGTGTCTGCCACGCGTCACAAGAAGATCAACCACACTGCTGACGTGGCAGTCCATGTGGCCAAATTTTTATTATTTTTACTTTTACTCTAATTTTTCAAATTTCTTTTCAATTAGGTCTTTCTTTGTTTCTACTTTGGTCCTAATTTTTGAAAATATTTTCAAATGTATTTAAAACACAATTTTCTTCAAAAATACAACAAAAAAATTAAAGTTAATATTTTTTATTTATTTCATTATAATGATTAAATTATCCCGGGCTTAAATTTCGAGCCCGGGTGTTACAGACCTGATATATGAATAATTAAGTCTATTATTTATTACAAAATCTATTATTTATATAAAAAAGGCAACAATTTCAGAGATACAAGGGTAAGTGACCATGAGTTCATTTGAAAAATTCATGATAAATTTAATCTCCACTAAACTAATTCATAAAACAATCGTTTCTCCCTCAAGTCTTTAGTGAATGCTTATGTCATTGTAATAGCTTGAAAATACCTCCGAATTAATTTTTTATGTTTGATATATTTAATTTAGCCTTTATATGTGTTTAAAAATATATAATAATGTTAAGTACATAGTTTAGAGTCAAACAAAAAAAGAATGAATAAGGATGAATGAGCTAAAATAAGCATGAAAAGACATGGAAAAAGGTGGGAGCCTTTTAAACAAAGTGATATAATGAAAATTAGTAACTTTTAAATAAAATAACATAACGGAATGTGACAACTTTTAGATGAAATGATATGTAAAAAGTGGTAACTTGTAGATGAAATTGTATAACAAAATGGTAGCAATCTTTCTCTCGTGACTCCCCACTTCTATAGATAGGGGATGAGAGAAGGGAGGAAGAGACATTCTAAATTAGAGAGAAAAATAGTGAAAAACATAGAGGTCAAGGAAGAAGAGGGAGTACAAAGTGCGTGATTTTTTAGAGTATTTTAATGTTTTAGATAAAAACCTTGGTGAAACTCTGTTAAATTTATGAGAGCAGAGGAAGAGGAAGAGAAGAGGAAGAAGACTCACAATCTAAAGGAGGTTATAAACCGTTAGAAAGGTAAGAATTTTCTTAAGTTTTGAAGTTTTGTTTCTCTTTGATTTTTAATATTGGTTTTTGAGTATTGTGTTAGATATTTTTGAGTCAAGAAAGTGACTAAAAATCATCCCAAAACTCTGTCAGATTTTTTAGAGAAAAAAGTCATAAATAAAGTCAGAACTCTGTTGGAATTAAGATTACGACTGCTAAGGACCTAAGGTAAATAGATATTATAGATTCCTAACCTACATAGTTTTGAAGTATTTTATATATTTTCAGTATAAAAATGTGCAAGTATTTAATTTGTCTTACTTATTTGCTAAATAAGTATTTGTTAAAATTTTACTTCAATATAAGTGTTATTTTGGTTTGTGCATTTAAAATGTGATTTTGATATGTGTGCATCGCTTATTATAAAAATAAGTTATTCTGAAAGTACCTACATTATGCTAGACTTCAATCTGGTTATACCTAATCGTTTTGTATTCAAGTGTATTGGTTAAGTGATAAGTGTGTACCCATACATAACCGTTCTATATTTAGATGTATGAAGAAACAATCTGATTTGCGTGCCCTAACTGTTCTGTGTTCGGGAGGTAGTAGTGTTTTAAGGTACTCATGTATTCCGTTATGTGTTTAGGTACACGGAGAACCAGTTATGAATATCTGTGCCTATGCATAATGAATGGTAACAGATTGATCCTCCATAGTAGTGATAAAGTATACAACATGAATCTATTTTCTGATTTGTGCATTCGTATTCTGATTCGTATACATTTTGAAAAGATTATATGATATATATTTTGTTATGTGTAAAGAAACTATATATTGCACGTATTATGCTATAATTTCATAATATCGCTTATTAGGATATTTTATCTCACTTTCCAATCACCCTCCAGATACTGAAGATACCGCTACAGAGTGAGTGGTGATACGGAGAAAATTTCTGAAGGTAGACTCTGATATTAAGGTTATTGTTTCACACTTTTGTTTAGTAATGTTAGTAAATAAATTTAGAGTTTCGTACATATATTTATATTTTACGTTTAACGGATGTAACGCTTCTGCGACTCTGTTATGATTAATAAAGTTAAATTATTTTACTTAACTCGAAATTATGTGATCTAAGTAAGTATGCTTTGGTCATTATCCTATAAGACAGGGTGTGATTCGTTACATTCATGTTGAAATGCAAATCTTTGCATATTAAAAAATCCATGAATAGTGCTAACAATCTATGAAAAAAAAATTAAAGTAATTAGTTCTATAATATTATAGATCTTTTAATGAAATTGTAACGGTCCCAGAAATTAAAAGGAAACATAAATATATAAATTTTAAGTGCGGAAGCGAAATAAAATATTATGATTAACATCCCTTACACAATAACCAAAACCTATTAAACGTATGAAAAAATAAGCTAACTAAAATAAATACTAGAAATGAATACTATAAGGAAAATTATAAAATCTTTAGGCATCTACTCGCCGTCTTCCTGCAGAACGGGCTCGGGAACCAAGTCCTCCTGATCTGAAATGGTTAAGTAAGGAATGAGCTACACTAGCCCAGTAAAAATGTCACATTATCTCACTGTCACAGAAGTAAAAGTTGGTAAAAAATAAAAACGACCAATGAAGCATAATTTATAATAAATTCATTTATCAATAATAAAACCCTTCACTGTCCACTTACCTCGGTGAGATTCATGAAAACGTAAATAATAATTTATTTCATTTAAAATTTACAAAAATTAAAAATAATATTTATAAAAATAATAATAAAATTTGGGCTATTACAACTCTCCCCCCTTTAAGGAAATTTGGTCCTCCAAATTTGCCTCTTACTCTTGATCGAACAAATAGGGATACTGGGCTCTAAAGTCTGATTCTAGCTCCCAGTTAAGCTCCCTTGGTATGTGATTCTGCCACACGACCTTTATAAATGATATTTTCCGGTTGCGAAGTATTCAGCTCTTTCGGTCCGTGATACTGACTGGTACTTCCTCATAAGACAAGTTCTCTTGGAGTGGAAGCAGTTCATGAGCCAAGACATGAGAGAATTCCAGATTGTACTTAAATAATATGGACACATGGAACACATTGTGGACCTTGGAGAGCTCTGGAGGCAGTGCTAGTCTGTAGGCGGCAGTACCAATCCTGTCTAAGATTTCAAATGGTCTAATAAATCAGGGGTTTAGTTTTTTCCTCCTGCCGAACCTACTAATTCCCTTGAAAGGAGTGACTTTAAGGAACACCCAGTCGCCTTTCTCAAATGCTAAATCTCTCCTCCAGGTGTCCGCATAACTCTTCTGTCTGCTCTGAGCTATCTGAATGTTCTTTCTGATTTTAACTATTTTAGATGTGGTCTCCTCCACCAACTCCGGGCTGAACAATTTTCTATCGCCTACTTCTTTCCAACAAATCGGTGATTTGCATGGGTGCCCATATAACGCCTTATACGGAGCCATGCCAATGCTCGCTTGGTAGCTGTTGTTGTAGGCAAATTCTATCAGGGGTAGATGGTCGTCCCAATGGCCCCTAGAGTTAAGGACACAAGCTCGGAGCATATCCTCTAGTGTACGGATTGTCCTTTCTGATTATCCATCAGTCTGAGGATGGAAGACAGTACTAAGAGACAGATTTGTTTTCATGGCTTGCTGGAAGCTACTCCAAAACTGAGAAATGAACCTGGGGTCCCTGTCGGATACCACTGTCATTGGAACTCCATACAACCTGACTATTTCCCAGATATACATTCTTGCCAACTTGTCTAAGGGATCGGTCATCCTGATGGCTAAGAAGTGGGAAGACTTGGTAAGCCGGTCAACAATTACCTAGATGGCGTCATGTCCTGAACGTGCCTTGGGTAATCCCGTTACGAAGTCCATGGTGATATGTTCCCACTTCCACTCCGGGATTGGTAAAGGTTGAAGTAACCCGCCTGGCGTTGATGCTTTGCCTTGACCTGCTGGCATACCAAGCATTTAGATACAAAGTTAGCTATGTCCCTCTTCATCCCATTTCACCAAAACTGGGGTCGCATGCTTTGGTACATTTTGGTGCTTCCGGAATACATGGCAAAATTCGAGTTTGGTCAACTTTTTCCAGCCAAGTACCGCTTCAACCTTTTCGGGATTCACTGATACTCCTTTTTTCGATATGATGTGTCCTAGGAAGGTGGTCTATTCAAGCCAGAATCCACACTTACTCAACTTTGCATATAGCTTCTTTTTTCTGAGAACCTGCAAAACTTGGGCTAGATGGTGAGCATGTTCTTCTCTGCTTTTTGAGTAGACCAAGATGTCATCGATGGACACAATAACAAATTGATCCAAGAATTCTCTAAAGACCCTGCCCATCAGATCCATAAAGATGGTCGGGGCGTTGGTTAGCCCAAATGACATGATTAGGAACTCATAGTGTCCGTACTTGGTTCAAAAGGTCGTTTTAGGGATGTCTTCTGTTCTTATTTTTACCTGATGGTAACCTCATCGCAGGTCTATTTTGGAGAAGACCTGCACACCCTGTAGCTGATCGAAGAGGTCATCAATTCTGGAAAGGGGATATTTGTTCTTGATTGTGACCTTGTTCAATCCTCTGTAATCAATACACAGTCTCAACGTTCTATCTCCCTTCCTGGTGAAAGTGACTCCAGCACTCCAAGGAGACACACTGTGTCTAATAAAACCATTGTCTTGCAATTCAGTGATCTGTCTCCTCAGCTCTTCTATCTCAACGTGGCTCATGCGATAAGGAGCAACCGAAATGGGCTGGGTGCCTAGTTGTAGGTCTATAGTGAACTCAACTTTCCTGTCCACTAGCAGTTCGGTTAGTTCGTTCGAAAACACATCTAGAAAGTCTCGGATTACCGGAATCTCTGGGATACAAATTTCCTTCTTGGGCGTGCCTAGTTAGAGAAAATAGCAACGTTAAAGTACTTGAAAATTAAGGAAACTTGACATCAAGGAATAAGTACCAAATGATTTTATTAATTTGTAAATGGCTCCTCATTAGGAGGATTAAATACAACCTTCTTGTTAAAGAAATCTACGGTGGCGGGATACGCTGCTAGCCAATCTATCCCTAAAATTACATCAAAATCCCCCGTGTCTAACCCTATTAGGTCTACACTCAGTTTTCTATTTGCTATCTCCATGGCACAAGCCCTGTAGATAACTTTCCCTAATAGTGTTTCACCCCCAGCAGTAGACACAAATAACATTGAATCAAGTTTATCAGGTGATACATTAAGTTTGGATACAAAAATATGTGAAACAAATGAATGCGGTGCACCAATGTCAAATAAAACATGAGCAATATGGTTACAGATAGTGTACATATCCTGTACCACGTCCGGGTCGGCATCGGCATCCTGCTGTGTGAGGTTGTAAACCCTACCCTGAATAAAAGGTCTTCCTTGGTTCTAGTTCCTCGGGCACTCTCTCACATAGTGCTGGGCACTACCACATATGCGACAGGTGTTGTTGAGGCGATAGTATGGTCGGTCCCCGTGATCCCTGCCGCAGTGCTAACAGATCTTGCCACGTGCTGGCCCTGGAGCCTGAGGGGGAACCTGGATCGCCGGTCTAGGCCTCTTATTTTGTTGGATAGGCGTAGTAGGTGCTGGTCTGCAGGGTGGAGTTGAGGGTCTGTGACTCCCTCCTGACTGAGGAAGGGTGTTGAAACTCTTCTCCACGATCCGTGCCTTTGCCAGAGCGGCTGAATATGTCTTGAGCTCTAGTACCAATACGTGCTGCTTGATCTCTAGGCGGAGGCCCCACTGGAACCTCCTAGCCTTCCTACCCTTATCTATCAATGTCTCATGGGAGTATCAGCCCAGCTCTAGGAACTTACGAGCATATTCTGATAACGTTATGTTTCCCTGGACCAACTGAACAAACTCCATCTCCTTTAGATGTCGGATGTGCTCGGGGAGGTACTTCGCATGAAAGGCTGCTAAGAACTGCTCCCAAGTGACTAGTGTAGGCAGGGTGGTCTGCTTGAGCTCCCACCAACATGTAGGAAGCAAGGGTAACCCTCTGCTCGGGAACCACTCCTAAGGTCTTGAAAGCCTTCTCTGTCTCCGCCAACCAGTACTGGGCATCTTCGAAAGAGGACTCCCCTACAAAAGTTGAAGGGTTCAGTCTTCTGTACCTCTCTACGTAGCCCGTGTCAATTAGAGAAGGAGCTGGGTCCCATGGAAGAGGGACTGGGCCGGGCTGAGGATAGACTGGGGGGCCCTGTGGTGGCACCTGCTGATATAATGGGAGCACTGGATTGTACTATGGCAGTGCCTGGCAGTACTGTGGCTGGGGCACCGGATTATACTACGGCGATGGTGCCAAGGGGTACTATAGAGGAGCAGACTCGTGCCGGGGTGGCTCGAGATCCGCTCGCTGTAGCGGTGGCTCAACTTGTGATAGTAGGGGAGGGTCGGGTAACTCCCTTCTGTCCTCTCGGCCTTGCTGGGCAGCAATGATCCTTTCTAGCATCTCAAATATTCTGTCCACATCTTCTCGAAGTGAATCATCCCGGGCTGCTCGGTTTAGTGGGGGTCTTCCTCTCCTCATCTATCTGTACCTGCATTTCACAAGGAAGGGTTAAGTAACAATTAATCGATTGGTATTTGTCTAAATATTATTGTGTAAGGGATGAGTTCGAGGAACACAGCTCTGATACCAACTGTAACGGCCCCGAAAATTAAAAGGAAACGTACATATATAAATTCTAAGTGCAGAAGCGAAATAAAATATTATGATTAATATCCCTTATACAATAACCAAAACCTATTAAATGTATGAAAGAATAAGCTAACTAAAGTAAATACTAGAAATGAATACTATAAGGAAAACTATAAAATCTTTAGGCATATACTCGTCGTCTTCCTGCAGAACGGGCTCAGGAACCAAGTCCTCATGATCTGAAATGGTTAAGTAAGGAATGAGCTACACTAGCCCAGTAAAGATGTCACACTATCTCACTGTCACAGAAGTAAAGGTTAGTAAAAAACAAAAACGACAAATGGAGCATAATTTATAACAAATTCATTTATCAATAATAAAATCCTTCACTGCCCACTTACCTCGATGAGATTCATGAAAACAACTTATGAAAACAATAACATTATAATATCATGAAATCATACGTACTCTGTAACATAACACATGTCATACCTTTAATATTTCAATCATCAGGCAACAAATTTTCTCTTTTACCAGCCTACCAGTATCCATGGGGATCCATAGAGGTCCCTGCTACAAATGAACCATTCACCTTAATAACTTAACTCCAGGGCCGTCCCCATACCCCGTGTGGAATGGGCGCCAAAACCATCAACCTCAATACCCCGTCCGGTATGAGGGTGAAACAGGCCGTCCTCATACCCCATCTAGTATGAGCACCAAAACATTTAAAGTCTCCATACCCCGTCCGATATGAGAGACAACATTCCCGGTAGGGTTCCCTATGGACCCGGTCCGTCCACCATCTCCCAGGATATCTAGTGAGGTTGTCGACTTATCCACTTATCAATTCACATATATTTTTTATTCTTTTCTTAGTTTTCTATTTCTCTCATAATCATGAATATTTAAATCAGTAACGAGCATCCAACAATGGAGGCATATCATCGGATTCACAAGATCAAGCTATAATGAAGTAAACAGTGATTCATGCATTCAAAATCATAGAATAAATAAATCAGATATCATAATGCATTTAAAATTGTGAAATAACTAAAACAACAACTGACCGAAAATATATCAGATCCGAGCTCCATTAGCAACCTTAATTAATTATACATATCTATTAATTCATAAAATATCGTTTTATCACTTATTAAGCTTTAATGCCGTGATAGGAAATAGGGTGAGAGATCTTTACTTGATTCGAAGTCTAAAATCAGTTTTTCACTGTGCCTACGGGTAGTCCCTAGATTTCCTGAATTTTTCTCTAGAAACTGAAACACACTTCCGGTACCTGTACATGTCCCCAAAAAACTCCAAATCAGACCCAGGGCCTCCTCGACCAATTTCGAAATTCTGGCACAGCGGCGGCGATCTTCCTCAAGTTGGCTATTTTCTGCCGTTTCTGGTCGAATTCAGCCAAACTAGCACTAGTTCTTGCGATGAAACACACGTAGGGCCCTCGGTGGGCCAAAAAATACAGAAAACTGAGACTTACCGGCGGCGGAGCTCTTGGGTGCGGCGGCTCCTCCGGTGCGAGTCGCGATTTGGTATTTTACTCTGGTCAACTTGTAGAGGAAAGGACGATGGTCACAGTGGTGTAAAAAATTACATCGAACGGGAATTGGGAAGAGTCTCATCGGAGGCAAAAATCGAGGAAACCCGCGGCGGTGCCGCTGGGCTTCGGCGGTGTTTTTCGATCAAGATTTGACCACAGGTGGGTTCAGCATCAAAATCCGAGCCAAAGGGAGAAATTTTACCTCGTTTGGCGGCTGGAAAGTGCTCCCGTGCGGCAGTGGGTGGCGGCGGCGGGTGGCGGCGGTCGGTTCCTCCAGTGGCAAGGCTGTCTTCTCCGGCGAGGGCTCTGGCGGCTAGGGTTTGGGGTTGGGTGTGGATGAGATTATTTATAATCTTTCCCTTTTAATCTGAGTCATCAATCACGATTTAATCTGGACCGTCCGATCGGAATTGAATTGGAAATGAATTTGGACCGTTCATCGTGATGCGATTTGGGCCGTCCGTGCGTGATTCAATCTGGGCTATCCGCATGCGCGTTTGATCTGGACCGTCTGTGTGCACAGGAACAGATTTCAGCTGTCCGATCGCGCGCACGCGGATCGCCCACGTGGCTCCGTTCCACGTGGCCTCCCGCGTCGGCGTCTTTGCCACGCGGCGTGTCCTAGTTGGCCAGGGCTGCTGACCGGGCTGCTGACGTGGTGCAATTTTTTTAAATTGCATTTTGACCTCCGGTTTTCGATTTTCTTTTCAAAAACAACCACAGAATCCGAATTTTCACCCCTTTTTCCCAAAATTATTTTCAATTAAACTCCAAAAATAATTTTACCCATTTTTATCTATATTTTAATTTTTATTTACATTTAATTAAATTAAAATAAATTAAAACCATATATTATTACTAAATAATCATTTATTTCATTTGAAATTTACAAAAATTAAAAATAATATTCATAAAAATAATAATAAAATTTGGGGTGTTACAGAAATAATTATCATGTAGCCTAATTCTCCAAATACTATGCTTAAGATAGAACAGGGATATTGGTGTTATGTTAACGTCCATGTCATATATCAAGATTAACATAATTACCAACTCAATCTCATTAATTTAGTTAGAAACTCATTTAATTGTTCACACTTATAAGCATCTAGAATCACATAAAATATACAATCATTTACTTTAAAGTGATGAATTTTTTATTAATGCTAGTACACCTTCTTGAACTTTAGAATATACCCAACGACTTCATCTATATATCATAATAAATTTCATAGGTTAATGGTATCAAAACATGATAAAACACTCATATAATGATGATGGCGACCTCAAGTCAAATGATTAATTTACACTAATGTTGCAATAGCTATCTTATAGTAGACAAACTAATAAATTTTCATATTATGAATCTATATGATATAGTTTAGGGAACTTATTCTCTAATAAAGATCAATGGACTTATTATTGTATAGAGGTACGAGTGATTATGGAGGCTATTACATTATTTTAAATGAATAAAATATGCATCAATTAAACTAGATTCATAAGTATTCCAAGTTTGTGAAATCTTCAATTTAAAAACTTTTAACAATTGGAACTTTGTTTCACCTATTCTATAGCATTTATCACAACTTAAAATTTACCTCAAGAGTCTTTGGATCTTTTATCATATAGGAATCAAATGAATCATATATAAATAGTAATTGAAAAATTTATGATAAAAATGCTCTCAATGATATTTAGAGTCAGAACAACTAAAATAAGACTACCATATAATTATTAGTAGTAGCGTGCTTGATAATAGACTATTAGTATTAGATTGTTATAATTTATTTTAGAGATACTTTATTTACCATTTAATGATAATATAAGACAAATTGTTATCATAAGCTTCTTTAGAAACGATAAATGTACGACGAATTGTGCAATATGGATAATTGTATTGAGATTATAGTATTAAGATATATTGGCTTTAAACATACCTTTTAAGTAATTTTTCACCATCATATTCAGCAAAAATCACAGAAAGATGAGTTTTTTTAGTAACGTGCTTAAGAAGACAAATATAAGTAACTAGTGAGGTTTAAAATTGGATTATTATTATTAAAATAAAATAGCTTATCATGAGCTTATGCATAATCTAAAATTTGTTTATAGCATATGGGAAAATTTATTTGTTTTAATTAATTGAAATTAAGTCATAGTTTTTAAGATATATTTTACGTATATCCGTATATTCAAAGAAAATTGCACATTTATTAGTTTTTTATTTAAAAAAATAAATATATACCTTATACTATTTTCTTCAATAAATATCTATCTATTATGGAAAATAGAACTAATGATATGTTGGAGTAAAAGTTCTAATAATATCAATTAGAGGACTAGGTGTAGTCTTAAATATCTTGAGTCAAATTATGTTTTCATGTATATCCTTATTTAGAGGTATTTCTGTTATATTATGATTGATATATATACATATAACATAATTGATGAATGTGTATATTTTCAAGTAAAAAAATCAATTTTAGCTAGAGTTCTATCAAACATTAATGTTGAAATTTGGAGAACAAGTCCAATATGAAAAAACAATAGAGATTTTCAAGTTCCCAATATATTACTTGCATTAAAATTAGTTCACGCTATAAAAAGTGAGGAGTCTCCAATTATTTCATTTAAATTAATTTTCTTTTCAAAAAATTTTATTATTAAGTAGGCAGGCCAAACGCCTCTAACAGAATAATGAAGCTACTAATAGCTAACTGCAGGTGGGTACCCATACCTCTCTAGTTAGAAACTAAAAGGCATTGGTCAAGTAGTTTGACCCTAGTCTTATTTTTTTATCAGAAACTAAATTGGATGAAGTAAAGATGAAAATAATATGTCCGAAACTGAGATTTAATAAAACTGAAAGTAGACCAACCAAAGGTGAAAAGTGATGGATTATGCCTAGCCTGGAAAAAAGAGATTACAATAACTCAAATACAATCATCATGAGGTGTTTATCAATATACAACTTTGGGAATTGCTCTTAGGGACTTGGACGTTTACTAGGGAGTATGACCCCCCGCAACCAATTGGGAAACAGAAGTTTTAAGACTATATATTGGAGCTTGGAGGAGTTCTAAAGACCCATTGGGTAGTGGTAGGAGATTTAATTGAAGTATTAAGTGACAAAGAACGCAATAGAAGATGTGTGAGAGCCTCTTCTTCTTAAAACAAATTTCAAGATAATTTGGACAAGCTGGGCCTAATTGAAATGGGATATAATAACAATCCTTATACATGGATTAATAAAAGATGTGGATGGGCGAATAGAAAAGGACAATTAGATAGAGTTCTTGCTAATGTGTAGTGAAACTTGTTATGCCCGAACACGACATTAATACATGGCCCTGCAACCTTATCATACCACAACCACTACTGATCAACACATAGGACTAAAAATAAGAAAAAAAAGTAACTATAATTTGAGGTAGCCTGGTTACAAGGCTTTATTAGTTGGAAACTCATTGAATAAGCATGACAACTATAGGTATTTCGCTCTCATGTACATAAATCCAGTAAGAAAATAAAGCACACTAGAAGTTCCCTCGGACAATTGAGTACAAAAGATTTTGGTGATATTAAGAGGAAGATAAGAGAAGTTACAATACAAATTGATGCTAAACAAAAGAATGAGGCAACATTTGAAAAATTGAATAGAGAGGCAAAATTACTTAATAAATTATTATATCGAGAAGAAATCATATGGAGACAAACAAGCAAAGATAAAAAAGGTAGCTCTTAGTGACTAAAACATAAAGTAGACCAAAAAGATACAACATATACTTTTAAGTAATAACTCTCTACACAACAGGGGATCTAGATTTTCTTGAAGATTTGAAAAGCCCTTTTTAGCCTCAGGTCTTCGAAGAAAGAATCTTCTCATAAAAAAGATTCTAATTGAGACAAAGAAATTAGAAGCAGTTAAAAGTATAGGATCGTATAAAGCCCCCTATTTATATGGATTCCCAAATTAGTTCTACCAATACTGCTAGTCTATCATCAAGAAGGAGATAAGAGCATGTGTCTAAAATTTCTTCCATAGGAATTATTTACTAAAGGAATTGAATGAACTAAGCTTAGTCCTCACTCATGAGGTGGAAAAAACTTATCTTCTAACTTAGTTCTAACCTATTGCACTCTGCAAGATTAGTTACAAGATCATTGCAAAAGTCTTAACATTTTAGACAAAGTCATATCACCATGACAATTTGCCTTTGTGAAAGGAAAAGTGGTACATTACAATGTTATCATTACACGTGATTAATCAATTCCATGGGAAAAAAATAAAAGTTGGATGATGCTAAAATGTGACATGAAAAAGCATACGACCAAATTGAATGAGCTATTCACAATATATCTTGAGGGACTTGGGATTCTCAGCAAAAGCAATGCAATTGCTCACCCAGTGTTATTCGATTATGACTTATTAATTATTAATTAACTAAAGCACATTAGGGTCCCACCCTCTTAGAAAAGACTAAGGTAAGTGGATTTTCTATGATAGCTTAAAAATACCCTTGAGTTAATTTCTTATGTTTAATATATTTAATATAGTCTTTATATGTGTTTAGAAATATATAATAAAGTTAATAATATAGTTTAAAATCAAGCAGAAAATGATGGATAAGGATGAACGAGATAGAATAAGCATGAAAAAGTATGAAAAAAAAGTGAGAATATTTCAAATGAAGTGGTATAATAAAAATTGGTAACTTTTAGATAAATTAACATAACGAAAAGTAGTAATTTTTAAATGAATTGACATGTAAAAAGTAATAACTTTTAGATGAAGTGGCATCACATATAGTGGTAACTTTTAGATGAAATGATATGACAGAATGGTGAAAATCTTTCTCTCATGGCTCCCCACTCCTATAAATAGGGGATGAGAGAAGGGAGGAAAAAACATTATGGATGAGAGAAACATAATGAGAAGCAATGGAATGAAGGAAGAAGAGAGAGTATTAAATGTGTAATTTTTAAGAATATTTTGAGGTTTTAGATAAAAACTTTGGGGAAACTTTACTAAATTTATGAGAGCAAAAGAAGAAGAAGAAGAAGAGAAAAAGAAATTATAAACGTTAGAAAGGTAAGTCTTTTATTAAGTTTTAAAGTTTGGTTTCTCTTTAATTTTTGGAATTAGTTTTTGAGTATTGTATTAGATATTTTTGAGTCAAGAAAGTGACCAAAATTCATCCCAAAGCTCTACCAGATTTTTTAGAGGAAAAGGTTATAAAAAAGCTGGAATTCTACTAGAATTAATATTACGACTGTTAAGGACCTAGGTAAGGGGATATTATGGATTCATAGTCTACATAGTTTTAAGTATGTTATGTATTTTCAGTATAAAAATGTGCAAGTGTTTAAGTTATCTTTTGTATTTGCTAGGTGAGTATTTGTTAAAGTTTTACTTCGATATAAGTGTTATTTCTCTTTGTGTTTTTGAAATGTAATTTTGATATGTATGCATCACTCATTATGGAAGGAAGTTATTTAAAAAGCACATGCATTATGCTAGGCTTCAATGTTTTCATATATAATCATTTCGTGTTTAAGTGTGTTGATGAAGTTATAAATGTGTACTTATAAATAATCGCTTCGTATTCGGGTGTATGAGGAAAGAGTCTGATCTGTGTACCCTAACCGTTCTGTGTTCAGGGGGTATGAGTGTTTCAAGGTACTCATGTATGTCGTTCCATGTTCGAGGAGATGGAGAACCAGTGATAAGTATATGTGCCTACGGATAATGTATGATAATTAATTAATCCTCTATAATAGTGATGAAGTATACAACAAAGCAATTGTGAATCTATTTTCTAATTTATGCATTTGTCTTTTGATTCGTATCTTTTTTAGAAAAATTATATGATATATATTTTGTTTTATGTAAAGAAGCTATATATTGCTTGTACTATATTGTGATATCATAATATTACTTATTGAGATATTTTATCTCACCCTCATATCACCCTCAAAATACTAAACTTACCGCTATAGAGTGAGCATTGATACATAAGAAATTTTTGAAGCTAGACTCTGAAATTAAGATTTTTGTTTCGTACTTTTGTTTAGTAATGTTAACAAAGAAATTTAAAGTCACGTACATATGTTTATATTTTACATACACATGCATTATGCTAAGCTTCGATGTGGTCATATATAATTATTTCATGTTCGAGTGTATTGGGGAAGTGATAAGTGTGTACCCATATATAATTGTTCCGTATTCGGGTGTATGAAGAAACAGTCTGATTTGCATGCCCTAACCGTTTTGTGTTCAGGGGGTATGAGTGTTTCAAGGAACTCAAATATATCATTCTGTATTCGGGTAGATGGGGAACCAGTGATAAGTATCTGTGCCTATGCATAATGTATGGTAATTGATTGATCCTCCATAATAGTGATGAAGTATACAACGAAGCAATTGTGAATTTGTTTTCTGATTTATGCATTCGTCTTCTGATTCATATCTCTTTTAGAAAAATTATATGATATATATTTTGTTGTGTGTAAAGAAACTATAAATTCCTTGTACTATGTTGTGATATAATAATATTACTTATTGAGATATTTTATCTCACCCTCATATCACCCTGTAGATACTGAAGTTACCACTATAGAGTGAGCATTGATACAAAAGAAATTTTTGAAGGTAGACTCTGAGATTAAGATTATTGTTTCGTACTTTTGTTTAGTAAAGTAAACAAGGAAATTTAGAGTCTTGTACATATGTTTATATTGTACATTTAAGAGATGTAACGCTTCTGTGACTCTATTATGATTAATAAAGTTAAGTTATTTTATTTAACTTAAGTCTATGTGATTTAAGTAACTATACTCCAATTATTACGTTATAAAATGGGGTATGGTTTGTGACAAATGGTATTAGAGTGCGATTCTAAGATATCCCTTAAATACAAGACTTAAGGTTACATGAAACTTAGATAGAGTTGTGAAACATAGGGAAATGCCTCTAAGTTCAAATTTCATAAACATAGGAAATAAGCAAGGATACCAAGAGAGCAGATACATCAGGTTCCGAAAGACCAAATCGAGAAGAGTCTAGATAGACTCATGCATATAGTCGAATGCTTGACTACAGTGGTAAGTCAACACATAACCCATAACCAAAGTGCTACTGATAATAATAATGCTAGTACCAGTAACACCCAGCCGACGGAGGGAAATACTGAAAAACTCATTGAAAGATTTAAAAGAATGAACTCATCATAATTTGTTAGAGCAACCGACCCAATATTAGCTAAACAGTGAATCATGGAGTTAGAGAAGATATTCGATGTTCTCAGCCCCACTTTAGAGCAAAAGGTACAATTAGCCACATTCATGTTCAAGGGAGCTTTAGAACATTGGTGACAATTGAAGAAAGGATTCCAGAGGACACTGATCCTTTGGGAAGCATTTAGAGCGACATTTTAATAAGAAATATTTTCTTAACTTTGTTCGAGAATATAAGTAAATTGAGTTCGAAGAATTAAAGAAATGTAACATGAGGGTAGTAGAATATGTAGAAAAATTTATAGAGCTAGCTCGGTTCGCACTAAACTTAGTAGCAGATGGAAGCCTAAGAGCCAAGAAGTTTCAGAGAGGCTTGTGTAAGGAGATTTGAGATAAAGTCTCAGTTTTGAAGATTAATGACTACCGAGAAATATTGGAATAGGCCCAAATTGCAGAAGAAGCTACAAGCCCAGTCTCTCAACAGATCTAACGGGCTCAACCATTCATATCAAATAATAAGAGGAAAGCCCAAGTGCCAAAACAACCTGATAAGAGGTAGAAGACGGGTTTCATAATTCCTCCTAGAGCCCTAACACAAGAGCTAGAACAAATCTTCCCCTATTGTGGAAAGAACCATGGTAGGAGACCTTGCTATAAGTTGACAAATGGATGCTTCAGATGTGGTAGTACTCAATATCGAATTAAAGAGTTTCCTATCAAGAAAGAGCAGACCAGACAAAGAACTCAAGGAATGATATATGCTATTATAGAGAGATATGCTCAATCCTCTCAGGATGTAATCTAAGGTATACTCACTATCTCTAGTATCTTGGATAAAGTCTTAATAGACCCAAGATCTATAATCTCTTTTGCATCGCATGAGTTGCTCGGCATCGGAACATTGAATAGTCATATTTAAATTATGTATTAGTAGTCTCCACCCCAACCAATAAGGACTTGACCACTAGTACAGTTTGCCGAGCATGTATTATAGAGATTGCCAACACACCATAAGCAAATTAATAGTCTAATAGTCATAAGTTAATTTACACTGGATGTTCACTCATTTGAATTCCCTATGGTAGTTAGGAATTCTTTCTTTTTGTTATATTTATTACTTGGGATAGTAAGTTATAAATCGAAACACTAAAATTGCTTGATATAGATCCAATGACTTGTATGTATACTGGATCTTTGGTCTTGGATGTATTCGTGGATAGAAATGAATGAAACACTGGTAGAATGATATTCATGAAACACTCAGGGGTGTTACTGTTGGTATCAAAACAAGTTCCTAGGGTTTAAAATTATGTAGTAGGTAGTAGGAATGTTACAGTTTGAGTAGCTGACAAATATTATTATGATGCAGGTAGATAAGAAGAGCGGATGACGAGAGGCAGAGGCCATCCTCGGAGAGGATTCACACTAGCACCCCAAGATCCACCAACAGTACCTCAGGGGGAGCCTTCATTCCACCAGGTGGCCCTCTCTGCTTTATAAGGATCACCCCCTTTTCCATTTGTACCACCCACTACCCACCAGAGACCCTCTCTGTTCTTCTAGAACCACATGTGGGGCAAATAGCAGGACACCAAGATGATTTCAACTTTTTATGTAGGGTGGTCGAGAGCCTGACAATAATGATTTGAGAGAGAGAATTCCAGTCGGAGACATCCTACATCCCATAATATAATGCTAGTCAAATGGAAGTAGACACGAGTAACATTGAGAAGTATCAGAGACTAAACCCCCGATATTTAACGGGGGCTCCGACCCACTAGTGGCCGAAGATTGGATAAAAGAAATAGAGAAACAATTTTATGTGATAGAGGTTACCCCTGAACAGAAGGTACAATTGGCTACTTTTATGTTGAGAGGTCTAGCAGAGCGTTGGTGGAGCCTAAAGAGGGGAACTTTAATCCCCAGTGACTTGGGAAATCTTTCTTGAAGCTTTCAACACAGCGTACTTCTAAGATTTTATTAAATAATAGAAATAAACTGAGTTTGCAGAGCTCCAGCAAGGGAGACTGTCGGTGGCAGAATATGCAGAGAGATACATAAGCTTGCAACGATTTGCCCTGAGGTTATGATGAATGAGTGGAAGAAGGCTAGGAGGTTTGAAAGAAGGTTGAGACCAAAACTATATCAGCAGGTAGTGGTGTTCGCGCTACCCACATATCAAGCAGTATTAGAGATGACACAACTAGTAGAGACTTTGGCTAGGAGGTTTGAAAAAGGGTTGAGACCAAAACTATATCAGCAAGTAGCGGTGTTCTCGCTACCCACATATCAAGCAGTATTAGAGATGGCACAGCTAGTAGAGACTTTACATAGGGGAACACATGGAGTACAGTAGAGGGATTTTTGGCTCCAAACGGGTACCACCACAACCTAGTCAAACAGAAAAGAGACTGATGACAGTGCACGATTTAACTCCAGGCCACCAAATAGTTGCGAGGAGTATAGATTACACGCGTTGTGGTAGGAGTCATGGAAATCGTTCGTGTACTATTATTAACTGAGGATGTTACCGATGTATTAGCACCTAATATTTTTTACAAGATTTTCCCCTGCTTAGGGAGCCTAGTAGGCCATTGGTACATGGTCAGGTATTCACTTTGATAGCTCAAGATGTAGAGGCAACTTCGGAGGTCATACAAAGTACACTTTGCGTTTTGGGTTTTCCTGCTAGGGTTTTCATTGATCATGGAGCCATACACTCATTCACTTCGTATATGTTTGTATTTAGGTTGAAGATAAAACCGGTAGTGTTAGATTACATGCTTATAATGCCCACACCCACTAGTGGCGCTCTGTGTACTAATGTAATATATCATTTTTGTGGGGTAGAAATAGCCAGGAGGGAATTAGGAGCAAACCTGATTTTGCTAAGCATTCGGGATTTTGATGTAATTTTAGGCATGGATTGACTCGTTGTACATCATGCATATATAGATTGTTTTCGTAAAAAAGTGGTGTTTAAGATCTCGAATAAAGAGCCTTTCTCTATATAAAAAAAAAGACGAATTGATTAGATGTAGTAATGAATAATTGTTGTTTTTTCATACTCAATGTTGCATGATATGAGTTTTTTTTTTTATTATAATATAGGACACTTTTGAATTCATACCCCGGTAAAATAACATTTTTACTCGTGTGTTGATAGGTAATGAGAGTAAGAGACTCACACTACAGGAGATACCATTTCTTTTACATATATTTTTACAAATCTATATATATAAATTCAACCAAATAAAAAATAAAATTTGAAATCCAAAATTTTGAATCCAAAATCCAAAATCACAAGACAAAAAAAAAAACTTGAATCCCAAAAATTCAATACAAGAAATGCTCTGATACTAATTATTAGAATAAAAATACTTTTCAGATCAATAAATCTGTAAATTTAAACATACAATCTCGTACTAAATTAATGAAAAAAATAAGCTGAAGCGTACCTGGATCCATCGTAGAAGAATTATTCACGTCCAATAATAAAATCTTCCGAATCAACACAGTGCCTAAAAATTAGTTTTTTCTGGTGATGAAATTTCATAAAAATAAAATGACAGCCGTTTGATTTGGGAACCATAAGCGCCTTTCATATCGACTAATTTTTGTAATTCTCATTTCGTCCATAATAAAATGATAATATTATAAAAATAGTATCTGCACATTACAAATCTATACTTAAACCCGATGCATTAAGACCAAATATTCTTTAACCATATTTGATCACTTTTAAACAAATTCATTAAATTGACAGTCTGATATGCATACCAATATCCACATTAAACCCACACGTTAGAAAAAAATCCAACACTTTATGTTTAGTCGAGCAATTTGTGTTTGCACTTTGTGGCTTGTACTAGCGTCTCCTAAAGAGAATTTCATCAACTCATCCGTTTTCCCCTAAGTGCATTGCAACCCACGAAAATGAGCCCAACTTGACTACGTTGTCGTGTTAGCTTTCATTGGCCAAGAGCAATCTCTTAATAGGACTATGATCTTGCGTTGTCATTTATAAGACGCGGCTCTCAATAATGTAATAGGGACTATTTTTAGTAAAAGATATGATTTGACATTGCGAAACAGTTATAAAATTAAGGAACTGCATGAACTCATGAGGGAAGGGTTTGACCTACTGGGAGCTTTTAATTGGTCAGATTTTATGCCTTGGCTCACATGATCGAGAAGTTGAGTTCACAATTGAGTTGCAACCGAGAACACAATCTATTTCTAAGGTTCCATACCGAATAACGAGATCAAAATTGTTAGAACTAAATAAATAGTTACAAGAACTGCTGGATAAGAAGTTCATAAGGCCGAGTGTGTCACCATGGGGAGTGTTAGTGTTGTTTGTGAAGAAGAAGGACGGGACCATATGTATATGTATATACTACAGAGATCTAAATCAGGTAACTATCAAGAACAAGTACCAACTTCCAAGAATAGATGACCTCTTTGATCAGTTGTAAGGGCCAAGATATTTTCAAAAATAGACTTATGATCTAGTTGAAGGTTATGGCTGAGGACATAGCAAAGATGACATTTTGTTCTAGGTATGGACGCTATGAATTCCTTGTTATGTTATTCAGAATAACGAATGCACCTACAGTGTCTGTGGACTTAATGAATCGGGTATTCAGATTCCTCTTGGACCACTACTTGATTGTGTTTATAGATGACATACTAATATATTCTAGAGATTCAAAGAAAACTCTAAACACCAAGCAATTATGTTGGAGATTCTATGAAAGGCCAGATTATATGTAAAATTTAGTAAGTGTGAGTTTTTGCTAGAACATATATCATTTCTGTGCGATATTATGTCAGGAAATGGAGTTTCTGTGGATCCTGCAAAAGTGGAAATAATGGTAAGATGGGAAAGACCAAATACTAAGACAGAGATAAGGAGTTTTTTGGGGTTAGCAGGGTACTATCGCAGGTTTATCAATGGTTTCTCAAGTATTGCGATACCACTTGCTCGATTAACTAAGAAGAATATAAAATTTCAGTGGGGATGAATGTGAGATTAGCTTCAATGAGCTTAAATGGAAACTCACTACAGCACTGGTGTTGACTATCTCATCTAGTGAAGGGGGTTATGTAGTGTACAGTGATGCATCACACTTGGGGTTAGGCTGTGTGCTTATGCAACAGAGGAATATAATTACTTACAGGTCTAGACAATTAAAGGTGCATGAGAGAAATTACCCCACACATGATTTGGATTAGCTGTAATGGTCTATGCATTGAAACTATAGAGGCACTACCTATATGGGGAGACTTTTGAAATTTACACAGATCACAAACATTTGCAGTATTTATTCACATAGAAGGAATTGAATATGCGACGTAGGCAATGGATGGATTGGTTGAAAGACTTTGATTATAAAATCTAATATCATCCAGGAAAAGGGAATATAGTGGCAGATGGCCTCAGCCAAAAAAGTACAGAAATGTTGACACATTTAATGATATCTGAGTGGGAGATATGCGAAGCTATGTAGCGGTTAAAAATTCAGGATCAGTGTCGAGGAAAATATATGGTCAATTTGAGGGCTCAGTTGAGTTTAATCCAGAGGATTAAAGAGTGACAATTGGTGGATATCGATCTACAGGTGATCAGGGAGAAAGTCGAGCAAGGGGTGTCAGCAGGGTATAATGTGCATAGTAATGGGGTACTCAGGTTTGGGAATTGGATATGCATTCCAAATGATACAGAGTTACTTGAAAGAAATTCTTAAGGAAGCTCACAATACAAGGTTAGTCATGTCTCTTGGGAGTACTAAAATGTATAAGAATTTGCATAAGCATTACTAGTAGAGGGGAATGAAATGAGACATTGCAGAGTTTGTGTCACAGTGTTTGACATGTCAACAAGTGAAGATGGAACATCAAAAGCTTGGGGGGTTATTACAACTCTTACATATACTAGAGTGGAAGAGGGAACACATATATATGGACTTTGTGACGGGACTGCCAAGGACCCGCAAGAATCATGATAGTATTTGAGTGGTTGAGGATCGTCTAACCAAGTCTTCGCAATTTCTAGCAATAAAGGTGTTCGACTCAATTGATCAGTTAACTAGGTTATATATTAGGGAGATAGTTATGTTATATGGTATCTCAGTTTTAATTGTTTCAGATAGGGACCCTCGGTTTACTTCTAAATTTTTGAGGAATTTATAACAGGCTGCACCCATTTAAATTTTGGCACGACTTTCCATCCATAGAAGGATGGACTAACAGAGAGAACCATACAAATGTTGGAGGATATGTTATAAGTACGTGTTATCGAGATTAGAGGAAATTGGGAAGAGATTGTAACTCTAATGGAATTCACTTATAATAATAGTTACCATGCTAGCATCGGAATGACTCCCTATGAGGCTCTTTATGGTAGGCCCTGCAGATCACCCATTTATTAGGATGAGGTTGGAGAGAGATAGTTACTTGGACCGAATTTGGTAAAAGAGACCACTGCAATGGTGATAGTAATATGAAAGAATTTGTAGGCATCACAGAGTAGGCAAAAAAGGTATATTGACAACAGAAGGAAAGACTTGACTTTTGAGATAGGAGACCATGTGTTCTCAAAGGTATCTCCAATGAAGGGTTTATTGAGGTTTGGGAAGAAATAAAAATTGAGCCCTCGATTTATAGGTCTTTTTGAGATTCTTAAAAAAATGGGTACGGTGGTATATTGGATAACACTTCATCCGCGGTATGCGAGGTTCATAATGTATTCCATGTTTCAATATTGCAGAAGTATCAACCTGATCTGATGCATATTATACAGGTAGAGTCACTTCCATTGGAAATGGATTTAACTTACAAAGAAAAACCAATTAGCATTATGGAGCGACAAGAAAGGAAATTGAGAAGTCGGGTGGTGTCTATGGTGAAGGTATTATAACAGCATCACAATAATGAGGAGGCAATGTGGGAGCGGGGGGACGAGATGAGGAATAGCTATCCACAACTATTTGAGATAATATGACGAAATTTGAGGGTCTATATTTCTTTTAAAGGGGGTAGTGTTAGAAGGCCTTAGTAGGATATGGGGATGGACGGTGGGGATTAGAGTTAGGATGGATGGCCTAGATTGGGGGGATAGCTATATATATATAATGGCAATAAATTAAGAAAAAAACATAAAAGGGAAAGAAAAAAAAAAGAACAAAAAAAAAGGGGAAAAGTGAGAGAGATTGGGGGAGAGAAGAGGAGAATTGAGGAATCGAAAGGGAGACTGAGAGAGGAAGTCGAAGAGGAACAACTGAGCTAGAAGACGATGGAAGCAAGAGGTAAATGAATTCATAATTTCAACCTTTATGATGGTAAATCGGTATGGACTTGGTTAGACATTCATTTATGGGTTTAGAAAGAACAGAGAGATAAGGAGTGACGAATGAAACGAGTGTGTGTGTGTAGTGGATTTTGAGAGATGGTACGCCAATATTGACAAGTCTTGGAGCGTGTTTAAGGTGTCGATACTGGTGTCGGTGGTAGTGTGTGTGTGTTGTGGATTTCGAGAGATGGTGCACTGATATTGGAAATAGCTTAGAGTGTGTTTGAGGCGTTGATGCTGGTGCTAATGGTGGTGTGTGTGTGTGTGTGTGTGTGTGTGTGTGTGGTGTCGAACAGGTGCCAATGTGTGTCTATATGAGATATATTCACTATTTGCCGGTGGTGTATGGTTTAAAGGCTTTTCAAGTATGTGTGTCTGTTGCTGATATGTGTGTGAGTGGCAGAATTAAGGTCGGTGTAGGTGAGTGTGAGGTGTATTTTATGCTTGCTGGTGTTGTTACTAATGTGTGTGTATTGCCAAACTAGGGCTGGTGTGTATGTGTGTGTGTGTGGGACGTGTCTCACGAGTGATGGCAGTATTATGGATGAAATGGGACTGTATATATGTGTTGCTGCTGTGTTGGGAAGAAGTGTTACTATGGTGTGTGTGTGGCTAATTATAGTCCGATATGTGTACAAATTGGAAGCAGTGAATGTATTTTAGGAGTATTGGTGTTGGGGCTGTTGTTGAGAGAGAGTGCTGGGAACGTGTGAGTGCACGGATAAGGAAGTGTGGGAAGAGTGTGTTGGGAGTGTGTTAGGAGAGTACATGATGCACTATGTTAGTGGTGAACTTGGTAGTACTACCGTCTTGGTTGTAGTAGTATAGCTGGATGAATGGGGGAGTCGAAATATTTGATCCGAGAGGGTAGTAGTTGTCTAGTAGGTGTATAGATGAGCATGTCGAGAGGTTGGGGTAAGGTTGGATAGGGAGACAGGGTGACTGGAGGATTAACTAAGGGTAGGCGAACTAGTTAGGTGATGGTTCAAAAGTACAATAAATGGGGAAGGATGAGAGAAAAATGGTTGGGTAGGCGTAGGTGGGATACCAGGTTAGCTGTCTATATGTATTTTCATACTCTGTTTGAACTCTGAATTTATTTCACTGGGTTATGTGCTCACTATATGTCCTTGCAGATGCAGTAGAACATGAAGTGGAGCTGAAAACTCAGACAGTGGGACAATACTTAGAGGAATCAAATTAATAGTATAATAGTCATAAGTTGATCTACACTGGATGTTCATTCATTTGAATTCCCTGTGGTAGTTAGGAATTCTTTCTTTTTGTTCTTTTTATTATTTGGGATAATAAGTTGTAAATCGAAACACTAAAATTGTTTGAGGTAGACTCAATGAGTTGCATGTATATTGAACCTTTGGTCTTGGATGTATTCGTGAATAGAAATGAATGAAACACAGGTGGAATGATATTCATAAAACACCCAGGGGTGTTACATGTGCCAAAGGAGATGGATAGATTTATTTAAGGATTATGATTATAAGATCCTATACCATCTGAAAAAAGGCAATATGGTTGCAGATGCACTTAGTAAGAAGAATACTTGCACTCAATCTACATGATGGCCTTATAGTGGAGACTCATAGAGGAGTTCCAGAAGTTGAATTTGAATGTTCAACATAAGAGATTAGGAGGATACCTAACCAATATAAAAGTATAACCTATTTTGATGCAAAAAATTAGAGAAGCCCAGTAGTTTGATCTTACATTGAAGTTGATTATGAAAGATGTCAGCAAGGGACTTAAGACAAGAATTCAGACTATCAGAAGATGGTATATTAAGGTTTGGAAACACATGTGTGCCAAATAATAACTGTATGAAAAATCAGATATTAGAAGAAGTGCACTACTCTTGATTTGCTATGCACCCTGATAATACTAAGATATATCAGAACTTGATTATCAAATACCGATGTAGTGGGATGAGAAAGGACATAACAGAGTTCGTTTCTAAATATTTTACATGCCAACAAGTGAAGGTTGAACGTCAGAAACTAGCAGGACTATTTTAGTCCTTGCCAGTAGTAGAGTGAAAATAGGAACATATTACTATGGATTTCATGATGGGTCTACCTAAAACAAAATCACAGCATGATGTCATTTGTGTTATCGTTGATAGATTAATTAAGTATTTTAATTTCTTGGCTATTAGAGTAAATGATTCACTAGACAAATTAGCTAGACTCTATATTAAGGAGATTGTGAAATTGCATGGAATTCCAGTCACAATCATCTCTGGACGAGATTCCACTTTACTTTAAGATTTTGGATAAGTTTAAAGAATGATATGAGGACCAAGCTATCCTTTAGTACGACTTTCCATCTTCAGACGGATGGTCAATCAGAACAGATAATCCAAACTCTAGAATATATGCTACGAGCCTGCATCATTGAGTTACGAGGTAATTGGGATGATCATTTACCTCCGATTGAGTTCACATATAACAATAGCTATCAGTCTAGCATTCAAATAGCACTCTATGAGGGTTTGTACGAAAAACCCTATAGATCACCTATTTGTTAGGAAAAAGTTGGGAAATGAAAAATGGTTGGACCTGAATTAGCAAAAGAAACTATAGAGAAAGTGAAATTGATCAGGAAACACCTTATAACAGCTCAAAGTAGGGAGAAAAGTTATGCCGATAATTAGAGAAAAGATTTAGAATTTGAAGTAGGTGACCATGTAATTTTAAAAATTTTACCAATTAAAGGATAATGAGATTTGGGAGGAAAGAAAAACTTAGTCCTAGATTTATAAGACCTTTTAAGATATTAGATAGAGTAAGAGTTGTCGCCTACCGTTTAGAATTGCCACCTAAGTTAGCCAATATACACAATGTCTTTCATGTCTTGATGCTGAAGAAATATCACATAAATCCATCGCATGTATTCCGATATGAACTCCATGCTCTTCGGGGCAACCTATCCTATATTGAGCTTCTTGTGGAGATAATGGATCATAAAGAAAAGATATTACGATTTAAGGTAATCTCTTAGTGGAAGTATTATGGCAGCATTACTTGACTGAAGAAGCCACATGGGAGCCAGAAGAGGAAATGAAGGCTAAATATCCACATTTATTTGTGATCACTGGTAAGTCCAATTTGGAGAATCAATTTTTTTTTTTTTAAGGTAAGGAGGATGTGATAGCTTAAAAATACCCCCGAGTTAATTTCTTATGTTTGATATATTTAATTTAACCTTTATATGTGTTTGAAAATATATAATAAAATTAAAGACAGAGTTTAGAATCAAACAGAAATAGGATAGATGATGAATGAACTATAATAAGTATGAAAAGACATAAAAAAATGTTAAAACTTTTTTAATGAAGTGGTATAATAAAAAGTGATATCTCTTAGAAAAAATGACATAATGAAAAGTGGTAACTTTTAAATGAAGTGACATGTGAAAAGAGGTAACTTGTAGATGAAGTGACATCATATAAAGTGGCAACTTTTAGATGAAATGGTATGACGAAATGATAGCAACCTTTCTCTCATGGCTCTCTACTACTATAAATAGGGGATGGAAAAAGGGAGGAAGAGACAATCCGAATGAGAGAAATATATTGAGAATTATAAAGGTGAAGGAATAAGAGGTAGTATAAAGTGTGTGATTTTTAAGAGTATTTTGAGGTTTTAGATAAAAATATTAGGAAAATTCTGCTAAATTTGTGAGAGCAGAAGAAGAGAAAGAGAAAAGAAAATTATAAACTATTAGAAAGATAAGTCTTTTCTTAAATTTTGAAGTTCGGTTCTTCTTTAATTTTTGGGATTAGTTTTTAGTATTGTAGTGAATATTTTTTATTCAAAAAAGTGATGAAAAATCATCTCGAAACTCCGCCAAATTTTTGAGAGAAAAATGTCATTAATAAAGTTGAAACTCTGCCAGAATTAAGATTATGATTGCTAAGGACCTAAGGTAAGTAGATATTATCGATTCATAGCCTACGTAGTTTTGAAGTATTTTACGTATTTTTAGTATAAAAATGTGCAAGTGTTTAATTTATCTTTTGTGTATGCTAAGTAAGTATTTGTTAAAGTTTTACTTCGATATAAATGTTATTTTGTTTTATATTTTTAAAATGTGATTTTGATATGTGTGCATCACTCATTATGGAAAGAAATTGTTTCGAAAACACCTGTATTATAATAGGCTTCAATGTGACCATACATAACCCTTCTGTATTCGAGTGTATTGACGAAGTGATAAGTGTTTACCCATACATAACCGTTCCATATTCGGATATGTGGGGAAAACAATCTGATCTACATGCCCTAATCGCTCCGTGTTTGGAGAGTAGTAGTGTTTTAATGTACTCATGTATGTCGTTCTGTGTTTTGGTACATGGAAAACCAGTGATAAATATATGTACCTTCCCATAATGTATAGCAACTGATTGATTCTCCATAATAGTGATGAAGTATACAACGAAGTAACTATGAATATGTTTTCTAATTTATGCATTTGTCTTCTGATTCGTATATATTTTTAACAAAATTATATGATATATGTTTTGTTGTATGTAAAAAAACTATATATTACATGTATTATTCTGTGATTTCATAATATCCCTTATTAGAATATTTTATCTTACCATTTATCACCATTCAAATATTGAAGTTACCCTGCAGAGTGAGTGGTGATACGAATGAAATTTTTGAAACAAGATTATGATATTAAGGTTACTGTTTTGTAATTTTATTTATTAATGTAAGTAAGAAAATTTAGAGTCTCGTACATATGTTTATGTTTTACATTTAAAAGATATATTGCTTCTGCTACTCTATTATGATTAATAAAGTTAAGTTATTTTATTTAACTTGAGTGTATGTGATTTAAATAAGTATGCTCTGGTCATTACCCTATAAAATAGGGTATGGTCCGTAACATTTTCTCTCCCCTTAACTATATATACTATGTATAGCAACTTTATTAAAGGTGCTCTAGAGAGAGGAAAGAGAATGTAGTTAAAGGAATTTAGGTAAGACTCACTGTTTCTACCATGAATCACTTGTTATTTGTCGACGACTTGCTACTATTTAGCCACATAACTGAGGAAAGTATGGAAGTTATTCTAAAATATTTAGAGAAATATTGTACCTGGTTAGGCCAACAACTAAATAGACAAAAATCATCTATTATGTTTAGCAAGAATACTAATGAAGAAACTAAATGAAAAATGAAGGACTCGGTCAACCTTCAACAAATGGCTGTTAATGGAAAATATTTAGGAATTCTTTATATAAATAAAAAACTAGATATGAAGCACTTAGAAAGGATATTAAGAAGATGAGAAACAAAATAGCTAATTAGAGGAAAAACATAATCATATATAGGCAGGACAACCTTAATTCAATCTCTACTAAATAATTTACCCGCTTACTCAATGAAGTTATTTATCCTACCAATGATGGTTGCTAAAAAGATTGTGAGGCTCATAAAGAGATTAAAGTGGGGTTATTTGGAAGAATAAATCAAATGATTAACTCCAATATGATGAGACTTGATATTTTGATCTAGAGTTGCAGGGAGGTTAGGGTTTTGGAGATAAAGATTTTTATAACAAACATTTTATTTGAAATATAATTTGTATTATAAGCATATAAGTTTAACTTGCAAAATTTATAATATAATAATTTTAACGTCCTATTAAGTTATGATTTTACTTTCTAATTTTTATTTCGATAAATAATTAATTTTTCTTACAGAAAAATAAATATTAACATTTATTAATTCAGTAAAATAAGTATAAACAAATTATAAATATATAAAAATTAATATTTTATAAATAATATATAATAAAATAAAATAATTACGCACTTAACCCATCTGAAAAAGTTGGTACTATAAATAATAAAATTAAATACTTTCTCGTAAATCTGTCATCTTAAAGTTAACATTTATAGTAGAAATGATAAAGTTAAATTAATTAATTACTCTTTTTTTTTTTTTTTGGTTTTAGCAATTATATAATTTTTTGAATCAGCCAAGGACAAGACTAATTCTTTTAAATAATTTTAAAACTATATTTTTCTAAACTGATACGTTATATTTAGTATTATATTTTTAAAATTAGTTATAAGAACTAAATTTAAATGGTCAAGAGATAAAAATATAACTTGTAGAAAAATGAGGTGGATTAACTTCAAAATTTGAAGGATGTTGAGGAGGCTTTTAATTGATTTCTATATTTGCAAGATTCTTAAATTTAGGAAAGAAAAAAAAAACAAAAGTAAAAAAGAAAAAGAGACGGTAAAGAATAGGAAGGCGAGTTGGAAATTCCTCCTGGATATTTTTTTATGTACCACAGGTTTCTCAACCATTGATGTTTCAAACGAAAACAAAAAAGCTCTCTTCCTTCTCTTTTTGTATTCAGTTTTATCTTTTCTTCATAGAACGTGCACACCACATTTTTAAACTACATTTTTGAACTGTAGGAACAAAAAGAAACAATAACACCACTAAATTCTCTTTTAAACAGTTGCAGCCTATTAAAAATTCATCGAGAGAATACCTTTTTCATTTCAATCCTTTATCTACTTTTGTGTCTTGGAGAAATAAGAATATTTTTACTTTCTACCAAGATTAACATAGAGAAGAGAGAAAAGGTAGGCTATTTTTCACTCGATAGCCATTTTTCTCTATTCTCTTCTCTCCCGTCTTATTTCTTCCTTGCTTAGTTGTTAAATAAAGAAGAAATTTCAAAGGAAAAAAACAAGCATTCATGATGGTTCGAGCATTAGAACGTGGACTTAGCATTCAGAAGTCCCGTTCCTTCCATTTGAAGAAGATGTTTGAGATTCCAGGAAGGCAAACAAACAGTATGATTCTTGATGGTGAACATGGCGGAGAAAATGTGCTGAGAAGTCATGGAATAGGAGAACGTCTGGTGGAGTACCAGCCGGTAGGATGTGCATTGACACGTGAGAGAAATCCTGCTCCTCATCCGGAACACCCTCCCAACTGTAACGTAGGAAGTCAGCAAGACAAGCAACCTTCAGGTGATTAATCATCAATGTAGTTTCTGTAAATTGCAGTAATGAAACCAAAAACGATTTTTCTTTTTCAGTTTGTTTGAATGTTTAATTTCCTGTTGCTTTCAGAAACGGAGGCAATGAAAGAAAGGTTTGCAAAGCTGCTGTTGGGAGAAGATATGTCAGGAGGTGGAAAAGGTGTTTCTTCTGCTCTGGCCTTGTCAAATGCCTTCACAAACCTTGCTGGTATTTTCGTCTTTTACAATTCTAATACCTATGTGATACCTATAAAAGATATACGCTTTTAAGTCGATAGGTTTTCCGTTATTGGGCTGCTTTCTATCATGCTCATTTGTATATGTAAAATGTAATGCAGCATCTGTATTTGGAGAACAAAATAAGTTGCAGGCCATGCCTCCAGAGAGAAAAGCAAGGTGGAGGAAAGAAATTGATTGGCTTTTATCTGTAACTGATTACATTGTTGAATTTGTTCCTTCACAACAGACCTCCAATGGAGTAAATATGGAGGTGACAACTCTCTCTTTTTACAACAACAGATAAAAAGAATCCTAATTCCTTTTTCCCTGATCTATATTTTCGGATAATATTGTTGGCTCTATATGCTCAAGCTTTAACGAGAAGCCTGTATATACTGTTGTTCTGGCTTAATAGATTATGGTGACAAGACAAAGAAATGATCTGCATATGGATATTCCAGCTTTGCGGAGGCTTGATGCTATGCTTATTGTGAGAACCAACAATTCAACACCATCTTGCTTTCTAAAAACAGCAATATAGGAATGTATCTAAGTTTTTCCTGACAAAATTTGTACTAATAACAGGATACCCTGGACAACTTTGGAGAACACAATGAATTCTGGTATGTGTCAAGGGATTCGGATGATTCGGATAATGGGAGCTGCCAAAGAAAGGATGATAAGTGGTGGCTTCCAGTTGTTAAGGTTCCGCCAGAGGGCTTATCAGAAAAGTCTCGTAGATTCCTGCAGTTCCAAAAGGACTCTGTAAACCAAGTACTAAAAGCAGCCCTGGCCATTAATGCACAAGTACTATCAGAAATGGAGATCCCTGAAAGCTACATTGAGTCCCTTCCTAAGGTACAAAAGGAACCCAAATTGCCTACCTGCACAAATTTTCCTGATCTTTTTCTGACTCAGTTCCCATGTCTTTTTTTCTTTTGGTTAGAATGGAAGAGCTAGCCTTGGGGATTCGATCTACAAGAGCATAACAGAAGAGTTGTTTGATGCAGATGAATTTCTTGCGACTATGGACCTGTCAACAGAGCACAAAGTGCTTGATCTCAAGAACAGAATCGAGGCATCAATCGTGATTTGGAAGAGGAAGATGAACCATAACAAAGATGGCAAATCTGCCTGGGGTTCTGCTGTGAGCTTGGAGAAGAGGGAACTATTTGAAGAGAGGGCAGAGACCATCTTACTCTTGCTCAAACAGAGATTCCCTGGACTTCCACAATCCTCTCTTGATGTATCCAAGATCCAGTACAACAAAGTATATAAAAAAACTGCAGCTAAACTAGTTTTATTTTGCTTTGTCTTTCTTCTTCACAAGTTATACAAGTTAAAAGAACTTTTCTATCCCTCTGCATTCAACAGGATGTAGGACAAGCGATCCTGGAGAGCTACTCAAGGGTGATAGAAAGCTTGGCTTTTACAGTGATGTCTAAGATTGAAGATGTCCTCTATGCTGACTACAAAGCTCAATCATCTTCACCAGTTGTATCTGATAAGTCTCAAACAGATTCAGAACCATGGAGATCTCCAATTCCAAAGTCTCCAGTAACCAGAGAAGAGGTTGACAAGTTGGTATCTGCAGAGACACCAACTTCAATGACACTATCAGATTTCATGGGCTGGAACCCTGATGCTGACAAGGCAATGCACAAGCCTCCTCTTAGTCCAACACCAAAGAAAGTTTCGTACTTAGAGAGGCTTGAAAACTTGACTAGTCTAAGAAGTCCTACAGACCGTCACTGATAGCAAAAGGTCTAAAGAGGAATGGAACAAGCAAACGGAAAGAGAGCTGGGACTCATAAGCTTAAAGCAAGACAGGATAGGGCGCTTGAGGTTGTGAGGTTGTGAATTGTAGATGGGTAGACTCCCTGTAGGATTCCACTGAGTTGATAACTTAAATGATCTTAGTAGTGGGATTCTAGTCTACTGAATTAGTAACCGGCTAGATCTATTATGTCCTTCCTTCCAGCTATGGACAGGGAAGTTCGAGTATTTAATGGTTGGGCTTAGTTGATTTTGTAGTTCCTGCAAGATATAATCCTCAACTACGTCCCTGAAAAACAGGAGCACCAAGAAAAGGAAATGAAGAAGAATACAATATCCATTCTTTATGACATAACTCTTTTATTTAATTGCATTTGGTTATTTTTGATAACATATAACTTCTGAGGGAAAAACCAATATCCAAGACCATAAATGGATATTTTTCAGGTTTCAGAATTACTTGATGTTTCAAAATTGTCTCAATCCAAAGACTATAATTGAGTCAATGCAACATTGCATTTGCTTCAAATGCTGTAAGGGAGAAAAAAAATTATTCCCAGGGGATATAACTAAATGAAAATCCTGACACCATAACTTCATATCTCCTTAGCTGACTTGAGTTACTGCAGCATGTATTGCATCTACAAGATGGGGGACTGTCTTTGCACTGAGTCCTGCCATGCTAATTCGCCTGCAAAGAAGAAAAGGAATAAAAGCCTTAACTCTAAAAAAGTCAAATTATGCAAGAGAAATTACTACTACATATTAGGCTCTGACAATACCAGGAACTAACTAAAAATCAATGAAAGATAAAGCCTAAAGAACAGAGGCTATCAAGACCATCACACTCTACAGAGTTCACCAACCACAGGATAGAGAGAACAGAAAACTACACTTCGTGTTTGCGGAGTATTAGATTCCTAAGCAGTTAATAAAAATTTTTGGGAATGTCTCACTAACTTGAAATACATGTGAGTTCATGACCATAGAGCGTAGAGCATTAAATAATGATTGAAACAAATAAAAATAAAATAAAACCTCTGAAAAATATTTTTGCAAAAACAATTTCAAGTAACAGAAAAGAAAGGAAATCACATATTTGTTATTCCTATCTGTGCATGTGTGAGTGTGTGGAGGCTGCCTCTTTAAGAAATAGCATGCGAAAATGATTTTTTTAATGCAGGAATAGACTCCATCTAATAATATTCCTTTCTCTTAATCCAAAAAACGTAGGAATATAATTTCTTACCCATCAGATGTCATGTAAATATGATACTCCTTGGTCATGAAGGCAACTTGCTCACTGTTCAACCCTGTGAAAGTGAACATACCAATCTGTTTGATAATGTGACTCCAGTCGCCAGGAGTGCCTGCCATGACAGGAAACCAAACACATGTAAACACAAAACATTAGTATCCAGGGGAACTTAAACAGTCAGTAAAGTGGGAAATAAAACAGCCTTTTATATCATGAATGAAGGTTTAGCCAGTGAATTTAGTCACAAAGAGGCTCTTCTTTTATTTTGAGGCCATCAAACCAAAAGTTATTGAATATGCAGGTGGAGAAGCAAATTGATAAAGATGCTTGGTCCACTATTAGCCTAGGTTGATATAAAGAATATGCCCAAAAGCTTAGATAATTAGGACATAAAATAAAGAGTTAAGAGAAACCTCTAGCACGTAAAGCATCAAATAGTTGATGGCGCATGCTAATAATCCGGTCAGCCATTGCTTTCAGTTCAGTGGTCCATTCGTTGTACAAATCACTGCAAAGAAGTACAGAAGTTTATTTCCTTTAAAATAAACAGTAAAAAAGAAAAATAAATGAACATTTTTTTTTTGAAAGAAAAAGTTAGAATAAATTAAGAATGGCACCAAATGGAGTACCACCCGTATAAATAAGAATTTATAGAGACGTAAGGGTATCAATGACATCCTTAAAATCTTCATCCCTAATAAGGTCATGCCCCAATATACAAGACCCAAAATATTTAAACCACCTATCTCTAATTTTGTATCTAGAAAAATAGATGAACATAACATGCTTTTTAGCTCAAATGAAAGAAGGAAAAATCAGAATGATTCCGACTTATTTTATGCTTTGTGAATGAGCATTGCAGTCAGATTATAAACAGGCTGCATCAAAGTATACTGTATCCCAGTATTTCGGGGGAAACAAAAAAGTACACGGTATCCCAGAATTTGGTAATCATTTTAGTCACTTCTCCTCAATTATTTATACAAGACAGATAGCTGTAGAGGGATGAGAGAGATACGAGGATACCATATCCTCGTATCTCTCTTATCCCTCTACAGAAGTGTCATTTGTTGAATAATTGTATGATGATGATTATCAATTTCTAGATAGTGTCCAGCATCAATTTGTAAGTTAGCCAGCTGCAACTGCCAAAAGTACCTGTCTTTGAGAATGGTTGCAACAATTGATGCACCATGAATAGGTGGATTAGAGTACATGGGCCTAATAACCAGTTTCAACTGGCTCTCAACTTTGCTAGCCACATCTGCTGTCTTGCAGACCTGTACAACAAATTGAGAAACAACATATATCAACAAAAACAACGTTGAACCAAATACTTTGAAAACTTAAGTTCATAAGTTAGTCTACAATCACTAGGTTAAAAGTGCGGATCAAACACTGGGCGACCATATCTTTTACAAAATTGATGTTTCACAGAAAGGAGCAGTCATAATTTGTACACTACATCTTAGCTTCTGATGCTTAAATAGTAGTTGAACTTATTATTTCAGAAACCTAAGTTGATAGAATGACCCAGTCTATTATTTATAAATTGGCGCGCCACCTCAGGCACAAGCATACTATATTAAAAGTGTAGATCAGGCACATGTACAAATATTTCTGAGCAATCTCTCTATGCCTTAGAGGATAATGATCTGATTATAGTATAATGCCGTTACAAGATCAATCATGAGGTTGCTAATAATATCAACAAATTCTATAAGGTTCAAGTTAACATCAAGAAGATATTCCTCTAATTACAATAAAGATGGCGTGTTCAATATAACACAAAAAGACTGGTAGGGTTCATTTATAAACTAACATGCCAAGGAACATCTAATTGATTGACTTCTAGGGAGCTAATGCTAACAACTCAAATAGATATGTTAAAACCCAAAGAAAATCTACCCAGCTTGGCACTACTCTTGAGTAGGATGTTCAATGGTTACTGTAACTTCTGAATATAGAAGTATGGACGGGATTCTACCAGACTAGCCTAACTACCCATTCTTCTATTTAACATCCATCCTCACTCACCCCCTCTCATTAGGAACCTGAGTCGAGTCAAACTCAAACAAGTCCCTTTCAATGGAAGAAAGGCTCGAGTCAAAGCAAGAGAAGACCAATTTCTACACAAACCCTGGCTATGCTGGAGCCGTAGTGTTTCTTGCCTATCTAGATGACTTTTTAATAGGGAAGCCTCACTAAGTTCCCTCTTCGATATGCAATTACTTGTGTTAGCAACGAATGACTTACAATGCTAAGGGCACCAACACGTTCCCCATAAAGCCCCATATTTTTTGCATAACTTTGGGCTGTGAGCAATTCACCACCATCAGCAACAAACACGCGAACAGATTGTGCATCTGCATCTAGACTACCACTCGCAAAACCCTGAAATTTCAAAAAATAAGTGTTCGTCGCTGAAACATGGTATAATCCACTATTTGAAAATAAGATTATAAGATTAATGTAACCAGTTAGCAGTGTTCGTTACAAATTCAAAGTGTTCTGGATTACGTTTAAGAACGTTTTGCTGAGTACCTGATAAGCACTGTCAAAGAAAGGCAATAATGATTTCGATCTAATCAACTGCCTGATCTGCTCCCACTGGTCAATGGTTGGGTCAACACCAGTTGGGTTATGTGCACATGCGTGAAGTAGTACTATAGCTCCAGAAGGTGCATTTCCAAGATCCTCCAGCAAGCCTGTTCACCACAATTATTACCAAAATTTTTGCAGCATTAAGATACGATCCATTGAATCTTACAGCAGTTAAACTTAATTGCCATTTGATCTAAGTTAATCAAACACAATACAGCCAAGTTGTTTGCTATCAGATAACGAGACTTTCTAGCATCCGTTTAATAACACAAAGTTATTAAGAGTAACAATGACGGAAAGTAAACCTTGGAAATCTAGTCCCCGAGTTACTGGATCATAATAGCGATAATATTCCACAGACAACCCTGCCATTGTAAAAACTTTTGGATGATTTCCCCATGTTGGCTTTGGAATGTATATCTTGTGCTGGATGAACAAGGATCATGATTAAGTTAGGGTTTTCTCTTCCAATAAAATAATTCTTGATGAGAAAGGAACATTAGAATAAAATAACATTCACTTTACTTGGTGATGATGCTTTGCCAAAAACTCGGCTCCAACCCTCAAAGAACCAGTACCAGACAAGCCTTGGACAGTGGCCACTCTGTTCTCTTGAATAGCAGGACTGTCACAAAAAATAAGGAAAAAGCTAGAGTAGGCTATCTGAAAAAAGGTTTCACATTGAGCAAAAAGCCAATTCTACAAGAAGTGAATAACGCTTGAGGCTTATGAACAAATAAGCTATCCATGTCCACCATGGAACGTATAAGAATAAGTTCGATATTTATCAAGAAAAAGAAAGGAAATTCGCCACAATCCGTTACCTATCAGCACCCAAAATGAGTTTGGCGCTCAATTTGTTAAACTCTGCTAGTCCAGTAATAGGAAGATATTCCTTCACCCGAGACCTTAATGAAACACAAAAAGTATACTTTCAATATGTAGTCATCCAAACAATGTAAAGCGTAGAAATAGCAAAAATACCAATATGTAAGCTTACTGATCATTCACTAAAAGCTGCTCAGCTCGTCTCACCACAGGTAAAACAAGCGGTTTCCCTTCCTTTAGAAATATAAACAGACGAAATAGCAAAAAGGAAAAAAAAATTATCAGGCATGCATAGATCTTCCTTCAATCAACACATTTTAATCTTTACAGCAGCGCTAAGTTAAAATAAAAAATTGTGAAGAAAAGTACCTCGGTTCGATAAGCACCTACACCCAAGTTGAGCTTGACAGGGCTGGTATCCTTGTTATAAGCTACAGTAACCTGCTTGATCCAGCATGATGATAAACTAAAATCAAAATAAGCACCTTGACATTTGCCTCAACAACGAGAAAAGCTTCGATTAAATCAAGAAAATATGACGCAGCTGTCAAAATCACCATTTCTTTTCAATTTATGACAGCTCTTACTGTTTCTCTCATGTTTTCTTTTCACAGTGACACAAATCTATATATTATCTATTCTACTGGAAATGAAATTTCAGCAAAAAAAAAAATTAACATGATACTTGATCTGTTTTATGTGTACATGTAAAATTGACATTCGCTAATCCAATTCTTCCATTTTGCAACCACAGAGGATCAGATCGCAGCCAAAACAATGCGGGACCCGACGATAATTAATCGAGTGATAAAATAAAATATAGAAAAAGGAAAAAAAAAATCGATAGAAACAAACATTATATCAAACTAAATCAAGATCGAAGAGCAAGAGTAAGGAGTACCCCTAGAATGGGATCTTCAGGAGCTCGAGCGAGGTTGCCAAAGACAGAATCCATGGAGGTTGTGGTTACAGAGGTTGAACCTGCAAAAAAGGGTTTTAGTAGTAGTTTTCGCTAATTAGCACACTTAAAAAGCTGATCACTGAGTGAGAAACGGAGTTTTCAAACTGTGGGCTGTTAGGCTATTGTTACTACGGGCGCAGTTTTGGGATTCGTGTTTGTTTCTCCGGTTAAAACGAACCGTTTCTTGAATTGCATGTAACTGGTCCGATGTACACATGGATATTGACGCGGCAACCTGTAAGAACTTGTTAAGACGTAGTGGGACCCATAAAAATATAAACAAAAATTGATTTTATAATTTTTTATTATAAAAATTAATTATCAGAGTATACATTTACATAGACATTAGTAATTAAAGTTGAATTTAAAACATTATTCACTAAATAAAGAATGAGTCTAAGTCATAAATTATATACTGATGTAGATACAAATATTGAAACAGTCAAACCATGTGAACATGTCAAATGATGTAATAATACAAATTATTAATTATTAGGTCACTGATTGCGCCTTCAGTGTGCCATATTCTAGTTATTAATAATTATATTAATTAAATTAAAAAGTTCTTTAATAATTATAAGTATTAGATAATCATTTTGTCTAATTTATTTTCACATATCCTAGTGAATTTATGAAAATAAAACAGTTAAAACTTTGGTTTTAAGTGATTGTATAATATCTTTTCTTTGTATGGTACCCTAATTTTTTTTTAGACAAAAATAGGAGAATTGTTGTTTTATGCTATAACTTGGTTAATAGAATATCCAGACATAACTTATTAGAAACTATACAATTGGTAAATTTAATTAAAAGGGAGAGTTGATTTGAAAATAAAGATATATACATTTCTACGGTTCAACATTTATCTTTGATAAATATTTCTAATTATTTTTTATTATCTAAAATTTTAAAATAAAAATACATATATTTTATTAATTAGATTACTAATGCATATGAATGATGATAGAATATTATAATAAGAACAATATTATAAAGAATTTAGAACTTAAACTGTAAAGGTCCGGAACTTAAATGAAAATGAATTTATAAAATTAAATGCGGAAGCGATTAAAAGAGTTAGAGTTTACATTCCTTATACAATAATTTAGAATGCCAAACAGGATCACAGAAACGTATCTTCTAAAAGACAAATGGTAATTTAAGAAATGAAAAGAAAAATGAATACAAAAGTACCTTAGGAGAACCATTACTAGTACTTGAAGGGAGTCTGAGTGGTAAACTACTTATAACCCTCTTGCTGATTGGGATCTGAATCCTGACCCTTTTAACCTAAAATGGTTAATAAAAGGTTGAGCTACACTTACCCAATAAGAATATCACACTAATCACAGATACGAAAAACTGAAGATTGGTAAAAATAAGAAAAACAACTAATAGAGCCCTTACTTTATTTAAATACCTTTAAACTTGAAGATGTTTGTTTGATACTTACCGTAATGAGTTTTCCAAAAATAACCTATGAAGACACTCATATCCATACCACTTTTCACTTTCACACATAAGAGAACAAGAGACAATAACTTTCCTTTCTTATCTATTTATTGGTAGCCCTAGGGTTCCATAAGGATGTCTCCTCTAACTCGTGAACCCAATATCCAATTTTACAATTAACTGGTCGTCCCCATACCCTGTCCGATAATGGATGCTAAACATTCCATCGTCTCGATACCTCGTCTAGTATGAGGATAAATCATATCTTACAAATCTTTTCGGTAAGGGACTTCCTACTCCCGTTCAATTGAGATAACATTCACGGTAGAATTTTCTATGTATCGAGCACGTCCGTTATTTTTTTGGGTAACCAGCAAGTCTTTCACATACAAATTTTCATCAACAAACAACCAACAAACGTATACTAAAATCTCATATTACATTCACAAATCAATTAAACTACATTCATGCAAACGGTATATAATCAAAATAACCAGATAAGTTGATAAAATCATTAAATTATAAATTAAGAATATGTATTAAACGAAAATCAAGCAAATAGGATAGTATAGGAAAATAAACAGGAAATCAAGATAATTATGAACTAACCAGTTCCAGTTATACTAGTAACCTGTAATTATTTTTAGGATTTTTTAATTTTTTATAAAAATATAAAATTATATATCGTTAAACCTCAATTTATCGTAACGGAGAATAGGTTGAGAGATCCTTACCCAGATCGGTATTTCGAGACGTCGAGCTGTTTACTACGTCTCCTAACAGGTACCGAATTCCTTGAATTTTTCCTGCAAAATTTAAAACACTCGTCACATATCTAAAAATACCCCAAAATCCAAAATCGGTGTCCAAAACTCATTCCGGCCAATTTTAGGGTTCTGACACGACGTCGACGATGGTGGTTCGCCTTGGTCTGGCTGATTTTGGCCAATTTTGGCTGGTTTTGATCGATTTTTCATGTATCTCTGCAGAAACACACGTTATGAAGCCTCAGTTGATTGAAAAATCACCAAAAACACTAAACCTACCGGCAGGAGGTCACAAAGTGCAACGACTCTGCCAGTCCTCCTTTGCGGCTGGGGTTCCTTCTTCGACTAACGTACACAGAAAAGAACGGTAAATACAATGATTGAAAAATTGCATAAAATAGAAATCAGAAATGGGCTCATCAGAGGAATTTTGGGATTTTGGTCGTGGCAACTCTGTCGGACTTTGCCCGCAGTTTCTATCTCACCAGCCATCCCTTTTACTCTTATATGGCCACATGGGTGCTCTGAATCAAATTGTGAGTGGGTAGAGAAAATTTTTACTTTTTTTTTTGCTGTCAACGTTGGCTCTGGTGCAGCGACGGTTGGCGGTTGGCCTCTTTCTCTTGCATCTGGTTCTTCTTCTTCAGTGGGGGTTGGCGGTTAGAGTTTGGAGTCCTGTGCGATGCGAAATATTTATCACATCCCATGTTGATCTGGGCCGTTTATCGCAATCGATCTCATCTGTCTGATTGCGCCTAAGGAGGAAACGAATCTGAATCGTTCATCACGATTGATCTCGGTCGTCTGATCGTACCTAAGAAAAAAATGAATCTGTACCGTCCATGTGTGCAAGATCGATCCTAGGCTATCCGATCGCAGGGCACGCGGATCACCCGCGTGACCTCCTGCGTGGCGTCAACATCAACATGCCTTGTTACGCAGTGTGCTTCGGTTCGTTGAGATTGCTGACTGAGCGGTTTTATGTAACCAAACTTTCTCGTTTTGTACTTTGACCCCCTTATTTCTAATTTTTCTTTCAAAAATACCTCACGAACTAAAGTTTTCACATTTTTTTTCTAAAATTGTTTTCAATTTCGTCCCTAATTTATTTTTTCTCAAAATTATACTTAAACAAAAATAAAATAAAATAATAATTATTTTAAATTAATAATTTAGTAACAAAAAATTATCTTAGATCATTTTTCGGGCCCAAGTATTACAATTCTTTCCCCCTTAAGAAAATTTGGTCGCTCAAATTGGTCACTCTCTCACTCAATCGAACAGCTGGGGCTATTAGGCCTTAAAGCTTGATTCCAGTTCCCAAGTGGCCTCTTCCTGTATATGGTTCTGCCATAGGACCTTGATTAATGAAATTTTTCGGTTGCGGAGTATGACTCTTTCGGTCTACAATGTCAACCGGTACCTCCTCATATGATAGATCTTCATAGAAAAAAGGGACTCGTGGGACAGGATATGTGAGGGGTCCAAGTTGTACTTGCGTAGCATAGATATGTGAAACACATTATGAACCTTGGATAGCTCTAGAGGTAATGACAGTCTGTAGGCAATCGTACCAATCTACTCTAAGATTTCAAATAGTCTGATGAATCAGGGATTTAATTTTTTTTGTCAAACCTACTAATTCTCATTAAATAAATGACCTTAAGAAACACTCGGTCACCTTTCTCAAATTTCAAATTCCTCATTCAGGAGTTCGCATAATTTTTTTGCCTGCTCTAAGTTGTTTGGATGTTCTTCCTTATCTTAACTATATTGGTTGTAGTCTCCTCCACAAGATTTGGGTTAAATAATTTATTTTCGCCCACCTCTTCCCAACAGATCGATGATCTTCATGAACGGCCATACAATACCTCGTACAAAGTCATGATGAAACTTGTCTTATAGTTGTTATTACAGGCAAACTCCATCAAAAATAAGTGATCATCTTAATGGTCCCCAAAGTCTAGAACACAATCTCGTAGCATATCCTCCAGTGTGCGAATCATTCTCTCTAATTGTCTGTCGGTTTAATGGTAGAATACGATGCTAAGGGACAGTTTAGTTCTCATGACTTGTTAAAAATTAGACTAAAACTGAGAAGTGAACTTGGAATCTCTGTCGGTTACCACTAACACTGGAACTCCATGTAACCTAACTATCTCTCGGATATACATTCTTGCTAACTTGTCCAATGGGTCAGTCATCTTGATAGCCAAAAAATGAGAAGACTTAATGAGCTAGTCGACAATTACCCAAATGACATCATGTCTTGAGCGTGCTTTAGGCAACCTTGTTACGAAATTTGTTGTGTGATATGTTCCCATTTTCACTCCAGAATTGGTAATGGCTGAAATAGTTCATCTGGACATTGATCCTTTACCTTAATCTATTGACATACTAGACATTTGAAAATAAAGTCGGCTACCTCTCTTTTCATCCCGCTCCACTAAAATCGGGATCGTATACTTTAATATATTTTAGTACTTTTGGGATGCATAGTGAACCTTGAGCTATGAACCTCTGTCATGATGTCCCTTTTCAGTTCACTGTCACCCGGAACACACATCCTATGCTGAAATCTGAGCAACCAATCAGTAGAGATTCAGAATTCTGAATTTATTCTCTATTCTGTATCCTTCCTAAAAGCTGTTAGGGTGGAATCGATGGATTGAGCTTCTTTTATTCTCTAAATTAATTCGAGTTGGACAGTCATGTGGGCCAAGCATACAACTCTCTTCAAGTCCTATAGTATTATTTGTTATGCAGCACTTATTACCCTGCATTCAGAAACCATTAGATGAGCTAACATACTTGTATTTTTTTCTACTAAGCGCATCGGCTACTACGTTGCCCTTATCCGGATGATACAAAATATTACGATCGTAGTCTTTGAGGAGTTCTATCCAACAGATCTGACGCATCTTAAGATCCTTTTGAGTGAATGTGTGATTCAAGTTCTTATGGTTAGTATAAATCTCAAAAGTCTCCCCATACAAGTAATGATGCCTGATTTTCGAGGCGTGGATAATAGTGGTAAACTCTAAGTCATGGGTCGGATAATTGTTTTCGTGACTCTTCAACTGTCTTGACCCATAAGCGATGACTTTATCATACTGCATCAGAATACAGCCCAACCCTAGGTAGGAGGCATCAATATAAACTGTATATCTACATGTCTCACTCGGTAAAACCAACACAAGAATAGTAGTCAACTGCTTCTTAAGTTCTGTAAATCTCCTTTCACATATCTCGTTCCATTCAAACTTAACGTTCTTCTTTATGAGCCGAGTTAAAAGAGCGGTTATGCTAAAAAATTCTTCCACAAACTTGTGGTAATAACCTGCAATTCTCAAAAAGTTACGAATCTCCTTAACCGAGGTTAATTTCTCCCAACCATGCACTGTCTCAACTTTTTCAAGGTTTATTCATACTTCATCCCTTAATATGATGTGCCTTAAAAAGATAGTCTACTTGAGCCAGAACCCACATTTACTCAATTTGGCATATAATTTCTTCTCCCTGAGAACCTGTAAAAGCTGAGTCAGGTGGTGAGTGTATTCATCTCTATTCTTTGAATAGATCAGGATATCATCAATAAATATAATAACAAACTGATCCAAGAATTGTCTGAAAACCTTATTCATCAAGTTCATAAAAATGGTTGGTGCGTTGGTTAGTTCAAAAGTTATGACCAGAAATTCATAACGTCCGTACTTGGTTATGAAGGTTGTCTTGGGAATGTCCTATGCCATGATTTTTACCTGATGGTAACTCGACTGCAAGTCGATTTTGGAAACAATCTGGGCACCTATCAACTAGTCAAAAAGGTCATTAATTCTGGGAATGGAGTACTTGTTCTTGATCGTGACCCTATTCAATCCCCTGTAGTCAATACATAATCTAAACGTCCTATCCCATTTTCTTGCAAATGTGACTCTAGTACCCCAAGGAGATACACTATATCGGATGAACTCACTATCTTGCAACTCATTGATCTGTTTTCTCAATTCTTATATCTCAACACAGCTCATGCGATAAGGGGCGATAGAGATAGGCTAGGTGCTAGACTGAAGAGCTATGGTAAACTCAACTTTCTTATCTACTAGTAGTCTGGGTAGTTAATTAGGAAATATATCCAGGAAGTCTCGGACTACTAGAATCTCTTGAATACAAACTTCTTTCTTAGGTTTGTCTAATATAGAGAAGACAACTGAGTCAAAGCACTATGTAATAAGGAAATTGTCATGACAAAATAACATTTAAAATTTTCATTAACTTGTAAATGACTATTCGTTAGGAGGGTTAAATACAAGTTTCTTGTGGAAACAATCTACAATGGCATGGTAGGCCGTTAAACAATTCATTATCAGTATTACATCAAAGTCTCTCGTGTTAATCTTTATCAGATCCACACTTAATTTTTTATCTGCTATATCTATTATACAAGCTTTGTACATAACCTCACCTAGTAGTGCCCTACTTCTAGGAGTAAACACAAACAACATAGAATCAAGTCTTTTCAATGATATATTTAAATTTTACATAAAAGTCTGTAAGATAAATAAATGTGAAGCACCAGTATCAATGAAAACATGTGCCAGGTAAATACAAATAGTGTACGTACCATGTATCACGTCCGAGTTGGCTTCAATATTCTATTGAGTAAGGTTGTAAGCTTTGCTCTTGATAGGAGGTCTGGCCTGGTTCTAATTTTGCAGGCACTCTCTCACGTAAGGTTGGTTGCTCCTATATATGCGGCAGTTATTATTGAAACAATATTAGGGTTGGTCCTCATGATCCTTGCTATAGTGCTAGCAAGTCCTACCGTATCCTATTACTAGAACCTGAGGAGGAGCTTGAGTCACCGACCTAGACCTCTTATTCTGCTAAACCGCTGCAGTGGATGCTAGTCTACAGTGTGAAACCGGGGATATGAGATTTTCATTGCTTGAGAAAATATGCGAAGGTTCCTCTCCATTATCTGTGCCTTGGGTAGAACGGCTGAATAGGTACTAAGCTCAAATACGTATAGTTGCTGTACGATCTCAGGGTGGAGGCCCCACTCGAACTTCCTTGCCTTCCTGCCTTCATCCATCATACTCTCAGGAAAATACCAGCACAACTCTAGGAACCTTCGAGCATACTCCAACACAGTCATCTTACCCTGGACTATGTGTGCAAACTCCATCTCCTTCAAATGTCAGAGGTGCTCTGGGAGGTATTCTATATTGAAGGCCATCAGAAATTGTTCCCAAGTAACTGGAACTGGCATGGTGGCCTGTTTGAGCTACCACCAGTTGTCTGCCTCTCCCACAAGCATGTAAGTGGCAAGTACAACATTCTGTTCGGAAACTACCCCAAGAGTCACGAAAGCCTTCTCTGTCTCAGGTAACCAATACTCTGCCTCTTCAAAAGAGGATGCCCCTATAAAGGTAGATGAGTTTAGTCTTTTGTACATTTCAATATAGATTAGGTCCATCATTGGTAGAATTGGATCCCGTGTAAGAGGAATTGCATTGTGCTGGGGAAGGATTGAGTGGCTCTATAGTGGTGTCGGATGATATGGTGGAGGCACTAAGTTGTACTGTGGCAGTACCGAATGATGTAGTAGAGGCATCAGATTATACTATGGTGGTGCCAGATGATATGGTAGAGGAGCAACGTTGTACCGGGGTGGCTCCGGATCTTCCCGCTACAAGGGTAGCTTAAATTATGGCAGCAAGGGAGGATCAAACAACTCCTTCCTTTCCTCTCGGGCCTGCTGGGTAGATATGAGTCTCTCCAGCATCTCAAAGAGTCGGTCAATATCCTTTTGAAGTGAGTCATCCCCGGCTGCTCGGTTTAGTGGGGGTCTTCCTCTCCTCATTTTCTTCTACCTGCATTTCACAATGAAGGGTCGAGTGATAGTTTGTAATTCGTGTTTTTAAGTCTTTATGTAAGGAATGGTTCTGAGAAACACGGCTCTGATACCAACTGTAAATGCTCAAAACTTAAATGGAAATGAATTCATAAAATTAAATGCGAAAGCGATTAATAGAGTTAGAGTTTACATTTCTTACATAATAATTTAGAATACCCAATAGGGTCACGAAAATGTCTCTTCTAAAAGACAAATGGTAATTAAAGAAATAAAAAGAAAAACAAATACAAAAGTTCCCTAGGACAATCTTACTAGCATTTGAAGGGAGTCCGGGTGGTAAACTACTCATAACTCTCTTGGTGATCGGGATCTGGATCCTAGTCCTCTTGATCTGAAATAGTTAATAAAGGGGTAAACAACACTAACCCAGTAAGAATATCACACTAATCATAGATACAGAAAACTAAAGATTGATAAAAATTAGAAAAACAACTAATGAAGCTATTATTTTATTTAAATACCTTTAAACTTAAAGATGTTTGTTTGGTACTTACCGTAACGAGTATTCTAAAAACAAGCTATGAAGATCTATATCAATTCTACTTTTCACTTTCACGCATAAGAGAACAAGAGACAATAACTTTTCTTTCTTACCTACTTACTGGTATCGTTGGGGGTCCATAGGGATGTCCCCTTACTCATAAACCCAATATTCAATTTTACAATTGACCGGTCCTCCCCATACCCTATATGGTAATGAGCATCAAATATTTTATTACCTCGATACCTCGTCCAGTATAAGGGTGAACCATATTTCCTAAACCTTTTTGGTAAGGGACTTTCCAGCCCCGTTCACCTAAGGTAATATTCACGGTAGGATTCCCTATATACCGGGTCCATCCATCCTTTTCCTAGGTAACCAGCAAATCTTTCACATATAAATTTTTATCAATAAACAACCAACAAATGCATACCAATATCTCATATCACTTTCACATATCAATTAAACTACATTCATATTAATAGTATAGAACCAAAATAACTAGATAAGTTGATAAGACCATTAAACTATAAATTAAGAACATGTAATATACGAAGATCAAGCAAATATGACAGTATAGGAAAATAAACAAGAAATCAAGACAATTGTAAACTAATCAGTTCCGACTTCACTAGTAACCTGTAATTATTTTTAAGATTTTTTAATTTTTCATAAAAATACGAAATTATACATTGTTAAGCCTCAATTTATCGTAACGGAGAATATGGTGAGGGATCCTTACCCTGATCGGTATTTCGAGACGTCGAGCTGTCTACTACGTCTACTAACAGGTACCGAGTTTTCTGAATTTTTTCTGCGAAATTCAAAACACTCGTCACATATCTAAAAATATCACAAAAATCCAAAATCGATGTCCAAAGCTCATTCCTACCAATTTTGGGGTTCCAGCACCGTGCTGCCATCGTGCTCCGGTGCTAGCTCCGCCACCCATAGCGGCGCTTCACCTCGGCCTCCTTCTCTAGTGTCTGGTTCTTCTTCTCAGGTGGGGGCTGACGGCTAGGGTTTGGATTCTCGTGTGACGCGAAGTATTTATACCCATCTCGCGTTCATTTGAGTTTTTCTTAACGATCGATCTCGTCCATTCGATCACCCCTAAGGAAGAACAAATCTGAACCGTTTATCGCGATTGATCTCGACCGTCCGATCGCACCTAAAAGAGAAACAAATCTAGATCGTCCACGCACGCAAGATCGATCCTGGACCCTCCGATCGTGAGGCACTCGGATCGCCTGCGTGACCTCCTGCGTGGCACCGACATTAGCGTGCCTTTCCATGCAGTGTACTCCAATTCGTCGAGACTATTGATTGAACGATCCTACATAGCTAAACTTTTTTTTTTTTGCACTTTGACTCCCTATTTTTAATTCTTCTTTCAAAAATACTCCTCAAACCCAAATTTTTATCTTTTTTTCTCAAAATCATTTTTAATTTTATTCTTAATTCATTTTTTCTAAAAATTTTACTTAAATAAAAATAAAATAAATTATTTTAAATTAATAACTTAATAATAAAAAATTATCTCGGGTCATTTTTCGAATCCAGATATTACATGAACTAATAATCTTATAGAGAAAAATGAAAGTACTTGTTATTCAGTCAAAAAATAGTTTGTTATTAACTAATATAAGTGCTCAATACTAATATTTTTTTTTAAATTTTAACAATTGTTTTAATAATAACATGTGAATATTTGATGTAAACTAAAAAATTTTAATCTTGACTTATATTACTATTATTTACTAATATTAATAATATATTTTTATATGTATATGTTGTAACAACCCCGGAAATTTAAAATGAAATGTATATTAAAAATATCAAATGCGGAAGCGAAGTCAAAAATTCGATTAACATCCCTTACACTAAAACCAAAAACGTGCTCACAATATAAAAGATCAAACTACCTAAAGGAGAAACTTGAAAGTAAAAGCTACGAATATGACTATGGAGTCTTTAGGCGTCCCCTTCGTCGTTCTCCTGCGGAACCGGTTCGGGAACAATGTCTTCATGATCTGAAATGATTAAATAAGGAATGAGCTACACTAGCCCAGTAAGGACATCACGATATCTCACCGTCACGGAGGTAAAGGTGGGTAGAAAACACAAAAAGACCAATGGAGCATAATTTACAACAAATCCTTTTTATCAATAATAAAACCTTTACCATTCACTTACCTCGGTGAAATTAATAAAAATAATATACGAAGGCAATAACATCATCATCATCATGAAATCATATATAAACTGTATAACATAATACTTATCAAGCCTTTCGTAATTCAATCGTTACACAACATATTTTCCTCATTTACCAGCCCACTAGTATCCATGGGGATCCATAGGGGTCCTGCTACCCGTTAACCCTTAACACTTGAAATCAGATTCCAGGGCCGTCCCCATACCCCGCCCGGTATGGGCGCCAAAACTATAAACCTCATTACCCCGTCCGATATGAGGGTGAAACGGGTCGTCCCCATACCCCGTCCGGTATGGGCGCCAAAACACATAAGATCTTCATACCCCGTCCGGTATGGGAGACCACAATCCCGGTAGGGTTCCCTACGGACCCGGTCCGTCCACCATCTCCCAGGATATCTAGTCAGGTTGACCACGTTATACAATTACCCATTTACATAATCTTTCATTCTCTTTTTCCTCAGTCAGCATCATCAATCCACATACAACAAGCAAAACGGTAATTTATGCCAGACAGACAACATACAGCATCAATATTCCAGTCATTCAATTCATAATCAATAAAACAGTAAAATATGCACACGAAACTATAAAATAAAAACATCAAACCTCATACTGCATTTAAAATTGTAAAATAGGCCAAATAACAGTTAACCGACAAACACACTAGACTCGGGCTCCATTAGCGACCTTAAGCAATTTCACACATTCGTTGATTCATGAAATACCGTTTTATTATTTATTGAACTTTAATACCATGATAGGAAATAGAGTGAGGGGTCCTTACACATTTTGGGGTCCGAACACGGCTTCACAGTGCGCCTACAGGCTGTCCCTAATTTTCCCTAAATTTTTCCCGGGGAACTGAAACGCACTACTGGTACCTGCACGTGTTCCAAAAAGTCCCAAATTAGGCCCAGGGCCCCTTTCGGCCAATATTGCATTTCCGGCACGACAGCTCCGCCGTGCTCCGGCGACGGCGCCGCCGCTTGCGGCGGCGGTTCGCCTCGGGTTGGCCGTTTTCGGCCGAATTCGGCCACACTCGCATTGGTTCCTGCGATAAAACAACCCTACGGCCCTCGGGGGGCCGAAAATTTATGGAAAACTGAAGCTTACCGGCGGCGGGCTCTCGGGTGCGGCGGCTCTCCAGTGAAGTTCGTGTTTTGGTGATTCGTCTCCAATCAACCTGTAGAGAAAAGAATGGTGATCATGGTGATATAAAATTGCATTAAACGGAGGCCGGGAAGGGCCTCATCGGAGGTAAAAACCGAGGAGGGGTGCGGCGGCGCCGCTGGCTTTCGGTCGTGTTTTCCAGCCGTTTGGCCGGAATTTTGGCTCCGATTTGGCCACTAGGAAAATCAGCGTGGAAAAACGAGTCGGGGGTATGAAATTTACCTCGATCGGCAGTCGAAAATCTCCCTGGTGCGGCGGCGGGTGGCGGCGGCCGGCTCTGGTTCGTCTTCTCCGGCGAGGGCAAGCGGCTAGGGTTTTGTGGTATGGTGTGGGGGTTCTATTTATACCCTTTTGCCTTTTGATCTTAGCCGTCAATTTTGATTTAATCTGGGCCGTCCGTTTTTGATTAAATCTGGGCCGTCCGTGCGATTAAATCTGGGTCGTCCGTGCGCGCGATTGATCTGGGCCGTCCGATCGCGCGCACGCGGATCGCCAACATGGCCCGTCCCCTGTCGACGTGGTTTTGCCACGTGGCAGGTCCTGGTTGGCCAGGACTGCTGACTGGGTCTGCTGACGTGGCGCACGCCTTTTTTTTTTTTTTTTTTTCTCTTCTCTCTTCTTCTTCAATTTCCCGGGCGCTACATATGTCCTATATATAGCTAAACTTTGTTTATATATTTCTACATAAGTTAAATTGAAATTAAAAAGAAAAAGGTATTTTGATCTTTTTAATGTTAAATGTATTAAGTTTTTTTACAAATTCAAAAAATATTTACTTAGAGGTAATTGTATAATTTTAAAATACAAAGAGCTAATTATTCATGTGATTTTTAGAGGATTTAGTGCAAATTTATCAGAAAACTTGATATATTAATGAAAAATATATTTTCACTTTGAAAATTTTGAATTAGAAAAAGAAATATGAAAAAAAATATGAGACCTTTCTAATAAGCTATTATGACATTTATAATTAATTTTTTTTTTAATAAATAATGTAAATTTTTCAAAAATACTCTACGAATTAATATATTAATAAAATATGTACTTTTAAAATTTTAAATTAAAAAAATATAAAACAAATATTTATTTTATACATAAATTTTAGAATTTTTTGTTTTTACATTAAAACACTGATACCATATGTAATATAATAAATATTTTTTTTAATGAATTAGTTGAACCCAGGTGCCAAACTATAAAGAAATTAAATATCATCCTTATCAATGTGGGAGTGGAGGAGCAACATGATCACTTGTTATTAATGTGAGAGTTATGTGACAAAATTATTTAATTACCATGTTTTTGGTGACTGAAATTGTTATTTAATTACCATGTTTTTGGTGACTGAAATTGTTATTAAAATACACAAATCAACGATCTATTTGGTTCATTAAATGTAATGGAATATATATATATATATATATATATGAATGAGCAATTATTTATCAAGAAAAGAATAAAAATCAGCATCTTTTCGTTTATATTACAATTTTTTTTTTCACAACCAAGAATAATTTATTATAATTGTAACGACTCCGAAAATTAAAAAGAAACGTATATATAAAAATTTTAAGTGCGAAAGTGAAATAAAATATTATGATTAAAATCCCTTACACAATAACCAAAACGTATTAACATATGAAAGAATAAGTTAACTAAAGTAAATACTAGAAATGAATACTATAAGGAAAACTATAAAATCTTTAGGCATCTACTCGCCGTCTTCCTGCGGAACGGGCTCGGAAACCAAGTCCTCCTGATCTGAAATGGTTAAGCAAAGAATGAGCTACACTAACCCAGTAAAGATGTTACACTATCTCACCGTCACAGAAGTAAAAGGTTGGTAGAAAACAAAAACGACCAATAGAGTATAATTTATAACAAATTCATTTATCAATGATAAAACCCTTTATTGTCCACTTACCTCGGTGAGATTCATGAAAACAATAACATTATAATATCATGAAATCATATGCACTCTGTAACATAACACATGTCATATTTTTAATGTTTCAATCATCAGGCAGCAAATTTCCTCTTTTATCAGCCTACTAGTATGCATGGGGATCTATAGGGGTTCTCGTTACACGTGAACCATTCACTTTAACAACTTAATTCCAAGGCCGTCCCCAAACCCCGTCCGGTATGGGCGCCAAAACGATAAACCTCAATACCCCGTTCGGTATGAGAGTGAAGCGGGCCGTTCCCATACCCCGTCCGGTATGAGCGCCAAAACATTTGAAGTCTCCATACCCCGTCCGTTATGAGAGACAACGTTCCCGGTAGGATTTCCTATGGACCTGGTCCGTCCACCATCTCCCAGGATATCTAGTGAGGCTGTCAACTTATCCACTTATTAATTCATATATCTTTTATATTCTTTTCTTAGTTTTCTGTTTCTCACATAATTATGAATATTTAAACCAGTGACGAGCATCCAACAATGCAGACATATCATCGGATTCACAAAATCAAGCAGTAGTGAAGTAAATAGTGATTCATGCATTCAAAATCATAAAATAAATAGATCAGACACAATAATGCCTTTAAAACTGTAAAATAACTAAAATAGCAACTGACCGAAAATATATCAGATTCGGGCTCCATTAGCAACCTTAATCAATTATACATATCTATTAATTCATAAAATATCATTTTATCATTTATTAAGCTTTAATGTCGTGATAGGATATAGGGTGAGAGATCATTACTTGATTCAAAATCTAAAATCGGTTTTTCACTGTGCCTACGGGCAATCCCTAAATTCCTTGAATTTTTTTTCGGGAATTGAAACACACTTCCGGTACTTGCACATGTCCCTAAAAAAACTCCAAATCAGCCAAATTAGCACCAGTTCCTGCGAGGAAATACACGTAAGGCCCTCGGTGGGCCAAAAAAATACAGAAAACTGAGACTTAACGGCAGCGAAGCTCTTGGGTGCAGCGGCTCCTCCGGTGCGAGTCACGATTTGGTATTTTGCTTCGGTCAACCTGTAGAGAAAAAGACGGTGGTCACAGTGGTGTAAAAATTACATCGAACGTGAATCAGGAAGGGCCTCATCGGAGGCAAAAATCGAGAAAACTCGCAACGACATCATTGGGCTTCGGCACCATTTTTCGGCCAATTGGCTGGTGGTTTGACTCCGATTTGACCACAGAGAGGTTCAGCATCAAAATTTGAGCCAATGGGAGAAATTTTACCTCGTTTGGCAGCTAGAAAGTGCTCCGGTGCGGCGGCAGGTGGTGGCGGTCGGTTCCTCCAGTGGCTGGGCTGTCTTCTCCGGTGAGGGCTCTGGCGGCTAGGGTTTGGGGTTGGGTGTGGCTGAGATTATTTATAACATTCTTCTTTTAATCTGAACCGTCCATCATGGTTTAATCTGGACCGTCCGATCGCGATTAAATTAGAAATGAATCTGGACCGTCCCCATGCGTGCAATTTGGGCTGTCTGCGCGTGCGTTTGATCTGTGTTGTCCGTGCATGCGGGAACGGATCTCAGTCGTCCGATCGTACGCACGCAGATCGCCCACATGGCCCATTCTGCGTGGCCTTCCCGCTTTAGCGTCTCTGCCACGCAGCATGTCCTGGTTGGCTAGAGCTGCTGACCGGGCTGCTGACGTGGCACAATTTTTCTAAATTGCGCTTTGACCTCTGGTTTCTGATTTTCTTTCAAAAACACCAACAAAATCCGAATTTTCACCATTTTTTCCCAAAATTATTTTCAATTAAACCCCAATAATAATTTTACCCATTTTTATCATTATTATTATTTTTATTTCCATTAAATTAAATTAAACTAAATTAAAACCATATATTATTTCTTAAATAAATCAATTAAAAAAATTAAAATAAAATAAAATTATAATAATTCCAATAATAATAATAAAAATAAAATTAGGGTGTTACAACTCTCCCTACCTTAAAGAAATTTGGTCCCCCAAATTTGCCTCTTACTCCTGGTCGAACAAATGGGGATACTGGACTCTAAAGTCTGATTCTAGCTCCCAGGTAGCCTCCCTTGGCGTGTGATTCTGCCACACGACCTTTACAAATGATATTTTCTGGTTGTGGAGTATTCTGCTCTTTCGGTCCGTGATACCGACTGGTACTTCCTCATAAGACAAGTCCTCTTGGAGTGGAAACGGTTCATAAGCCAAGACATGAGAGGGGTCCGGGTTGTACTTACGTAACATGGACACACGAAACACATTATGGACCTTGAAGAGCTCTAGAGGCAGTGTTAGTCTATAGGCGGCAGTACCAATCCTGTCCAAGACTTCAAATGGTCCAATAAATAGGGGAATGGGATATTTTTTCTTGACTGTGACCTTGTTCAATCCTCTGTAATCAATACATAGTCTCAACGTTCCATATCCCTTCCTTGCAAAAGTGACTCCGGCACCCCAAGGAGACACACTGTGTCTAATAAAACCACTGTCTTGCAATTCAGTGATCTGTTTGCTCAGCTCTTCTATCTCAATGCGGCTCATGCGGTAAGGAGCAACCGAAATGGGATAGGTGTCTGGTTGTAGGTCTATAGTGAACTCAACTTCCCTGTCCACTGGCAGTCCGGGTAGTTCGTCCGGAAACACATCTGGAAAGTCTCGGACTACCGGAGTCTCTTGGATTTAAATTTTCTTCTTGGGCTTGCCTAGTTAGAGAAAATAGCAAGGTTAAAGTACTTGAAAATTAAGAAAACTTGCCATCAAGGAATAAGTACCAAATGATTTTATTAATTTGTAAATGGCTCCTCATTAGGAGGATTAAATACGACCTTCTTGTTAAAGCAATCTATGGTGGTGTGATACGCCGCTAGCCAATCCATCCCTAAAATTATATCAAAATTCCCTGTGTCTAACCCTATTAGGTCTACACTCAGTTTTCTATTTACTATCTCCACGGCACAAGCTCTGTAGACAACTTCTCCTAATAGTGTTTCACCCATAACAGTAGACACAAATAATATTGAATCAAGTTTATTAGGTGATACATTAAGTTTGGATGTAAAAACATGTGAAACAAATGAATGCGATGCACCAGTATCAAATAAAACATGAGCAATATGGTTACAGATAGTGTACATACCCTGTACCACGTCCGGGTCGGCATCGGCATCCTGCTGTGTGAGGTTGTAAACCTTGCCCTGAAGAGGAGGTCTTCCTTAGTTCTGGTTCCTCGAGAACTCTCTCGCATAGTGCTGGGCACTACCACATATGCGACAGGTGTTGTTGAGGCGATAGCATGGTCGGTCCCTGTGATCCCTGCCGCAGTGCTGACAGATCTTGCCATGTGCTGCCCTTGGAGCCTAAGGGGGAGCCTGGATCGCCGGTCTGGGCCTCTTATTTTATTGGACAAGCGCAGTAGGTGCTGGTCTGCGGGGTGGAGCTGAGGGTTTGTGACTCCCTGCTGACTGATGAAGGGTGTTGAAACTCCTCTCCACGATCTGCGCCTTTGCCAGAACGGCTGAATATGTCTTAAGCTCTAGTACCAATATGTGTTATTTGATCTCTAGGCAGAGACTCCACTGAAACCTCCTAACCTTCCTGCCCTCATCTATTAATGTCTCAGGGAAGTATCAGCCCAGCTCTAGGAACTTACGAGCATATTCCGATACCGTCATGTTTTCCTGGACCAGTTGGACAAACTCCATCTCCTTTAGATGTCGGATGTGCTCGGGGAGGTACTCCGCATGAAAGGCTACTAAGAACTGCTCCCAAGTGACTGGTGTAGGCAGGGTGGTCTGCTTGAGCTCCCACCAACGACCTGCTTCTCCCACCAGCATGTAGGAAGCAAGGGTAACCCTCTGCTGGGGAACCACTCCCAAGGTCTTGAAAGCCTTCTCTGTCTCCGCCAACCAGTACTGGGCATCTTCAAAAGAGGACTCCCCTGCAAAAGTGGAAGAGTTTCTTTTGTGCTCATTATTGGTTTACGTATTTGTGTATGATTGGATAATTGAGACTAAGAAAAATGAGAAAAAGGTTATGTGACTTGATAAATAGATAATGTGGACAGTCTGACTAGATATCCTGGGAGATGGTGGACGGACTGGGTCCGTAGGGAACCCTACCGGGAACGTGGTCTCTCATATCGGACGGGGTATGGAGATCTTATGTGTTTTGGCGCCCATGCTGAATGGGGTATGGGGACGGCCCGTTTCACCCTCATACTGAACAAGGTATTGAGGTTTATGGTTTTGGCGTCCATATCGGACGGGGTATGGGGACAACCCTGGAATCAGGTTATTAATGTTAATGGTTCACGTGTAGCGGGGACCCCCTATGGATCCCCATGGATACTAGTAGGCTGATGAAAGAGAAAATCTGTTGTCTGATTATTGAAGTGCAAAAGTATAACATGTGTTATGTTACAAAGTGTATATGATTTTATGATGGTTATAATGTTATTGTTTCTATATGATATTTTCACGAATCTCACCCAGGTAAGTGGACAGTAAAGGTTTTTATTATTAATAAATGAGTTTGTTATAAATTATGCTTCATTGGTCGTTTTTGTTTTCTACCAACCTTTACTTCTATGGCAATGAGATAGTGTGATGTCTTTACTGGGCTAGTGTAGCTCATTCCTTACTTAACCATTTCATATCAGGAAGACGTGGTTCCCGAGCTCGTTCCGCAGGAAGACGGCGAGTTAAACGCCTAAAAACTTTATAGTTTTATTTTTATTTTTTATTTCGAGTATTTCTTCTAATTAGCTTATTCTTTCATACGTTGAATACGTTTATGGTTATTGTATAAGGGACGTTAATCAGAATTTTTATTTCGCTTTCGCATTTAAAATTTTTAATACATACATTTTCATTTAAATTTTCGGGGTCGTTATAGTTGGTATCAGAGCCGCGTTCCTCGGACTCATCCCTTACACAATAATGCTTAGAGAAATACCCACCGATAAATCGTTACTCAACTCTTCCGTGTGAAATGTAAGTGTAAAGAAATGAGGAGAGGAAGACCCCCACTAAGCCGAGCAGCCCAGGATGATTCGCTTCGGAAAGATGTGGACAGAATATTTAAGATGCTGGAAAGAATCATGGCCGCCCAGCAAGGTCGAAAGGAGAGAAGAGAGTTACCCGAACCTCCCCCACTACCACGGGTTGAGCCACCGCTACAGCAAGCGGATCCTGAGCCACCTTGGCACGAGCCTGCTCCACCACAGTACCACCCCGCACCACCACCGCAGTATGAACTAGTGCCCCAGCCACCGTACTGCCCGGCACCGCCACAGTACAATCCGGTGCTCCCACCATATCAGCAGGTGCCACCACAGGGCCCCCCAGTCTATCCCCAACTGGGCCAGTCCCTCTTCCACGGGATCCAACTCCTTCCTTGATTGACCCAGGCTACATAGAGAGGTACAGGAGACTGAACCCTTCCACTTTTACAGGGGGATCATCTTTTGAAGATGCCTAGTACTGGTTGGCGGAGACTGAGAGAGCTTTCAAGGCCTTGGGAGTGGTTCCCGAGCAGAGAGCTACCCTTGCTTTCTACATGCTGGTAGGGGAAGCAGGTCGTTGGTGGGAGCTCAAGCAGGCCACCCTGCCTACACCAGCCATCTTGGAGCAGTTCTTAGCGGCCTTCCATGCGAAGTATCTCCCTGAGCACATCCGATACCTGAAGGAGATGGAGTTTGTTCAGTTGGTCCAGGGAAACATGACGGTATCGGAATATGCTAGTAAGTTCCTAGAGCTGGGCCGATACTCCCCAGAGACATTGATGGATGAAGGCAGGAAGGCTAGGAGATTCCAGTGGGGCCTCCGCCCAGAAATCAAGCAACACTTATTGGTACTGGAGCTCAAGACATACTCAGCCGTTCTAGCAAAGGCACAGATTGTGGAGAGAAGTTTCAACACCCGTCCTCAGTCAGCAGGAAATCACCGACCCTTAGCTCTACCCCGCAGACCAGCACCCACTGCGTCGGTCCAACCAAATAAGAGGCCCAGACTAGCGATCCAGGCCCCTCCTCAAGCTCTAGGGGCAGCATGTGGAAAGATCTGCCAGCACTGTGGCAGGGATCACGGGGACCAACTATGCTACCGCCTCAACAACACCTGTCGCATATGTGGCAGTGCCCAGCACTATGCGAGAGAGTGCCCGAGGAACCAGAACCAAGGAAGACCTCCTTTCAGGGCAGGGTTTACAACCTTACCCAGCAGGATGTCGACGCCGACACGGACGTGGTACAGGGTATGTACACTATCTGTGACCATATTGCTCATGTTTTATTTGACATTGGTGCATCGCATTCATTTGTTTCACATGTTTTTGCTTCCAAACTTAATGTATCACCTGATAAACTTGATTCATTGTTGTTTGTGTCTACTGCTGGGAGTGAAACACTATTAGGGGAAGTTATCTATAGGGCTTGTGCCGTAGAGATAGCAAATAGGAAACTGAGTGTAGACCTGATAGGGTTAGACACGGAAATTTTTATGTAATCTTAGGAATGGATTGATTAGCGACGCATCACGCCACCATAGATTGCTTTAACAAGAAGGTTGTATTTAATCCTCCCAATGAGGAGCCATTTACAAATTAATAAAATTATTTAGTACTTATTCCTTGATGGTAAGTTTTCTTAATTTTTTTTGTACCTTAATCTTGCTATTTTCTCTAACTAGGCAAGCCCAAGAGGGAAATTTATATCCAAGAGATTTCGGTAGTCCGAGACTTTCCAGATGTGTTTCCAGACAAACTACCCGGACTGCCAGTGGACAGGGAAGTCGAGTTCACTATAGACTTACAGCCAGGCACCCAGCCCATTTCGGTTGCTCCTTACCGCATGAGCCGCATTGAGATGGAAGAGCTGAGGAAACAGATCACTAAATTGCAAGACAGTTGTTTTATTAGACACAGTGTGTCCCCTTGGGATGCCGGAGTCAGTTTTGCAAGGAAGAGAGATGAAACGTTGAGACTGTGTATTAATTACAGATGATTGAACAATGTTACAATCAAGAACAAATATCCCCTTCCCAGAATTGATGACCTCTTCGATCAGCTGCATGGTCCACAGGTCTTCTCTAAAATAGACATGCGATCAGGTTACCATCAGGTGAAGATAAAAACAGAAGACATCCCCAAGACAGCATTTCGAACTAGGTACGAATACTTTGAGTTCCTTGTCATGCCATTTGGACTAACCAACGCACCGGCAATCTTTATGGATCTGATGAAAAGAGTCTTCAGAGAGTTCTTGGATCAATTTATTATCGTGTTCATCGATGACATCTTAGTCTACTCAAAAAGCAGAGAAGAACATGCTCACCATCTTGCCCAAGTTTTGTAGGTCCTCATAAACAAGAAGTTACATGCAAAATTGAGTAAGTGTGGATTCTGGCTTGAGCAGATTGCCTTCCTAGGACACATCATATCGAAAGAAGGAGTATCAGTGAATCCCGAAAAGGTTGAAACGGTATTTGGCTAGGAGAAGTTGACATCAGTTAAGAAAATCCAGAGTTTCCTAGGGATGGTAGGTTATTACCACAGGTTTGTTGAAGGATTCTCCAGCCTAGTAGTTCCTCTAACCCGACTCACAAAGAAGAATGCCAAATTTGAGTGGAATGAAGACTGCGAAAGAAGTTTTTCAGAATTAAAGAAGTGGCTAACTACTGCACCCGTACTGGCTTTACCGAGTGGATCGGGGGGATATATAGTTTATAGTGATGCCTCCTATCTAGGCCTGGGTTGTGTCCTGATGCAGCATGGAAAGGTCATAGCATATGAGTCTAGGCAGTTAAAGAATCATGAGAAGAATTATCCCACCAACGACTTGGAGCTTGCCGCGATCATATACGCCTTGAAAACCTGTACAGAGAGACCTTTCAGATCTATATTGATCATATGAGTTTGAAATACATATTCACTCAGAAGGATCTCAACATGCGTCAGAGAATGCGGATGGAACTCTTTAAGGACTATGATTGTGATATCTTATACCATCTGGGTAAGAGCAACGTGGTAGCAGATGCTCTTAGCAGGAAAAGTGCAGGTATCTTAGCCCATTTGATGGTTTCAGAATGCAGGCAAATTAGGGCCACACAACAGGTTCGACTCCAGGACTTGAGGAGAGCCACATGTTTGGGCCGCCTGACAGTCCAGCCCAAGTTAATCCAGAGAATAAGGGAAGCCCAGTCAGTCGACCCCGCCCTGGTAGCCCGCAAGAAGGATGCAGAACAGGTAGTGAGCTTAGAATTCTGAATATCTGCTGATGGATTACTCCGTTTCCAAGACAGGGTGTGTGTCCCAGATGACAGTGAGTTAAAGAGAGACATCATGACAGAGTCCCATAGCTCGAAGTTTGCCATGCATCCAGGAAGCACCAAAATGTATCAAGGCATGCGATCCCGATTTTGGTGGAATAGGTGAAGAGAGACATAGCCGACTTTGTATCCAAGTGCTTGGTATGTCAGCAGGTCAAGGCAAAGCATCAGCGCCCAGGGGGGCTACTTCAGCCGTTACCGATTCCGGAGTGGAAGTGGAAACACATCACCATGGACTTCGTAACGGGATTACCCAAGGCACGTTCAGGACATGACACCATCTGGGTAATCGTTGACCGGCTTACCAAATCTTCCAACTTCTTGGCCATCAGAATGAACGACCCCTTGGACAAGTTGGCAAGAATGTATATCCGAAAAATAGTCAGATTGTACGGAGTTCCAGTAACAATAGTATCTGACAGGGACCCCAGGTTCACTTTTCGGTTTTTGAGTAGCTTTCAGCAAGCTATGGGAACAAAGCTGTCTCTCAGTACTGCCTTCCATCCTCAAACTGATGGACAATCAGAAAGGATAATTCGTACACTTGAAGATATGCTCCGAGCATGTGTCCTTGACTCCGGGGGTCATTGGGACGACCATCTACCCCTGATAGAGTTTGTCTACAACAACAGCTACCAAGCAAGCATCGGCATGGCTCCATATGAGGCGTTACATGGGCGCTTGTGCAGATCACCAATTTGTTGGGAAGAAGTGGGCGATAGAAGATTGTTCTGCCCGGAGTTGGTAGAGGAGACCACGTCTAAAATAGTTAAAATCAGAAAGAACATTCAGATGGCTCAGAGCAGGCAAAAGAGTTATGCGGACACCCGAAGGAGAGATCTAGCGTTTGAGAAAGGCGACCGGGTGTTCCTTAAGGTCACTCTTTTCAAGGGAATTAGTAGGTTCGGCAGGAGAGAAAAATTGAACCCCTTATTTATTGGACCTTTTGAAATCTTAGACAGGATTGGTACTGCTGCCTACAGACTAACACTGCCTTCAGAGCTCTCCAAGGTCCACAATATATTCCACGTATCCATGCTACGTAAGTACAACCCGGATCCCTCTCATGTCTTGGCTCATGAACCGCTTTCACTCCAAGAGGATTTATCTTACGAAGAAGTACCATTCGGTATCACGGACCGAAAGAGCAGGATACTCCGCAACCAGGAAATATCATTTGTGAAGGTTGTGTGGCAGAACCACACGTCAAGGGAGGCTAACTGGGAGCTAGAATCAGACTTTAGAGCCTAGTATCCCCATTTGTTCGACCAAGAGCGAGAGGCAAATTTAGGGGACCAAATTTCTTTAAGGGGGGGGAGAGTTGTAACACCCCAAAAATAAATTTTTTATTTTTGAGCATTGGAATCTTTATTTTATTTTATTTTATTTTTATTTTAATGGTTAATTTATTTTGTAATAATTATGCGGTTAACTTAATTTAATTTAGTTTAATAGAAATAAAAATAATAATAATGATAAAATATGGTAAAATTATTTTTGGGATTTAATTGAAATTGATTTTGAGAAAAAAGGGTAAAATTTTAGATTCTTGGGATGTTTTTGAAAAGAAAATCAGAAATCGGGGGTCAAAACGTAATTTAAGAAAGTTGTACCAAGTCAGCAGCCCAGTCAGCAGCCCCGGCCAACCAGAACACGCCACGTGGCAAGGAAGCTGACGCAGGAGACTACGTGGACAGAGCCATGTGAGCGATCCGCGTGCACGCGATTGAACGGTCCAGATCTCACGCGTGCAGACGGTCCTGATCTCACGCGTGCGAACGGCCCAGATTGAATCACGCACGGACGGCCCAGATCTCATCGCGATGGACGACACAGATTTATTTCCATTTTAATCGTGATCGGACGTCCCATATTAAATCGTAATGGATGGCTGAGATTAAAAATGCAAGGTTATAAATTACCTCACCCACACCCGACCCCAAACCCTAGCCGCCAGTGCCCTCACCGGAGAAGAAGAACCAGTCGCCGGAGGAGCCAACCGTCGCCACTGCACCGGAGGGTTTTTTGACCACCAAACGAGGTAAATTTTCTCTTCTTGGCTCGTTTTTTGATGCTGAATTCGCTTATGGCTAAATCGGAGCCAAACCACCAGTCAATTGGCCGAAAAATACCACCGAAGTCCAGCGGCGCCGCCGCGGCTTCTATCGGTTTTGGCCTCCGATGAGGCCCTTTTTGGTTCTCGTTTGATGCAATTTTTACACCACTGTGATCACCGTCCTTTTCTCTACAGGTTGACCGGAGCAAAACATCAAACCGCGACTCATGCCGGAGAAGCCGCAGCACCCGAGAGCTCCGCCGCCGGTAAGTCTCGATTTTTCGTGATATTTTGGCCCACTGAGGGCCCTAGGGTTGTTTTATCGCAGGAACCAATGCAAATTTGGCCAAATTCGATCGAAAACGGCCAACCAGGGACGGATCGCCGCCGCAGGCGGTGATGCCGTCATCGGAGCACGACGGAGTTGTCGTGCCAGAATTCTGATATTGGCCGAAAAGAGGCCCTGGGTCTGATTTGGGGCTTTTTGGGACACGTGCAGGTACCGGTAGTGCGTTTCAGTTCTCCAGAAAAAATTCAGAGAATTTAGGGACAGCCCGTAGGCGCACCGTAGAGTCGATTTCAGACCCCGAAATAAGTAAGGATCTCTCACCCTATTTTCTATCACGGTATTAAAGCCTAATAAATGATAAAACGGTATTTTATGACTTTATAGATATGTATAATTGATTGAGGTTGTCAATGGAGCCCGAATCTGATATATTGTCGGTCAGTTGTTGTTTGATCTATTTTTCAGTATTAAATGCAGTATGGTATTTGATGTATTTATTTTATGGTTTCGTATGCATGAATCATGGTTTCTTGTATTATGGTTTGAATTATGGTGAACCCGATATTGTGTTGTTTTGTTTTGTGCTCATTATTGGTTTACATGTTTGTGTATGATTGGATAATTAAGACAAAGAAAAATAGAAAAAAAGTTACGTGAATTGATAAATGGATAATGTGGAAAGCCTGACTAGATATCCTAGGAGATGGTGGACAGACCGGGTCCGTAGGGAACCCTACCGGAAACGTGGTCTCTCATATCGGACGGGGTATGGAAACCTTATGTGTTTTGGCGCCCATACCGGACGGGGTATGGAGACGGCCCATTTCACCCTCATACCGAACGGGGTATTGAGGTCTATGGTTTTGGCACCCATACCGGACGGGGTATAGGGACGGCCCTGGAATCAGGTTATTAATGTTAATGGTTCACGTGTAGCGGAGACCCCCTATGGATCCCTATAGATACTAGTAGGCTGGTGAAAGAAGAAATTTGGTTTCGGATTATTGAAGTGCAAAAGTATAACATGTGTTATGTTACAAAGTGTATATGATTTTATGACGGTTATAATGTTATTGTTTCTATATGATATTTTCACGAATCTTACCCAGGTAAGTGGACAGCAAAGGTTTTTATTATTAATAAATGAGTTTGTTATAAATTATGCTTCATTGGTCATTTTTGTTTTCTACCAACCTTTACTTCTGTGGCAGTGAAATAGTGTGATGTTTTTACTAGGTTAGTGTAGCTCATTCCTTATTTAACCATTTCATATCAGGAAGACGTGGTTCCCGAGCTCGTTCCGTAGGAAGACGGCGAGTTAAACGCCTAAAGACTTTATAGTTCTATTTATAGTTTTTACTTCGAGTATTTCTTTTAATTAGGTTATTCTTTTATACGTTGAATATGTTTATGGTTATTGTGTAAGGGATGTTAATCAGAATTTTTATTTCGCTTTCGCATTTAAGATTTTTAATACATACATCTTCATTTAAATTTCCGGGGCCGTTATAGGTTCCTTATGGACCCGATCCGTCCACCATCTCCCAGGATATTTAGTGAGGCTGTCGACTTATCCACTTATCAATTCACATACCTTTTCTATTCTTTTCTTAGTTTTCTGTTTCTCACATAATTATGAATATTTAAACCAGTGTCGAGCATCCAACAACGCAGGCATATCATCAGATTCACAAAATCAAGCAGTAGTGAGGTAAACAGTGATTCATGCATTCAAAACCATAAAATAAATAGATCAGACACCATAATGCCTTTAAAACTATAAAATAACTAAAACAGCAACTGACCGAAAATATATCAGATTCGGGCTCCATTAACAACCTTAATCAATTATACATATCTATTAATTCATAAAATACCGTTTTATCATTTATTAAGCTTTAATGCCGTGATAGAATATAGAATGAGAGATCCTTACTTGATTCGAAATCTAAAATTGGTTTTTCACTATGCCTACGGGCAGTCCTTAGATTCCCTAAATTTTTTTTTGAGAACTGAAACACACTTCCGGTACTTGCACATGTCCCCAAAAAAACTCCAAATCAAACCCAGGGCCTCCTTGGCCAATTTCAGAATTTCGGCATGGCGGCTCAGCCGTGCTCTAGCGAAGGCGCCGTCGCCCACGACAGCGATCCTCCTCGGGTTGGCTGTTTTTGGCTGTTTCTGGCTGAATTCAACCAAGCTAGCACCAGTTCCTGCGAGGAAACACACGTAGGGCCCTCGGTGGGCCAAAGAAATACAGAAAATCGAGACTTACCGGCGACAGAGCTCTCGGGTGCGGCGGCTCATCTGCCGCGAGTCGCGATTTGGAGTTTTGCTCTGGTCAACCTGTAGAGGAAAGGACAGTGGTCATAATGGTGTAAAAATTACATCGAATGGGAATCGGGAAGGGCCTCATCGGAGGTAAAAATTAAAAAAACCTATGGCGGCGCCGCTGGGATTCGGTGCCGTTTTTTGGCCAATTGACTGGTGGTTTGGCTCCAATTTGGCCACAGGGGAGTTCAGCATCGAAATCAGAGCCAAGGGGAGAAATTTTACCTCGTTTGGCGGCCGGAAAGTGCTCCGGTGCGGCGGTCGGTTCCTCCAGTGGCTGGGCTGTCTTCTCCGACGAGGGCTTTGGTGGCTAGGGTTTGGTGTTGGGTGTGGATGAGATTATTTATAACCTTCCCATTTTAATATGAGCCGTCCATCACGATTTAATATGGACCGTCCGATCGCGATTAAATTATAAATAAATCTGGACCATCCATCGCGATGCGATTTGGGCTGTCCGTGCGTGATTCAATATGGGTCGTCCGCATGCGTGCAATCTGGGCCGTCCGTGCGCGCGGGAACGGATCTCAGCCGTCCAATCTCACGCACGCGGATCGCCCACGTGGCCCGTTCTGCGTGGCCTTCCTGCTTCAGCGTCTCTGCCACGCGACGTGTCCTGGTTGGCCGGAGCTGCTGACCGAGCTGCTAATGTTGCTGCTGACGTGGCGCAATTTTTTTAAATTGTATTTTGACCCCTGGTTTTCGATTTTCCTTTAAAAACACCCACAGAATCCGAATTTTCACTATTTTTTTCTAAAATTATTTTTAATTAAACCCCAATAATATCCATTTTTATCATTATTATTATTTTTATTTCTATTAAATTAAATTAAACTAAATTAAAACCATATATTATTACTTAAATAAATTAATTAAAAAAATTAAAATAAAATAAAATAATAATAATTCCAGTAATAATAATAAAAATAAAATTAGGGTGTTACAATAATATTTGGTATTATAATATTAAAAATTGAAAGAAAATTGTAAAAAATATAAATAACTGTAAGTCTATAAGTGTCTTATTTATTGGATTTGTTTTAAAATATATGTATTGTAAGTAAATATCATTACATGATAAATAATCATTTTAATTAATAAATTTACAAATGTTATATTCTAATTCTTATTTAATATTATCTTAATCTCATAACACTATAAAATTTCATATAATTTACTTTAAAAACTTTTTAACTATTGAAATTATTTGATAATTTTTTGCTCATGTGTAATTTGAAAAAAATTTCAAATGTTAAACTACATCATAACTATAAAATTTTTTGTATTTTAAAATAATAAAAATTAATAAATAAATTAAAATACACATGATAAATGAAGTTATAACATTGTTGAAAGTAAAAATGATTATATAAATAAACATATTATTATAATTTATAACCCCAAACTATGAATCAAGATTATATAACTTATCTAGTAGTTGCAATAATAAAACATTCGTACTTTTTACCGATTAAATATTGTAATAAATCTTTGTTATATAATAATTATTATATTCATCGCATATTATTGTATAATACAATGAAATATGCTATAAAAAAAGACAAAAATAACATATATTTGTATAAATATTTTTCATTTCTATTCTATTTAAAGAATTATAACATGTACATATTATTAACTTGACTTTTGATTTGAAGTCATTGACATTAAAATAAAAAATTAGTAGAAGAATTGATTTTGTCCCATAAACTAAATTCAAATTTAAAATCAGTCTCTCTTTATTATTTCATACATTTGATAAATTTGTTGCATCAGTTTTTGACGAAATAAGTGAATTAATTTTAATTCTAATTTTCTCGTCTCTGCCATTGAAGCCAGCTGAGTAACTTACCGTGGTAGTGAGCTTGTCTTTGAGCATAACAGTGGAGCTAAACCAAGTTAATAAAGTTGAAGTCAAGGGCAGTGAATCAGACACATTGAATTGGTGAGTTTGTGAGGCTTTTATTGAAGGTTTTGAGAGGTGAAGAAGTTAAGATTTAACTATAATTTTTGCACTAAAAAAAGAATCAATTATTCAATTACTCAACTTAATAAATTAGATGATCTTTAAATTTTATTTTTTTGTAAGACTTAATTTTAAAAAATAATTCCTAATTCAATTTGCTCGATTACCCTTCAATAATTATAATTAAGTGTTTAAATTTTTTAAGGTTATAAATATTTAAATACATGATCATGTGAAATTAGGTGACTAATTTGTGATTATCACTTATAATAATATGCTCCAATTAAGGTCCTACTAAGCTTTATAAAATTGAAACACGACCAGTTGAAGGCTGTCTTTTCTAGCTTGATTATTTTAATTTGATATTCCAGCCATTTTAAATATATTTTATTTAATTTTTACTCAAATTCTTTATATATCTAATACATTTCACATATATGATAAAAAAAAATTATTATACGAATGTCGCCTTATAATGACATATATATAAATTTAGTTATTTTACCAAATAAGTTAATTGCAATATTAATTAAAAAAATTAAATATTAGAAATTTAATTATAACAAATGAAAAGTAAAAAAAAAAACAAACAAAACTAAAAAAGGAGTCAAAGGTCAAACACAAGATTTGCAATTAAATCTTTTCTTGGATATTTGGTTTTATTAAATATTTAATTTATTTTTATAAATGACAACTTATAAATTTTTACTTAAATATTCAAACTTATCCATGTCACCTCATATATCTCACATATATAATACAAACTATTTTAGAATGTTGAAATGTTGTTTATTGAATATAAATGTTATATATTTTCAAAATTTATTTTAATGTAATGTTATAATATCAAATGCGGAAGCGAAGTCAAAATTTGAATAACATCCCTTACACTAAAACCAAAAACGTGCTCACAAAATATAAAAGATCAAACTACCTAAAGGAGAAAATTGAAAGTAAAAGCTACGAATATGACTATGGAGTCTTTAGGCGTCCCCTTCGTCGTCCTCCTGCAGAACCGGCTCGGGAACGATGTCCTCTTGATCTGAAATGATTAAATAAGGAATGAGCTACACTAGTCCAGTAAAGACATCACAATATCTCACCGTCACGGAGGTAAAGGTGGGTAGAAAACACAAAAATACCAATAGAGCATAATTTACAACAAATCCTTTTGTATATAATAAAACCTTTACCATTCATTTACCTCGGCGAAATTCATAAAACAATATACGAAAGCAATAACATCATCATCATCATGAAATCATATATATAAACTGTATAACATAATACCTATCAAGCTTTTCGTAATTCAATCGTTACACAACATATTTTCCTCATTTACCAGCCCACTAGTATCCATGGGGATCCATAGGGGTCCCGCTACCCGTTAACACTTAACACTTGATATCATTTTTCCAGGGCCGTCCCCATACCCCGTCCGGTATGGGCGCCAAAACTATAGACCTCATTACCCCGTCTGGTATGAGGGTGAAACGGGCCATCCCCATACCCCGTCCGGTATGGGCGCCAAAACACATAAGATCTCCATACCCCGTCCGGTATGGGAGACCACAATCCCAGTAGGGTTTCCTACGGACCCGGTCCGTCCACCATCTCCCAGGATATCTAGTCAGGCTGACCACATTATACAATTATCCATTTACATAATCTATCATTCTCTTTTCCCTCAGTCAGTATCATCGATCCATATACAAACAAGCAAAACAGTAATTTATGCCAAACAGACAATATACAGCATCAATATCCCAGTCATTCAATCCATAATCAATAAAACAGTACAATATGCATATGAAACTATAAAATGAAAACATTAAACCTCATACTGCTTTTAAAACTGTAAAACATGCCAAATAACAGTTAACCGACAAACACACTAGACTCGGACTTCATTAGCGACCTTAAGCAAATTTCACACATTCGTTGATTCATGAAATACCGTTTTATCATTTATTGAGCTTTAAAACCGTGATAGGAAATAGGGTGAGGGGTCCTTACACGTTTTCGAGTCCGAACACGGCTTCACAGTGCGCTTGCAGGCTGTTCCTAATTTTCCCTGAATTTTTTCCGGGGAACTGAAACGCACTACTGGTACCTGCACGTGTTAAAAAAAATTCCAAATTAGGCCCATGGCCCCTTTCGGCCAATATCGCAACTCCGGCACGGCGGCTCCGCCGTGCTCCGGCGACGGCGCCGCCGCTTGCAGCGGCGGTTCGCCTCGGGTTGGCCGTTTTCGGCCGTTTCCGGCCGAATTCGGCCACACTCGCATTGGTTCCTGCGATAAAACAACCCTACGGCCCTCGGGGGGCCGAAAATTTACGGAAAACCGAAGCTTACCGGCGGCGGTGCTCTCGGGTGCGGCGGCTCTCCGGTGAAGTTCGTGTTTTGGTGATTCGGCTCCGATCAACCTGTAGAGAAAAGAATGGTGATCACAGTGGTATAAAAATTGCATTAAACGGAGGGCGGGAAGGGCCTCATCGGAGGCAAAAATCGAGGAGGGGCGTGGCGGCGCCGCTGGCTTTCGGCCGTGTTTTCCGGCCGTTTGGCCGGAATTTTGGCTCCGATTTGGCCACTAAGGAAATCAGCGTGGAAAAACGAGTCGGGGGTATGAAATTTACCTCGATCGGCAGTCAGAAATCTCCCCGGTGCGGCGGCGGGTGGCAGCGGCCGGCTTCTGGTTCGTCTTCTCCGGCGAGGGCAGACGGCTAGGGTTTGGGGTCTGATGTGGGGGTCTTATTTATACCCTTTGGCCTTTTGATCTCAGCCGTCCATTTTGATTTAATCTGAGCCGTCCGTTTTTGATTAAATCTGGGCCGTCCGTGCGATTAAATCTGGGCCGTCCGTGCGCGCGATTGATCTGGGCTGTCCGATCGCGCGCACGCGGATCGCCAACGTGACCCGTCCCCGGTCGACGTGGTTTTGCCACGTGGCAGGTCCTGGTTGGCCAGAACTGCTGACTGGGTCTGCTGACGTGGTTGTTGACGTGGCGCGCACGTTTTTTTTTTTTTTTTTTTTTTTTTTCTTCTTCTTCAATTTCCCCGGGCGCTACAACAATATATTTATAATTATATATTTTTTATAGTTAAATTTAAAAATATTTATTATTCATCTTAATACATTGATCCCTATTAAATATTTAGGATCCCGATTTAAATCTATTAAATTATAAGAGTAATCCATATCATTCAAACAAAGCCAAGAGTGAATAATAAAGCAATCACTTAATTAATTAACACTAATGATCCCTTAAAAAGTGCCTGGTACATGTCTTGGTCTTCTCATTCTTGAGGCTGATCTTTTTGGCTCTTCGAAGGAGAGACAATAACTCACTACCCTGCATTGAGGACAACGATCTGCTACCAAAGCTGATGCGTCCCAGCCGCGGAGAACTCGCCAACTACAACCGATCAACTCGTCAACAAAAAATTAAATAAACAATAAACTAAATCATAATACAGGAAACTATAATTTACGATTAAATATTACTTGAAAATGGAAAGGAGTTGGATGCTTTGTGAGTATTGAGAGGCCGTCACGAACAGGCAGCACTGAAACACAAGTCACGAGCAACAGGATAGCAGTCAAGACAATCTCATTGGTAAGCTTAAACTTATGATCTTATTAATCATGGAGGACATGGAATAAATTCACTGTAAATTTGATTGATGATCACCTTGGTCAAGACTAATTTTGGGTGGTGGGTTATTCTTAGCTGGAGAAGATTTGCAGTGATGATCAGTACATGTGTAGAAAACGAGTGGCACATCTTCTCCGTCAAATTCTTGTTTACTCTGTATGGTTTTTGATCTTTGCAAACTGCAATTCCTGTATCAATGATTTTCAATAAACAGAGGCATGCATATGTGCAGTTCTTGAGCTGAAACATAGGCAGATATATTTATATGCATTTTATTTTGACAAGGGTATATGCATATTACCTTAGTTCTTCACTTGGTCTCTCAACACTTGATATTGCTGATGAAGAAAATTACAAAGGAATTAGAAACAAGTAAATTTGGTCCAACTCTCACTATTTCTCTGAATTAAAAGTAAAATCTTCAAAAAGAATCCAAGAGGATGACAGTTGAAATCAAATATGAATTATGTTTAATCTTGTATGTTAAGAGTACTCTTTAAGTAAGATTTCAGGATTAAATGAGAATCAAACAGGAATTGAAGCGAACATAGATGTAATAGTAGATTAAGGAAAACGTAAATACGTCTTGACAAGTAACGACAATGATATCTGGGCAGATTCGGCCTCCACCTTAGCCTAGTTAGCGCGAGCTTGTGAGCATATTGTTCACACAATAGAAGCCTCTGTACACACAAGAAACATCAAAGCATCATGTTGAAGATGTTCTTTTTTCCTCTTTCAAGAAGGCAAACATCATTAATTATGATAATGAGCAATGTGACTAATTAGTTGAAAACCATTCGAAACTGAAACAGAAATAGGCACAAGGATACTAACTTGTTTGAAGCAATTGATTCGGAGCTCGGTCTCAGAAAATTCTTTGGTTTCAGAAATGCACTGAGTAAGATTGGCCGAGACATTTCCCAGATGATCAACAAGAGTAACCACTGCCCTGCATACATATTCTTTTGTGTTCTCCACCACCCTGCAAACCGCAAATTATACACACAACAATATCAATCAATATTTCTGTCCGCTTATTTGGTCTACCATCCTGATCTTGCCACGTCAAATGGGACAGACAAGTTTGTCATCCTGATTGCTGCCCCCATCGAGTCATTAAAAATGAACATATGCACAAAGCTCAGTAATAATAATGCAACCTACATTTTCTTGTCTCCAGCCTTGCAAAAGGTAGCCTTGCAGTAGTCAGCCGCATAATGTAGTTGAGACCGCAAATCCTTCAGCTCCTGTAATAACATGATTAACACGAAGGACATAATTAAAGGCATTATATGTAGAGAATGAAAATAATAACACAGAAATTAATGGAGACAGACTTGGAGAGACTTGCAAAATTGAAAATCTTCCTTGGACTGATCGCCGTCTGGTTCTTGGTAATCGGCTGAAGATAATTCAAAGATATGCATTCTCCTTTCGGTTTCGAGTTACAGCTCTACTTGAAGATAATATAAAGGGGGGAAGAGAGGAATGCAAAGCAATGTTAGAAAAAACAAACTGCAAAGATAGTGCAAACCCAGTTGTCTCTTCTCGGTGTGGCTCCTTCTAGTGTCTATTATGCACACATACACATATGCATATTGTGTGTGGGAAATCTGTACTATAGTGGGCAAGTGTTCTTCGCAGAGAGAGAGAGAGAGAGAGAAAGAGAGAGAGAATCTGGGCAAGAACTATGGAGGGCTGCTGATAGTATATATTGTAAATGTGAGTAATTTGAAAAAGACTAAAAGGCATTAAAAAAAAAGATTCTTTGTTAAAACTTTTCTCTCTGAGAAACCACTGGAAAGAGGAGGAAGAAGACAAAAACCAGAATGCAGTCCCGTGATTTTGTGCTTACTGCCTTTTCTCAAAAAAGTGAAGCAGTCACTAGCTGACAGGATGATCTAAGTGCCCACACATTTTTATCATCAAGACAAAGTGGACAGGATAATAGGAAGAGCACAGTTTTAATTTTGAAATCCTTAAATTTATTTATTTTTTAAATTATTCAATGTTAAAACAAGTTAAACAAACATAACCCAAATAATTAAATAAGAATATACTACACTGTTAAACCGCCCATTTCAGGTACTGGGTGTCATAACCTAGAATTCAATTTTTAAGGAATCTTTTTGAGTTATCCACCGCTTTGTGATACTATTTCCTTTGTTTTTGTTAGATTAAACGATGTGATTAGACTTTAGAAAGGAGTTGTAAAAGATTAAACAAGTCCAATCAAACCCTAGTTAAATCATCAATCTTGGGTGGTTACAATATCCTCTCATAAGATGTCTTATTTTGAAGCAAAATTAGCTTGCAATCAATACAAATTAGAACAAAACAAAACTCAGAAAAGGAAAAGTTAAAGCCTAGCAAGATCCTATGGGATCTATGAACATATCACATGGTCAACTTTTTGCTGAGTGCAATTTGTGCCTGAATGAATGGGAATATATTGCAGGACATGTGTATATGCTAGTGCTACTGCCAAAAAGAAGCCAGTTATTTATTAATCATTTCACAAGTATGGATGTTACATAAATGGGACTACTATTTGGATACACTGATTATAGGAAACAAATGCTAAAATCATGCTATGGGAAAAAATATCAACTGTGACCATAATTACTGAAAAAATGTATTTGTTCAGTCCAAGGAAAAGGGTACCGAATAGGTAACAGCTTTGATCCCTAGCAGCAGCATCTGAAAATCTGTATGCTTGCAACAGGGAGGAGCTTGATATATTTGAACGATATATACAGTAAGTTCAGAGGCTTCATATGTGTACAATGAGAATAAACATGTGTTCTTTTCTATAATGTCCCATTTCATATTTGAAAATCAATAACACAGTCACCAATCTTCTCTGCAGCCTCGAGTTCTGATAGCACCGAGCAATTATTTGAAATCATGGGTCCAGTTAAAATATTTTTGAGATTTTGGTACATTTCCCGAGTCTCTTTTGATCCATTTTCAGCCATGCTTGCACTTGATCGATTCGACTTTATGTTGAAATCAGTGGGAGTACTTGGCCCCAAATGTCGCTCAAGAGATTGCAAGTCTACTTTGAAAAGTAAATACATCAACAAATCAGTGGTACCCTTTTAAGTTAATTTGGCTTCAATGCTAAGAAGAACAGAATACTTCATCATACTTCAACATTCATAATTGAAAAAGAAGTTCAAAAATTTATCACTGAGGAATTGTTGGAGGAATAAGCATACGGCTCCCTTGCAAAAATTTTGAACATTCTGCATGACAGCAAGGAAGACAGATTGCAAGGTTGATGTGCATGCGTAGTGAGGGTGAGGGAGAGAGGAATGAAATGTCAGAACCCATGCACATGCCCAGATCCGCACTAAACGCCATTTTCCAAAAGTTCATTATTGGTATAAAGCTAGAATCTAAGAAACCACTCATGAAATATGGGTTGGTTGGACACTCTTTGGCCCTCCTTTGAAAATTGGATGTTCTTATGCATTTGCAAAGAGCTCTGGAGTCATTATAAATGGATGTAACTTCTAACATGCAGTTCAGTGTTTTTATATTTTACAAGATGAATTAAGCTATATGCCAATGCATTAATCACGTAACTTTCATCGTTTAAAAAATTAGTGACTGAAGTTCATTACAACATATTGGACTTCTAAAAAAAATCTAAATATGCAGAAATAACACTGATTTATCCAGAAAGTCTTATCACAGGACTGAAGCAAGTAAATATTGCTGATTCATATATGAAGAAAGATTTATTTTTTTTTTAAAATGTTTACCTTGATGTGCAGCTGGTAAAGTTTGTCTCATTTTTCCTGATTGTGAACGTGCAATGCATAACCATATTCTTTCTGCCTCGTAATCATGTTCAGCTGCAATAGGAATATGCCAATGGCCCTTCTCTGACTCCTGTTGATAAATGAGCGCATATTAATATTTCTATTCCGTAAGCTCACATAATACACATAGCATGCAACATTTGTTTTATCTGTTAATTTTAAATGTACATGAACAGACAGCAAAGCATGCCAATTTGGATTTTTCCTTACCTGGATTACAACAGAATAAGGTGGAGGCATGTGAAACACTGGGCCAGCATCAGAAAAACTGAAATGCACCTTACATTAAGAAAATAAATGCCTTGTTAGCACTATTGCCAACATAACATGTAGGAACCTCAGAAAACTTAAACTAGAAATAATCCGAAACCAAGTTACCTGGATAAGAAAAAGGACGAAAGGATACAACTAGACGATTGACAACCCTTGACAATTAGAATGACAAGTTTGCTTACAATTTTGAACAATTAATGAGGTTTACTTACTTGGTGCCTTTCTTTCCATCTGGGGAAGAAATCATTTCCTAGAAGCTGAAATGTATGGTCTCTCATCTCGTCATTGGTCACAATCAAGCACTTGAACTTTATAGCTGCATATAACCAGTACCTGAAGAACAGGTAGTAACCCATGGCAGTTACTCTTTATTCATCGTGCAATAAATCTTTAGTTAATTTATCAAATGGGACTATATCAATATAAAAAACGAATTGGTGAAAAAGAATCTATAAATGTATCCACTAATAAGGTATTCATTACCAATCATCATTAGATCCAGTGGGGGTCGCATAGAGTGCATCAGCATTTTTCCACTTATCAAATAAGGTCTTGTTTGCTGGTTCATTCATCTTGGGTCCAGTAATACGTTTGTTATGCAAAACAATCAGTGGCCATTTTCTTGAAGGAAGCATCTGGCGCATTCCATTAACAATCGCGTTGACCTAAAGAATGGTAATTAATTACTAAACAAGACGAAAAACTGAAGCCTGTCTGCACTTTAGTCAATTACCTATCATACGTTACCTTAGATGGTTTGAATTTCTTCTGGCTGAAAAGACCTACATTAGCTGCATCTATGACTGCTTCATAGGGTCCATAGTAGTCAAGCCATTTCTGAAAGTATAAGATTTCAATTTCAGACTTCAGCTAATCCGCATACAAGATTAGAATGAACAAACAAGACAAAGGTACTTTTCATACTTGAAATTTTTGAAAACTTCTATTTTTCTCTCTCTTTCTTGCTATAGATGCAACTGATTGAGCAAAATTCTCTGTTTCCAGGGGATCAAGGTCAATCATGGCCAATTTTTCCCCACAGCACTTACAAAATGCATCCCTTCCAATCACTGTTCGTGAAACAACCCACTTACCTTCCCCCAACCACCCCTGCCCATGCCAACCTCCACCTCCATTTTCAATTGCTTCTTTTATCAATCTTGCATCCCATTTTTTCTTTCCCACTCTAGAAGCTACTTCACTCTCAAACCATTTGACAATTATATCTGCAGTAGAGGGTAATACCTTCCTGACAGTTGTTCTCAGTTTATGCAACAAATAATAAACCTTGTCACCTTTACCAGCTTCTACACTTAATTTAAGGAGTGCCTCTATTTCATGCTCTTCAGGATGGATACCATGTGCCAACATGTGCTTTTCAACAGCAAATGCTTTATCAATATCTCCACTAGTGCAAAAAGCAGATAATGCAGGACTGTACGACCGCAATCTAGGAGTTATTCCCAGAGATTCCATTAGCTTCACCATATCAAATGCCATATCACCATTACCAGTTGACACTGCCATTCTAGCTACAGCTGTCAAGATTGCTTCATTCATTGGGACACCATCGAGGCGCATCTTCTTGTAGATTTCAAATCCCCTGTGCAAAGCATACTTTTTGATATCTTCAGTTACTAGAATTTCATGATCTTGAGTAATACCACTCATATGCTTCTGATTTGAATGGTCCCCAATACCCATTTTCCCCCATAGTTGAGAGTTTGGCTTCATAGATCCATTAGGAAACTGTATTAAGTTCTCCTCTTCCTTGCAATTATTACCTAAATTTTCAAATCTAACACCAGAACTCGCCATTTTATCAATATCTTCAAAATGTCCACCATCAGTACCAACCAATTGTTCATTGTTTGAAAAATTAATATTAAGTTCTGTATGACTAGCATTTCCATTACTCCTATCCATTGATTCTCCCAACTCAATGGCATTTACTCTATAACTTTCATTAGACAAGCTTAATGTATTCAAAGTTCGACTAATACTCCCACTTTTAGCAGGTTGAACAACACCAGCAGCAGCAGAGGAACAAAGATACAGAATCACACTGTAGTGGTACTGCTCTAACTTTATTTCTTCTTTCAGAGCCTTATCATACAATTGAATTGCACTCGTAACATCTCCTCTCTTTGAACACATATCCAACTCGACTCTCAACTTAAATCCTGGTGAGTCAGCCTTGTTCTTCTTAGGCTGCTTCCTCACATTTTTTTCTGATATCTTTTTCTCACTAGTATTTTTGGTTCCCTTATCTACTTTTTGGTTAACACCACTCTCTTTGCTTCTCTTATCTGTTTTCCCATTTTCTGCTAAACTATCCGCATCTTTTAAAGGTTTAATTACTGTTTTTTGACCTTTCGACCTCAAAGAAGAATTCCCAGTATCCATCTCCCTCCTTTGTCGAAAACCCAATTTCCTCCTGCCATTTTTATCTTTTGTAAACCTCTTTTCAACTCTTTCCTTTTCCTCTAGCTTTAAACTCAAAAGGGTTTCAAGAGAATTTTCATCTGTTCTCTCATTCATAGACTGTAAAGAAGTAGTTTGTCTTTCAGGTCTCAAATTCATGTTTTCTGTTGACACCTCATGTACAGTGGTGGACGATCTTGCATGGCAATAGCCACCATGTACTCTATCTACTAGAAGGTAAGAGTGTTTTGGCTTGAGCGTGCGTTTGGCGGGTGAGAAATTTGAGAGAAAATGAGATAAATGAGGGAACTTAAAAGTATTAAGAGGTGATGGGTACTTACAGAGGGTGAAAGAGAAGACTTGTTTTTGCTGATGCAGGGTACTGAAAGTGAAGGAGGCCATTTGTGGCCGTTGAAAGAGCGCCTTTACTCTTTCATGATATGGGCATGGCCGAAAAATTCATTAAATAAAACAATGGGAAAACTGAGCGGTGACGATTGGTTCAAATTACGAAATTACCCTATACGTTTCTACATTGTCATACCAATACCCTCGCACGTGCGACAATTGATGTTGATAATGGATTCACACGTGACAGGGAAAATGTATTTCCATGGTTATCCTATATAGAAACAATAGAAAGGTCGGAATATTTTTCCACACTTATATTGAGATAGAAACGCCATATAGAAAATATAAGGTGAAGATTAATTACAGAAAGTATTTGAAATCTCACTTATCCTATGCTTTATATATCATATAATTTAATTAATTTTTCTAATTAAGATAACTTGAAAGAAATGGCAGATGATCATTTTTTTATTGGAATTAAAATCAGTATTTTTTTATTATAATCAGAGTTTTTTAAATGAAATATTCGATTTTAATATAAATATTATTTTTGAAAGTAAATATATCATTAAAACTTTAATAAAGTATGAAATGTTTATTCTAACTATATATAATATGTTAAATAAAATAAGATTCCTCTTTAGTTCTCACTTCAATTTTCTCCTAGACAACTTAGAATTAAAAAGTTATTTTAAATTATTTCACATTTCTGTTTTTTCTTTTTGTTATTAACCATACTTATCACAATTTTTGAATAACAGTATTTATTATTATTATTATTATTTGAAAAAATTACATGATATTTTCTTTTTTCCATAAAAAAATAAAAATAATAAGTTATTATTAATTGTGAATATATATTTTATAAAGATATAATTTTAGATATTATCTATTCAAATTTAAAAATATAAATACAAAATTAATATGATATTATATTATTAATTATCTATTAAAATTTTAAAATATAAAAATAAAATCTAATTTTTAGTGTCAATAGTACTCTCAATAATTTTTATAATATATATAATGATTATTTACTTAAATTTTAATTAATTATAATAATATGTAATTAATTTCTAAAATTATAATATATATATCACAAAATAAAAATTTTTTATATCAAAAAATAATTGATCATAGAAGATGGAAATGACACGTTAATTGCAAAATTGGCAGTCAATCCAAGTGATTCATCTAATTTAAATTACTTCACCGAGTTTAGCCCAGCGAGTATTTAGCCTGGTGAGTTTCTCCGAACGCCTAAGACGAGGATTTCAACAAATGCCATGGGTGGAAACAATATGAACATGAAATCAGCAGTTTCGCCTAAAAGGAAATGGGTCAATAACAAAAACCAGAATCATCAGCATTCTTAAGTTGCCAAAAACAAAAAAAAAAAAAACACCTCCTTCCTTTTTCACATGGCGGAGTTTTGCAGTGTCTGATGCTTGAACCTTCACTGTAAGGCCAAAAGCCATCCAGGCAACACGACTTTTCTCACTTCATGTAAAATAAACAATATCCATTCAGCCTCCTGGACTTAGGAATCAACAGGAAAGGGGGAAAAAAATTTAACATTGGAGCAGAAGGATTGAAGGCACTAGTCAATTATGAATGTGGCAAATGTTTTATGCCTCTCAGCAATACCAGATAAACAAAAAAACATTTATGCCTTCCAAGCATTCAACCAAAATAAAAAGTAAATGACAGGCATGAAGTCTACATTCCTATCCATCTTCCTTGGGAAACTTGCTGCAAACCGGAAACTATCATCATAAAGGCATTGAAATCCCTGAAATGCAGAAAAGAGAAATACCAAAATAGGCAAGTTATATATGAGTGATGTGCAGTATCATATGAACTATAAACATTATAGAAAACTAAAGCCTAAGAACATCATATCACGACATAATTTGCTCGCACTTTATTTTCGTTTTATTTTCTACAGTCTCCCTCTGCCACTTAAAGTTTTAACAAAGTGGCGTATGGAAATTAAGTTCAGGCCTTGAATCTATTTCAAAAATATCACTTCACATTAAAGACCTAGATAAAAGCATTTATATCTTACAGATTCCACTCATCCATTTCAACAAGCTTGCAGAACAGATTTAAGAAGAGCACACAGCACAGCAGCCAATATCTATCCTCTCAAATCTGCCTTAAGAAAAAATGTGTAGGTGGTTCATCTACTTTCAAGGATGGAGCTATACTATGGGTATTGGAAGTAGCTGCCCTCATGAGAATTTTAAATCAAATCAAATTGTCTATAAAGATCACTCATTTTTTTTAATTATTTTAATAAATTTGCACTCACTAGAAAGAAAAAAAATTTAAGAGACATGAATCTTGTACTACATATTAAAATATGACTAGTTTATGGAAACTGAAATAATTCTACAATCTTATTGATTGAAAATTAATAAAATGTATGAATTAATGTATAAATTTTGAAACAAAAATTATTATTACAATTAGAAAATCTTCTTTAATAAATTAGCCCCATGGTAAAACTTTATTGATCCATCCCTATTCACATGTTTTTGGGAGAAAAAGTAGATTTAAAAAAGACACCAGGGGCAGCCAGCCATATACAAGAGAAACTTTACATCTTCACGGAAGATGATAATATGATTCTAAGGTTCTTAATCTTCCCAAGGTTAGTTTGGGAAAAGAAAATTCAGATGATAGTAAAATTCATTTTTAAATTCATATTTAGTTTTAAATAGGTGTTGTAAATTCTTAGGATAACAAAAAAAAAAAAGAGTATATATGAAATATCATGAGAAATTGAAAAAATACAGTCAAAATTCTGTCAAAATTGATTTAATTTAGAACATATTATTACAATACCACACAGAATTTTACCTCTCAAAAGAAGGAAAAAAAACACAGAATTTCATACTTAACTTTATTATCCATAAGTTTTATAATCTTTTGTTAAAATAAATGAGAATTGAGAATGTCCAAAGAGTTCCTATATCAAGTAATAAATAGTCACTCTCTAGGCCTGGCAATTGGCTTTGGTCTCCAAGTCCACAGTGGTCATACCTAGTGTTAGTTCAGGTTTGATTATTGGAGATCCTCTTTGTTGGAATGTAACTTTAATTAATACGCTGCTTATTCCCTGTGATACTGAACAAAGTTTGCAAGGTACATTTAAGTAGGACACTCCTGCTACATAAGTTAATCTTTACAGGTAGTAAAGATAGAGTTTTCTCCGATAAGGTTGGCTTATTATATTGCATGAGCTCAAAAAGTTCCTCCAAAAGAAAAATATTTTCATTGGTGGTTTTGCAAAGAAATATTGCCTATTAAGACTCAATTAATCATGATAAGTATGAATATTGATCCAATTTGCTCCATGTGTGGGAGGATGAGGCAGACACTGACTACCTTTTTTAATGGTATTCTTTTGCTTCCACTATTTGGCGTTTGAGTCTGTTAGGATGGATGGTCTTGAGTTGCAAGATATAAATATTCTGGTCATGTTTAATTTTTTGTTAAATGTAAGTTTATCATTTTGGTAGGGGCAGGATTATGATGCTTATGTGGGGTATTTGGTGTACTTGAAATGAGTGAATCAGTGCAAAGTAGGATAACTGAGTTGCATGAAACTGTTTAAGCTCTTGGCAATACCTGAGAATTCTGGTCATGTTCAATACCCGAGTTGTACGAAACTGTTTAAGCTGTTTGATTGAGTTGCATGAAATTGTCAATTTCTGGTCATGTTCAATGCCTGAGAATTCTAGGGTGGGTCCAAGCTCTTGGCACACACCTTTGATTGGATTTTATAAAATTTACTTTTTTTAAGATAAAGAATAAGAAGAAGAAGAAGTGTAGCGATTTGTTCGAGGCCAGGATCAAAATAGATTTTTGACAGGCACGGAGAATCGCTTTTCGTTATTGCCAACCTTCAATGCAAATCGCGCCATTTCGATTTGACACCCTTGCTCTGCAAATTGGCTTTCTCTTTGTTTCTCTTCAGCCAAACACAGAAATTGATTTTAAAAGGAGGACAAAAAATCAATGATGAGACATTAAAAAAGAAAAAATTAAGGAAACAAAAGCAAAAGGGCATTAATTCAGAGAGAGTAAAAATTCTACGGATTTTATAAAAGTAATACGGATACTAGTTTCAATAACTCAGGATGTGTTTGGTTGAGGTTGATATCAAAGTCGCTTTTGATAGTAGCATTTGTTGGGATGAGGCAAATTCCTCATCAGAGTCAGTTGAGGTAGCTAAAACCACCCCATTACTTTATGAGTTAGAGGTGGCACTTTCCTTGAGTAGGCTAGATACAATTATTGAGGATAATGCTCAAAACGTTTCTAAATTTAGTTTGTTTTCTTTTGATAATTTTTCAAAATCTGATATGTTATTAGAGGATGTTAGAAGCTCTTTCCCTTATTTTAGTTATGTCTTTTGTTTATGGATTCCTAAATTTTGTAAACAGATGACAGATATCTTAGCTAAGAAGGCTTTACATGTCTCTAATGACTTTTGGTTAGGAGGGAACTCATCTTTTGGCTCCTCATTTTGCAGGATGGTTGTCCACATGCTTATTGTTGCATGATATGGTCATTTCTCCAAAAAAAAAAAGTGAATTTGCAAATAAATTCCTTGCTAATTTTGGATTTCTTCCAAACAGAGCCTAAGTCTTCTCCATGATGAGACAACAATCTTGGATGATTGGAGGGATTCTAGTAGACTGTCCAGTATCCTAGAATTTAAATGTGTTGATCTACCAATCAAATATTTGGGATTTCCACTAGGGACAAAGTATAAGGAGACTAGGGATCCTGTGGTGGTGAGATTCGAACAACATTTGGCTGGGTTGAAGAAAAACTTATTATCTAAGAGGGAGAGATTCACTATTACAAAAAGCACAACGACTAACATCCCTATATATTACATGTCTTTGATGAGGTACCTGGTATTGTGGCTAAAAGATTGAGAACTATCCAATGCAGATTTTATAAGGAAACTCTAAGGCTTAGAGGAAGTACCATCTTGTGACTTGGAATGAGATCAAAAAGCTAATATATCATGGAGGGTTGGGGTTGCGGTCGTTGGGGGAGGTTATATGACTCTTCAAGGGAAACTACTTTGGTGGTTCATGAATGAGAATAGTAGCCTTCACTGGAGAGCCATTAATGTCGAGTTTGACACAATGGATAGAGGTTGGTTCACTAGAGACTTGTCTAGGCTCTATGGTAATGAGATGTGGAAGAAACTTTGCAAGGGTAGAGGGGAGTTCCAAAATTGTTGGGCATTGGTGACCGGGTTAGTTTGTGGCATGATGAACGGCTGGATGGTCGTGCACTTAAATTCCAGTTCCCCTGGATCTATGTTATCACACAACTTAAGGAGGCTTCAACTTAGGATTCCTTCCTTGGTACTACAAGAAATGGTGAGTGGTTCGTGGATGTCATGAGGAACCTCAATGATTAGGAAGTCAAGGAGTATGAGAGACTTCTTCTTGCCCTCTCTAGGGTTAGGTTTGATGGCGTTGAGGATTACCCCATTTAGAAGCTCAATGCTAGAGAAATTTTCTCTGTTAGATCGTTCTACAACTACTTGGTAAGAGAGGAGTTATGGGCAATGAATTTCTTTTTAAGCAAATTTGGAAAGTCAATGCATCTCCCATAATAGTTGTTTTTGCTTAGAAGGAAACAAGAAGATGCATTTTAACATCGGACAAGCTGATCAAGAGAGATAGGATTACGGTGAATGGTTGTTTTCTCTGCAAAAAAGATGGTGAGTTGTGTAACTATATCCTCTTGTAGTGCCCATTCGTCTGTAGATTTTGGACCCTTGCTTATAGCCTCTTGGGAATTAATTGGGTGATGGTTGGCTCGGTGAGAGAAGAAATTTGGCATGGAAGGGGATCAGTGAGTGAAAAAGCATGTTGGCCTTTAAACTTATAACTTTCTGGGTGACGTGGAAAGAAAAGAACGGGCGAGCTTTTGAGGGTAATGAAGCTAACTTTGACTGGATTAAGGAAATTTGGTTCCAAGCCCTATGTTATTTGATTAAGGAGGTCATCCTCTTTATTCTTGTCAGGATCTTGAGAATCTTATATACATTTTGGTGACATGTAAATATTTTTTGCATATGAGTTTGCACCCCCTTAATGTTTGTGAATGAATACCACTTTATCTAAAAGAAAAAAGATCTTGAAACAAAACATACAAGGTCTGGAGTAAATATGATGCATACACATTCCATCTCAAAGTTATGCACAACACATTTAATTTGAGCATTAACAGCATTCATAAACTCTACTAGGATTTCAGATTGAAGAGGTATTAACAATGAACAAATGGATACTTTAAAGTTCCACAGCAAATAGGCAGGTAATTTCACCAAATATGAAGCTCTATTAACTAGAAAACTACAAATTCAAGCTCATCAATGGGATACGTTTTTGTCCCACAGAAAACACCTTCAAATTGAACATGATAAAGGATGGAAGCAAAATGAGTCTGAGACTATGTATAGACCCAATTAAGAGATAGATCTAGACCAGTGCATTTCAAAAGGCTCTCAGACAAACGCCAAAACTTCCTACAATATCACACTAGGTGATTTGATCTTCATGTTCTTAGTGGGAATATAGGAAAAAATATATCACTTTGACAGCACATAATCTAACTAGATGAATTATTTTGTACAATGGATAATATTGATATGTGATTTTTTTTATTATTACTGATAGAGTCATGAATAGATCTATAAATTATATTAGTAATTTCTACCTTAGCATATGCACATTGCACAAAATGATTTCTCAAGGCAATTAAGCCTAAATATCGACCATCTTTACTGTTAATAGATACACAATTAACTCAGCTTCTTCATTGTCCTATATAATATATTTTTCTCTCCTTTTCTCCATCACCTGCAGCTTTTTACTCTAATTAAGGGAATAAATACAGTACCCAAATTGACAAACATGCTATAAATTATAGATATACATACATATATACACATATATATATCGTTCTTGCTGTGAAATCAAACAAACAGGTGGTGTGCACTGTGCATTTGCATCTCATTTTCCAAAACCACCTTCTCTGTAAGTTTGTTACTTCAATTTACACTAACAACATCATCTTCACCTACACACAACTCCAAGAAAAATTTTAACAGAAGAAACTAACCTTGAGGAACCAATCCCCAACTCTTTGATTCCAAGGACAAGCTCGATAACAGCCTTGCAGACGCTATAGCACTGTGCAGTGGCATAATCGTCCCTAAACTACTCAGCTCCAAGGGTAACCTAGAAAAATTAGCAAACAATCAAATAGACAATCATTTCAATTGCAGTAAAGTAGTGGTTTGTTTCAGTTGCCAAATCAAAATTTAAGTTCTTGAAGTTTTTATGAGTGACAATGAACTTAGTAATTAATATCACAAAGCCACTAGTAAACAAGGACATGAAATTGAATATAAATAGTAGGAGACAGACTACTTCGACGCTAAGTCCATAGGCTCACTGGATATATACCAAATAAAAACTTCCCTATATTTGCTCGGTAACCAAACAAGATTCAAGTAAATAATAGCGGGTATCTTATAGTTTCCTGAAGTTCTTACCGGGAAGCGCGAGAAATGCGCGTTGGAGCCGGAGGGTTTGACTTGAGGGAAGAGAGGAGAGGCGAGAGAGGTGCTTTCTTGTTGAGCTTGAGAGCCAGAGGGTGTAACCGAGAGGATAACCGAGAAACAACCCTTAAGGACGCCATTACTAGCGAGATTGGCGTTCGCGATCTCAGCCTTCTTTACCTATAGCAAGAAAGAAGAAGAAGCCTTTGATGGGTTTGGTATTTGGGTTTTGGAGGATCCCAGGGCTTAAGGGTTGGAGTTGTACCAGCTTCGTTTTTCTCTAACCTTTTTATTGGCTCATCAAGAACCCTTTAGCTTATTCCGGTTTTCCCATATTTTGTTTTCACAAAAACCAGATGGCATTCTGGGACTGAGACTTCAATTAGACAATAAAAATAAAATAGATATTTGTATTTGAGGCCATTTTTTATAAAAATTTATTAAAAATATAATTTAATTTAATTAGAATAAAGATTTTATTTAAAATAATAAAATTTGATCATTTGATCATTTTAAATAAAAATTTTATTATCTCACAATCTAAGAATTTTTTAAGTAAATTCTATAAAAAAGTTTACTTTTTTCAAATGTAACTATTTTAAAAAAATATATATTTTAAAAATATCATGTTAACTTTGTAAAATTTTTTTTTTAATATATTCAGAAGTTTTATAATAAGAACTTTTACAAATGAATCAATTTTTATTTTGACTTATACTTTACTTATTCTAGAGTTTATTAATTTTAATGAAATTTACAAATTTGCTCTTAGTTATATTTAATGTCATGTTTAATTAATTTTATGTTTTTAATGCTTAATTAAAGTATTGAACTAAGTAAAAAGTATTAAAGACATTTCCAAAAATAATTATTTGACTTTATTTAAAGATTTTATATAATAAATATATTTTTAAATCTAAATTTTATATTTACATGAATAAACAAACTGTAAATTTTTTTTTTAAAAAAAAATAAACTGTTAGAGAGTTTTTAAATTTTAAAACTAATGATAAAGAGATTAGTTTTATAAAAAAAAAAATGAAATCTAAAATGTCAGTTTATAACTGCAATTTGAATAGATAATTGCTACTAGCATGTTTACTTCATGTTCTTTTCACTTGCATGTCTTTCTTCACTCATTCTAAAAAAGTTGAGTAGCATTGTAGTTCAAATGGTGAGGTGCCAGATGAGTCATAATTAAAGACAAACCCTGTGACAGCTCCGAAATCTTGAAATGAAATATGTGTATTAAAAAGGTCAAATGCGGAAGCGGAATAGAAATTTGATTAACATCCTTTATACTAAAACCAAAAACGTGCTCAAAGTATAAAAGAACAAACTAACTAAAAGAGAAACTCGAAAATAAAAGCTATAAATATAACTACGGAGTCTTCAGCCGTCCCCTTCGCCGTCTTCCTGCGGAACGGACTCGGGAACAATGTCTTCCTGATCTGAAATGATTAAATAAGGAATGAGCTACACCAGCCTAGTAAAGACATCACACTATCTCACCGTCACGGAGGTAAAGGTGGGTAAAAAACACAAAAAGACCAATGGAGCATAATTTACAATAAACTCGTTTATTAACATAAAAACTTTTACTATCCACTTCCTCGGTGAAATTCATAAAATAATATACGAAAGCAGTAACATTATCATTATCATGAAATCATCTGAGCTGTATAACATAATACTTATCACACTTTTGCAATTCAATCATTACACAACATATTTTTCTTCATTTACCAGCCTACTAGTATCCATGGGGATCCATAGGGGTCCCGCTACCTGTGAACCCTTAACACTTGTAATCAAATTCCAGGACCGTCCACATACCCCGTCCGGTATGGGTGTTAAAACTATAAACTTCAATACCCCGTCCGGTATGAGGGTGAAACGGGCCGTCCCCATACCCCGTCCGGTATAGGCGCCAAAACACATAAGGTCTCCATACCCCATCCGGTATGAGAGACCACAATCCCAGTAGGGTTCCCTACGGACCCGGTCCATCCACCAGCTTCCAGGATATCTAGTCAGGCTGACCACATTATACAGTTATCAATTTACATAACCTTTCATTCCCCTTTTCCTCAGTCAGCATCATCAATTCACACACAAACAAGCAAACCAGTAATTTATGCCAAACAAGACAACATACAACATCGGGTTATCAGTCATTCAACCCATAACCAATAAAACAGTAATATATGCACACGAAACTATGAAATGAAAACATAAGACCTCATACTGCATTTTAAACCGTAAAATAGGCCAAACAACAGCTAACAGACAAACACACCAGACTCGGGCTCCATTAGCGACTTTAAATAATTTCACACATCTGTTGATTCATGAAATACCGTTTTATCATTTATTGAACTTTAATACCGTGATAGGAAATAGGTTGAGGGGTCCTTGTTTCGGGGTCCGAATATGGCTCTACAGTGCGCTTATAGGCTGTCCCTAATTTTTCTGAATTTTTTTCGGGGAACTAAAACGCACTACTGGTACCTGCACGTGTCCCAAAAAATCCCAAATTAGACCCAGGGCCCCTTTCAGCCAATATCGCAAATCCGGCACGGCGGCTTCGTCGTGCTCCGACGACGGCACCGCCGCAAGCGACGGCGATTCACCTTGGGTTGGCCGTTTTTAGCCGTTTCTGGCCGAATTCGGCCACACTTGCATCGGTCTCTGTGATAAAACAACCCTAGGGCCCTCGGGGGGCCAAAAAATTACGAAAAATCGAAGCTTACCGGCAGCGGTGCTCTCGGGTGCGGCGGCTCTCCGGCGAGGTTCGTGTTTTGGTGATTTGGCTCCGATCAACCTGTAGAGAAAAGAATGGTGATCACGGTGATATAAAAATTGTATCAAACGGAGGCCGGGAAGGGCCTCATCGGAGGCAAAAACCAAGTAGGGGTGTGGCGGCGCCGCTGAATTTCGGCCGTGTTTTTCGGCCGTTTGGTCGGGATTTTGGCTCCGATTTGGCCACAGGGGAACTCAGCGTTGAAAAACGAGCCAGGAGTATGAAATTTACCTCGATCGGCGGTCGAAAAACTCCCCGGTGCGGCGGCGGCCGGCTCCTCTGGCGTCTGGTTCGTCTTCTCCGGCGAGGGCAGGCGGCTAGGGTTTTTGTGGTCAGGTGTGGGGGTTCTATTTATACCCTTTTGCCTTTTGATCACAGCCGTCCATTTTGATTAAATCTGGGTCGTCCGTACGCGATTGAATCTGGACCGTCTGTGCGCGTGCATCTGGGCCGTCCGTGCGCTTGCATCTGGGCCGTCCGTGCGCACGCTTAATTTGGGCCGTCCGTGCGTGCAGGGACGCATCTGGGCCATCCGATCGCGCGCACGCAGATCGCCCACGTGGCCCGTTCCCGGGTCGACGTGGTCTTGCCACGCGGCAGGTCCTGGTTGGCCAGGACTGTAACGCCCAAACAATTAGGCATTTTCGTAATTTTTTTATTAATTGTATTTATTAAGTTTATTTAAAAAAAAGAGCGCCACGTCAGCAGGCCCAGTCAGCAGTCCTGGCCAACTAGGACCTGCCGCGTGGCAAGACCACGTCGACCCGGAGACGGGCCACGTTGGCGATTAGCGTACGCGCGATAGGACGGCCCACATGCGTCCCCGCGCGCACGGACGGCCCAGATCAAGCGTGCGCACGGACGGCCCAGATGCAATCGCACGGACGGCCCAAATTAAATCAAAAACCGACGGCCCAGATTAAATCAAAACGGACGGCTGAGATCAAAAGGCAAAAGGGTATAAATAGAACCCCCACACCTGACCACAAAAACCCTAGCCGCCTGCCCTCGCTGGAGAAGACGAACCAGACGCCGGAGGAGCCGGCCGCCGCCACCCGCCGCCGCACCGAGGAGATTTTCGACCGCCAATCGAGGTAAATTTCATACCCCCGACTCGTTTTTTCACACTGAGTTCCTCTGTGGCCAAATCAGAGCCAAAATCCCGGCCAAACGGCCGAAAAATACGGTCGAAACCCAGCGGCGCCGCCGCGTCCCTCCTCGGTTTTTGCCTCTGATGAGGCCCTTCCCGGCCTCCGTTTGATGCAATTTTTATATCACCGTGATCACCATTCTTTTCTCTATAGCTTGATAAGGAGCCGAATCACCAAAACACGAACCTCGCTGGAGAGCCGCCGCACCCGAGAGCACCGCCGCCGGTAAGCTTCGGTTTTCCGTAATTTTTTGGCCCCCCGAGGGCCCTAGGGTTGTTTTATCGCAGGGACCGATGCAAGTGTGGCTGAATTCGGCCGAAAATAGCAAACCCGAGGCGAATCGCCGCCGCTTGCGGCGGCGCCGTCGCCGGAGCATGGCGGAGCCGCCTTGCCGGAATTGCGATATTGGCCAAAAAGGGGCCCTGGGCCTAATTTGGGATTTTTTGGAACACGTGCAGGTACCAGTAGTGCGTTTCAGTTCCCCGAAAAAAATTCAGGGAAAATTAGGGACAGCCTGTAGGCGCACTGTGAAGCCGTGTTCGGACCCCGAAACGAGTAAGGACCCCTCACCCTATTTCCTATCACGGTATTAAAGTTCAATAATGATAAAACGAAAATTCTTGAATCAACGAATGTGTGAAATTGCTTAAGGTCGCCAATAGAGCCCGAGTCTAGTGTGTTGGTCGGTTAACTGTTAATTGGCATATTTTACAGTTTTAAATGCAGTATGAGGTCTGATGTTTTCATTTCATTATTTCGTGTGCTTATTTTACTGTTCTATTGATTATGGGTTGAATGACTGAGAAACCGATGCTGTATGTTGTCTTGTTTGACATAAATTACTGTTTTGCTTGTTTGCGTGTAAATTGATGATGCTGATTGAGGAAAAGGGGAATGAAAGGTTATGTATATTGATAATTGTATAATGTGATCAGCCGGACTAGATATCATAGGAGATGGTGGACGGACCGGGTCCGTAGGAAACCCTACCGGGATTGTGGTCTCTCATACCGGACGGGGTATGGAGACCCTATGTGTTTTGGCACCCATACCGGACGGGGTATGGGGACGGCCTGTTTCACCCTCATACCGGACGGGGTATTGAGGTTTATAGTTTGACGCCCATACCGGATGGGGTATGGGGACGGCCCTGGAATCTGATTACAAGTGTTAAGGGTTCACGGGTAGCGGGACCCCTATGGATCCCCATGGATACTAGTAGGTTGGTAAATAATGAAAAATATGTCGTGTAATGATTGAATTACAAAAGGCGTGATAAGTATTATGTTATACAGTTTATATGATTTCATAATGATGATAATGTTATTGCTTTCGTATACAGTTTTATGAATTTCACCGAGGTAAGTGGATGGTAAAGGTTTTATTATTGATAAAAGGATTTGTTATAAATTATGCTCTATTGGTCTTTTTGTGTTTTCTACCCACCTTTACCTCCGTGACGGTGAGATATCGTGATGTCTTTACTGGACTAGTGTAGCTCATTCCTTATTTAATCATTTCAGATTAAGAAGACATTGTTCCCGAGCCCGTTCCGCAGGAAGACGACGAAGGGGATGCCTAAAGACTCCATAGTCATATTCATAGCTTTTACTTTCGAGTTTCTCTTTTAGTTAGTTTGATCTTTTATATTTTGAGCACGTTTTTGGTTTTAGAGTGAGGGATGTTAATCAAAATTTTGACTTCGCTTCCGCATTTGACATTTTTAATACACATATTTAATCATTTGACGTGGCTGCTGACGGGGCACAATTTTTCTAAATTGTGTTTTGACCCCCGGTTTTCGATTTTCTTTTCAAAAATACCCCCAGAATCCTAATTTTCACCCCTTTTTCTCAAAATCAATTTCAATTAAATCCAAATAATATTTTTACCCAATTTTACAATTATTGTTATTGTTATTTTTATTTTTATTAAATTAAATTAAAATAAACTAAATAAAATAAAATAAATAAAAATAAAATTAATAATAATAATAATAATAATAAAAATTTAAAAATTATTGGGCGTTACAAACCCAGAAACAAATCATTATATCTGCAAAGCAAAATGAACAATTTTAAGTTTGCATTGCATGGAATAGTTAAAAAAAAAAAAAAGAGGAAATAACTTACAATGCAGAGGCTCTTCGGCTAGAGAAAAGACAAATTCTATAAAGCTAAAGAGAGATAACAGAGGGGGAAAAAGAGGCCTATGGATAGTAAATGAGGGCATCTGAAAGTAAGATGTTGAAAAGAAGCTGAGGGGCTTGAAATATCATGTAAGTAAAAAGATACACTTAATCAGGGTTTCAGTTTTTTTTTTTATAATTTATCTTACTTAATTTTGCATCATGGATTAGGATTGAACTTATCTCACTTTAATATGACCTTTTTTTTTTATCTATTTCATGATCGTTAAAATATTCATACGAGAAGTTATGTCTGCTAGTTAAAATTTTATATTAATTTTATTTTTGTTGACATGAATTATAAATTACTAAATTAGTACTGTTAATTATATATTAAATAGTGCTGTAAATTATTATATTAGTTGCTAAATTACTAAATTAGTATTACAAATTATTATATTGGCATCACAATTATAAAAACTTGATTAGCTGCTTTTTTGTATAATAATTTATATTTCTTTTTCTGTGATATAATTGTATCTATATATTGCCTCTGAAAAGAGAAGAATAATCATCACTGAATTATTTACAAACTCTATTATTTCACATAGTATTAGAGCGTTCTTACTAAAGGACCTCTTGAATCAAATCTTGTATTTCTCTTCGTAAAATTAAATGGTTAAACTAACTCCCTTCGTATCCAACAACCAAATACCATCAATTGTAATCCACCAAGATAATTCTACATTTCATATCAGTAACATATTAGAGACGAACTACTTATTATGGTCTCAACTTATGGAGATGCGAATTGGTGCTCGAAATAAAGCTGGTTATCTTACTAAAAAAACAAAAAAGCCTGTACTTGAAGACCCCAATTACAAAACATGGATCATCGAAAAAATCAAAAAATAAAGAGTTGGCTTATTGACTCAATGCGTCCATCCCTACTGCAATGATTTATTCGCCTTTCCACAGTCAATAAAATATGGAAAGCCGTATCAAGAACTTTTTATGTGGATCAGATGAAACCCGTCTATTTGAGTTAAACCAGAAGACCTTGTTACCATACTAAATGGTAGACCATTGTCTATTTACTATGAACTTGTTGTTATTTTTCAGGAAATTTGTAACACCCTAATTCTTTTATTATTATTATTATTATTGGAATTATTTTTACTTTATTATATTTTAATTTTTATAATTGATTTATTATGTAATAATTATATGATTTCAAATTTTGTTTAATTTAATTAAATAGAAATAAAAATAATAATAAGGATAAAAAAGGGTAAAATTATTTTTGGGATTTAATTAAAAATAATTTTGGGAAAAAAGTGTGAAAATTCGGATTATGTGGATTTTTTAAAAAGAAAATCGAAAATCGGGGGTCAAAATGCAATTTAGAAAAATTGCACCACGTCAGTAGCCCGGTCAGCAACCCCGGCAAACTAGGACACGCCGCGTGGCAGAGACGTTGACGCGGGAGGCCACGCGGAACGAGCCACGTGGGCGATACGAGCCACGTAGGCGATCCGCGTGCGCGTGATCGGACGGCTGAGATCCGTTCCCGCGCGCACGGACGACCCATATCAAAAGCACGTGCAAACGACCTAGATTTCACGCGTGCAAACGGCCTAGATTGAATCACGCACAGACAACCCAGATCGCATCGCGATAGATGATCCAGATTCATTCCCAATTTAATCGTGATCGGACGGTCTAGATTAAATCATGATGAACGGCTCAGATTAAAAGAAAAATGTTATAAATAATCTCATCCACACTTAACCCCAAACCCTAGCCGCCAGAGCCCTCATCGGAGAAGACAACCCAGCCGCTAGGGAAACCGACCACCGCCACCCGTCGTAGCACCGGAGCACTTTCCAGCCGCCAAACGAGGTAAAATTTCTCCCGTTAGCTCGGATTTCGATGCTGAACCCACTTGTGGCCAAACTGGAGCTAAACCACCGGCCAAATTGGCCGAAAAATGCCGCCGAAGCCCACCGGCACCGCCGCGAGTTTTTTCGATTTTTGCCTCCGATGAGGTCCTTCTCGATTCCCGTTCGATGTAATTTTTACATCACTGTGACCACCGTCCTTTCCTCTACAGGTTGACTGGAGCAAAATACCAAATCGCAACTCGCGCTGGAGGAGCCGCCGCACCCGAGAGCTCCGCCGCCAGTAAGTCTAGGTTTTTTGTATTTTTTGGCCCACCGAGGGCCCTACATGTGTTTCCTCTCAAGGACTAGTGCTAGTTTGGCCAGAAACGGCCGAAAACAGCCAACCTGAGGTGGATCGCCGCCATGCCAGAATTTTAAAATTGGCCGAGGAGGCCTTAGGTCTGATTTGGAGTTTTTTTGGGGACATGTGTAGGTACCGAAAGTGTGTTTCAGTTTCCGAAAAAAAATTTAGAGAATCTAAGGACTGCCCGTAGGCACAGTGAAAAATCTTAATAAATGATAAAACGGTATTTTATGAATTAATAGATATGTATAATTAATTAAGGTTGCTAATGGGGTCCGAATCTGATATATTTTTAGTCAGTTATTGTTTTAGTTATTTTACAGTTTTAAAGGCATTATAGTGTCTGATCTATTTATTTTATAGTTTTAAATGCATAAATCACTGTTTACTTCACTACTACTTGATTTTGTGAATCCGATGATATGCCTTCATTGTTGGATTCTCGTTACTGGTTTAAATATTCATGATTATGTGAGAAACAGAAAACTAAGAAAAGAATAGAAAATGTATGTGAATTGATAAATGGATAAGTCGACAGCCTCACTAGATATCCTTGGAGATGGTGGACGGACCGGGTCCATAGGGAACCCTACCAGGAACGTTGTCTCTCATACCAGACGGGGTATGGAGACTTTAAATGTTTTGGAGCTCATACCGGACGAGATTTGAGGACGGTCCGCTTCACCCTCATACCGGACGGAGTATTGAGGTTTATGGTTTTGGCGCCCATACCGGACGGGGTATGAGGACGGCCCTGAAGTTAAGTTATTAAGGTGAATGGTTCACGTACAACGGGGACTCCTATGGATCCCCATGGATACTTGTAGGCTGGTAAAAGAGGAAATTTGTTACCTGATGATTTAAATATTAAAAGTATGACATGTGTTATGTTACAGAGTGCATATGATTTCATGATATTATAATGTTATTATTTTTATAAGTTGTTTTCATGAATCTCACCGAGGTAAGTGGACAGTAAAGGGTTTTATTATTGATAAATGAATTTGTTATAAATTATACTCCATTAGTCGTTTTTGTTTTCTACCAACATTTACTTCTGTGACAGTGAGATAGTATGACATCTTTATTGGGCTAATGTAGCTCATTCCTTACTTAACCATTTCATATCAGGAGGACTTGGTTCCCAAGCCCGTTCTGCAGGAAGATGGCGAGTAGATGCCTAAAGATTTTATAGTTTTCCTTATAGTATTCATTTCTAGTAGTTACTTTAGTTAGCTTATTCTTTCATACGTTTAATACGTTTTACTTGTTGTATAAGGGATGTTAATCATAATATTATATTTCGTTTCCGCACTTAGAATTTTTATATATATGTTTCCTTTTAATTTCAGGGGCTGTTACAGTTGGTATCAGAGCCGCATTCCTCGGACTCGTCCTTACACAATAATACTTAGAGAAATACCAACCGATTAATCGTTACTCAACCCGTCCTTGTGAAATGCAGGTGCAGAGAGATGAGGAGATGAAGACCCTCACTAAACTGAGCAGCCCGAGATGATTCGCTTCGGGAAGACGTGGACAGAATATTTGAGATGCTAGAAAGGATCAATGCTGCCCAGCAAGGTCGAGAGGAGAGAAGGGAGTTACTCGACCCTCCCCTACTGCCACAGGTTGAGCCACCGCTACAGCGAGCAGATCCCGAGCCACCTCGACACGAGCCTGCTCCTCCACAATACCACCCGGCACCACCGCCGCAGTATAATCTGGTGCTCCAGCCACAATACTGCTCGGCACCGCCACAGAACAATCCAGTGCCCCCATTATATCAGCAGGTGCCACCATAGGGCCCCCTAGTCTATCCTCAACCCGGCCCAGTCCCTCTTCCACGGGACCCAGCTTCTTCCCTGATTGACCCGGGCTATGTAGAGAGGTTCAGGAGACTGAACCCTTCCACTTTTGCAGGGGAGTCCTCTTTCAAAGATGTCCAATACTGGTTGGCAAAGATAGAGAAGGCTTTCAAGACCTTAGGAGTGGTTCCCAAGCAGAGGATTACCATTGCTTCCTACATACTGGTGGGGGAAGCAAGTCGTTGGTGGGAGCTCAAGCAGACCACCCTACCTACACCAGTCACTTGGGAGCAGTTCTTAGCAGCCTTTCATGCGGAGTACCTCCCCGAGCACATCCGACATCTAAAGGAGATGAAGTTTGTCCAGCTTGTCCAGGAAAACATGACAGTATCGGAATATGCTCGTAAGTTCCTAGAGCTGGACCGATACTCCCCTGAAACATTGATAGATGAGGGTAGGAAGGGTAAGAGGTTCCAGTGGGGCCTCCGCCCAGAGATCAAACAGCACTTATTGGTACTAGAGCTCAAGACATATTCAGCCGTTCTGGCAAAGGCGCAGATCGTGAAGAGGAGTTTCAACACCCTTCCTCAGTCAGCAGGGAGTCACAGACCCTCAGCTCCACCCCGTAGACCAGCACCTACTGCGCCTGTCCAATAAAATAAGAGGCCCAGACCCGCAATCCAGGCTCCTCCTCAGGCTCCAGGGGCAGCACGTGGCAAGATCTGTCAGCACTGCGGCAGGGATCAGGGGGACCGACCATGCTATCACCTCAACAACACCTGTCGCATATGTGGTAGTGCCCAGCACTATGCGAGAGAGTGCCTGAGGAACCAGAACCAAGGAAGACCTCCTATTCAGGGCAGGGTTTACAACCTCACACACCAAGATGCCGATACCGACCCAGACATGGTACAGGGTATGTACACTATCTGTAACCATATTGCTCATGTCTTATTTGACACTGGTGCATCGCATTTATTTGTTTCACATGTTTTTGCATCTAAACTTAATGTATCACCTGATAAACTTGATTCAATATTATTTATGTCTACTACTGGAGATAAAACACTATTAGGGGAAGTTGTCTACAGGGCTTGTGCTGTGGAGATAGCAAATAGGAAACTGAGTGTAGACATAATAGGGTTAGACACGGGAGATTTTGATGTAATTTTAAGGATGGATTGGCTAGCGGCATATCACGCTACCATAGATTGTTTTAACAAGAAGGTTGTATTCAATCCTCCTAATGAGGAGTCATTTACAAATTAATAAAATCATTTGGTACTTATTCCTTGATGGTAAGTTTCCTTAATTTTCAAGTACTTTAACCTTACTATTTTCTCTAACTAGGCAAGCCCAAGAAAGAAATTTGTATCCAAGAGATTCCAGTAGTCTAAGACTTTCTACATGTGTTTCCGAATGAACTACCCGGACTGCCAGTGGACAGGAAAGTTGAGTTCACTATAGACTTACAACCAGGCACCCAGCCCGTTTCGGTTGCTCCTTACCGCGTTGAGATGGAAGAGCTAAGGAAACAGATCGCTGAATTGCAAGACAGTTGTTTTATTAGACACAGTGTGTCTCCTTGGGGTGCCCAAGTCACTTTTGCCAGGAAGGGAGATGGAACGTTGAGACTGTGTATTGATTACAGAGGATTGAACAATGTCACAATCAAGAACAAATATCCCCTTCCCAGAATTGATGACCTCTTCGATCAGCTGCAGAAGGCGCAGGTCTTCTTCAAAATAGACCTGCGATCAGGTTACCATCAAGTGAAAATAAGAACAGAAAACATCCCCAAAACTGCCTTTCGAACCAGGTACGGACACTATGAGTTCCTAGTCATGCCATTTGGACTAACCAACACCCCGACCATCTTTATGGATCTGATAAAGAGGGTCTTCAGAGAACTCTTAGATCAATTTGTTATCGTGTTCATCGATGACATCTTGGTCTACTCAAAAAGCAGATAAGAGCATGCTCACCATCTAGCCCAAGTTTTGCAGGTCCTCAGAAAAAAGAAGCTATATGCAAAGTTAAGTAAGTGTGGATTCTGACTTGAGCAGACCACCTTCCTAGGATACATCATATCGAAGGAATGAGTATCAGTGAATCCCGAAAAGGTTGAAGCAGTACTTGGTTGGGAGAAGTTGATATCAGTTAAGGAAATCCGTAGCTTCCTAGGAATGGTAGGTTATTACCGCAGGTTCGTCGAAGGATTCTCTAGTCTAGCAGCTCCCCTAACCCGACTCACAAAGAAGAATGCCAAGTTTGAGTGGAATGAGGACTATGAGAGAAGTTTTTCAGAATTAAAGTAATGGCTGACCACTGCACCCGTACTGGCTTTACCGAGTGGATCGGGGGGATATACAGTTTATAGTGATGCCTCCTATTTAGGCTTGAGTTGTGCTCTAATGCAGCATGGGAAGGTCATAACCTATAGGTCCAGACAGTTAAAGAATCATGAGAAGAATTATCACGCCCATGACTTGGAACTTGCCGCAATCATACACGCCTTGAAAACCTGGCGCCATTATTTATACTGAGAGACCTTTCAGATCTATACTGACCATAAGAGTTTAAAACATATATTCACTCAAAATGATCTCAACATGCGTCAGAGAAGGTGGATGAAACTCTTTAAAGACTATGATTGTGATATCTTGTACCATCTAGGTAACGGCAATGTGGTGGCAGATGCTCTCATGAGGAAAAATGCAGGTATCTTAGCCCATTTGATAGTTTCAGAACGCAGGTAAATTTGGGCCACACAACAGGTTCGACTTCAGGACCTGAAGAGAGTCGCATGTTTGGGCCGTCTGACCATCCAGCCCGAGATAATACAGAGAATAATGAAAGCCTAGTCAGTCGACCCCGCCTTAGTAGCCCACAAGATTGATGCAGAATAGGGAGTGGCTCAGAATTCTGAGTCTCTACCGATGGGTTACTCGAGTTCCAAGACAGGGTGTGTGTCCCAGATGACAGTGAGTTAAAGAGAGACATCATGTAGAGTCCCACATCTCGAAGTTTGTCATGCATCCCGAAAGCACCAAAATGTACCAAAGCATGCGACCCCGATTTTGGTGGAATGGGATAAAGAGGGACATAGCTGACTTCGTATCTAAATGCTTGGTATGTCAGCAGGTCAAGGCAGAGCATCAACGCCCAGACGGGTTGCTTCAGCCTTTACCGATCCCAGAGTGGAAGTGAAAACATATCACCATAGGCTTCGTAACGGGATTACCCAAGGCATGTTCAGGACATGACGCCATCTGAATAATTGTTGATCGGCTTACCAAGTCTTTTCACTTCCTAGCTATCAGGATGACCGGTCCCTTGGACAAGTTGGCAAGAATATATATCTGGGAAATAGTCAGATTGCATGAAGTTCCAGTGACAGTGGTATCCGATAGGGACCCTAGGTTCACTTCTCGGTTTTGGAGTAGTTTTCAACAGGCCATGGGAACAAAGCTGTCTCTCAGTACTGCCTTCCATCCTCAGAATGATGGACAATCAAAAAGGACAATTCGTACATTTGAGGATATGCTTTGAGCTTGTGTCCTTGACTCTGGGGGCCATTGGGACGATCATCTATCCCTTATAAAATTTGCCTACAACAACAGCTACCAAGCGAGCATTGGCATGGCTCCATATGAGGTGTTATATGGGCACCCATGCAGATCACCGATTTGTTAGGAAGAAGTGGGCGATAGAAAATTGTTCGGCCCGGAGTTGGTAGAGGAGACCACGTCTAGAATAGTTAAAATTAGAAAGAACATTCAGACGGCTCAGAGCAGGCAGAAGAGTTATGCGACACCCGGAGGAGAGATTTAGCATTTGAGAAAGGCGACTGGGTGTTCCTTAAGGTCACTCATTTCAAGACAATCAGTAGGTTTGGCAGGAGGGAAAAACTGAACCCCTTATTTATTGGACCATTTGAAGTCTTAGACAGGATTGGTACTGCCGACTACAGACTAGCACTGCCTACAGAGCTCTCTAAGGTCCACAATGTGTTCTATGCGTCCATGTTACGTAAGTACAACCCGGACTCCCCTCATGTCTTGACTCATGAATCGCTTCCACTCTAAGAGGACTTGTCTTATGAGAAAGTACCAGTCGATATCACGGATCGAAAGAGCATAATACTCTGCAACCGGAAAATATTATTTGTAAAGGTCGTGTGGCAGAACCACACGTCAAAGGAGGCTACATGGGAGCTAGAATCAGACTTTAGAGCCCAGTATCCCCATTTGTTCGACCAGGAGTAAGAGGCAAATTTGGGGGACCAAATTTCTTTTAGGAGGAGAAAGTTGTAACACCCTAATTCTTTTATTATTATTATTATTTTTTTATTTTTTTATTTTAAGTTTTATAATTGATTTATTATGTAATAATTATATAGTTTTAAATTTTGTTTAATTTAATTAAATCGAAATAAAAATAATAATAATGATAAAAATGGGTAAAATTATTTTTGAAATTTAATTGAATACAATTTTAGAAAAAAAGGGTAAAAATTTGGATTCTGGGGGTGTTTTTGAAAAAAAATCAAAAATTGAGGGTCAAAACGCAATTTAAAAAAATTGCACCACGTCAGCAGCTACGTCAGCAGCCTGGTCAGCAGCCCTGATCAGGACACGCCGCGTGGCAGAGACACTGATGCAGGAGGCCACGTGGAACGGAGCCACGTAGGCGATCCGCGTGCCCGCGATCGGACGGCTAAGATCCGTTTCCGCACCCACGGACGGCCTAGATTTCACGCGTGCGGATGGTCCAGATTGAATCATGTACGGACGGTCTAGATCGCATCGCGATAGACGGTCCAGATTCATTCCCAATTTAACCCCGATCGGATGGTTCAGATTAAATCATGATGGACGGCTTAGATTAAAAGATGAAGGTTATAAATAATCTCATCCACACTCAACCCCAAACCCTAACCGCCAGAGCCCTCGCCGGAGAAGACAACCCAGCCGCTAGGGGAACCGACAGCTGCCACCCGCCGCCGCACCGGAGCACTTTCCGGCCGCTAAACGAGGTAAAATTTCTCTCCTTGGCTCGGATTTCGATGCTGAACCCACCTGTGGCCAAATCAGAGCCAAACCACCGGTAAATTGGCTGAAAAATATCGTCGAAGCCCAGCGGCGCCACCGCGAGTTTTTTCAATTTTTTCCTTCGATGAGGCCCTTCCCGATTCCCGTTCGATGTAATTTTTACACCACTGTGACCACTGTCCTTTCCTCTACAGGTTGACCGGAGCAAAATGTCAAATCGCGACTCATGTCGGAGGAGCCACCGCACTCGAGAACTCTGCCGTCGGTAAGTCTCAGTTTTCTGTATTTTTTGGCCCACTGAGGGCCCTACGTGTGTTTCCTCGCAGGAACTGGTGCTAGTTTGGCTGAATTCGGCCGAAAACGGCTGAAAACAGCCAACCCGAGGCGGATCACCGCTGTGTGCGGCGGCACAGTCGCCGGAGCACGGCGGAGCCGCCGTGCTGGAATTTCGAAATTGGCTGAGGAGGCCCTGGGTCTGATTTGGAATTTTTTTGGGGACATGTGCAGGTACTGAAAGTGTGTTTCAGTTTTCGAGAAAAATTCAGAGAATCTAGGGACTGCCCGTAAGCATAGTGAAAAACTAATTTTAGACTTCGAATCAAGTAAGGATCTCTCACCCTATTTCCTATCATGGAATTAAAGCTTAATAAATGATAAAAAGTATGTTATGAATTAATAGATATATATAATTAATTAAGGTTGCTAATGGGGCCCGAATATAATATATTTTTGGTCAGTTGCTGTTTTACTTATTTTACACTTTTAAAGGCATTATAGTGTCTGATCTATTTATTTTATGGTTTTAAATGCATAAATTACTGTTTACTTCACTACTACTTGTTTGTGTGAATCCGATGATGTGCCTCCATTGTTGGATGCTCGTTACTAGTTTAAATATTCATGATTATGTGAGAAACATAAAACTAAGAAAAGAATAGAAAATGTATATGAATTAATAAATGGATAAGTCGACAGCTTCACTAGATATCCTTGGAGATGGTGGACGGACCGGGTCCATAGGGAACCCTACCGGGAACGTTGTCTCTCATACCGGAGGGGGTATTGAGGTTTATGATTTTGGCGCCCATACCGGACGGGATATGGGGACGGCCCTGGAGTTAAGTTATTAAGGTGAATGGTTCATGTATAGCGGGGACCCCTATGGATTTCCATGGATACTGGTAGGCTGGTAAAAGAGAAAATTTGTTGCCTGATGATTGAAATATTAAATGTTGTTTTCATGAATCTCACCGAGGTAAGTGGACAGTAAAGAGTTTTATTATTGATAAATGAATTTGTTATAAATTATACTCCATTAGTCGTTTTTGTTTTCTACCAACCTTTACTTCTGTGACAGTGAGATAGTGTGACATCTTTACTAAGCTAGTGTAGCTCATTTCTTACTTAACCATTTCAGATCAGGAGAACTTGGTTCCCGAGCTCGTTCCGCAGGAAGACGGCGAGTAGATGCCTAAAGATTTTATAGTTTTCCTTATAGTATTCATTTCTAGTATTTACTTTAGTTAGCTTATTCTTTCATACATTTAATACGTTTTACTTATTGTATAAGGGATGTTAATCATAATATTATATTTCGCTTCCGCACTTAGAATTTTTATATATACAATTTCCTTTTAATTTCAGGGGCCGTTACAAAATTGATCATAGGACTACCTCTCAAGCAGAAACAATCGAAGGAGTTATCTAGTTGCATTCTGCAACGGCTAGACTTCGAGTTCATATTTTTTTAAGTGGACTTGATTATGAGTTTGATCAAGTTCATAGAGAAATCTTGCGAAAAGATCCAAAACTAGGTTTATAGAGTGTATATGCATATGTGAGAAAAGACTACCAATAACGATAGATAATGGGAGGTTCTCAAGTGATGTCAGAAAGCTCAACCAGTGCTTGTCAACCAAATATTGCATGGATCATCCTCAACATCAGCAAAAACTCTCGAAATAATCAATTTGTTGAAAAGTCCAACAATTTTATACGTAGTCATTGTGGTGAAACAAGTCATTCTAAACAACGATGCTATGAAATCATTGGTTATCCTGAATGGTGGGATTTCTCAAAGAAACCACTGAAAAAGATTGTAGGAAAAGTTATGATGACATCATTTAAGGAAGTTGAATGTAATTCAAAGGATAATTTGCAGCCTATAGCAAATGTTGTTCACCCAGGTATTATTAATCAAGCAAATTTTTTTTTTTTAACTTCTAAGAATACAATTTGGATTATTGATACAGGTGCATCTGATCATATGACTAAAGACCCTAGCCAGTTACAATCCATTCACTCATCTTCTCAATATGTTATATCTATAGCTAATGGAAGTACAACCCTTATTACTGGAGAAAGATCTATTATTTTGTCTAATACACTCACCTTGGATATAGTTCTTATTGTACCATCTCTTAAATATAACATTTTATTTTTTAGCCAAATTATCTTATCTCTTGATTGCACAATAACTTTTTGACATTCTTTTTGTGTATTTCAGGATATTTTGACCTGAAAATTCTTGGTTATGGTGCTAAACGAGACAAATTATACTATTTAGAATTGACAAAAAATTGAGAACAAAAAGTTAGTCGTGCATTTCAAACTGGTAGTGAAGAGAAAGCTCGAACAACTATATGGTTATGGCATAAAAGATTGGGGTATCTTTCTTAGATATCTTCAAAAATTGCAACGATAGACAATAACTCCCCCCCGAACACAGCTTACAACTTTCATCGTACTGTGCTCTCCAAAGAGCAACTCTTCTCAAAATCTCAAAAGGTGCCGAGTTGGAATCCCATTCTAACTAAGGATTCTTGTGGTTCCGAAGGATCCAACTACAGGAGACCAGGAACGGAGAGCTTTCCCCCCTTTTTTGACTCGACTCTTTCG